>NC_069499.1:1375341880-1375961880 GCF_027579735.1 Bombina bombina | reverse complement strand
GGTGTGAGCACAATGTTATCTATATGGCACACATGAACTAGTGCTGTCTAGCTGTGAAAAATGGCCCAAATGCACTGATATAAGAGGCGGCATTTGAGGGCTTAGAAATTAGCATATGAGCCTACCTAGGTTTAGCTTTCAAAGAATACCAATAGAACAAAGTAAATTGGAAAGTTGTTTAAAATTGCATGCCCTTTCTGAATCATGAAAAGGAAATTTATGCTTACATGATAAATTTGTTTCTTTTACAATATGACTAGTCCACGGATGTCATGCTTACTTATGGGATATCGCCTCCTGGTCAGCAGGAGGAGGCAAAGAGCACCACAGCAGAGCTGTATAAATAGCTCCTCCCTTCCCTCCCACTCAGAGGTGACTGAAGTTTAACAAACATAAAGACCTGACAGGGTGGGCCGTGGACTCGTCATATCGTAAAAGAAACAAATTTATCAGGTAAGCATAAATTTCCTTTTCTTTACAAGATCTGACAAGTCCACGGATTTCATCCTTACTTATGGGATACAATACCAAAGCTATAGGACACGGATGAAACAGAGGGACAAGACAGGAACCTAAACAGAAGGCACCACTGCTTGAAGAACCTTTCTCCCAAAAACAGCCTCGGATGAGGCAAAAGTATCAAATTTGTAAAATTTGGAAAAAGTATGAAGAGACGACCAAGTTGCAGCCTTGCAAATCTATTCAACAGAAGCATCATTTTTAAATGCCCATGAGGAAGCCACAGCCCTAGTAGAATGAGCCGTAATTCGTTCAGGAGGCTGCTGTCCAGCAGTCTCAGATGCAAAACGGATGATACTCTTCAGCCAGAAAGAAAGGGGTAGCCGTAGCTTTCTGACCCCCACGTTTCCCGGAAAAGACAACAAATAATGAAGACGATTGACGAAATTCTTTATTCGCCTGCAAGTAAAACTTCAGGGCACTGACCACGTCCAAGTTATGTAACAGACGCTCCTTCTTAGAAGGATTAGGACACAATGAAGGAACAATAATTTCCTGATTAATATTTCTGTTGGAAACAACCTTAGGAAGAAAATCAGGTTTGGTACGCAACACTACCTTATCGGAATGAAAAATAAGGTAAGGAGAATCACATTGAATCGCTGAAAGCTCAGAAACTCTGCGAGCAGAAGAAATAGCAACCAAAAATAAAACTTTTTAAGATAACTTAATATCTATGGAATGCATAGGTTCAAACGGAACCCCTTGAAGAACCTTAAGAACTAAATTCAAACTCCAAGGAAGAGCAATAGGTCTAAACACAGGCCTGATCCTAGTCAGAGCCTGACAAAAAGATTGAACATCCGGAATATCTGCCAGACGTTTGTGTAGCAAAATAGATAAAGCAGAAATCTGTCCCTTTAAGGAACTTGCTGATAACCCTTTCTCCAATCCTTCTTGGAGAAAAGATAAAATCCTAGGAATCCGAATCCTACTCCATGAGTAGCCCTTGGATTCACACCAATAAAGATATTTATGCCATATCTTATGGTAAATCCTAGTAACAGGCTTACGAGCTTGGATCAAGGTATCAATGACCGAATCAGAGAACCCTCGCTTAGATAATATCAAGCGTTCAATCTCCAAGCAGTCAGCTGCAGAGAAATTAGATTCGGATGATGGAAGGGTCCCTGAATGAGAAGGTCCTGCCTCAATGGAAGCTTCCATGGCGGCAGAGAGGGCATGTCCACCAGATCGGCATACCAAGATCTGCGAGGCCACGCAGGAGCGATGAGAATCACTGAAGCCCTCTCCTGCTTGACTCGAGCAATCACCCGAGGAAGGAGAGCAAACGGCGGAAACACATATCTAGGTTGAACGACCAAGGCATCAGTTTGGCCTGAGGATCCCTGGACCTGGATCCGTATCTCAGGAGCTTGGCATTCTGACGAGATGCCATAAGATCCAGCTCCGGTCTGCCCCATCTGAGAATCAGGGTGGCAAAGACCTCCGGATGGAGTTCCCATTCCCCCCGGATGAAACGTCTGTCTGCTCAAAAAATCCGCTTCCCAGTTGTCCATTCCTGGGATGTAGATTGCTGACAGATAAGAGTGAGCCTCCGCCCACCAAATTATTTTTAATACTTCTGTCATCGCTAAGGAACTCCTTGTTCCTCCCGGATGATTGATGTAAGCCACAGTCGTGATGTTGTCCGACTGAAATCGGATGAATTTGGCCTGAAGCCAACTGAGGCCAAGCCTGAAGCGCATTAAATATTGCCCTCAACTCCAGAATATTGATTGGAAGTAGAGACTCTGACCGAGTCCACACACCCTGAGCCTTCAGGGAATTCCAGACTGCACCTAGTAGACTAGCGTCCGTTGTCACTATCACCCATGAGGGTCTGCGGAAGCACATCCCTTGGGACAGATGATCCTGCGACAACCACCAAAGAAGAGAGTCTCTTGTCTCCTGAACCAGATCTATCTGAGGAGACAAATTTGCATAATCTCCATTCCACTGTCTGAGCATGCTCAGTTGTAGAGGTCTGAGATGAAAATGAGCAAACGGAATGATGTCCATTGCCGCCACCATCAATCCAATTACCTCCATGCACTGAGCCACTGATGGCCGGAGGATTGGACTGAAGGGATCGGCATGTATTCGGAATCTTTAACTTTCTGACTTCCGTCAAAAAGATTTTCATGGATATAGAGACTATTAGAGTTCCCAGGAAAGGAACCCTTGTCCGTGGAATTAGTGAACTCTTTTCTAGATTCACTTTCCACCCGTGAGTCCTTCGAAAGGATAGAACAATGTCGGTATGAGACTATCAGCTGATAAGACGACACCTGGATCAGAATATCGTCCAGATAAGGCGCCACTGTAATGCCCCGCGGTCTGAGAACCGCCAGCAGAGACTCTAGAACCTTTGTAAAGATTCTGGGTGCCGTGGCCAACCCGAAAGGAAGGACCACAAACTGAAAGTGTTTGTCCAGAAAGGCAAACCTCAGGAACTGGTGATGATCTCTGTGGCTAGGAATATGAAGATATGCTTCATTTAAGGCCACAGTAGTCATATATTGACCCTCCTGGATCAATGGAAGAATTGTCCTGATAGTCTCCATCTTGAGGGATGGAACTCTGAGAAACTTGTTTAGGCTTTTGAGATCTAAAATGGGTCGGAACGCTCCCTCTTGGTTTGGTAACTACAAAGAGATTTAAGTAAAACCCCAGCCCCTGTTCCTGTATTGTAACGGGGCAGATTACTCCCATGGTCTACAGACAAACGTGAAAGAATAAACCTCCCCCTGTGGAAGGAAATTTTGAATCACAACTGACACCCTTGAGACACGATTTCTAGTGTCCCTGGATTCTGAACGTCTCTTATTCAAACCTGGACAAAAAGAGAAAGTCTGCCCCCCTACTAGATCCTGCCCCGGATCTGGGGCCGCCCCTTCATGCTGTCTTTGTAGCAGCAGGCTTCTTGGGTTGTGTACCCTTGATCCAAGACTGGTTGAGTGGACCTGTCTGGTGGATAATCCCCTTCCTGTTTAGCGGAAGAGGGAAATTCCTTGAAATTTTGAAAGGAACGAAAATCACTGTCTCCCTCTCTGTTTGGACTCCTTATCCTGAGAGAGGAGATGACCCTTACCTTCAGAAATAATTTCCTCCAAGCCAGACCCAAACAGGGTCTTCCCCTTGTAAGGAATAAATAAAAGCTTTAATTAGCTTAAGAGCTTTAATCCGATCCTGTATCTCTTCCAATTGGGTCTCTGTCTTAAGAGACTCCTATAGAGCATCAAACCAGAAAAACAGCCGCACTAGTCACTTTAGTAACAATGCAGGCCGCCGATGGTAAAAGAAATCCCTGGTGGATGTAAACTTTCTTAAGAAGACCCTCTAACTTCCAGGTCTTTAAAAGCACAACTATCCTCGATAGGAATAGAAGGTCGCTTGGTCAGGGTAGAAATAGCCCCCTCTACCAACAGAGACTGTCCGTCCAGAGTCCGACAACCTCAGCTATCAGGAACTTCTCCAAAAATTTGGAAAATCCCAAAGCATATCCCTCCTTCAAAATATGGAGGAAGCATTGGAAATAGTAACTACTGAAAAAAAAAACTTCCTCTAGGAATGTTTCCCACCTCGTGGAAATACCATAACTCCGCACGGAGTGTAAAAGGAAGCGCAGGGCACCGTTTGTGAGCCATAAATTTCCAAGGAACACTTATAGGAGGAAAGAATGGCAAAACTTGACCATTATCAACCTGTTCCTAATAGACAACTCCTTAGAGAGAGTAGGTACAAGATTTTTTTTTTTTTTTTTTTTTTTTTTAAATAAAAAGGTACACAAAAAATGAAAGCTGACTCATTATGAATACATTTGTTCCATCCCAAATCACAAGGGATGAATGATCAAAGAAAACTAAAATTCCTTGATAAAATGTGTACATAAAAAGACCGTACTGTCTCTTTAAATTTGAAAGAAACAGTCTTTTTTGAGCAGTTGTTCCATCCTATAGACACAAAGGAGGAAATAACAAATAAACAGTTTAATTTATGCAATAAAATAACATAAACGGTACTGTCTCTTTAAATAACAGTAACTTTTTATTTAATCTGCATGGTTGGAATGATTAACAAGAAAACTGCAGTGCTGTCTTGGTCCCTTTTTACTCAGGGACCATGTAAAAGTAACCAAATGCAAATATCTTAAGGTTTATGTATATTTATATAGGAATGCTTATTAACTTATTTTCCTCTGTACAATGCACACTGCAACGAGACATATAAATGCAGTCCAACTGCACTCTCACAGTGTGTTAAACTTTGCAAGGGTAACCACACTGGACAGAGACTCTGTCCCAGGTACTGCAAATAGGCGTCACAGAGCTCCGCCCCTCGTGGGCGTTAGGACGCTCCAACTCTCGTTACTTGTCTAGAGACAGAGAAAGCGCCTTAAAGAGGCGCGCTAAGCAACTCCGCCCATTGTGGGCGTGAAGGATCTTCAACTCCCGGCATTTGTCTGAAATATGCCCTGGAGACATAGGAAGTGCCCGAAAGTGGCGCAAACTAACAACCCCGCCCATCGTGGGCGTGAATGCTCAATCTCCCGGTCGCCATTATTCCTTTATAGATAGGCCACCGGGAGTTAGAGAAAACTGAGTACAATACTGATTGGGGGTAATCAGGCTCAATTTAAATCACATAGGAAGCCTCAACATGCATGCTTTGAAAAACAGCCGAATGTATGAAACATAACATATACCATGCCAGTACAATAAACGTTATACCACTCGACATTAACGAAACCAGCTCCTGGACATTATCCAACTGACATTAACTTCCGTGTCAGCAGAAATTATGCCATATACCGCTCCTGCTAGGAGATGACGTGACCCAACACAGTAAGAGCCCTGTTCTTATGCGGACTCTTACTTAGCCCCAGTATAAGAGACTGTCCAGGAACGTTAACTGCTGGAACTTTTAACCCCCGCTCAGTATGTGCTGTCCCTCCTTTTACATGTAGGAGTCCCAACCACATAAATAAGTGCTTCATTTTTCTGAGATCCCCCCAGAATAAAAAGTCAGCAGTTACCTGGAAAGCTGTTCGACAGCATGACAGTCCAGCAGGTTTTCAGAGGCTCTCTCCCTCCCATAGTCCTGTGGACAAAGATCAGCCTGAGTTAAAAGTGCTTAGGCTATCAGAATTAGGGCAGCAAACATGTATAGGAGGCGCAGTGAGAATTATGTCCCACCAGTTCCTTTTGCTTTGAAGCCACCAAATGCTTCTCTTTTTGTATTGAAGAGACTGATCTGGTCTAGGCTACACCCCAGAGCAAAGTAGCACACTTTGGCACTACTGTAAAAAATAATAAACTCTTGATTGAAGAATCTAAAACTAACACCTCACTTTACCTCTTCCTATCACTAACACAGGCAAAGAGAATCACTGGGGTGGGAGGGAAGGGAGATGCTCTATATACAGCTCTGCTGTGGTGCTCTTTGCCTCCTCCTGCTGACCAGGAGGAGATATCCCATAAGGATGAAATCTGTGGACTCAACATATCTTGTAAAAACAGAATTTATGCTTACCTGATAAATTACTTTCTCTTGCGGTGTATCCAGTCCACGGATTCATCCTTAATTTGTGGGATATTCTCATTCCCTACAGGAATTAGCAAAGAGAGCACACAGCAAAACTGTCCATATAGCTCCCCCTCTAGCTCCACCTCCCAGTCATTCGACCAAAGGTTAGGAAGAAAAAAGGAGAAACCATAGGGTGCAGTGGTGACTGTAGTTTAAACAAAAAAATTTAACCTGACTTAAATGCCAGGGCGGGCCGTGGACTGTATACACCGCAAGAGAAAGTAATTTCTCAGGTAAGCATAAATTCTGTTTTCTCTTGCAAGGTGTATCCAGTCCACGGATTCATCCATACTTGTGGGATACCAATACCAAAGCTTTAGGACACGGATGAAGGGAGGGAACAAGAGAGGTACCTTAAACGGAAGGCACCACTGCTTGCAAAACCTTTCTCCCAAAAATAGCCTCCGAAGAAGCAAAAGTATCGAATTTGTAAAATTTGGCAAAAGTGTGCAGTGAAGACCAAGTCGCTGCCTTACAAATCTGTTCAACAGAAGCCTCATTTTTGAAAGCCCATGTGGAAGCCAATGCTCTAGTAGAATGAGCAGTAATTCTTTCAGGAGGCTGCTGGCCAGCAGTCTCATAGGCCAAATGGATGATGCTTTTCAGCCAAAAGGAAAGAGAGGTAGCAGTCGCTTTCTGACCTCTCCTCTTACCAGAATAGATAACAAACAAGGAAGATGTTTGTCTGAAATCCTTAGTTGCTTGTAAATAGAACTTTAAAGCACAAACTACATCAAGATTGTGTAATAGACGTTCCTTCTTCGAAGATGGATTAGGACACAGAGAAGGAACAACTATTTCCTGGTTAATATTCTTGTTAGAAACAACTTTAGGAAGAAAACCAGGCTTGGTACGCAAAACTACCTTATCTGCGTGAAACACCAGGTAAGGTGAATCACACTGTAAGGCAGATAACTCTGAAACTCTTCGAGCAGAAGAGATAGCTATCAAAAACAAAACTTTCCAAGATAACAACTTAATGTCTATGGAATGTAAAGGTTCAAACGGAACCCCTTGAAGAACCGAAAGAACAAGATTCAAACTCCATGGCGGAGCCACAGGTTTATAGACAGGCTTGATTCTGACTAAAGCCTGAGCAAACGCTTGAACGTCTGGTACCTCTGCCAGACGCTTGTGTAACAGGATAGACAAAGCAGATATTTGTCCTTTTAAGGAACTAGCTGACAATCCTTTCTCCAGTCCTTCTTGGAGAAAGGACAATATCCTGGGAATCCTAATCTTACTCCATGAGTAACCCTTGGATTCACACCAACAAAGATATTTCCGCCATATCTTATGGTAGATTTTCCTGGTGACAGGCTTTCTAGCCTGAATCAGAGTATCTATAACTGACTCAGAGAACCCACGCTTTGATAGAATTAAGCGTTCAATCTCCAAGCAGTCAGACGTAGAGAAACTAAATTTGGATGCTTGAACGGACCCTGTATTAGAAGATCCTGCCTCATTGGCAGTGACCATGGTGGGACAGATGACATGTCCACTAGGTCTGCATACCAAGTCCTGCGTGGCCACGCAGGCGCTATCAGAATCACCGAAGCCTTCTCCTGCTTGATTATGGCAACCAGACACGGGAGGAGAGGAAACGGTGGAAAAACATAAGCCAGATTGAAGGACCAAGGCGCTGCTATAGCATCTATCAATACCGCCTTGGGATCCCGGGACCTGGACCCGTAGAGAGGAAGTTTGGTGTTCTGATGGGACGCCATCAGATCCAACTCTGGGGTGCCCCATAGCTGAGTCAGCTGGGCAAATACCTCCGGGTGGAGTTCCCACTCCCCCGGGTGAAAAGTCTGACGACTTAGAAAATCCACCTCCCAGTTGTCTACTCCTGGGATGTGAATTGCTGAGAGATGGCAGGAGTGATCCTCCGCCCACTTGATTATTTTGGTTACTTCCGTCATCGCTAGGGAACTCTTTGTTCCCCCCTGATGATTGACGTAAGCTACAGTCGTGATGTTGTCCGACTGAAATCTGATGAATTTGGTCGCCGCTAGTTGAGGCCATGCCTGAAGAGCGTTGAATATCGCCCTCAGTTCCAGAATGTTTATCTGGAGAAGAGTTTCTTCCCGAGACCATAAGCCCTGAGCTTTCAGGGAGTCCCAGACCGCACCCCAGCCTAACAGACTGGCGTCGGTCGTTACGATGATCCACTCTGGCCTGCGGAAACATATTCCTTGAGACAGGTGATCCTGAGACAACCACCAGAGAAGAGAATCTTTGGTCTCCTGGTCCAACTGAATTTGAGGAGACAAATCTGCATAATCCCCATTCCACTGTTTGAGCATGCATAGTTGCAGTGGTCTGAGGTGTATCCGAGCAAAAGGGACTATGTCCATTGCCGCAACCATTAGTCCGATTGTCTCCATGCACTGAGTCACAGATGGCCGAGGAATGGAATAAAGAGCTTGGCAGGTAGTTAGAGTTTTAGCTTTCTGACCTCCGTCAGAAATATTTTAATTTCTACCGAATCTATCAGGGTTCCTAGGAATGGAACTCTTGTGAGGGGGAGAGAGAACTCTTTTTGATGTTCACCTTCCACCCGTGAGACTTCAGAAAGGCCAATACAATCTCCGTGTGAGACTTGGTTCTTTGGAAAGTTGACGCCTGAATTAAAATGTCGTCTAGGTAAGGCGCCACTGCTATGCCCCGCGGTTTTAGAACCGCCAGGAGGGACCCTAGCACCTTTGTGAAAATTCTGGGAGCAGTGGCCAACCACAAACTGAAAATGCTTGTCCATCTTGAATGATGGGACTCTGAGGAATTTGTTTAGAATTTTGAGATCCAGGATTGGTCTGAAAGTTCCTTCTTTTTTGGGAACCACAAACAGGTTTGAGTAAAACCCCAGTCCTTGTTCTGCAATTGGAACTGGGTGGATCACTCCCATTGTATGTAGATCTTCTACACAGCGTAAAAACGCCTCTTTCTTTGTCTGATCTGTAGACAGACGAGAAATGTGGAACCTTCCCCTTGGAGGAGAGTCCTTGAATTCTAGAAAGTATCCCTTGGCTACAATCTCTAATGCCCAAGGATCGTGTATATCTCTTGCCCAGGCCTGAGCGAAGAGAGAGAGTCTGCCCCCTACTAGATCCTGTCCCGGATCGGGGGCTACCCCTTCATGCTGTCTTGGTGGCAGCTGCAGGCTTTTTGGCCTGTTTACCCTTATTCTAGCCCTGGTAAGGTTTCCAGTTTGCCTTGGGCTTTGAAGCGTTACCCTCTTGCTTTGCAGCCGGAGAGGATGAAGCGGGGCCGTTCCTGAAATTGCGAAAGGAACGAAAATTAGCCTTGTTCTTTGTTTTAAAGGCTTTGTCCTGAGGGAGAGCATGTTACACTCCCGAGAGAGACCCTAGTGCTTAGAGCCAGCAAAGCGAATGACTGGGGGGTGGAGCTAGAGGGGGAGCTATATGGACAGTTTTGCTGTGTGCTCTCTTTGCTACTTCCTGTAGGGAATGAGAATATCCCACAAGTAAAGGATGAATCCGTGGACTGGATACACCTTGCAAGAGAAAGAAAGTTTAATTTTGACTAGACTGTCCCTTTAAAGGAAAGAACATTTTACAGTACAACATCCCTGTAAAGTCTGTGAGGACTTTTGTAGATAAATTAGATAGTTTTTTTTTTTGAAAGGATGTTATAAAATTGGTTCCTTTAGCTTTTTATTTTTTAATTTGAGATTGCCAGCTTGTGCATGTGCCCAATATTGATTTCATAGTCACGCCATATATGGTGACGTGGGACATGCGGTCCCAACGGCGTTAAAGTTCAGCGTTGGAACATCTCAACTGTGTCAAGGTGTTAAGCAGAAAAGCCCAAACACACCCATAAGCAGATAAGTATGCTCTGAAATCCTGGCAACATGTGAGAGAAACTTGCTTGCTGTCAGGGACAACTCCCAAATAATTATTGGATATCCAGCATAAGCCTCCACAAATGTAAGGTAAAAGTAGCTTCATTGGTCATCATTAAAAAACAAACAAAAACAACACACTATTTTCACAGTCTTATGTGCACATTTCCTTAGCTCTTACTAAGCATGTGCATATATACGTATACGAGTCTGATTTGTTGATGGTTCTCACGAGACAGGTAAATTAAACAAAACTGAAATCTGAGAGGAGAATAAAGTATTGCATTGTATTATTATTACTATTATTATGTGTGTTGACTATGCAATTATGTTGTGTTTTACTCTTTTAAAAAGCAAGTTCTGAGCAGTCATTTATTTCTAAACTAAACATAGGTGATTAATACCCAATAATAAATTGATCTAGGCACACCATTATATTTATTCTAATAACCTTATAATTACATTCTTGAGAAACCGCACCAATTTAAAGAATTTCACCAATAAATGCTGACATTTTAAAGTAGAACTATCATCGCACAATGCATCATTTGTTTTGTAAGACATGCAAAAAATAATCTGTAAATAAAACAATGATTCCACATGGGATGAAATCAAAATTAAAAAAAGTAAAAAACTACCACAACAGTAGATGTACAAGCAATAAAAACTATTTCAAGATCTGCACATCTTAAAAGGGACAGTCAAGTCTAAAAAAAAAAAACAAAGCTTTCATGATTCAAATAGGGAATGCAATTTTAAACAACTTTCCAATTTACTTTTATCACCAATTTTGCTTTGTTCTCTTGGTATTCTTAATTGAAAGCTAAACCTAGGAGGTTCATATGCTAATTTCTTAGACCTTGAAGGCCACCTCTAATCTAAATGCATTTGGACAGTTTTTCACCACTAAAGGGCATTAGTTCATGTGTTTCATATAGATAACATTGAGCTCATGCACGTGAATTTATCCAGGAGTGAGCACTAATTGGCTAAAATGCAAGTCTGTCAAAAGAACTGAAATAAGGGGGCAGTCTGCAGAGGCTTAGATACAAGGTAATTAGAGGTAAAACAAGTAATATAACGGTGTTGGTTATGCAAAACTGGGGAATGGGTAATTAAGGGATTATCTATCTTTTAAAACAACAAATTCTGGTGTTGACTGTCCCTTTAAAATGGTAGACACTCTAAAACTGGCTCTAAACTAAGTTTTGAATTTTCTATTCAAATTGTGCCCACAATAAAGGTTGATATACAGAAATATATAGGCAATAAGAAGAGAGCCTGAAACAAATGGCAGTATTGCCGATGCTTGCAGTACCACAGAAATGTAAAATAAAAATGATATAATTCTCCAGCAAAAGTGAAAATATGAGGGAATGGACATGCAGGTTAGAGGCAAGTATGCCAAAAAGCTAAAAGGTGAGTGCAGGAAGGGAAGGTAGCATATACATGGAGTTCTAATTGGAAGCAGAGACAGCACTTACCAGCGCCTGGTCCATTGGTGGAAGCAGCAGCAGGTTTAGTCTGAGCAGCAGAAGCCCCACTAAATGCACCGTTACAGAAATCACCCACGCTGGAAATCTGGCTCAAGTGATCAAAGCCTGCGAACAGACACAGCCCTCAGCATTGGAAGGGTCACTCATTCACAGACAGCCAGGGAGCACTACTAAGGAACCACGACCAGGGCAAGATCCTTGCTACCAAACAGCCAGCACACCCATCACAATATAACCTGACCCTGTCCTACAAATACTACATACCAACGAGCCCACATACAAGTGCCTATTACCGATCACCTACTCTTAATAGGAGCTGCAAGCTGTGCCCAGAGCAGAGTGTACTGAACCTATTTGGCTACTAGAGTTATCTGCTAACTCATTAGGGACGATAGGAACCCAAAATGTGATCAGATGGGCTGCACACAGCTTCCCACCTGCTGCTGCTCAGACCACCAGAGGGGGCAGACGCTTTGCTGAGGGAAAAGGTTAGAACAGAGGTACAAAGGGGATGTGAAGATAAGGGTAGGAAGGACCAATTTATATAGCAATATGGGAGACAGGGGAAGCATTGCAATGTTTGGACAGGGGTAACTAGCCAGGGGATTACAGCAGAGCAAGGCACAATAAGCACGGGGACATGTAACCCTAAAGCTAAATACCTCCAATTCAAGCCTCTAGTTGTAAAACTATTACAGGAAATAGATATTAAATGTAGTGGAAAACCATTAATTGACAAAGGAAGGAAACTAGGGTTAAGTAACAGTGACTTTTGTCAATGCACATCTTGTCTATTATCAGATCAACTACACAACCACCTGGGTTGTAAAAGTACTTTTTTAGACTGAAGTTAATATCACTGTGTATTGCGCATTTCGTTTACTCTCAAAGTTCTGTTGGGGCATCAAGATAATTTGATGCACATACATGGCTCCAGTTTTTTTTTTTTTTTTTTTTTTTTTTTTTTTTTTTTTTTACATGTTACTGGTTTGCATAATTTTGAAGGGATATGAAACCCCAAAAAATTATTTTGTGATTAAAGGGACAGTTTACCCATCATTTTTCTCGCCTTTAATTTGTTCCCAATTATAAATTTTACCTGCTGGAGTGTATTAAATTGCTTACAAGTAGCTCCTTTACACTTATTTCAGCATTTGAAATAGCTGATTTAGCCTTTTGCATTGCCACCTATACCGAAAGTTTCTATACTTAAAGCGACAAAACAAGTTGGGATAGAGACAAAATATAATATTTACTTTAATTACTTAAGCTGCAAATTTATACTGCAGTGCCTCGCCATTATCCCTTTCTTTTTAGTTTCTGGATTGTAAAGCTCTAACTCCCCCCACACATTTCCTTCTATGGCTGTAGCTATAGCCACCTTTGTTTTGGTAAAATGCAGAAGTGAATAGGGATTATCTTCTGGAGCATGCCTAGAAGCTGTGAACTCAGTTGAAATACAATGTCTGTGTCTAAACACTGATAAGGGGGGTGGAGTTAGCTGCTCCAAACAGCACAGCTTTGTAACTAATTTTCCTTATTTTTGAAAATGTTAAATACTTGCCAGCAATTTTTAAACATTTTTTTGATACAAACTATTTTTACTTAATTAGCCCTTTTAGGATATGCACAGATCTCAACCTGTTTTATGGCACTTTAAGTCCAGGCTATTAACAGGCAATGTCAACACAGCCAGAAGAAATTACACCCCCAGTGGGGTGTAGAAGAGATAACGAATATAACAATAGTTTTCCATTATTCTCCAACTATTGAGATTTGGTTTACAGACAAATATCAGATAAGGAAGCAAGTGTGTGTACGCAAAGTAATAACATAATGAGATCTGATTTTATCGGCAAGCTCAACCCATTGTAATAGGCTGTGGATTCAAAGCACAAAACCAGCTATTGTACATACACAAACCTGAAAATTTTATTTTCTCATACATTTTATACTCTGCAGCTGGTATAACAAGTCATTAAAAGTACATTAAGGGAAAAACAAATTTATTACAGCATACTGTCCCTTTAAGAAAGAGCATATCAATTTTAAAAGTTTCCAATTTACTTCTATTATCAAATTTGCTTTGTTCCTATGATATGTGTTGAAGAGATACCTAGTTATTTGGAGCACTACATGGCAAGAAATAGTGCCGCCATCTAATGCTCTTGCAAATAGATAACATTCTTGCAAAACTGCTGCCATATAGTGCTCAAGAAATGGGGCAACTCCTAAGCATAAAACCCTGCCTTTCAAAAAAGATACCAAGAGAGCGAAGAAAAATTAATAGAAGTAAATTAGAAAGTTGTTTAAAATCACATGCTCGATCTGAATCATGAAAGAAAAAAAAATTGGGTTTCATGTCCCTTGAGTTGGAATGTAAATATCTATTAAATTTACACTATCATTCAGTTGATTCAAAATGCATTTCATCGGTTTCATACGTTAAACATTTTCGCTATTAATGCAACTGGTTACAAAAATCTGTATACTAAGTTTCAACCTGGACAAATTGAAGGGGGGGTTACAGCAAAAGTAAACTTGAGCGTACTCTCTCAAGTCATAGGCTACAGTAAAAAAAAAAGTGTGAGACTTTCATTCATTAAATCGGCAATTTATCCTGATCTTCTTAGATCTTTACATTTTATTGCCAGAATGATAAGCGCAGTTCCTCCACCCGCCATAGTCCTCAGTTGATTGACAGATGACTCGTTTGCAATCTACTAATCGTTGTTTCCCCCCTGGCTGTGATGTTTGTGCAAAGGGGCTGAAAGCCCCAGAGGGAAACGATTAGTGGATTGCAGATGAGTCATCTGTCAATCAACTGAGGACTATGGCGGGCGGAGGAACGGCACTTATCGTTCCGGCATTAACATGTAAAAATCTAAGAAGAGCAGGATAAATGACCAATTTCATGAATGAAAGTCTCACTAATTTTTTAAATTATAGCTTATGACTTGAGTGCGTCGCTCAAGTTTACTTTCACTTTAAGAACTTCATGAAAACCACAACAAAGTATTTTCTGTGTACAGCTTCCCTGTTTATGCTTTAATTCTAGCTCCCCTTTACTACAATAAAAAAATTTAAATACAGGGTTTGACGGTTCCCTTACCAGCACTGTATCCATGGGAGCCGTAGGCAGGAGCTTGCTGAAAAGCAGCGGCTGATGTGTTGACCCCAACATTCACCCCGTGCTGCTTGGAAGAGGTAGGAGCCACCTGGTGGAAAGAAGGGGACACGGGGGCGTAAGCCGCGGCTCGGCCAATGCATCAGGCTCCGCGGATAAACCCAGTCTCCCTAATGGTTTGTAGCCTGGGAGAATGGAAATGTATACTGCCAACCAAACACAGGGCAGCTTGTGCTGGGTATAATCACAAGGTTGTGCAACACACAGCCCCAATTGCTCATTTTAATCCCTCAGTAGTGATGTAGCAAATGTTATTGAACCCGCTGGCTTGTTATATCATGCAATAAAGCTTGTTGCATCCTGCCCTTTTTCACAAGAGATTAATGCAGTGTTAATGCAGATGTCATCTGCTGGTACATTAACACTTTCCAGCAGGTGCAAAAACGTTTGCAAAATCTATGTGTGTATAAGAAATGTGGGCACTATAAGTTTAGTCAAATGAGTGCATAATTAAATGTACAAATTCATACCCTCTTAATATCTCAAGTTTGCATCTGCACAACGACATGGAGAACTGTTAATTGTGGGCTGTCTATTTCACACTGCAGGACCCTCTAGTGGCAAAGAAAGCAGGTTTGTAAAGAACACTGTTTAGAGAGGGTAAGCTGGTAACTCTAACAGATTTTTCATGGGTCCACAAAGGCATACCAAGGAGAAAGGACTACAGACAACCAAGTGACATGGCACACAAAGCCCCCTACCCGCAGACCATTGCCAGATACAGAAAAGCCAGGCATGGACCTCACCTCACCGTGGAGAATTCTAAGACGTACCTGGAGGGTCTCCCCAAGGTAAATGAGAGTCTCCGCTGCTGGCCCGTTCACCTGGAGGCTCTAGCAGTGTGCAGGGAAGTCAGAGGTAAGTTGGAGGGACATATTTCTCACTACCACATCCAAAAGGACTGTTGCTCAGCTGGTGAGAAGGGGAATGAATGGAAGGGGATAGGAGAAGCTGCAGGCTGTGATTGCTGCAATTAGTTTGGGGGGGGCAGGGAAAACTTAAAGGCAGAGATTTTCTCTTTAGAATGGTAGAAATGCATACTTTTCTCACATAGATTCAACATAGCATGTTTCCAGGTAAGAATTACACTGCCCAACATCATAATTGCTTGCAAGTCTTATAACCTATTAGAATCGGGCAGTCGCCTAGAAATAAATATGCAACATGCACATTCTAAAGATGACTTTGATAACTATTCAAAATATAATCTGAAATAAAGTTAATGACCCCCCCTAAATTAAGTATCCGTGGAAGAATTAATTGTAATGGGGCGGCCCTAATTGGATGCTTAAACAGTATCGGTGATAGTACATTTCTTGGGTAAACATTTTAAAGATCTAAGGAATGCCTGGTTTGGCAAAGGAGGTGACAGAAGCCGCCGAAGCTTCAGGCAAGAGAGAATAAAAAAAAGCCCCAGGAGAGCAGAATGGGCAAATTTTATTTAAAATCTTTTTTATTTAATATTGAGATATTTACAATCAAGCATAAAAATATATTTCAAAACTTTTACAAAAGCACAGGAGCAGCAATGTGTGACAAGATGTTACGTCAGATAGAAATAATAGAAAGCTCAGTTACAACATCCAACTACCAAGTCTTAAGACTGCAGTCCAACCTGGTCAAATCGCTGGTGGCCATAGATTTACATATGTAAAACCATAAGCTACAATTCTAGATAATGGACTGCAGCTCAAGAACTACTGAACAACCGTGAAGGCTTTGAATTCCTCACCAACAATTAAACCCTCTCTTTTATGGACTACAGTATGCCAGGTAATACTCTCTCTACTTGAGCGCAGTGGGCCATTTTAAATAACCATCTAAGCTCATGCAGAGACATTTACAAACTTCTATTTGTGATGGAACAGCACGGATTAAAGCTACTTTGTTATCAAAAGTATGTCTGTACACTGTAACCAGAACACAAACTCACAATAGCTAGGTAACAATATGAACAGCACCAGCTTTATAATTAAAAGAAGGGGCATTAAAACTGGTGCAAGCTAGCTCAATAAGTAACACTTGCAAGTTTGTTTTTATGGGGTATAGGACCTGTTTATACATGACAAGCCAATTGTGACAATTCACTTCTCTTGAATGTGCTTGGAAAATAAGTACAGCCTTCCTTCCCCCACAGCTATAAGTACACAAATTAAAGGGACAGTCAACACCAAAATTGTTATTGCTTACAAAGATAGATAATGCCTTTACTACCCATTCCCCAGCTTTGCACAACCAACATTGTTATATTAATACACTTTATAACATTTAAACCTCTTAATTTATGCCTGTTTCTAAGCCACTAGAAACTGTCTGTTATCACATGCTTTTTATTAGCTTTTCACAACAAGAAACTGCTAATTCATGTGAGCCATATAGATACCATTGTGTTCTCATCTGTGGAGTTGTGGCTGACACTGCACTAATTGGCTAAAATGCAAGTCAATAAATAATAGCCATGTGATCAGGGGGCTGTCAAAATAGGCTTAGATACAAGGTAAATCAGAGGTTCAAAGTATATTAATATAACCATGTTGACTGTGCAAAACTAGGGAATCGGTAATAAAGGGATTATCTTTTTAAACAATTTTGGAGTTTACTGTCCGTTTAAATCTCAGTAGGATAGGGAACATACATAAATAATTTGCAGCAATACAGATTTTAAAAAGGTGCTTTTTTCTTTTGGGAAGTCTTCTTGGACCTCCCCACCATTACCCACAAGCCCTTCACCCCCAACCGCCTTCCAGGTGTCCATATTGTACTAATGGTAATGCACACTCACTGGGAACACGGCGGGACCGTACTGGAAAGTGCTGGGGAGCCCTGGAACCCCGGTGTAGTAGGGCAGGCTGGTGTAGCTGTACCCTGGAGGCAGGCCTGGGTTGAGGAATGTTTGCTGCGCAGTGTGATGCCCCTGGGTCTGACTCTGCTGTGGCTGTGCCAATGTTGTTGCTGGAGCTGGGGAGGATGCATCTGCACGGCCAAATTTGGCAAGGTCACCTACAAAAGAAAAGTAGGAAATTCCTTAACAAAAGCATATGGCTGCTGCCCAAATCTAACACCAAATGCATAAAAATATCACAAATAAGTTAAAGGATACAAAGGTCAACACCCCAAGCGCTCTAAACAGACATGGTGTTTTAATCCTAATAGTCTAGTCACACACACGCACAGCATTTGTACACGAGTCGCTGAAACAATAACTTATTAGAAGCATGTTTGCGAATGGGTGCATATTGCACATTTCATTTTCAACTTGTCCCTTTAAAAAGACAAAAAGTTTGAAAATCTGCTCAGTAACAGCATTTGGCAGCAGAGGGCTGGGGTACACACACACACACACAAACACAATCATGTTCACAAACATACTTTTTTTGTAAAAAAAAACAAGAAAAAACACTAAGAAAAGGAGTTTAAGTTCTCAAATAAAAAAAAATTAAATATTAAACTGCCAACCCCAGATGATTAAATATGTTATACACTATACTTCCAGAATTGCCATTTAAAATTCAAGTATGCATATTTGCTTGGGCAAGTTAAAAAGCCATAATAGTAAAAAAAAAAAATTGTGTGCTCCAATTCAAGAGATCAAAGGGGTTAAAGTGAATGTAAACTTTGATGAATGAAAGCCTGTTTTTTTTAAAAAAAAACTATTAAAAACAGGGGCATTTTCATTCAAAGTTTAGAAAGCAGCCATTTTGATTAAAAACTTACCTTTGTTCTTTTCACAGCCAGAGCAGCTTCCCCCACCCAGAAATCCTCTCTTCGCACGTCAATGACTAATCCGGCTTCCTCCAATCACAGCTTTCCCCCCAGGGGAGTCATTGCCAGAGGTCATGCCGTGATTGGAGGAAGCCGGATTAGTCATTGATGACGTGTGAAGAGAGGATCTCTGGGTGGGGGAAGTTGCTCTGGCTGTAAAAAAGCAAAGTTAAGTTTTTTAATCAAAACGGCTGCTTTCTAAACTTTGATGAATGAAAGTGCCCTTGTTTTTAATAGTATTTTTAAAAACCGGGCTTTCATTCATCAGTTTACCTTAACTTTAAAAGCACAGTAGAGCACTGCTGGTCCCGAGTGGAAAACTGCCTTGCACGACTAGATGTACAACTAGTGCCGATTTCTGATACACAGAATTTCTTTATTGTGCATTTCATATAGTATTTCCTTCTGAGTTTGACCCTTAAATACCAAAATTTGATTCTTCCATTCAAGTACAACTCACCTCAACTAAGTAAATTTAAAAACAGATTTGTTTTATTACTTCAGCAACAACTCTCATAAATTAGCGTAAATAAAGTAATCTAGTTTGATTGTGGAACATACTATGGAGAAAGGTTCAAATAATGTATCATTGAAATAAAATTATTAACAAGCATAGACATAAGGACTAAGACAGCAGACATACCATTAACTTTCATCCTCTTACACACAACTACATTTATAACAAACAAGTGTTGGAGCAAGATACAGCATGACAAGACAGGAAATAAATCTTGATGCATATTGCTCTAGCTCCGTGTTAATATTGCATACACTGTCCCCCTTTGTAGCCACGGAAACGGCATGGAAGGGTCAACTGGCATGCGCTGAGATTATTTTATTTATTGTTTAAATCACTGAGAGTCTCTATACTTCTCTATCATGTTATCAATTAATAAATGATCTTTTTATTGGACAATGCAGTTTATTTTTTTTTATCCAGGACTGGAAATTTACAGTAGTCCTGAACTAGTAAAAAAAAGGAAAATGTATGCTTACCTGATAAATTTATTTCTTTTACGATATGACAAGCCCATGGATTTCATCCTTACTTATGGGATATTGCCTCCTGGTCAACAGGAGGAGGAAAAGAGCACCACAGCAGAGCTGTATATATAGCTCCTCCCTTCCCTCCCACTCCAGTCATTCGACCGAAATTAGGAAGAGAAAGGAAAAGCCAAGGTGCAGAGGTGACTGAAGTTTACCAAAAATAAAAGACCTGTCTTACAAAATGACAGGGTGGGCCGTGGACTCGTCATATCGTAAAAGAAATAAATTTATCAGGTAAGCATAAATTTCCTTTTCTTTTACAAGATATGACGAGTGCATGGATTTCATCCTTACTTATGGGATACAATACCAAAGCTATAGGACACGGATGAAAGGGAGGGACAAGACAGGAACCTAAACGGAAGGCACCACTGCTTGAAGACGAGGCAAAAGTATCAAGTTTGTAAAATTTTGAAAAAAGTATGAAGACACGACCAAGTTGCAGCCTTGCAAATCTGTTCAACAGAAGCATCATTTTTAAATGCCCATGAGGAAGCCACAGCCCTAGTAGAATGAGCTGTACTTCTTTCAGGAGGCTGCTGTCCAGCAGTCTCATATGCAAAACGGATGATACTCTTCAGCCAAAAAGAAAGGGTGGTAGCCGTAGCTTTCTGACCCCTACGTTTCCCAGAAAAGACAACAAATAACGAAGATGATTGACGAAATTCTTTAGTCGCCTGCAAGTAAAACTTCAGGGCACAGACCACATCCAAGTTATGTAACAGACGTTCCTTCTTAGATGAAGGATTGGGACACAATGAAGGAACAATGAAGGAACAAGAATTTCCTGATTAATGTTCTTGTTGGAAACAACCTTAGGAAGAAAACCAGGTTTGGTACGTAACACTACCTTATCTGAATGAAAAAACAGAATTTATGTTTACCTGATAAATTACTTTCTCCAACGGTGTGTCCGGTCCACGGCGTCATCCTTACTTGTGGGATATTCTCTTCCCCAACAGGAAATGGCAAAGAGCCCAGCAAAGCTGGTCACATGATCCCTCCTAGGCTCCGCCTACCCCAGTCATTCGACCGACGTAAAGGAGGAATATTTGCATAGGAGAAACCATATGATACCGTGGTGACTGTAGTTAAAGAAAATAAATTATCAGACCTGATTAAAAACCAGGGCGGGCCGTGGACCGGACACACCGTTGGAGAAAGTAATTTATCAGGTAAACATAAATTCTGTTTTCTCCAACATAGGTGTGTCCGGTCCACGGCGTCATCCTTACTTGTGGGAACCAATACCAAAGCTTTAGGACACGGATGAAGGGAGGGAGCAAATCAGGTCACCTAAATGGAAGGCACCACGGCTTGCAAAACCTTTCTCCCAAAAATAGCCTCAGAAGAAGCAAAAGTATCAAACTTGTAAAATTTGGTAAAAGTGTGCAGTGAAGACCAAGTCGCTGCCCTACATATCTGATCAACAGAAGCCTCGTTCTTGAAGGCCCATGTGGAAGCCACAGCCCTAGTGGAATGAGCTGTGATTCTTTCAGGAGGCTGCCGTCCGGCAGTCTCATAAGCCAATCTGATGATGCTTTTAATCCAAAAAGAGAGAGAGGTAGAAGTTGCTTTTTGACCTCTCCTTTTACCAGAATAAACAACAAACAAGGAAGATGTTTGTCTAAAATCCTTTGTAGCATCTAAATAGAATTTTAGAGCGCGAACAACATCCAAATTGTGCAACAAACGTTCCTTCTTTGAAACTGGATTCGGACACAAAGAAGGCACGACTATCTCCTGGTTAATGTTTTTGTTAGAAACAACTTTCGGAAGAAAACCAGGTTTAGTACGTAAAACCACCTTATCTGCATGGAACACCAGATAAGGAGGAGAACACTGCAGAGCAGATAATTCTGAAACTCTTCTAGCAGAAGAAATTGCAACCAAAAACAAAACTTTCCAAGATAATAACTTAATATCAACGGAATGTAAGGGTTCAAACGGAACCCCCTGAAGAACTGAAAGAACTAAGTTGAGACTCCAAGGAGGAGTCAAAGGTTTGTAAACAGGCTTGATTCTAACCAGAGCCTGAACAAAGGCTTGAACATCTGGCACAGCTGCCAGCTTTTTGTGAAGTAACACAGACAAGGCAGAAATCTGTCCCTTCAAGGAACTTGCAGATAATCCTTTCTCCAATCCTTCTTGAAGAAAGGATAGAATCTTAGGAATTTTTACCTTGTCCCAAGGGAATCCTTTAGATTCACACCAACAGATATATTTTTTCCATATTTTGTGGTAAATTTTTCTAGTTACAGGCTTTCTGGCCTGAACAAGAGTATCAATAACAGAATCTGAGAACCCTCATTTTGATAAGATCAAGCGTTCAATCTCCAAGCAGTCAGTTGGAGTGAGACCAGATTCGGATGTTCGAACGGACCTTGAACAAGAAGGTCTCGTCTCAAAGGTAGCTTCCATGGTGGAGCCGATGACATATTCACCAGATCTGCATACCAAGTCCTGCGTGGCCACGCAGGAGCTATCAAGATCACCGACGCCCTCTCCTGATTGATCCTGGCTACCAGCCTGGGGATGAGAGGAAACGGCGGGAATACATAAGCTAGTTTGAAGGTCCAAGGTGCTACTAGTGCATCTACTAGAGTCGCCTTGGGATCCCTGGATCTGGACCCGTAGCAAGGAACCTTGAAGTTCTGACGAGAGGCCATCAGATCCATGTCTGGAATGCCCCACAGTTGAGTAATTTGGGCAAAGATTTCCGGATGGAGTTCCCACTCCCCCGGATGTAATGTCTGACGACTCAGAAAATCCGCTTCCCAATTTTCCACTCCTGGGATGTGGATTGCAGACAAGTGGCAGGAGTGAGTCTCCGCCCATTGAATGATTTTGGTCACTTCTTCCATCGCCAGGGAACTCCTTGTTCCCCCCTGATGGTTGATGTACGCAACAGTCGTCATGTTGTCTGATTGAAACCGTATGAACTTGGCCTTTGCTAGCTGAGGCCAAGCCTTGAGAGCATTGAGTATCGCTCTCAGTTCCAGAATATTTATCGGTAGAAGAGATTCTTCCCGAGACCAAAGACCCTGAGCTTTCAGGGGTCCCCAGACCGCGCCCCAGCCCATCAGACTGGCGTCGGTCGTGACAATGACCCACTCTGGTCTGCGGAAGTTCATCCCTTGTGACAGGTTGTCCAGGGACAGCCACCAACGGAGTGAATCTCTGGTCCTCTGATTTACTTGTATCGTCGGAGACAAGTCTGTATAGTCCCCATTCCACTGACTGAGCATGCACAGTTGTAATGGTCTTAGATGAATGCGCGCAAAAGGAACTATGTCCATTGCCGCTACCATCAAACCTATTACTTCCATGCACTGCGCTATGGAAGGAAGAGGAACGGAATGAAGTATTTGACAAGAGTTCAGAAGTTTTGTTTTTCTGGCCTCTGTCAGAAAAATCCTCATTTCTAAGGAGTCTATTATTGTTCCCAAGAAGGGAACCCTTGTTGACGGAGATAGAGAACTCTTTTCTACGTTCACTTTCCATCCGTGAGATCTGAGAAAGGCCAGGACTATGTCCGTGTGAGCCTTTGCTTGAGGAAGGGACGACGCTTGAATCAGAATGTCGTCCAAGTAAGGTACTACTGCAATGCCCCTTGGTCTTAGCACCGCTAGAAGGGACCCTAGTACCTTTGTGAAAATCCTTGGAGCAGTGGCTAATCCGAAAGGAAGTGCCACGAACTGGTAATGCTTGTCCAGGAATGCGAACCTTAGGAACCGATGATGTTCCTTGTGGATAGGAATATGTAGATACGCATCCTTTAAATCCACCGTGGTCATGAATTGACCTTCCTGGATGGAAGGAAGAATCGTTCGAATGGTTTCCATTTTGAACGATGGAACCTTGAGAAACTTGTTTAGGATCTTGAGATCTAAGATTGGTCTGAACGTTCCCTCTTTTTTGGGAACTACGAACAGATTGGAGTAGAACCCCATCCCTTGTTCTCCTAATGGAACAGGATGAATCACTCCCATTTTTAACAGGTCTTCTATACAATGTAAGAATGCCTGTTTTTTTATGTGGTCTGAAGACAATTGAGACCTGTGGAACCTCCCCCTTGGGGGAAGCCCCTTGAATTCCAGAAGATAACCTTGGGAGACTATTTCTAGTGCCCAAGGATCCAGAACATCTCTTGCCCAAGCCTGAGCGAAGAGAGAGAGTCTGCCCCCCACCAGATCCGGTCCCGGATCGGGGGCCAACATTTCATGCTGTCTTGGTAGCAGTGGCAGGTTTCTTGGCCTGCTTTCCCTTGTTCCAGCCTTGCATTGGTCTCCAGGCTGGCTTGGCTTGAGAAGTATTACCCTCTTGCTTAGAGGACGTAGCACTTGGGGCTGGTCCGTTTCTACGAAAGGGACGAAAATTAGGTTTATTTTTGGCCTTGAAAGACCTATCCTGAGGAAGGGCGTGGCCCTTACCCCCAGTGATATCAGAGATAATCTCTTTCAAGTCAGGGCCAAACAGCGTTTTCCCCTTGAAAGGAATGTTAAGCAATTTGTTCTTGGAAGACGCATCCGCTGACCAAGATTTCAACCAAAGCGCTCTGCGCGCCACAATAGCAAACCCAGAATTTTTCGCCGCTAACCTAGCCAATTGCAAAGTGGCGTCTAGGGTGAAAGAATTAGCCAATTTGAGAGCACGGATTCTGTCCATAATCTCCTCATAAGGAGGAGAATCACTAGTGATCGCCTTTTCTAGCTCATCGAACCAGAAACACGCGGCTGTAGTGACAGGGACAATGCATGAAATTGGTTGTAGAAGGTAACCTTGCTGAACAAACATCTTTTTAAGCAAACCTTCTAATTTTTTATCCATAGGATCTTTGAAAGCACAACTATCTTCTATGGGTATAGTGGTGCGTTTGTTTAAAGTAGAAACCGCCCCCTCGACCTTGGGGACTGTCTGCCATAAGTCCTTTCTGGGGTCGACCATAGGAAACAATTTTTTAAATATGGGGGGAGGGACGAAAGGTATACCGGGCCTTTCCCATTCTTTATTTACAATGTCCGCCACCCGCTTGGGTATAGGAAAAGCTTCTGGGGGCCCCGGGACCTCTAGGAACTTGTCCATTTTACATAGTTTCTCTGGGATGATCAAATTCTCACAATCATCCAGAATGGATAACACCTCCTTAAGCAGAGCGCGGAGATGTTCCAACTTAAATTTAAATGTAATCACATCAGGTTCAGCTTGTTGAGAAATTTTCCCTGAATCTGAAATTTCTCCCTCAGACAAAACCTCCCTGGCCCCCTCAGACTGGTGTAGGGGCCCTTCAGAAACAATATCATCAGCGTCCTCATGCTCTTCAGTATTATCTAAAACAGAGCAGTCGCGCTTACGCTGATAAGTGGGCATTTTGGCTAAAATGTTTTTGATAGAATTATCCATTACAGCCGTTAATTGTTGCATAGTAAGGAGTATTGGCGCGCTAGATGTACTAGGGGCCTCCTGAGTGGGCAAGACTGGTGTAGACGAAGGAGGGGATGATGCAGTACCATGCTTACTCCCCTCACTTGGGGAATCATCTTGGGCATCATTTTCTCTAAATTTTGTGTCACATAAATCACATCTATTTAAATGAGAAGGAACCTTGGCTTCCCCACATTCAGAACACAGTCTATCTGGTAGTTCAGACATGTTAAACAGGCATAAACTTGATAACAAAGTACAAAAAACGTTTTAAAATAAAACCGTTACTGTCACTTTAAATTTTAAACTGAACACACTTTATTACTGCAATTGCGAAAAAGTATGAAGGAATTGTTCAAAATTCACCAAAATTTCACCACAGTGTCTTAAAGCCTTAAAAGTATTGCACACCAAATTTGGAAGCTTTAACCCTTAAAATAACGGAACCGGAGCCGTTTTTATCTTTAACCCCTTTACAGTCCCTGGTATCTGCTTTGCTGAGACCCAACCAAGCCCAAAGGGGAATACGATACCAAATGACGCCTTCAGAAAGTCTTTTCTATGTATCAGAGCTCCTCACACATGCGACTGCATGTCATGCTTCTCAAAAACAAGTGCGCAATACAGGCGCGAAAATGAGACTCTGCCTATGATTAGGGAAAGCCCCTAGAGAATAAGGTGTCCAAAACAGTGCCTGCCGATATTTTACAAAATACCCAGATTAAAATGATTCCTCAAGGCTAAATATGTTTATATATGAATCGATTTAGCCCAGAAAATGTCTACAGTCTTAAAAAGCCCTTGTGAAGCCCTTATTTACTGTCTGTAATAAAAATGGCTTACCGGATCCCATAGGGAAAATGACAGCTTCCAGCATTACATCGTCTTGTTAGAATGTGTCATACCTCAAGCAGCAAAATTCTGCTCACTGTTCCCCCAACTGAAGTTAATTCCTCTCAACAGTCCTGTGTGGAACAGCCATCGATTTTAGTAACGGTTGCTAAAATCATTTTCCACTTACAAACAGAAATCTTCATCTCTTTTCTGTTTCAGAGTAAATAGTACATACCAGCACTATTTTAAAATAACAAACTCTTGATTGAATAATAAAAACTACAGTTAAACACTAAAAAACTCTAAGCCATCTCCGTGGAGATGTTGCCTGTACAACGGCAAAGAGAATGACTGGGGTAGGCGGAGCCTAGGAGGGATCATGTGACCAGCTTTGCTGGGCTCTTTGCCATTTCCTGTTGGGGAAGAGAATATCCCACAAGTAAGGATGACGCCGTGGACCGGACACACCTATGTTGGAGAAATAAGGTAAGGAGGATCACATTGTAGAGCCGAAAGCTCAGAAACAACTAAAGAAATCTGTCCCTTTAAGGAACTTGCTGATAACCCCTTCAACAATCCTCCTTGGAGAAAGGACAAAATCCTAGGAATCCTAATTTTACTCCATGAGTAACCCTTGGATTCGCACCAATAAAGATATTTACGCAATATCTTATGGTAAATCTTTCTAGTAACAGGCTTACGTGCCTGAATCAAGGTATTGATGACCGAATCAGAGAACCCTCGCTTAGATAAAATCAAGCGTTCAATCTCCAAGCAGTCAGCTGCAGAGAAATTAGATTTGGATGATGGAAGGGTCCCTGAATGAGAAGGTCCTGCGTCAATGGAAGCTTCCATGGCGGCAGAGAGGGCATGTCCACCAGATCGGCATACCAAGATCTGCGAGGCCACGCAGGAGCGATGAGAATCACCGAAGCCCTCTCCTGTTTGATCCGAGCAATCACCCGGGGAAGGAGAACAAACGGTGGAAACACATAAGCTAGGTTGAACGACCAAGGCACTGCCAAGGCATCTATCAGTTCGGTCTGAGGATCCGTGGACCCGTATCTCGGGAGCTTGGCATTCTGACGAGATGCCATAAGATCCAGCTCCGGTCTGCCCCATCTGAGAATCAGAGAGGCAGAGACCTCTGGATGGAGTTCCCATTCCCCCAGATGAAACGCCTGTCTGCTCAAAAATACGCTTCCCAATTGTCCACTCCTGGGATGTAGATTTTTGACAGATAACAAGAGTGATCCTCCGCCAACCGAATTATTTTGGATACTTCTGTCATCTCTAAGGAACTCCTTGTTCCTCCCTGATGATTGATGTAAGCCACAGTCGTGATGTTGTCCGACTGAAATCGGATGAATTTGGCCGCAGCCAACTGAGGCCAAGCCTGAAGCGCATTGAATATTGCCCTCAACTCCAGAATATTTATTGGAAGTAGAGACGCTGACCGAGTCCACACACCCTGAACCTTCAGGGAATTCCAGACTGCTCCCCATCCTAGTAGACTGGCGTCTGTTGTTACTATCACCCATTAGGGTCTGCGGAAGCACGTCCCTTGGGACAGATGATCCTGCGACAACCACCAAAGAAGAGAGTCTCTTGTCTCCTGATCCAGATCTGAGGAGACAAATTTGCATAATCTCCATTCCACTGACTGAGCATGCTCAGCTGTAGAGGCCTGAGATGAAAACGAGCAAAAGGAATTATGTCTATTGCCGCCACCATCAATTCAATTACCTCCATGCACTGAGCCACTGATGGCAGAGGATTGGACTGAAGGGATCGGCATGTATTCAGAATCTTTAACTTCCTGACTTCCGTCAAGAAGATTTTCATGGACACAGTCTATTAGAGTTCCCTCTTTTTTAGATTCACCTTCCACCCGTGAGTCCTCAGAAAGGATAGAACCATGTCGGTATGAGACTTTGTCAGCTGATATGACGCCGCCTGGATCAGAATATCGTCTAGGTAAGGCGCCACTGCAATGCCCCGCGGCCTGAGAACCGCCAGCAGAGACCCTAGAACCTTCGTAAAGATCCTGGGTGCCGTGGCCAGTCCGAAAGGGAAGTGCCACGAACTGAAAATGTTTGTCCAGAAAGGCAAACCTCAGGAACTTGTGATAATCTCTGTGGATAGGAATATGAAGATATGTATCCTTTAAGTCCACGGTAGTCATATATTGACCCTCCTGGATCAAAGGAAGAATTGTTCGAATAGTCTCCATCTTGAAGGATGGAACTCTGAGAAATGTGTTTAGACTCTTGAGGTCTAAAATGGGTTGGAACGTTCCTTCTTTTTTGGGAACCACAAAAAGAATTGAGTAAAACCCCTGCCTCTGCTCTGGAACGGGGCAAATTACTCCCATAATAGAGAGGTCTTTTAAACAACGTAAGAACGCCTCTCTTTATCTGGTCTACAGACAATCGTGAAAGAAGAAACCTTCCCCTTGGGAAGGAATTTTTGAACTCCAACTGATACCCTTGAGACACGATTTCTAGTGTCCATGGGTCCTGAACGTCTCGTATCCATGCTTGGACAAAGAGAGAAAGTCTGCCCCCTACTAGATCCGGTTCCAGATCGGGGGCCGCCCCTTCATGCTGTTTTGGGAGCAGCAGCGGGCTTCTTGGGTTGTTTACCCTTGTTCCAAGCCTGGTTGGGTCTCCAGATGAACTTGGCTTGTGCAAAATTCCCTTCCTGTTTAGCGGAAGAGGGGACTCCCTTGAAATTTCGAAAGGAACGAAAAATTACTCAGTCTACCCCTTTGCTTAGATGTTTTATCCTGAGGGAGGAGGTGACCCTTACCTCCCGTAATGTCAGAAATGATCTCTTTCAAGTCAGGCCCGAATAGGGTCTTTCCTTTGAAAGGAATAGCCAAAAGTTTGGATTTAGAGGACACATCTGCAGACCAAGATTTTAACGATAAGGCTCTGCGCGTTAAAATGGAAAATCCTGCATTCTTAGCTGCCAATTTGGCGATCTGAAAGGCGGCATCCGTAATAAAAGAATTAGCCAGCTTAAGGGCCTTAATTCTATCCATTATTTCCTCTAAAGAAGTCTCAGTCTTAAGAGACTCTTCTAAGGCGTCAAACCAAAAGGCAGCCGCAGTTGTGACTGGTACAATGCAGGCCGTCGGTTGTAATAGAAATCCTTGATGAACAAATAGATTTTTTAGAAGACCCTCCAACTTTTTATCCATAGGGTCTTTGAAAGCACAACTGTCCTCAATAGGGATAGTTGTACGCTTAGCCAGGGTAGAGATAGCTCCCTCCACCTTAGGGATCATTTGCCACGAGTCCCGAACGGTGTCAGCTATAGGGTACATTTTCTTAAAAATAGGGGAAGGTGAGAACGGGATACCCGGTCTCTCCCATTCCCATGTAACAATTTCCGAAATTCTCTTAGGAACCGGAAAGACGTCAGAATAAGAGGGAACCTCTAAGTATTTGTCCATCTTACACAATTTTTCTGGTGGTACCACAATAGTCAGTCGTCCAGAATAATCAAAACCTCCCGCAGCAACAGACAGAGGTGTTCAAGTTTAAACCTGAAAGCCGTGACGTCCAAATCTGTCTGGGGCAATGTACTTCCTGAGTCTGACAGTTCACCCTCAGACAGGTTCTCCCTACCCCCAAATTCAGAGTCCTGTGAGGGTACATCAGAGATAGCCATTAAAGCATCAGAAGTCGCAGGGACCACATGGGCTTCTGTCCTGCTGCGCTTGCCTTGTAACACTGGCAACTTAGACAAAACTTCTGTAAGAGTGGAGGATATAACTGCAGCCATATCCTGCAGAGTGAATGAAGTGGAGACGGTTGAGGAACACGGTGTCGCTTGTGTGGGCGTTAAAGGTTGTGACGCTTGGGGAGAAAGATGCGGCATACCCTGGTTCTCATCAGTCTGAGAAGCATCCTTAGACATACTTGCATTAAAGAAAATCTGATCTTTACATTGTAAAGCCCTCTCAGTACATGAGGGACAAAAAGTAATGGGGGGTTCCACATTGGCATCTAAACCACATAGAACAGGTACTTTCCTGAAGTTCAGCCATGACAAACAAACTAGCAATGGCAATATGTGTCTTTCTCTAAAATTCAAAAAGGCAAATACTTTAGATTGCTTTAGAAAACAAAAGCGGGTGTACTCTCTCTTTAAAATTTAAAGCCGCATATGCGTTTATTGCTCTGCACTAAAACTGCAATAACTTTGAAAAACACCCTAAGACATATGATGAACGTATACTGTCAGAGATTACCTATTAAGCAATTTATGACTAAATTAGCCCCTTGCACCGCGCCACAGCTCTGCTGTGGCGCCTACCTGTCCCAAACCGAAACACTAAAAAGTCGTGGACGGCACTCCCAAGTCGTTTATAAAGTTTATAAGCACAAGCGACTTAGGCCACACCGAAGCCTAGATACATACTGCTCCAAGGCCAGATCCGGACAGAATATGCGCGTCTGAGCGCGCGAAATCAAGCCCCACCCCTCGTGGGTGCAACTAACATCCCTGATCATAGCAAGAACCTTGTGGGAAATAAAACATGTCGGTTCTCATAATAGTACCTCAAATCACCAATGTGCCCCTTCATATAAACAGTTGTCAAAGCAAAATAAATACTGTCCCCAATCTCCCAGCGTCAAGCCCATAGTAAAATAAATTAGCCCCTGGTTAACCCGTTATTAGGCTATTGATTGATCCAAAAACAAAGGTAATATTTATGCACATAACCTGTAATGCAAAACTATTACCCTCTCCATGTACAGGGAATAAGTGCCAGTCTGTTCTGAGATACTTCAGTCTCCCCAGAAATAAACGACTGTACATGCCTCCAAGCTGAACAGAATATGAAGCAGTCCCACACAATGAAGATGTTCCCTTTCCTCACCTCCAGCACGTCTGTGGGGACAAATAAAGTCTTAGATAATAATTGCTAAGACCATCAGCAGGGCAGCAATCTATATGGGAGCGTTGTGAGAATCTCCCCAGTTCCATTGCTTACAAGCCAGAAGCTCTAGCCCTGAGAAAAAATAGGACACACCGGCACCATTTAAAAATAATAAACTGTTGATTGAAGAATCTAAACTAACACCTCACTTTACCTCTTCCTATCACTAAAACAGGCAAAGAGAATGACTGGAGTGGAAGGGAAGGGAGGAGCTATATATACAGCTCTGCTGTGGTGCTCTTTGCCTCCTCCTGCTGACCAGGAGGCGATATCCCATAAGTAAGGATGAAATCCATGGACTCGTCATATCTTGGAAAACAAATACTGCAGCGGACCAAAAAAAAAAAAAAAGGATTATTTTTCTCAAATGGTAAACTATGGTGACTCTTTTTACAACCCTATTATCTGGTGTTTTTTTCCTTTACACCAGGAAAATGGACAGTATGTTAAACATCAATATGTGTTTGTCTATTAACACTACAGCTGGAAATTACACCATCTATTAAAACTATCTGAACTTTGCCATTGTCAAGTCTCACTCCTGTATATCTATGTTGCATAAAGGTTTAATGATGTGTTACATAGATTCATAATGAGTTTCTTATTTACTAGCTTCTCATTCCACCAGTCAACTAGTACAGTAAAAACAGCTAATCATACCTGAGTAAGGGTTACTCGTTAGGCTGGTGTCCCTTCCAGTCAGAGGAGTGTTTGGTGTGGGAAAGGGTATGCTATAATAATCCTTGAAGATAAAAAAACAGTAAAGAGATAAATTACACAGACAGAAAAAACATACAAAATGTATGTCATTTACATAAGGAATAAGATTCCACCACCAACACCACCCCCCCTTTAAGACAATAGTAGTGAGTTAGTTGTCAGTATTATTACACTTTTGTATATTTTTACACAAGGTAAAACAGCTGTCAAAAAGTGAAAACAGAGGGTGGCGCTGTAGGACTAAAAATTAGAGGACTGTGTGTGTGCATGTGTGTGTGTGTATGTGTGTATGTATATATATATATATATATATATATATATATATATATATATATATATATATATATATATATATATATATATATATATATATATATATATATATATATATATATGCTAGTGACGTATGGGATATACAATCCTACCAGGAGGGGCAAAGTTTCCCAAACCTTAAAATGCCTATAAATACATCCCTCACCACACCCACAATTCAGTTATCGGCCGTAGAGATTCATCTCCTACCTCCCTTTTCAGATTGACGATATACTCTCATATACCATTACCTCTGATAACCGTTTCAGTACTGGTTTGGCTATCTGCTATATGTGGATGGGTGTCTATTGGCAAGTATGTTTTTATTACTTAAAGGGACACTGTACCCAATTTTTTTCTTTTGTAATTCAGAAAGAGCATGCAATTTTAAGCAACTTTCTAATTTACTCCTATTATCAATTGTTCTTCGTTCTCTTGCTATCATTATTTGAAAAATAAGGCATCTAAGCTTTTTTTTGGTTTCAGTACTCTAGACAGCACTTTTATTGGTGGATGGATTTATCCACCAATCAGCAAGGACAACCCAGGTTGTTCACCAAAAATGGGCCAGCATCTAAACTTACATTCTTGCATTTCAAATAAAGATACCAAGAGAATGAAGGAAATTTGATAATAGGAGTAAATTAGAAAGTTGCTTAAAATTTCATGCTCAATCTGAATCACGAAAGAAAATTTTTGGGTACACAGTGTCCCTTTAAGACACCTTAGCTATGGTTTGGCACTTTATGCATTAATATAAAGTTCTACATATATGTATTGAACTTATATTTGCCATGAGTCAGGTTTATGTATTTCCTTTTGCAGACTGTCAGTTTCATATTTGGGGAAAAACATATTTAGGAAATATTTTTCTTACCTGGGGTTTAGTCTTTTTTTTTTTTCAAATTGACTGCTTTTTTCTGTCCAAGGTAATAAGTTATTTGGTTCTCAGTTGGATTCGATTATTTCAACTGTCAGTGGAGGGAAGGGAGTTTTTTTACCTCAGGATAAAAGACCCAAGGGTAATTCTAAAGCTTCTAACAGTTTTCGATGTCAGTGTCCATGACTCTGTCTCTAACAGACAAGAGACGTTTAAAATTGGTTGCAGCCTGTCGGAACCTTCAGTCTCAGTCATTGCCTTCAGTAGCTATGTGCATGGAAGTTTTAGCTCTCATGACTGCAATATCGGACGCGATCCCCTGTGCTCGTTTTCACGAGACCTCTTCAACTTTGTATGCTGAACCAATGGTGCAGGGATTATACAAGGATATCACAATATCCTTAAATCCCAATGTTCGACTTTCTTTGACTTGGTGGTTAGATCACCATCGTATTTGTTCGGCCAACCTGGACTGTGATTACAACAGATGTGAGTCTTTCAGGTTGGGGAGCTGTTTGGGGATCTCTGACAGCACAAGGGGTTTGGAAATCTCAAGAGGCAAGATTACCAATCAATATTTCAGAACTCCGTGCGATTTTCAGGGCTCTTCAGCCAATTGGGAGGCAGACTATCTCAGCCGTCAGACTTTACATCCGGGGAAGTGGTCCCTCCAACCAGATGTGTTTTCTCAAATTGTTTAGATGTGGGGTCTTCCAGAAATAGATCTGATGGCTTCTCATCTAAACAAGAAACTTCCTAGGTACCTGTCCAGGTCCAGGGATCCTCAGGCGGAAGCAGTGGTTGCGTTGACACTTCTTTGGTGTTATCAACCTGCTTATATTTTCCCGCCTCTAGTTCTTCTTCCAAGAGTGATCTCCAAAATCATCATGGAACAATCGTTTGTGTTGCTGGTGGCTCCAGCATGGCCTCACAGGTTTTGGTATGCGGATCTTGTTCGGATGTCCAGTTGCCAACCTTGGCCACTTCCATTAAGGCCGGACCTTCTGTCTCAAGGTCCGTTATCCATCAGGATCTAAAATCATTAAATTTGAAGGTATGGAAATTGAACGCTTAGTGCTTAGTCATAGAGGTTTCTCTGACTAAGTGATTAATACTATGTTACAAGCTCGTAAATCTGCTTCTAGAAAGATTTATTGAGTTTGGAAGATTTATATTTCATGGTGTTCTTTTCAAATTCTATTGGCATTCTTTCAAAATTCCTAGAATTTTACAGTTCCTTTGGGATGGTTTAGATAAGGATTTGTCTGCAAGTTCCTTGAAGGGACAAATCTCTGCTCTGTTTTATTTCACAGAAAGATTGCTAAACTTCCTGATACTGACTGTTTTGTACAGGCTTTGGTTCGTATCAAGCCTGTCATTAAAGCAATCTCTCCTCCTTGAAGTCTTAATTTGGTTTTGAAGGCTGTTACAGGCTCCTCCTTTTGAGCCTATGAATTCTTTGGACAAACTACTTTCTTGGAAAGTGGTGTTTCTTTTGGTCATCTCTTCTGCTAGAAGTTTCCAAATTATCTTCTCTTTCTTGTGAATCTCCTTTTCTGATATTTCATCAGGATAAGCGGTTTTGCGGACTTCATTTAAATTTTTACGTAAGGTTGTGAATGCTAACAACATTAATAGAGAAATTGTTGTCCCTTCCTTGTGTCCTAATCCTAAGAATTCTTTGGAGAGATCTTTACATTCTTTGGATGTGGTGAGAGCTCTGAAATATTATATTGAAGCCACTAAAGATTTCAGGAAGACTTCTAGTCTATTTGTTATATTTTCTGGTTCTAGGAAAGGTCAGTAGGCTTCTGCTGTTTCCTTGGCTTCATGGTTAAAGCTTTTGATTCATCAAGCTTATTTGGAGTCGGGTCAAGACCCGCCTCAGAGAATTACAGCTCATTCTACTAGATCATTCTCCACTTCATGGGCTTTTAAGAATGAAGCTTCAGTTGATCAGATTTGCAAAGCAGCAACTTGCTCTTCTTTGCATACATTTACTAAATTCTACCGTTTTGATGTATTTGCTTCTTCGGAAGCAGTTTTTGGTAGAAAAGTTCTTTAGGCAGCTGTTTCAGTTTGATTCTTCTGCTTATGTTTTAAATTTTTCTTTTCATTTATGAGAATAAACTTATATTTTGGGTTGTGGATTATTTTTTTTAAGCGAAAAATGGCTGTTCTTATTTTATCCCTCCCTCTCTAGTGACTCTTGTGTGGAGTTCCACATCTTGGGTATTGCTATCCCATACGTCACTAGCTCATGGACTCTTGCCAATTACATGAAAGAAAAACATAATTTATGTAAGAACTTACCTGATAAATTCATTTCTTTCATATTGTCAAGAGTCCATGAGGCCCACCCTTTTTATGGTGGTTAAGTTATTTTGTATAAACCACAATTATTTCCAAATTTCTTTGTTGATGCTTTTTACTCCTTTCGTTATCACCCCACTACTTGGCTATTCGATAAACTCAATTGTGGGTGTGGTGAGGGGTGTATTTATAGGCATTTTTAGGTTTGGGAAACTTTGCCCCTCCTGGTAGGATTGTATATCACATACGTCACTAGCTCATGGACTCTTGCCAATATGAAAGAAATTAATTTACGATATATATATATATATATATATATATATATATGAGAGCCTATACAAAAAACAGTGTTCCTATACAGGATACACTTCCTTGTAGTGCACGGTAGGGGTCTATATCACAAACTATAAAGAGAAAAAGGAACCCTATGTTCCAGCAACAGACTATAACTCATAAATAATTAACATTGCCATAGGTGGAAAAAAAGAGGGGGGGGGGGGCAGAGTAGTGCATTAACAGTATAATGTATTTAATTTATAGCAACATCACATCAAAACATAACAACCCTTGCATACAGATACTCTGTAAACAGTCTTTTATATAAGTCAGTTATCCGTAACCATAAAAAGAAAATTTATGCTTACCTGACAAATGTATTTCTTTTTTGACACAATGTGTCCACGGATCATCTAATTACTATTGGGAATATCACTCCTGCCCAGCAGGAGGCGGCAAAAAGAGCACCACAGCAAAGCTGTTAAATATCACCTCCCTTCCCTCCCAACCCAGTCATTCGACCAAAGTAAAGGAGAGAAAGGAAGTAACAAGGTGCAGAGGTGTCTGAAGTTTATAATAACCAACAACCTGTCTTTCAAAAACAGGGCGGGCCATGGACTCATTGTGTCAAAAAAGAAATAAACGTATCAGGTAAGCATACATTTTCTTTTCTTTTTAATGACACGAGTCCACGGATCTAATTACTATTGGGAATCAAAACCCAAGCTAGAGTACACAGATGATACGGGAGGGACAAGACAGGGAACCTAATCGGAAGGCACCACTGCTTGAAGAACCTTTCTCCCAAAAGCGGCCTCAGCCGAGGCAAAAGTGTCAAATTTGTAGAATTTTTAAAAAGTGTGAAGAGAGGACCAAGTTGCAGCCTTGCAAATCTGTTCCACAGAAGCTTCATTTTTGAATGCCCATGAGGAAGCAATAGCCCTCGTGGAATGAGCCATAACTCTCTCTGGAGGCTGCTGTCCAGCAGTCTAATAGGCAGAATGATACTCTTATGATACCATAGGGTGCAGTGGTGACTGGAGTTTTAATTAAAATTTAGATCTGCCTTGAAAAGACAGGGCGGGCCGTGGACTGGATACACTACAAGAGAAATAAATTTATCAGGTAAGCATAAATTATGTTTTCTCTTGTTAAGTGTATCCAGTCCACGGATCATCCATTACTTGTGGGATACCAATACCAAAGCTAAAGTACACGGATGATGGGAGGGACAAGGCAGGAACTTAAACGGAAGGAACCACTGCCTGTAGAACCTTTCTCCCAAAAACAGCCTCCGAAGAAGCAAAAGTGTCAAATTTGTAAAATTTTGAAAAGGTGTGAAGCGAAGACCAAGTCGCAGCCTTGCAAATCTGTTCAACAGAAGCCTCATTTTTAAAGGCCCAGGTGGAAGCCACAGCTCTAGTAGAATGAGCTGTAATTCTTTCAGGGGACTGCTGTCCAGCAGTCTCATAGGCTAAGCGTATTATGCTACGAAGCCAAAAGGAGAGAGAGGTTGCCGAAGCTTTTTGACCTCTCCTCTGTCCGGAGTAAACGACAAACAGGGAAGAAGTTTGACGAAAATCTTTAGTTGCCTGTAAATAGAACTTCAGGGCACGGACTACGTCCAGATTATGCAAGAGACGTTCCTTCTTTGAAGAAGGATTAGGGCACAATGATGGGACAACAATCTCTTGATTGATATTCCTGTTAGAAACCACCTTAGGTAAAAACCCAGGTTTGGTACGCAGAACTACCTTGTCTGAATGAAAAATCAGATAAGGAGAATCACAATGTAAGGCAGATAACTCCGAGACTCTTCGAGCCGAGGAAATGGCCATCAAAAACAGAACTTTCCAAGATAAAAGCTTAATATCAATGGAATGAAGGGGTTCAAACGGAACACCTTGAAGAACTTTAAGAACCAAGTTTAAGCTCCACGGAGGAGCAACAGTTTTAAACACAGGCTTAATCCTGGCCAAAGCCTGACAAAAAGCCTGGACGTCTGGAACTTCTGCCAGACGCTTGTGCAAAAGAATAGACAGAGCAGAAATCTGTCCCTTTAACGAACTAGCAGATAAGCCCTTTTCCAAACCCTCTTGTAGAAAGGTCAATATCCTAGGAATCCTAATCTTACTCCATGAGTAACTCTTGGATTCGCACCAATATAAGTATTTACGCCATATCTTATGGTAGATTTTTCTGGTAACAGGCTTCCGTGCCTGTATTAAGGTATCAATAACTGACTCTGAGAAGCCACGCTTTGATAGGATCAAGAGTTCAATCTCCATGCAGTCAGCTTCAGAGAAATTAGATTTGGATGGTTGAAAGGACCTTGTATTAGGTCCTGCCTCAGTGGCAGAGACCATGGTGGACAGGACAACATGTCCACTAGGTCTGCATACCAGGTCCTGCGTGGCCACGCAGGCGCTATCAGAATCACCAATGCTCTCTCCTGTTTGATCTTGGCAATCAGTCGAGGTAGCAGCGGAAACGGTAGAACACATAAGCCATGTTGAAACCCCAAGGGGCTGCTAGGGCATCTATCAGCGCCGCTCCCGGGTCTCTGGACCTGGATCCATAAAGAGGAAGCTTGGCGTTCTGGCGAGACGCCATGAGATCCAGTTCTGGCTTGCCCCAACGATGAATCAGTTGAGCGAACACCTCCGGATGAAGTTCCCACTCCCCCGGATGAAAAGTCTGGCGACTTAGAAAGTCCACCTCCCAATTTTCCACGCCTGGGATGTAGATCACTGACAGGTGGCAAGAGTGAGACTCTGCCCAGCGAATTATCTTTGAGACTTCTAACATCGCTAGGGAACTCCTGGTTCCCCCTTGATGGTTGATGTAAGCCACAGTCGTGATGTTGTCCGACTGAAATCTGATGAACCTCAGTGTTGCTAACTGAGGCCAAGCTAGAAGAGCATTGAATATTGCTCTTAACTCCAGAATATTTATTGGGAGGAGTTTCTCCTCCTGAGTCCACGATCCCTGAGCCTTCAGGGAGTTCCAGACTGTGCCCCAACCTAGAAGGCTGGCATCTGTTGTTACAATCGTCCAATCTGGCCTTCGAAAGGCCATGCCCTTGGACAGATGGACCCGAGAAAGAAGAGAATCTCTGGTCTCTCGATCCAGATTTAGTAGAGGGGACAAATCTGAGTAATCCCCATTCCACTGACTTAGCATGCATAATTGCAGCGGTCTGAGATGCAGGCGTGCAAATGGCAGTATGTCCATTGCCGCTACCATTAAGCCGATTACTTCCATGCACTGAGCCACTGACGGGTGTGGAATGGAATGAAGGACACGGCAAGCATTTAGAAGTTTTGATAACCTGGACTCCGTCAGGTAAATTTTCATCTCTACAGAATCTATAAGAGTCCCTAGGAAGCAGACTCTTGTGAGTGGTGATAGAGAACTCTTTTCCACGTTCACTTTCCACCCATGCGACCTCAGAAATGCCAGAACTATCTCTGTATGAGACTTGGCAATTTGAAAGCTTGACGCCTGTATCAGGATGTCGTCTAGATACGGAGCCACCGATATGCCTCGCGGTCTTAGAACCGCCAGAAGTGAGCCCAGAACCTTTGTAAAGATTCTCGGGGCCGTAGCTAACCCAAAGGGAAGAGCCACAAACTGGTAATGCCTGTCTAGAAAGGCAAATCTTAGGTACCGATAATGATCTTTGTGAATCGGTATGTGAAGGTAGGCATCCTTTAAGTCCACTGTGGTCATGTACTGACCCTCTTGGATCATGGGTAGGATGGTTCGAATAGTTTCCATTTTGAATGATGGAACTCTTAGGAATTTGTTTAAGATCTTTAGGTCCAAGATTGGTCTGAAGGTTCCCTCTTTCTTGGGAACCACAAACAGATTTGAGTAAAATCCCTGCCCTTGTTCCGTCCGCGGAACAGGGTGGATCACCCCCATTACTAGGACGTCTTGTACACAGCGTAGGAATGCCTCTTTCTTTAACTGGTTTTCTGATAACCTTGATAGATGGAATCTCCCTTGAGGAGGAGAAGCCTTGAAGTCCAGAAGATATCCATGAGATATGATCTCCAACGCCCAGGGATCCTGGACATCTCTTGCCCATGCCTGGGCGAAGAGAGAAAGTCTGCCCCCCACTAGATCCGTTTCCGGATAGGGGGCCGTTCCTTCATGCTGTCTTAGGGGCAGTAGTAGGTTTTCTGGCCTGCTTGCCCTTGTTCCAGGACTGGTTAGTTTTCCAGGCCTGTCTGTAACGAGCAACAGTTCCTTCCTGTTTTGGAGCGGAGGAAGTTGATGCTGCTCCTGCCTTGAAATTTCGAAAGGCACGAAAATTAGACTGTTTGGCCTTTGATTTGGCCCTGTCCTGAGGAAGGGTATGACCCTTACCTCCAGTAATGTCAGCAATAATTTCTTTCAAGCCGGGCCCGAATAAGGTCTGCCCCTTGAAAGGAATATTAAGTAATTTAGATGTCACGTCAGCTGACCAGGATTTAAGCCATAGCGCTCTCCGCGCCTGGATGGCGAATCCGGAGTTCTTAGCCGTTAGTTTAGTTAAATGTACAATGGCATCAGAAACAAATGCATTAGCTAGCTTAAGTGCTTTAAGCTTGTCCATAATTTCATCCAATGGAGCTGTGTGAATGGCCTCTTCCAGAGACTCAAACCAGAATGCCGCAGCAGCAGTGACAGGCGCAATGCATGCAAGAGGCTGCAAGATAAAACCTTGTTGAACAAACATTTTCTTAAGGTAACCTTCTAATTTTTTATCCATTGGATCCGAAAAAGCACAACTATCCTCCACCGGGATAGTAGTACGCTTAGCTAAAGTAGAAACTGCTCCCTCCACCTTAGGGACCGTCTGCCATAAGTCCCGAGTAGTGGCGTCTATTGGAAACATTTTCCTAAATATAGGAGGTGGGGAAAAGGGCACACCGGGTCTATCCCACTCCTTGCTAATAATTTCTGTAAGCCTTTTAGGTATAGGAAAAACGTCAGTACACACCGGCACCGCATAGTATCTATCCAGCCTACACAATTTCTCTGGAATTGCAACTGTGTTACAGTCATTTAGAGCAGCTAAAACCTCTCCTAGCAATACACGGAGGTTCTCAAGCTTACATTTAAAATTAGAGATCTCTGAATCCGGTTTCCCTGGATCAGATCCGTCACCCACAGAATGAAGCTCTCCGTCCTCATGTTCTGCAAACTGTGACGCAGTATCGGACATGACTCTCACAGCACCAGCGCGCTCTGTCCTAATCCCAGAGCTATCGCGCTTGCCTCTTAATTCTGGCAACCTAGATAATACTTCTGTCAGAGTATTATTCATGATTGTAGCCATGTCCTGTAAAGTGATTGCTATGGACGTCTCTGATGTACTTGGCGCCATATTAGCATGCGCCTCCTGAGCGGGAGGCGAAGGTACTGACACGTAAGGAGAGTTAGTCGGCATAACTTCCCCCTCGTTGTCTGGTGATAATTCTTTTACAGATAAAGACTGACCTTTATTATTTAAAGTGAAATAAATACATTTAGTACACATTTCTATGGGGCTCCACACTGGCCTTCAAACATAATGAACAAACAGATTCATCTGTGTCAGACATGTTTAAACAGACTAGCAATGAGACTAGCAAGCTTGGAAAACACTTTAAAATAAGTTTACAAGCAATATAAAAAACGCTACTGCGCCTTTAAGAAGCACAAAACCTGTCTCAAGTTGAAATAACAATGAACCAAATCAGTTATAGCAACCAAATTTTCACAGTAAATGTATTAAGCTAGCAGAGCATTGCACCCACTTGCAAATGGATGATTAACCCCTTAATACCCAAAACGGATAATCAATAGAGAAAAAAAACGTTTTTAACACAGTCAAACACACTGTCACAGGTCTGCTGTGACTGATTACCTCCCTCAAAATGACTTTTTTAGTCCCTTGAGCTCTCTAGAGACGTCCTGGATCATGCAGGAAGAAGCAGGAAGACTGAGTCTGAATTTTTACTTAGCAAAAAAGCTCTAAAATTGGCCCCTCCCACTCTTATTACAACAGTGGGAAGCCTCAGTTAACTGTTTCTATGCAGAAAATAAGTCAGCCATGTGGAAAAAATTATGCCCCAATAAGTTTTATCACCAATGTACCTCAAAAAAACGATTAAACATGCCAGCAAACGTTTTAAACATCCTTTTTTTTTTTTTTTTTTAAAGAGTATGTATCTCTTATTGATAAGCCTGATACCAGTCGCTTCTACTGCATTTAAGGCTTTACTACATTACTTCAGTATTAGCAGCATTTTCTTAGTCAAATTCCATTCCTTAGAAAATTATTTTACTGCACATACATTAAGAAGCCTGATACCAGTCACTTTTACTGCATTTAAGGCTTTACTTACATTACTTCGGTATCAGCAGTATTTTCTTAGTGAATTCCATTCCTTAGAAAAATATTTTACTGCACATACCTTAGTTGCAGGAGACCCCGCACGCCATTCCCTTTCTGAAATTACCCCACTCCTCAGAATGTGCGAGAACAGCCAGTGGATCTTAGTTACTTCTGCTAAGATCATAGAAAACGCAGGCAGATTCTTCTTCCAAATACTGCCTGAGAAAAAACAGCACACTCCGGTGCCATTTAAAAATAACAAACTTTTGATTGAAGAATTAAGTATAAAACACCACACTCCTCTCACGACCTCCATCTATGTTGAGGGTTGCAAGAGAATGACTGGGTATGACATGTGAGGGGAGGAGCTATATAGAAGCTCTGCTGTGGGTGATCCTCTTGCAACTTCCTGTTGGGAAGGGAATATATCCCACAAGTAATGGATGATCCGTGGACTGGATACACTTAACAAGAGAAATCCTAATTTAGTATGTAAAACTACCTTATCTGAATGGAAAATAAAGGGGGGACTCATACTGCAATGCCGAGAGCTCTGACACTCTGCGAGCAGAAGAAATAGCAACCAACCAGAAACAAAACTTTCCAAGATAACAACTTAATATATAAGGAATGCATAGGCTCAAACGGAGCCCCTTGAAGAACTTTGAGAACTAAATTAAGACTCCATGGAGGAGTAACTGGCTTGAACACAGGCCTGATCCTGACCAAGGCCTGACAAAAAGATTGTACATCTGGAAGATCTGCCAGACGTTTGTGTAACAAAAATAGATAAGGCAGACATTTGACCCTTTAGGGAACTTGTCGATAATCCTTTCTCCAAACCCTCTTTGAGAAAGGACAAAATTCTAGGAATCCTAACTACTCCAGGAGTAGCCTTTGGATTCACACCAATAGAGATATTTACGCCATATCTTATGGTAAATCCTTCTAGTTACAGGTTTACGAGCCTGAATCATGGTCTCTATGACTGACTCTGAAAAGCCTCGCTTGGATAAAATTAAGCATTCATATGATCTACAGCTGGCCCCCCAGGAGGCGAGAACTCTTAAACTGCTGCACTTCAAGTATTATCTATGAACTGTTATTAATATAGATATAAATGACAGTCTATGGTGTATGAGGTTTGTGGATTTTCTCTCAACTCTCTGTAAACTTGTTCAAATGACTGAGGTCATGTCTAATTTTTATTGTATTGTATTTATCATTATCAAACCAATGAAAAAAGTTAATAAAAATAAATAAATAAATAAATAAGCATTCAATCTCCAAGCAGTCAGCTTCAGAGAAACTACATTTGGGTGAAGGGACCTTAAATTAGAAGGTCCTTCCTCAACGGAAGAGATGACATGTCCATTAGATCTGCATACCAAATCCTGCGAGGCCAAGCCGGTGCAATGAGGATCACCGAGGCCCTCTCCTGCTTGATTCGAGCAATGACCAGAGGAAGAAGAGCAAACGGAGGAAATAGGTATGCTAGACTGAAGGTCCAAGGTACCGACAGGGCATCTATCCGTACCGCCTGAGGGTCCCTGGACCTCGACCCGTACCTCTGAAGCTTGGCATTCTGCCGAGATGCCATGAGATCCAATTCCGGCTGAACCTATTTGAGAATCAGGCTGGAACACACTTCCGGATGGAGTTCCCACTCCCCCAGATGAAAGATCTGCCTGCTGAGGAAGTCCACCTCCCAGTTGTCCACCCCTGGTATGTGGAGCGCCGACAGACAGCAAGAGTGGGTTTCCGCCCACTGAATTATTTTGATTACCTCTGTCATCGCTAAGGAACTCCTCGTTCCTCCCTGACGATTGATGTAAGCCACTGAAGTTAGATTGTCCGACTGGAACCTGGTAAACTGGACCGAGGCTAACTGAGGCCAGGCCAGAAGAGCATTGAAGATCGCTCTCAGCTCCATAATGTTTATAGGCAGAACAGACTCTGACCGAGTCCAAACTCCCTGAACCTTTAGGGAGCCCCAGACGGCTCCCCATCCTAGAAGGCTGGCGTCTGTTGTCACAATCACCCAAGATGGTCTGCGAAAGCAGGTTCCCTGGGAGAAATGATCCCAAGACAACCACCATTGAAGAGAATCCCTTGTCTCCTGCTCCAGTAGTATTCGAGGAGACAAGTCCGCATAATCTCCGTTCCATTGCCTGAGCATGTTTAACTGCAGAGGTCTGAGATGGAACCGAGCAAACGGGATGACGTTCATTGCCGCCACCATCAGCCCGATTACCTCCATGCACTGAGACACTGATGGCCGAGGAGTGGACTGAAGCTAGAAAAGTATCGAAAATCTGATTTCCTGACTTCTGTCAGAAAAATCTTCATTGATAGGGAATCTATTATGGTTCCCAAGAAAGTTACCCTTGTATTTGGGACTAAGGAACTCTTCCAAATTTACCTACCATCCGAGAGATCGCAGGAAGGATAACAACATTTCCGTGTGGGATCTTGCTTGTTGTAAGGATGGCGCCTGGACTAGGATGTCGTCCAGATAGGGTGCCATTGCAATGCCCTGTAACCGAAGCACCTCCAACAGCGATCCCAGAACCTTTGAGAAAATTCTGGGGAAAAAAACACGAATTGGAAGTATTTGTCTAGAAAGGCAAACCTTAGAAGCTTGTGGTGATCCCTGTGAATGACAACATGCATGTACGCGTCCTTTAAATCCACAGTTATAAATTGACCCTCTTGGACCAGAGAGAATGGAACGAATAGTTTCCATCTTGAAGGACGGTACTCTGAGGAATTTGTTTAGACTCTTGAGATCTAAAATAGGCTCTTTTTCGGGAACCACGAACAGATTGCAATAAAATCCCAGACCCTGTTCCTGAATCAGAACAGGAACTATCACTCCCAGGTCAGAGAGGTCTCTTAAACAGTGTAAGCACGCCTCTCTTCTTGTCTGGTCTACAGATAATCTTTCAAGAAGAAACCTGCCTCTGGGAGGTAAACGTTTTTACACTAGTTTGTTTCCCTGGGACACTATTTCTACTGCCCAGGGATCCTGAACACCTCGAACCCAAGCCTGAGCGAAGAAGGAAAGTCTGCCCCCTACAAGATCCAGTCCCAGATCGGGGGCAGGCCCTTCATGCGGACTTTGATTCAATATCAGGCTTCTTGGATTGTTTTCCCTTATTCCAAGACTGATTGGGTCTCCATGAAGGTTTAGACTGATCCTGCTTGGAGGTGGAAGAGGAAGAATTTCCCTTGAAATTTCGAAAGGAACGAAAATTACTCTGTCCTTTTTGTTTGTTTCTCTTATCCTGAGGGAGAAAATGACCCTTACCTACCGTAAGAGAGATTATTTCCGTCAAGCCAGTTACAAACAAGGTCTTTCCCTTGTAAGGAATCGCTAAAAGCTTAGACTTAGAGGAAACATCCGTAGACCAAGGATTTAACCATAAGGCTCTGCGAGCTAAAACAGAGAAACCGGAAATCTTTGCTCCCAGTTTGATAACTTGAAGGGAAGCATCCATAATAAAGGAATTAGCCAATTTAAGAGCTTTTATCCTATCCTGACAACGCATCAAACCAATATGCCGCCGCACTAGTGACGGTAGCAAAGCACACAGCTGGCTGCCATTGTAAGCCCTGGTGTACATACATCTTTATTGAGTAACACCTCTAATTTTTTGTCCATAGGATCTTTGAAAGCAACTATCCTCTATGGGTATAGTAGTTCTCTTAGCTAAGGTGGAAACAGCTCCTTCCACCTTGGGGACTGTTTGCCAAGCCTCCTTAACCGAGTCGGCTATGGGAAACATCTTTTTAAATACAGGAGATGGAGAAAAAGGGATAGCCGGTCTCTCTCACTCCTTAGCAATGATCTCAGAAGTTCGGTCTGGTACCGGAAAAAGCTCTATCGAGGAAGGTACCTCAAAATATTTGTTCAGCTTACTGGATTTCTTAGGATTAACAACGACCGTGGAGTTGCTGTCAAATGTAGCTAAAACCTCCTTAAGTAACAGACGGAGGTGTTCTAGCTTAAACCTGAAGGATACAACTTCAGTATCAGCAAGAGGAATTACACTGTCAGAATCTGAAATTTCACCTTCAGATGCTACTACGTTATCGTCCTAAGTAGAGAAAACACGGAAAAAGGAAATTTATGCTTACCTAATAAATTGATTTATTTTACGATATACCGAGTCCACGGTTTCATCCTTTACTTATGGGATATATTCCTCCTGCTAACAGGAAGTGGCAAAGAGCACCACCGCAGAGCTGCTATATAGCTCCTCCCCTTACTCCTCCCCCCAGTCATTCGACCGAAGGTATAGGAAGAGAAAGGGAAAGAACCATTGTTCAGAGGTGACTGAAGTTTATATAAAAATAAGTCCTGTCTCAAAAAGACAGGGTGGGCCGTGGACTTGGTATATCGTAAAAGAAATCAATCAGGTAAGAATAAATTTCCTTTTCTTTTACAAGATATACCGAGTCCACGGTTTCATCCTTTACTTGTGGGATACCAATACCAAAGCTTTAGGACACGGATGAAAGGGAGGGACAAGACAGGAACCTAAACGGAAGGCACCACTGCTTGAAGCACCTTTCTCCCAAAAATAGCCTCAGAAGAAGCAAAAGTATCAAATTTGTAAAAAGTATGAAGGGAGGACCAAGTCGCAGCCTTACAGATCGGTTCAACAGAAGCATCATTCTTAAAAGCACATGTGGAAGCCACAGCCCTGGTGGAATGTGCCGTAATCTTCTTAGGAGGCTGCTGTCCAGCAGTCTCGTATGCCAAACGTATGATGCTTTTCAGCCAAAAGAAAGAGGTAGCTTTTTGATCTCTACGCTTTCCAGAATAAACCAGAGAGGATGTTTGACGGAAATCCTTGGTTGCTTGCAAGTAAAACTTCAAAGCACGAACCACGTCTAAGTTATGTAACAGACACTCCTTCAAAAAAGGAAAGGGACACAGAGAAGGAACAACAATTTCCTGATTAATATTCTTATTTGAAACAACCTTAGGAAGGAATCCAGGTTTAGTCCGCAAAACCACCTTATCAGAATGGAATATAAGATAAGGGGAATCGTATTGCAATGCAGAAAGCACAGAAACTCTTCAAGCAGAAGAGATAGCAACTAAAAACAAAACTTTCCAAGATAACTGTTTAATATCTATGGAATGCATGGGTTCAAACGGAACCCCTTGAAGAACATTAAGAACTAAATTCAAACTCCATGGCGGAGCAATTGGTTTAAACACAGGCTTGATTCTAATTAAAGCCTGGCAAAAAGCCTGAACATCTAGTACATCTGCCAGATGCTTGTGAAGCAAAATTGACAAAGCAGAAATTTGTCCCTTCAATGAACTAGCAGATAAACCCTTCTCCAAACCTTCTTGGAGAAAGGACAAAATCCTAGGAATCCTAACCTTACTCCATGAGTAACCCTTGGATTCACACCAATAAAGATATTTACGCCATATCTTATGGTAAATTTTTCTAGTGACCGGCTTGCGAGCCTGAATCAGGGTATCGACCTGAATCAGGGTATCAATGACCGGCTCAGAGGAACCCCACTTAGATAAATCAAGCGTTCAATCTCCAAGCAGTCAGTTGCAGAGAAGTGAGATTTGGATGTTGGAAAGGACCTTGAATGAGAAGGTCCCTTCTCAATGGAATTCTCCACGGTGGCAGAGACGACAAGTCCACTAGATCTGCATACCATGTCCTGCGTGGCCACGCAGACGCTATCAGAATTACCGAAGCCCTCTCCTGTTTGATTCTGGCAATCACACGAGGAAGGAGAGGAAATGGTGGAAACACATAAGCCATGTTGAACTACCAAGGGCTTGCTAGGGCATCAGCACCGCCTGAGGATCCCTTGACCTGGACCCGTAACGTCGAAGTTTGGCATTCTGTCGAGATGCCATCAGATCCAATTCCGGTGTGCCCCACTGATGAATCGGGGTTGCAAACACCTCCGGGTGAAGATCCCATTCCCCTGGATGAAAAGTCTGACGACTTAGAAAATCTGCTTCCCAGTTCTCTACTCCTGGGATATAGATCGCAGACAGATGGCAAGAGTGAGCCTCCACCCATTGAATTATCTTTGAAACTTCTATCATCGCTAGAGAACTCCTTGTTCCCCCCCAATGATTGATGTACGCCACAGTCGTGATGTTGTCCGACTGGAATCTTATGAATTTGGCCGAAGCCAACCGAGGCCACGCTAGCAGCGCATTGAAAATCGCTCTCAGTTCCAGAATATTGATTGGTAATTGAGACTCCGCCTGAGTCCACACACCCTGAGCCTTCAGGGAATTCCAGACTGCACCGCAGCCCAGAAGACTGGCGTCCGTGGTTACTATCACCCAAGATAGCCTGCGGAAGCACATCCCTTGGGACAGATTGTCCTGCGACAACCACCACCGAAGAGAGTCTCTGGTCTCTTGGTCCAGAATTATCTGAGGAGATAAATTCGCATAATCCCAATTCCACTGAATGAGCATGCACAGTTGTAGTGGTCTGAGATGAAAGCGAGCAAGCGGAATTATATCCATTGCCGCTATCATTAGTCCGATGACTTCCATACACTGAGCCACTGATGGCCGATGAATGGACTGCAGAGCCCTGCAAGTATTTAGAATCTTTGATTTTCTGACTTCTGTCAAATATTTTCATGCTTGCTGAATCTATCAGAGTTCCCAGGAATGGAACCCTTGTCTGTGGAACTAGTGAACTCTTTTCTACATTCACTTTCCAACCGTGAGTTCTCAGAAATAACACGATTTCCGTGTGTGATTTTGATAGATGAAATGTTGACGCCTGGATCAAGATATCGTCCAGATATGGCGCCACCGCTATTCCTCGCCTGAGAACCGCTAGAAGAGCCCCTAGAACCTTTGTGAAGATCCTTGGAGCTGTGGCCAAACCAAAGGGAAGGGCCACAAACTGATGAAAATCGCAGGAACTGATGATGATCCTTGTGGCTAGGGATGTGAAGATATGCATCCGTCAAGTCCACCGTGGTCATGAACTGACCCTCCTGGATCATAGGCAGAATTGTAAGAATGGTCTCCATCTTGAACGATGGGACTCTGAGAAACTTGTTTAGACTTTTGAGATCTAAAATTAGTCTGAAGGTTCCCTCTTTTTTGGGAACCACGAAAAGGTTTAAATAGAACCCCTGACCCTGTTCTCGAGCTGGAACTGGGCAAATTACACCCATGGTGTAGAGGTCTTTTACACAGCGTAAGAACGCCTCTCTTTTTGTCTGGTCTACAGACAACTCGAGAAAGATGGAATCTTCCCCTTGGGGGAAAATCCTTGAATTCCAACTGATACCCCTGGGTCACGAATTCCAATGCCCAGGAATCCTGTACATCCCTTGCCCAAGCCTGAGCAAAGAAAGAGTCTGCCCCCTACTAGATCCGGTCCCAGATCGGGGGCTGCCCCTTCATGCCGTCTTGGTAGCAGCAGCGGGCTTTTTGACTTGTTTACCTTTATTCCAGGCCTGGTTAGGTCTCCAGACCGCCTTGGATTGCGCAAGGTTCCCTTCCTGCTTAGCGGAGGAAGGGGAAGCAGATTATGTTCTTTTAAAATTCCGAAAGGAACGAAAATTATTTTGTTTAGTCCTCATCTTGAGGGGCTTGTCCTGAGATACGGTGTGACCCTTACCTCCAGTAATGTCAGAAATAATTTCCTTCAGTTCAGGCCCAAAATAGGGTCTTACCCTTGAAGGGAATAGACAAAAGCTTAGACTTAGACGACACGTCCGCCAACCAAGATTTTAGCCATAACGCTCTACGCGCCACGATGGCAAAGCCTGCATTTTTCGCTGCTAATTTCGCAAGCTGAAAAGCAGCATCCGTCATGAAAGAATTTGCAAGCTTTAGAGCCTTAATTCTGTCTAAAAACAGAATTTATGTTTACCTGATAAATTTCTTTCTCCTACGGTGTGTCCGGTCCACAGCTTCATCCTTACTTGTGGGAATATTCTCTTCCCCAACAGGAAATGGCAAAGGGAGCACACAGCAAAAGCTGTCCATATAGTCCCCCCTCTGGCTCCGCCCCCCAGTCATTCGACCGACGGTTAGGAGAAAAAGGAGAAACCATAGGGTACTGTGGTGACTGTAGTGTACAGAAATAAAAATGTTTTAAACCTGACTAGAAAGCCAGGGCGGGCCGTGGACCGGACACACCGTAGGAGAAAAATTTATCAGGTAAACATAAATTCTGCTTTCTCCTACATTGGTGTGTCCGGTCCACGGCTTCATCCTTACTTGTGGGAACCAATACCAAAGCTTTAGGACACAGATGAAGGGAGGGAACAAGTCAATTTAACTAAACGGAAGGCACCACAGCTTGCAAAACCTTTCTCCCAAAAATAGCCTCCGAAGAAACAAAGTATCGAATTTGTAAAATTTGGCAAAAGTATGCAGAGAAGACCAAGTCGCTGCCTTACAGATCTGATCAACAGAAGCCTCGTTCTTGAAGGCCCATGTGGAAGCCACAGCTCTAGTAGAGTGAGCTGTAATTCGTTCAGGAGGCTGACGTCCGGCAGTCTCATAAGCCAATCGGATGATGCTTTTCAGCCAAAAGGAAAAAGAGGTAGCAGTAGCTTTCTGCCCTCTCCTCTTACCAGAATAAACGACAAACAAGGATGATGTCTGTCTGAAATTCTTTGTTGCTTCTAAATAGAATTTAAAGCACGGACCACATCAAGATTGTGTAACAAACGTTCCTTCTTCGAAACTTGATTCGGACACAGAGAAGGAACAACTATTTCCTGGTTAATATTCCTGTTGGAAACCACTTTTGGAAGAAAACCAGGTTTGGTACGCAAAACAACCTTATCTGTATGGAATACCAGATAGGGTGAAGTACACTGCAAAGCAGACAATTCAGAAACTCTTCTAGCAGAAGAAATAGCAACCAAAAACAGAACTTTCCAAGATAGTAACTTAATATCTATGGAATGTAAAGGTTCAAACAGAACCCCTTGAAGAACTGAAAGAACTAAGTTTAGACTCCATGGAGTAGTCATGGGTCTGTAGACAGGCTTGATTCTGACTAAGGCCTGTACAAACGCCTGTACATCTGGCACTGCTGCCAGACGTTTGTGCAACAAAACAGACAGAGCAGATATCTGTCCTTTAAGAGAACTCGCTGACAACCCTTTATCCAAACCCTCTTGGAGAAAGGAAAGTATCCTAGGAATTTTAATTTTACTCCAAGAGAATCCCTTGGATTCGCACCAACAGATATATTTTTTCCATATCTTATGGTAAATTTTCCTAGTCACAGGTTTTCTGGCTTGGACCAGAGTATCTATAACTGAATCTGAAAACCCACGCTTAGATAGAATCAAGTGTTCAATTTCCAAGCAGTCAGTTGCAGAGAGACTAGATTTGGATGTTCGAATGGATCTTGTACTAGAAGATCCTGTCTCAAAGGTAGCTTCCATGGTGGAGCCGATGACATATTCACCAGGTCTGCATACCAAGTCCTGGTGGCCATGCAGGAGCTATCAGAATCACCGAGGCCTTCTCCTGTTTGATCCTGGCTACAAGCCTGGGAAGGAGAGGGAACGGTGGAAACACATAAGCTAGGTTGAACAACCAAGGCGCCACCAATGCATCCATTAGTGTCGCCTTGGGATCCCTGGATCTGGGCCCGTAGCGAGGAACCTTGGAGTTCTGACGGGACGCCATAAGATCCATGTCTGGAATGCCCCATAGTCGAGTTAACTGGGCAAAGACCTCCGGGTGGAGTTCCCACTCCCCCGGATGGAAAGTCTGACGACTCAAATAATCCGCCTCCCAGTTGTCTACTCCTGGGATGTGAATTGCAGATAGGTGGCAGGAGTGATCCTCCGCCCATTTGATGATCTTGGATACCTCTCTCATCGCCAAGGAACTCTTTGTTCCCCCCTGATGATGTACGCTACAGTCGTCATGTTGTCCGACTGAAATCTTATGAATCTGGCCTTCGCTAGTTGAGGCCAAGCCAGGAGCGCATTGAATATCGCTCTCAGTTCCAAAATGTTTATCGGGAGAAGAGACTCTTCCCGAGACCATAGACCCTGAGCTTTCAGGGAGTCCCAGACCGCGCCCCAGCCTAAGAGACTGGCGTCGGTCGTGACAATGACCCACTCTGGCCTGCGGAAACTCATTCCCTGAGACAGGTGATCTTGAGTCAACCACCAGCGGAGTGAGTCTCTGGTTAACTGGTCTACTTGAATCTGGGGAGACAAATCTGCATAATCCCCATTCCATTGTTTGAGCATGCACAGTTGTAATGGTCTTAGATGAATTCAAGCAAAAGGGACCACGTCCATGCTGCAACCATTAATCCTATTACCTCCATGCACTGAGCTATGGAAGGCTGAGGAATAGATTGAAGAACTTGACAAGCGTTTAGAAGCTTTAACTTTCTGACCTCTTTCAGAAAAATCTTCATTTCTACAGAATCTATTATTGTTCCTAGAAAAGGAACCCTTGTGGACGGGGACAGGGAACTCTTTTCTATGTTCACCTTCCACCCGTGAGACCTGAGAAAGGCTAAAACAATGTCTGTATGAGCCTTTGCTTTGGAAAGAGACGACACTTGGATTAGAATGTCGTCTAGGTAAGGTGCTACAGAAATTCCCCTCGGCCTTAGAACCGCTAGAAGGGACCCTAGTACCTTTGTGAAAATTCTGGGAGCAGTGGCTAAACCGAATGGAAGAGCCACAAACTGGTAATGTTTGTCCAGAAAGGCGAACCTTAGGAACTGATGGTGATCTTTGTGGATAGGAATATGCAGGTACGCATCCTTTAAGTCCACGGTAGTCATATATTGACCCTCCTGGATTGTTGGTAAGATCGTCCGAATGGTTTCCATTTTGAATGATGGAACTCTGAGGAATTTGTTTAGTATTTTTAAATCCAGAATTGGCCTGAAAGTTCCCTCTTTTTTGGGAACTACAAACAGGTTTGAGTAAAAACCCAGACCTTGTTCCGCTGTTGGAACTGGGTGTATCACTCCCATCTCTAATAGGTCTCCTACGCAATGTAAGAATGCCTGTCTCTTTATCTGGTCTGAAGATAAGCGAGACATGTGGAACCTTCCCCTTGGAGGGAGTTCCTTGAACTCTAGAAGATACCCCTGAGAGACAATTTCTAGTGCCCAGGGATCTGGAACATCTCTTGCCCAAGCCTGAGCAAAGAGAGAAAGTCTGCCCCCTACTAGATCCGGTCCCGGATCGGGGGCTACCCTTTCATGCTGTCTTGGTAGCAGCAGCAGGCTTCTTGGCCTGTTTACCCTTGTTCCAGCCTTGCAATGGTTTCCATGCTGGTTTAGGCTGGGAAGCGTTACCCTCTTGTCTAGAAGCTGCAGAGTTAGAAGCCGGTCCGTTCCTGAAATTGCGAAAGGAACGAAAATTAGACTTGTTCTTAGCCTAGAAAGGCCTATCCTGTGGGAGGGCATGGCCCTTTCCCCCAGTGATGTCAGAAATAATCTTCTTCAATTCTGGCCCGAAAAGGGTCTTACCCTTGAAAGGAGTATTAAGTAATTTTGTTTTGGACAACACATCCGCCGACCAAGATTTTAGCCAAAGAGCCCTGCGCGCCACTATTGCAAAACCTGAGTTTTTCGCCGCTAATTTTGCTAATTGAAAAGCGGCATCCAAAATAAAGGAATTAGCCAACTTTAGTGCGTGAATTCTGTCCATGACTTCATCATATGGAGTCTCCTTTTGGAGCGAACTTTCTAGTTCCTCGAACCAAAAAGACGCCGCCGTGGTGACAGGAATAATGCACGAAATTGGTTGAAGAAGGAAACCTTGCTGAACAAAAATCTTTTTAAGCAATCCTTCCAATTTTTTATCCATAGGATCTTTGAAAGCGCAACTGTCCTCTATAGGAATAGTTGTGCGCTTTGCCAACGTTGAAACTGCCCCCTCTACCTTAGGGACCGTTTGCCATGCGTCCCTTCTGGGGTCGACAATGGGGAACATTTTCTTAAATATAGGAGGTGGAAGAAAAAGTTATACCTGGCATCTCCCACTCCTTATTCACTATGTCCGCTACCCTCTTGGGTATCGGAAAAGCATCAGCGTGCACTGGGACCTCTAAGAATTTGTCCATTTTGCACAACTTCTCTGGAATTACCAAAGAATCACAATCATCAAGAGTAGCTAGCACCTCCTTAAGCAGGGCGCGGAGATGTTCTAGCTTAAATTTAAATGCCACGATATCAGGTTCTGCCTGCTGAGAAATTTTTCCTGAATCAGAAATTTCTCCCTCGGACAGACCCTCCCTCACTGCCAATTCAGATTGATGTGAGGGTATAACAGATAAATTATCGTCAGCGCCTACTTGCTCATCCTCTGTATTTAAAACTGAGCAATCACGCTTTCTGGGAAATGCTGGCAGTTTGGATAAAAGATTTGCTATAGAATTATCCATTACTGCTGTTAATTGCTGCATAGTAACAAGCATTGGCACGCTAGATGTACTAGGTATCGCCTGCACGGGCAAAACTGGTGTTGACACAGAAGGAGAGGATGATGAACTATCCCCACTACCTTCATTAGAAGAATCATCTTGGGCAACCTTATTAAATGTGACAGTACTGTCCTTACTTTGTTTGGACGCCATGGCACAATTTGCACATACATTTAAAGGGGGAACCACCTTGGCCTCCATACACACAGAACATATGCTATCTGAAGGTACAGACATGTTAGGCAGATTTAGGCAGGCTATTAATGCAATAAAAACGATTTTACACAAAACCGTTACTGTCTCTTTAAATAATAAAAGGAACACACTTTATTTCTGAATGTTCAAAAAACTATGAAGGAAATATCCGATCTTTATAAAATTTACACCCCAGTGTCTTAATGCTTTGAAAGTATTGCACACCAAATATGAAGTTTCTAGACCCTTAAATAAGCAAACCGGAGCTAATTGTTCAATTAACCGGTTTAAACACACTACAGTCCCTGCCACAGACTTTGCTGCGGCTTTTACCTTCCTTAGGGGTTATTCACCACAGAAATAAGCCTTCCGGAGTCGGTTTCTCAGCCACAGGACCCTCTCACATGAAGCTGCATGCACTGCCTTTGGAAGTAACTGCGCAACTGAGGCGCGAAAATGAGGCCTCCTCCCTCTGCATACCAGAGTGAAGGGGCCTTTCTGACTAAATTAGGCGTCTAAGTCAATGCCAGGCATAATTAAAACGTTCCCAAAAGTGTTTCTAAGTTCATAAAACACTCCAAATGTCATAAGAATATGATATAAGCAAATCGATTTAGCCCACAATAGTGTCAACCAGTATAGAGCCCAATATATAAGCCTTTAATCTGTTACTGAGTCTAAGAAAATGGCTTACCGGTCCCATAAGGGAAAACTGACAGTCTTCTAGCATTACTATGTGTTGTTAGAAAAGAGACTGGTCATACCTGAAGCAGATAAGTCTGTAAACTGTTCCCCCCAACTGAAGTTCTCTGGTTTCAACAGTCCTGCGTGGTAACAGCAATGGATTTTAGTTACTGGTGCTAAAATCATACTCCTCTTAACAAAACTCTTCATCACTTTCTGTTGTAGAGTAAATAGTACAAACCGGCACTATTTTAAAATAACAAACTCTTGATAGAAGAAATAAAACTACAACTAACACCACATACTCTTTACCATCCCCGTGGAGATGCTACTTGTTCAGAGCAGGCAAAGAGAATGACTGGGGGGCGGAGACAGAAGGGGGACTATATGGACAGCTTTTGCTGTGTGCTCCCTTTGCCATTTCCTGTAGGGGAAGAGAATATTCCCACAAGTAAGGATGAAGCCGTGGACCGGACACACCAATGTAGGAGAAATGTCCTCTAAATGTGTCTCAACCTTCAAGGACTCTCCCAGGGCGTCAAACCAAAAGGCAGCCGCAGTAGTTACTGGAACCATGCACACCTACATAAACTTTACCCTTCCTATGCATAGGCAAAGAGAATGACTGGGGGGAGGAGTTAGGGGAGGAGCTATATAGCAGCTCTGCTGTGGTGCTCTTTGCCACTTTGTTAGCAGGAGGAATATATCCCACAAGTAAAGGATGAAACCGTGGACTGTATATCTTGTACAAGAAATACTATATATATATATATATATATATATATATATATATATATATATATATATATATATACACACACACACACATATATACATATATATATATATATATATATATATATATATATATATATAAAATTTACATACACACGTTTAATAAAATAGACAATTTTAAAACAGAGCTCTGTTGGAAATCGGAATACTTGATTGGTACGAATACATAATCATAAAAGATAAATGAACATGATATATAAAAAATGCATATGCAATAGAGTAAAAATATATATATTAGGAAAAATGATGAAAAAAGTAAAAAATGTTTAAAAAATATATCACTGCTGTTAAGGTGAAGAAAGACGACTCCTTAAGTGCTGTAATTGTTCATAATAAAAAATAAAAGATAAAACTTTGTATCTATCCCTTGCGATAAGAATAGTCATTAGCAATATAAACAAGAATATTTCATTCTTTGTGAGTTCCGTTTGATTTAGATTCTCTTTACGTTTTTATTTGGCAATATTTGATCATGTATAAACTCTTTTCTTTGGCTGTGAGGTAGACAAGGGATAGATACAAAGCTCTATGAACAATTACAGCAGGAGTCGTCTTTCTTCAGCTTAAAGGGTTAGAAATAGATTCCCATGTGAACCTAATTAAAGTATATTTTTATAATTACTATTATAAATGCAATAATTTTAAAACATAATTTATGCTTACCTGATAAATTTATTTCTCTTGTAGTGTAGTCAGTCCACGGGTCATCCATTACTTATGGAATATATCTCTTCCAACAGGAAGTTGCAAGAGGATCACCCAAGCAGAGCTGCCATATAGCTCCTCCCCTCACATGTCATATTCAGTCATTCAACCAAAACCAGACGAGAAAGGAGAAACCATAGGGTGCAGTGGTGACTGGAGTTTAATTAAAATTTAGATCTGCCTTAAAGACAGGGCGGGCCGTGGACTGACTACACTACAAGAGAAATACATTTATCAGGTAAGCATAAATTATGTTTTCTTTGTTAATTGTAGTCAGTCCACGGGTCATCCATTACTTATGGAATACCAATACCAAAGCTAAAGTACACGGATGAAGGGAGGGACAAGGCAGGAACTTTAAACGGAAGGAACCACTGCCTGAAGCACCTTTCTCCCAAAAATAGCCTCCGAAGAAGCAAAAGTGTCAAATTTGTAAAATTTTGAAAAAGTGTGAAGTGAAGACCAAGTTGCAGCCTTGCAAATCTGTTCAACAGAGGCCTCATTTTTAAAGGCCCAGGTGGAAGCCACAGCTCTAGTAGAATGAGCTGTAATCCTTTCAAGAGGCTGCTGTCCAGCAGTCTCATAGGCTAAACGTATTATGCTACGAAGCCAAAAAGAGAGAGGTAGCCGAAGCCTTTTGACCTCTCCTCTGTCCAGAGTAAACAACAAACAGGGAAGAAGTTTGACGAAAATCTTTAGTTGCCTGCAATTAGAACTTCAGGGCACGGACTACGTCCAGATTATGCAAAAGTCGTTCCTTCTTTGAAGAAGGGTTAGGACACAATGATGGAACAACAATCTCTTGATTGATATTCCTGTTATTAACTACCTTAGGTAAGAACCCAGGTTTAGTACGCAGAACTACCTTGTCTGAATGAAAAATCAGATAAGGAGGATCACAATGTAAGGCCGATAACTCAGACTCTTCGAGCCGAGGAAATAGCCACCAAAAACAGAACTTTCCAGGATAACAGTTTGATATCAATGGAATGAAGGGGTTCAAATGGAACGCCTTGAAGAATGTTAAGAACTAAGTTTAAGCTCCACGGCGGAGCAACAGTCTTAAACACAGGCTTAATCCTAGCTAAAGCCTGACAAAAATCCTGAACGTCTGGAACTTCTGCCAGACGTTTGTGTAGAAGAATAGACAGAGCAGAAATCTGTCCCTTTAACGAACTAGCAGATAAGCCCTTTTCTAAACCCTCTTGTAGAAAAGACAATATCCTAGGAATCCTAACCTTACTCCATGAGTAACTCTTGGATTCTCACCAATATAAATATTTACGCCATATCTTATGGTAAATTCTTCTGGTAACAGGTTTCCTAGCCTGTATTAAGGTATCAATAACCGACTCCGAGAAGCCACGCTTTGATAGAATCAAGCGTTCAATCTCCATGCAGTCAGCCTCAGAGAAATTAGATTTGGATGGTTGAAAGGACCCTGAATTAGAAGGTCCTGTCTCAGAGGCAGAGACCATGGTGGACAGGACGACATGTCCACTAGGTCTGCATACCAGGTCCTGCGTGGCCACGCAGGCGCTATCAGAATCACCGATGCTCTCTCCTGTTTGATCTTGGCAATCAATCGAGGAAGCATCGGAAATGGTGGAAACACATAAGCCATGTTGAAGACCCAAGGGGCTGTCAGAGCATCTATCAGCACCGCTCCCGGGTCCCTGGACCTGTAACAAGGAAGCTTGGCGTTCTGGCGAGACGCCATGAGATCCAGATCTGGTTTGCCCCAACGATGAATCAGTTGAGCGAAGACCTCCGGATGAAGTTCCCACTCCCCCGGATGAAAAGTCTGGCGACTTAGAAAATCCGCCTCCCAGTTCTCCACGCCTGGGATGTAAATCGCTGACAGGTGGCAAGAGTGAGACTCTGCCCAGCAAATTATCTTTGAGACTTCCAACATCGCTAGGGAACTTCTGGTTCCCCCTTGATGGTTGATGTAAGCCACAGTCGTGATGTTGTCCGACTGAAATCTGATGAACCTCAGAGTTGCTAACTGAGGCCAAGCTAGAAGAGCATTGAATATTGCTCTTAACTCCAGAATATTTATTAGGAGGAGTTTCTCCTCCTGAGTCCATAATCCCTGAGCCTTCAGGGAATTCCAGACTGCGCCCCAACCTAGAAGGCTGGCGTCTGTCGTTACAATCGTTCAATCTGGCCTGCAAAAGGTCATCCCCTTGGACAGATGGGGCCGAGAAAGCCTCCAAAGAAGAGAATCTCTGGTCTCTTGATCCAGATTTAGCAGGGGGGACAAATCTGAGTAATCCCCATTCCACTGACTTAGCATGCACAATTGCAGCGGTCTGAGATGCAGGCACGCAAATGGTACTATGTCCATTGCCGCTACCATTAAGCCGATTACTTCCATGCACTGAGCTACTGACGGGTGTGGAATGGAATGAAGGACACGGCAAGCATTTAGAAGTTTTGATAACCTGGCCTCCGTCAGGTAAATTTTCATCTCTACAGAATCTATAAGAGTCCCTAGGAAGGGAACCTTTGTAAGTGGTAATAGAGAACTCTTTCCCACGTTCACCTTCCACCCATGCGACCTCAGAAATGCCAGAACTCTCTCTGTATGAGATTTGGCAGTTTGAAAACTTGACGCTTGTATCAGAATGTCGTCTAGGTACGGAGTCACCGCTATGCCTCGCGGTCTTAGTACCGCCAGAAGTGAGCCCAGAACCTTTGTAAAGATTCTTGGAGCCGTAGCTAATCCGAAGGGAAGAGCTACAAACTGGTAATGCCTGTCTAGGAAGGCAAATCTTAGGTACCGATAATGATCCTTGTGAATCGGTATGTGAAGGTAGGCATCCTTTAGGTCCACTGTGGTCATGTACTGACCCTCTTGGATCATGGGAAGGATGGTCCGAATAGTTTCCATTTTGAACGATGGAACTCTTAGGAATTTGTTTAGGATTTTTAAGTCCAAGATTGGTCTGAAGGTTCCCTCTTTCTTGGGAACCACAAATAGATTTGAATAGAATCCTTGCCCGTGTTCCGTCCGCGGAACTGGGTGGATCACCCCCATTAGTAAGAGGTCTTGTACAAAGCGTAGAAACGCCTCTTTCTTTATTTGGTTTGCTGATAACCTTGAAAGATGAAATCTCCCTCGTGGAGGAGAAGTTTTGAAGTCCAGGAGATATCCCTGAGATATGATCTCCAATGCCCAGGGATCCTGGACATCTCTTGCCCAAGCCTGGGCGAAGAGAGAAAGTCTGCCCCCCACTAGATCCGTTTCCGGATAGGAGGCCCTCTCTTCATGCTGTCTTAGGGGCAGCAGCAGGTTTCTTGGCCTGCTTGCCCTTGTTCCAGGACTGGTTAGCTTTCCAGCCCTGTCTGTAACGCGCAAGAGCTCCTTCCTGTTTTGGAGCGGAGGAAGTTGATGCTGCTCCTGCCTTGAAGTTACGAAAGGCACGAAAATTAGACTGTTTGGCCTTTAATTTGGCCCTGTCTTGAGGTAGAGCATGGCCCTTACCTCCCGTGATGTCAGCTATAATTTCTTTCAAGCCGGGCCCGAATAAGGTCTGCCCTTTGAAAGGAATATTAAGCAATTTAGATTTAGAAGTCACGTCAGCTGACCAGGATTTAAGCCATAGCGCTCTGCGTGCTTGGATGGCGAATCCGGAGTTCTTAGCCGTAAGTTTGGTTAAATGTACGACGGCATCAGAAACAAATGCGTTAGCTAGCTTAAGTGCTTTAAGCTTGTTCACAATTTCATCCAATGGAGCTGTGCGAATGGCCTCTTCCAGAGACTCAAACAAGAATGCCGCCGCAGCAGTGACAGGCGCAATGCATGCAAGGGGCTGTAAGATAAAACCTTGTTGAACAAACATTTTCTTAAGGTAACCTAATTTTTTATCCATTGGATCTGAAAAGGCACAACTATCCTCCACCGGGATAGTGGTACGCTTGGCTAAAGTAGAAACTGCTCCCTCCACCTTAGGGACCGTCTGCCATAAGTCTCGTGTGGTGGCGTCTATAGGAAACATTTTCCTAAATATGGGAGGAGGGGAAAAAGGCACACCAGGTCTAAACCACTCCTTGCTAATAATCTCTGTAAGCCTTTTAGGTATAGGAAACATGTCAGTACACACCGGTACCACATAGTATCTATCCAACCTACATAATTTTTCTGGAATTGCAACCGTGTTACAATCATTCAGAGCCGCTAATACCTCCCCTAGCAATATGCGGAGGTTCTCAAGCTTAAATTTAAAATTAGAAATCTCTGAATCCAGTCTCCCTGGATCAGATCCGTCACCCACAGAATGAAGCTCTCAGTCTTCATGTTCTGCAAACTGTGACGCAGTATCTAACATGGCTCTCACATCATCCGCGCGCTCTGTCCTCAACCCAGAACTATCGCGCTTGCCTCTTAATTCTGGCAATTTAGATAATACTTCTGTCATAACAGTAGCCATGTCTTGCAAAGTGATTTGTAAGGGCCTCCCTGATGTACTTGGCGCCACAAAATCACGCACCTCCTGAGCGGGAGTCGAAGGTACTGACACGTGAGGAGAGTTAGTCGGCATAACTTCCCCCTCGTTGTCTGGTGATAATTTCTTTACATGTAAAGATTGACTTATTTAAAGTAACATCAATGCAATTAGTACACAAATTTCTATTGGGCTCCACATTGGCCTTTAAACATAGTGAACAAAGAGATTCATCTGTGTCAGACATGTTTAAACAGACTAGCAATGAGACTAGCAAGCTTGGAAATACTTTTCTAAATAAATTTACAAGCAATATAAAAAACGCTACTGTGCCTTTAAGAAGCACAAAAAGCTGTCACAGTTGAAATAACAATGAACCAAATTAGTTATATCAACCAATTTTTCACAGTAGATGTATTAAGTTAGCAAAGGATTGCACCCACCAGCAAATGGATGATTAACCCCTTAATACCCAAAAACGGATAACAATTTAATAATTAACTTTTTAGCACAGTCAAAACACACTGTCACAGGTCTGCTGTGACTGATTACCTCCCTCAAAATGAATTTTGGAGACTCCTGAGCTTTCTAGAGACGTCCTGGATCATGGAGGATGAAGTAGGCAGATTGTGACTGAATTTTTACTGCGCAAAAAAAGCGCTAAAATAGGCCCCTCCCACTCATATTACAACAGTGGGGAAGCTCAGTTAACTGTTTCTATGCAGAAAACAAAGATAGCCATGTGGTAAAAATCATGCCCCAATAAGTTTTATCACCAAGTACCTCACAAAAAACGATTAATATGCCAGTAAACGTTTTGAACATACATTTTAAAAGTAATGAAGTGTTATTAATAAGCCTGCTACCAGTCGCTTTTACTGCAGTTAAGGCTCATACATTACTTCAGTATTAACAGTATTTTCAGAGTCAATTCCATTCCTTAGAAAAAACAGAATTTATGCTTACCTGATAAATTACTTTCTCCAACGGTGTGTCCGGTCCACGGCGTCATCCTTACTTGTGGGATATTCTCTTCCCCAACAGGAAATGGCAAAGAGCCCAGCAAAGCTGGTCACATGATCCCCCCTAGGCTCCGCCTTCCCCAGTCATTCGACCGACGTAAAGGAGGAATATGCATAGGAGAAATCATATGATACCGTGGTGACTGTAGTTAGAGAAATTAATTCAACAGACCTGATCAAAAACCAGGGCGGGCCGTGGACCGGACACACCGTTGGAGAAAGTAATTTATCAGGTAAGCATAAATTCTGTTTTCTCCAACATAGGTGTGTCCGGTCCACGGCGTCATCCTTACTTGTGGGAACCAATACCAAAGCTTTAGGACACGGATGATGGGAGGGAACAAATCAGGTCGCCTAGATGGAAGGCACCACGGTTTGCAAAACCTTTCTCCCAAAAATAGCCTCAGAAGAAGCAAAAGTATCAAATTTGTAGAATTTGGCAAAAGTGTGCAGTGAAGACCAAGTCGCTGCCTTACATATCTGATCAACAGAATCCTCGTTCTTGAAGGCCCAAGTGGAAGCCACAGCCCTAGTGGAGTGAGCTGTGATTCTTTCAGGAGGCTGCCGTCCGGCAGTCTCATAAGCCAATCGGATAATGCTTTTAAGCCAGAAAGAGAGAGAGGTAGAAGTTGCTTTTTGACCTCTCCTTTTACCAGAATAAACAACAAACAAAGAAGATGTTTGTCTGAAATCCTTAGTAGCTGCTAAGTAAAATTTGAGAGCACGAACTACATCTAAGTTGTGCAACAAACGTTCCTTCTTTGAAACTGGATTAGGACACAAAGAAGGCACGACTATCTCCTGGTTAATATTTTTATTAGAAACAACTTTCGGAAGAAAACCAGGTTTAGTACGCAAAACCACCTTATCTGCATGGAACACCAGATATGGAGGAGAACACTGCAGAGCAGATAACTCTGAAACTCTTCTAGCAGAAGAGATTGCAACCAAAAAACAGAATTTATGTTTACCTGATAAATTACTTTCTCCAACGGTGTGTCCGGTCCACGGCGTCATCCTTACTTGTGGGATATTCTCTTCCCCAACAGGAAATGGCAAAGAGCCCAGCAAAGCTGGTCACATGAACCCTCCTAGGCTCCGCCTACCCCAGTCATTCGACCGACGTTAAGGAGGAATATTTGCATAGGAGAAACCATATGTTACCGTGGTGACTGTAGTTAAAGAAAATAAATTATCAGACCTGATTAAAAAAACCAGGGCGGGCCGTGGACCGGACACACCGTTGGAGAAAGTAATTTATCAGGTAAACATAAATTCTGTTTTCTCCAACATAGGTGTGTCCGGTCCACGGCGTCATCCTTACTTGTGGGAACCAATACCAAAGCTTTAGGACACGGATGAAGGGAGGGAGCAAATCAGGTCACCTAAATGGAAGGCACCACGGCTTGCAAAACCTTTCTCCCAAAAATAGCCTCAGAAGAAGCAAAAGTATCAAATTTGTAAAATTTAGAAAAAGTGTGCAGTGAAGACCAAGTCGCTGCCTTACATATCTGATCAACAGAAGCCTCGTTCTTGAAGGCCCATGTGGAAGCCACAGCCCTAGTGGAGTGAGCTGTGATTCTTTCAGGAGGCTGCCGTCCGGCAGTCTCATAAGCCAATCGGATAATGCTTTTAATCCAGAAGGAGAGAGAGGTAGAAGTCGCTTTTTGACCTCTCCGTTTACCAGAATAAACAACAAACAAAGACAAAGTTTGTCTGAAATCCTTAGTAGCTGCTAAGTAAAATTTGAGAGCACGAACTACATCCAAGTTGTGCAACAAACGTTCCTTCTTTGAAACTGGATTAGGACACAAAGAAGGCACAACTATCTCCTGGTTAATGTTTTTGTTAGAAACAACTTTTGGAAGAAAACCAGGTTTAGTACGCAAAACCACCTTATCTGCATGGAACTCCAGATAAGGAGAAGAACACTGCAGAGCAGATAATTCTGAAACTCTTCTAGCAGAAGAAATTGCAACCAAAAACAAAACTTTCCAAGATAATAACTTAATATCAACGGAATGTAAGGGTTCAAACGGAACCCCCTGAAGAACTGAAAGAACTAGGTTGAGACTCCAAGGAGGAGTCAAAATTTTGTAAACAGGCTTGATTCTAACCAGAGCCTGAACAAAGGCTAGAACATCTGGCACAGCTGCCAGCTTTTTGTGAAGTAACACAGACAAGGCAGAAATCTGTCCCATCAAGAAACTTGCAGATAATCCTTTTTCCAATCCTTCTCGAAGGAAGGATAGACTCTTAGGAATCTTAACCTTGTCCCAAGGGAATCCTGCAGATTCACACCAACAGATATACCAAATTATGTGGTAATTTTTCTGGTTACAGGCTTTCAGGCCTGAACAAGAGTATTAATAACAGAATCTGAGAACCCTCGCTTTGATAAGATCAAGCGTTCAATCTCCAAGCAGTCAGCTGGAGTGGGTCGAACGGACCTAGAACAAGAAGGTCTCGTCTCAAAGGTAGCTTCCATGGTGGAGCCGATGACATATTCACCAGATCTGCATACCAAGTCCTGCGTGGCCACGCAGGAGCTATCAAAATCACCGACGCCCTCTCCTGATTGATCCTGGCTACCAGCCTGGGGATGAGAGGAAACGGCGGGAACACATAAGCTAGTTTGAAGGTCCAAGGTGCTACTAGTGCATCCACTAGAGCCGCCTTGGGATCCCTGGATCTGTACCCGTAGTAAGGAACTCTGAAGTTCTGACGAGAGGCCATCAGATCCATGTCTGGAATGCCCCACGGTTGAGTGACTTGGGCAAAAATTTCCGGATGGAGTTCCCACTCCCCCGGATGCAATGTCTGACGACTCAGAAAATCCGCTTCCCAATTTTCCACTCCTGGGATGTGGATAGCAGACAGGTGGCAGGAGTGAGACTCCGCCCATAGAATGATTTTGGTCACTTCTTCCATCGCTAGGGAACTCCTTGTTCCCCCCTGATGGTTGATGTATGAACTTGGCCCTCGCTAGCTGAGGCCAAGCTTTGAGAGCATTGAATATCGCTCTCAGTTCCAGAATATTTATCGGTAGAAGAGATTCTACCCGAGACCAAAGACCCTGAGCTTTCAGGGATCCCCAGACCGCGCCCCAGCCCATCAGACTGGCGTCGGTCGTGACAATGACCCACTCTGGTCTGCGGAAGGTCATCCCTTGTGACAGGTTGTCCAGGGACAGCCACCAACGGAATGAGTCTCTGGTCCTCTGATTTACTTGTATCTTCGGAGACAAGTCTGAATAGTCCCCATTCCACTGACTGAGCATGAACAGTTGTAATGGTCTTAGATGAATGCGCACAAAAGGAACTATGTCCATTGCCGCTACCATCAAACCTATCACTTCCATGCACTGAGCTATGGAAGGAAGAGGAACGGAATGAAGTATCCGACAAGAGTCTAGAAGTTTTGTTTTTCTGGCTTCTGTCAGAAAAATCCTCATTTCTAAGGAGTCTATTATAGTTCCCAAGAAGGGAACCCTCGTTGACGGAGATAGAGAACTCTTTTCCACGTTCACTTTCCATCCGTGAGATCTGAGAAAGGCCAGGACAATGTCCGTGTGAGCCTTTACTTGAGGAAGGGACGACGCTCGATCAGAATGTCGTCCAAGTAAGGTACTACAGCAATGCCCCTTGGTCTTAGCACCGCCAGAAGGGACCCTAGTACCTATGAGAAAATCCTAGGAGCAGTGGCTAATCCGAAAGAAAACGCCACGAACTGGAAATGCTTGTCCAGGAATGCAAACCTTAGGAACCGATGATGTTCCTTGTGGATAGGAATATGTAGATACGCATCCTTGAAATCCACCTTGGTCATGAATTGACCTTCCTGGATGGAAGGAAGAAGTGTTCGAATGGTTTCCATCTTGAACGATGGAACCTTGAGAAACTTGTTCAAGATCTTGAGATCTAAGATTGGTCTGAACGTTCCCTCTTTTTTGGGAACTATGAACAGATTGGAGTAGAACCCCATCCCTTGTTCTCCTAATGGAACAGGATGAATCACTCCCATTTTTAGCAGGTCTTCTACCCAATGTAAGAATGCCTGTCTTCTTATGTGGTCTGAAGACAACTGAGACCTGTGGAACCTCCCCCTTGGAGGAAGCCCCTTGAACTCCATAGAATAACCTTGGGAGACTATTTCTAGCGCCCAAGGATCCAGAACATCTCTTGCCCCAGCCTGAGCGAAGAGAGAGAGTCTGCCCCCCACCAGATCCGGTCCCGGATCGGGGGCCCGCATTTCATGCTGTCTTGGTAGCAGTGGCAGGTTTCCTGGCCTGCTTTCCTTTGTTCCAGCCTTGCATAGGTCTCCAGGCTGGATTGGCTTGAGAAGTATTACCTTCCTGCTTAGAGGACGTAGCCCTTGGGGCTGATCCGTTTCTGCGAAAGGGACGAAACTTAGGTTTATTTTTGGTCTTGAAAAGACCTATCCTGAGGAAGGGCGTGGCCCTTGCCCCCAGTGATATCAGAGATAATCTCTTTCAAGTCAGGGCCAAAGAGTGTTTTCCCCTTGAAAGGAATGTCAAGCAATTTGTTCTTGGAAGACGCATCCGCTGCCCAAGATTTTAACCAAAGCGCTCTGCGCCACAATAGCAAACCCAGAATTTTTTCGCCGCTAACCTAGCCAATTGCAAGGTGGCGTCTAGGGTGAAAGAATTAGCCAATTTAAGAGCACGAATTCTGTCCATAATCTCCTCATAAGAAGAAGAATTACTAATAATCGCCTTTCCTAGCTCATCAAACTAGAAACACGCGGCTGCAGTGACAGGGACAATGCATGCAATTGGTTGTAGAAGGGAACCTTGCTGAACAAACATCTTTAGCAGACCTTCTAATTTTTTATCCATAGGATCTTGGAAAGCACAACTATCTTCTATGGGTATAGTGGCGCGCTTGTGTAGAGTAGAAACCGCCCCCTCGACCTTGGGGACTGTCTGCCATCAGTCCTTTCTGGGGTCGACTATAGGAAAACAATTTTATAAATATGGGGGGAGGTACTAAAGGTATACCGGGCCTGTCCCATTCTTTACTAACAATGTACGCCACCCGCTTGGATATAGGAAAAGCTTCGGGGGGCCCCGGGGCCTCTAAGAACTTTTCCATTTTACATAGTGGTTCTGGAATGACCAGATAATCACAATCATCCAAATTGGATAACACCTCCTTAAGCAGAGCGCGGAGATGTTCCAACTTAAATTTAAAATTAATCACATCAGGTTCAGCTTGTTGAGAAATGTTTCCTGAATCTGAAATTTCTCCCTCAGACAAAACCTCCCTGGCCCCCTCAGACTGGTGTAGGGGCCCTTCAGAAACCATATCATCAGCGTTCTCATGCTCTACAGAATTTTCTAAAACAGAGCAGTCGCGCTTTCGCTGATAAGTGGGCATATTGGCTAAAATGTTTTTGATAGAATTATCCATTACAGCCGTTAAATGTTGCATAGTAAGGAGTATTGGCGCACTAGATGTACTAGGGGCCTCCTGTATGGGCAAGACTGGTGTAGACGAAGTAGGGGATGATGCAGTACCATGCTTACTCCCCTCACTTGAGGAATCATCTTGGGCATCATTTTTACTAAATTTTTTTTATGACATAAAATACATATAGTTAAATGAGAAGGAACCTTGGTTTCCCCACAGTCAGAACACAATCTATCTGGTAGTTCAGACATGTTAAACAGGCATAAACTTGATAACAAAGCACAAAAAACGTTTTAAAATAAAACCGTTACTGTCACTTTAAATTTTAAACTAAACACACTTTATTACTGCAATTGCGAAAAAGTATGAAGGAATTGTTCAAAATTCACCAAAATTTCACCACAGTGTCTTAAAGCCTTAAAAGTATTGCACACCAAATTTGGAAGCTTTAACCCTTAAAATAACGGAACCGGAGCCGTTTTTATATTTAACCCCTTTACAGTCCCTGGAATCTGCTTTGCTGAGACCCAACCAAGCCCAAAGGGGAATACGATACCAAATGATGCCTTCAGAAAGATTTTTCTATGTATCAGAGCTCCACACACATGCAGCTGCATGCCATGCTGTCCTCAAAAACAAGTGCGCCATACCGGCGCGAAAATGAGGCTCTGACTATGATTAGGGAAAGCCCCTAAAGAATAAGGTGTCAAAAACAGTGCCTGCCGATATAATCATATCAAAATACCCAGAATAAATGATTCCTCAAGGCTAAATATGTGTTAATAATGAATCGATTTAGCCCAGAAAAAGTCTACAGTCTTAATAAGCCCTTGTGAAGCCCTTATTTACTATCTTAATAAAAATGGCTTACCGGATCCCATAGGGAAAATGACAGCTTCCAGCATTACATCGTCTTGTTAGAATGTGTCATACCTCAAGCAGTAAGAGACTGCACACTGTTCCCCCAACTGAAGTTAATTGCTCTCAACAGTCCTGTGTGGAACAGCCATGGATTTTAGTTACGGTGCTAAAATCATTTTCCTCATACAAACAGAAATCTTCATCTCTTTTCTGTTTCTGAGTAAATAGTACATACCAGCACTATTTTAAAATAACAAACTCTTGATTGAATAATAAAAACTACAGTTAAACACTAAAAAACTCTAAGCCATCTCCGTGGAGATGTTGCCTGTACAACGGCAAAGAGAATGACTGGGGTAGGCGGAGCCTAGGAGGGTTCATGTGACCAGCTTTGCTGGGCTCTTTGCCATTTCCTGTTGGGGAAGAGAATATCCCACAAGTAAGGATGACGCCGTGGACCGGACACACCTATGTTGGAGAAACAAAACTTTCCAAGATAATAACTTTATATCAACGGAATGTAGGGGTTCAAACGGAATCCCCTGAAGAACTGAAAGAACTAGATTGAGACTCCAGGGAGGAGTCAAAGGTTTGTAAACAGGCTTGATTCTAACCAGAGCCTGAACAAAAGCCTGAACGTCTGGTACAGCCGCCAGCTTTTTGTGAAGTAAAACAGATAAAGCAGAAATCTGTCCCTTCAAAGAACTCGCAGATAATCCTTTCTCCAAACCCTCTTGAAGAAAGGATAGAATCCTAGGAATTTTTATCTTGTTCCATGGGAATCCTTTAGATTCGCACCAACAGATATATTTTTTCCATATTTTATGGTAGATTTTCCTAGTTACAGGCTTTCTAGCCTGAACAAGAGTATCAATGACAGAATCTGAGAACCCTCACTTTGATAAAATCAAGCGTTCAATCTCCAAGCAGTCAGTTGGAGTGAGGCCAGATTCGGATGTTCGAACGGACCTTGAACAAGAAGGTCCTGTCTCAGAGGTAGCTTCCATGGTGGAGCTGATGACATATTCACCAGGTCTGCATACCAAGTCCTGCGTGGCCACGCAGGAGCTATCAAGATCACCGATACCCTCTCCTGTTTGATCCTGGCTACCAGCCTGGGAATGAGAGGAAACGGTGGGAACACATAAGCTAGGTTGAAGGTCCAAGGTGCTACTAGTGCATCCACTAGAGCCGCCTTGGGATCCCTGGATCTGGACCCGTAGCAAGGAACCTTGAAGTTCTGACGAGACGCCATCAGATCCATGTCTGGAATGCCCCACAATTGAATTATTTGGGCAAACATTTCCGGATGGAGTTCCCACTCCCCCGGATGAAATGTCTGACGACTCAGAAAATCCGCTTCCCAATTTTCCACTCCTGGGATGTGGATTGCAGACAAGTGGCAGGAGTGATTCTCCGCCCATTGAATTATTTTGGTCACTTCTTCCATCGCCAGGGAACTCCTTGTTCCCCCCTGATGGTTGATATACGCAACAGTCGTCATGTTGTCTGATTGAAACCTTATGAATTTGGCCCTTGCAAGCTGAGGCCAAGCTCTGAGAGCATTGCATATCGCTCTCAGTTCCAGAATGTTTATCGGTAGAAGAGATTCTTCCCGAGACCAAAGCCCCTGAGCTTTCAGGGGTTCCCAGACCGCGCCCCAGCCCACCAGACTGGCGTCGGTCGTGACAATGACCCACTCCGGTCTGCGGAAGCTCATCCCTTGTGACAGGTTGTCCAGGGTCAGCCACCAACGGAGTGAGTCTCTGGTCCTCTGATCTACTTGTATCGTTGGAGACAAGTCTGTATAATCCCCATTCCACTGTCTGAGCATGCACAGTTGTAATGGTCTTAGATGAATTCGCGCAAAAGGAACTATGTCCATTGCCGCCACCATCAAACCTATTACTTCCATGCACTGCGCTATGGAAGGAAGAAGAACAGAATGAAGTACTTGACAAGAGTTTAGAAGTTTTGATTTTCTGGCGTCTGTCAGAAAAATCTTCATTTCTAAAGAGTCTATTATTGTTCCCAAGAAGGGGACTCTTGTTGACGGAGACAGAACTTTTCTCTACGTTCACTTTCCACCCGTGACATCTGAGAAAGGCTAGGACAATGTCCGTATGAGCCTTTGCTTGTGGCAGGGACGACGCTTGAATTAGAATGTCGTCCAAGTAAGGTACTACTGCAATGCCCCTCGGTCTTAACACCGCTAGAAGGGACCCTAGTACCTTTGTGAAAATTCTTGGGGCAGTGGCTAATCCGAATGGAAGTGCCACGAACTGGTAATGTTTGTCCAGAAACGCGAACCATAGGAACAGATGATGTTCCTTGTGGATAGGAATATGTAGATACGCATCCTTTAAATCCACCGTGGTCATGAATTGACCTTCCTGGATGGTAGGAAGAATTGTTCGAATGGTTTCCATCTTGAACGATGGAACCCTGAGAAATTTGTTTAAGATCTTGAGATCCAAGATGGGTCTGAATGTTCCCTCTTTATTGGGAACTATGAACAGATTTGAGTAGAATCCCATCCCTCGTTCCTTCAATGGAACAGGATTGATCACTCCCATTTTTAACAGGTCTTCTACACAATGTAAGAATGCCTGTTTTTTTATGTGGTCTGAAGACAATTGAGACCTGTGGAATCTTCCCCTTGGGGGTAGTTCCTTGAATTCCAGAAGATAACCTTGGGAGACTATTTCTAGAGCCCAAGGATCCAGAACATCTCTTGCCCATGCCTGAGCGAAGAGAGAAAGTCTGCCCCCCACCAGATCCGGTCCCGGATCGGGGGCCAACATCTCATGCTGTCTTGGTAGCAGTGGCAGGTTTCTTGGCCTGCTTGCCTTTGTTCCAGCCTTGCATGGGCTTCCAGGCTGGCTTGGCTTGAGACGTATTACCCTCTTGCTTAGAGGGCGTAGAGCTTGAGGCTGGTCCGTTTCTACGAAAGGGACGAAAATTAGGCTTATTTTTAGCCTTGAAAGACCTATCCTGAGGAAGGGCATGGCCCTTTCCCCCAGTGATATCTGAAATAATCTCTTTCAAGTCAGGGCCAAACAGCGTTTTCCCCTTGAAAGGAATATTAAGCAATTTGTTCTTGGATGACGCATCCGCTGACCAAGATTTTAGCCATAGCGCTCTGCGCGCCACAATAGCAAACCCTGAATTTTTCGCCGCTAATCTAGCTAATTGCAGGGTAGCGTCTAGAGTAAAAGAATTAGCCAATTTAAGAGCACGAATTCTGTCCATAATCTCCTCCAAAGGGGTAGCTTTATCTAGCGACTTTTCTAGTTCATCAAACCAAAAAGACGCTGCTGTAGTAACAGGAACAATGCATGAAATTGGCTGTAGAAGGTAACCTTGCTGAACAAACATCTTTTTAAGCAAACCTTCTAACTTTTTATCCATAGGATCTTTGAAAGCACAACTATCTTCTATAGGGATAGTGGTGCGTTTGTTTAAGGTAGAGACCGCCCCCTCGACCTTAGGGACTGTCTGCCATAAGTCCTTTCTGGGGTCGACTATAGGAAACAATTTCTTAAATATGGGGGGAGGGACAAAAGGTATGCCGGGCCTTTCCCATTCTTTGTTTACAATATCCACCACCCGCTTGGGTATAGGAAAAGCTTCGGGGGGCACCGGGACCAAATTGTCACAATCATCCAGAGTAGAAAGCACCTCCTTAAGCAGAGCGCGGAGATGTTCCAATTTAAATTTGAATGTAATAACATCAGGTTCAGCTTGTTGAGAAATTTTTCCTGAATCTGAAACTTCTCCCTCAGACAAAACCTCCCTAGCCCCTTCAGACTGGTGTAAGGGCATGTCAGAACCATTATCATCTGCGCCATCATGCTCTACAGTATCTAAAACAGAGCAGTCGCGCTTTCGCTGATAAGTGGGCATTTTGGCTAAAATGTTTTTAATAGAATTATCCATTACAGCCGTTAATTGTTGCATAGTAAGAATAATAGGCGCACTAGATGTACTAGGGGCCTCTTGTGTGGGCAAGACTGGTGTAGACACATAAGGGGATGATGCAGTACCATGCTTACTTCCCTCACTAGAAATCTTCATCTCTTTTCTGTTTCAGAGTAAATAGTACATACCAGCACTATTTTAAAATAACAAACTCTTGATTGAAGCAATAAAACTACATTTAAACACCAAAAAACTCTAAGCCATCTCCGTGGAGATGTTGCCTGTACAACGGCAAAGAGAATGACTGGGGAAGGCGGAGCCTAGGGGGGATCATGTGACCAGCTTTGCTGGGCTCTTTGCCATTTCCTGTTGGGGAAGAGAATATCCCACAAGTAAGGATGACGCCGTGGACCGGACACACCTATGTTGGAGAAATACATTCAGTGTACAAACACTCATCAGCCTAATACCAGTCGCTATCACTGCATTTAAGGCTGAACTTACGTTACATTGGTATCAGCAGTATTTTCTCAGTCAATTCCATTCCTCAGAAAAATAATTTACTGCACATACCTCGTTTGCAGGGGGGCCCTGCATGCTATTCCCCTTTTCTGAAGTTACCTCACTCCTCAGATGAGAACAGCCAGTGGATCTTAGTTACGTCTGCTAAGATCATAGAAAACGCAGGCAGATTCTTCTTCTAATGCTGCCTGAGAACAAACAGCACACTCCGGTGCCATTTAAAATAACAAACTTTTGATTGAAGAAATAAACTAAGTTAAAAAACACCACAGACCTCTCACAACGACCTATCTTTAGTTAGGTTGCAAGAGAATGACTGAATATGACATTTGAGGGGAGGAGCTATATGGCAGCTCTGCTTGGGTGATCCTCTTGCAACTTCCTGTTGGGGAAGAGATATATTCCATAAGTAATGGATGACCCGTGGACTGACTAAACTTAACAAGAGAAAGTTTTTTTAATTAAATTAAGCATTTTACATACCTTAAATTTAAAGGTTCAATTGTCATGAAATGTGCGGTAATGACCGCCCATAAAATGAGGCATGGCTCATTTTTCATCATCCGCCCCCCATCCAATGGCAAAGCTGCTGGGCCCCTTAATTTAAATATTACATTCAGTCAGCATCGCATGCGCAGTACTGACATTAAATCATAGCTTATTCATCCTATTGGTTGAAGGGGCAGCTTCACACCAGCAACTGAGTGGAGACAGATAGGGAACAATATAAACAGGAACTATTACCCACGCTTCAGGATGAGAGCTGTGCAACACTTTACAAGCTGCTTCTGTCCTACACTAAGGAGAGCAGCGTGTATACTAGAATTCTTTCCTTCCTGTGATGAAGTCCATCTGTGTTTTAAACGTTGAATACGGCAGTGAGTTTGAGAGCTATGTTTATTTAACTGCCGGGCTCATCTCCCCCCTCCCTCTGGCTGTGTTTGCTTGATTAATGACGATGAGGACTCAGTTTCTACATGAAAGCAAGAGGGAGGGGGGAGATGAGCCTGACAGTTAAATAAACATAGCTCTCAAACTCACTGCCGTATTCAACGTTTAAAACACAGATGGACTTCATCACAGGCAGGGAATAATTCTAGTATACACGCTGTTCTCCTAATGGTCTCTTCTCATTTGCAAGTGTGAAGCCGCCCCTCCAAGCGATGCTTATGTAAAGATTTGCACTCTGTGTCTCTCTTGATGCAGGAGATGAGATCTGTGAACAAAATCTGTCAGGTGCGGTGCCTGCTTGAAAGAACTCAGTAGCCTGGGGGCGAGTCTGCGCATGCGTTGCTAATAAAATAGTTTAATTGCGCATGCGGGCCGCCATGATGTTTCTACCTAAGTAGAACATCGTAACAGGACCCATATAATGTTTAAAAAATGGGTTTGGCGCAGTACCAAGTTTCTAATGGAAATTACAAAAAACAGAAAGAAAACTTTACAAAGGTACCAATTACAAATGTATATATTATTTTAAGTAGTTTTTCATGAGTTAAAAATATTTTTTGGGTTTACTATGCCTTTAACCCCTTAACGACTGAGGACGTGCAGGGTACGTCCTCAGAAAAAAGGCAGTTAACGCCTGAGAACGTACCCTGCACGTCCTCAGTGTGGAAAGCAGCTGGAAGCGATCCTGCTCGCTTCCAGCTGCTTTCCGGTTATTGCAGTGATGCCTCGATATGGAGGCATCCTGAAATAACCTTTTTAAGCCATCCGGTGCAGAGAGAGCCACTCTGTGGCCCTCTCTGCACCGGAGATCGGTGGCTTTCCTCGTTGGTGGGTGGGAGCCGGACCGGGAGGCGGCCATCGTTGGCACTAGTGATGTGGAGGGGGGCGGGATCGTGGGCGCGGGCGCGTGCACGGGGAGGGAGCGGGTGGGAAACGCTACACTACAGCAAAAGGTTTAATAAAATGCTAAAAAAAGGGGAATACAAGTTTCAAAAATATCAATCTATCAAGGTGTGGGGGTTGGTCTGTGGGGGTAGGGAAGCTACACTACAGAAAAAAAAAACAGAAACAAAAAAAAACATTTTTTTCTGCAAGTTGGGTACTGGCAGACAGCTGCCAGTACCCAAGATGGCCCCCAATAATGCAGAGGGGGAGGGTTAGAGAGCTGTTTTGGGGGGGGATCAGGGAGGTTGGGGGCTAAGGGGGGATCCCACACAGCAGCATATGTAAATATGCTATAAAAAATTTAAAAAAATAAAATAAAAAACCTTTTATTTTAGTACTAGCAGACTTTCTGCCAGTACTTAAGATGGCGGGGACAATTGTGGGGTGGGGGAGGGAAGGGAGCTGTTTGGGAGGGATCAGGGGGTGGGATGTGTCAGGTGGGAGGCTGATCTCTACACTAAAGCTAAAATTAACCCTGCAAGCTCCCTACAAACTACCTAATTAAAACCTTCACTGCTAGCCATAATACACGTGTGATGTGCAGCAGTATTTAGCGGCCTTCTAATTACCAAAAAGCAACGCCAAAGTCATATATGTCTGCTATTTCTGAACAAAGGGGATCCCAGAGAAGCATTTACAACCATTTGTGCCATAATTGCACAAGCTGTTTGTAAATAATTTCAGTGAGAAACCTAAAATTGTGAAAAATTTAGCTTTTTTTTTTATTTGATCGCATTTGGCGGTGAAATGGTGGCAAGAAATATACCAAAATGGGCCTAGATCAATACTTTGGGATGTCTTCTAAAAAAAAATATATACATGTCAATGGATATTCAGGGATTCCTGAAAGATATTAGTGTTCCAATGTAACTAGCGCTAATTTTGAAAAAAAAGTGGTTTGGAAATAGCAAAGTGCTACTTGTATTTATGGACCTATAACTTGCAAAAAAAGCAAAGAACATGTAAACATTGGGTATTTCTAAACTCAGGACAAAATTTAGAAACCGTTTAGCATGGTTTTTTTTTGGTGGTTGTAGATGTGTAAAAGATTTTGGGGGTCAAAGTTAAAAAAGTGTGTTTTTTTCCATTTTTTCCTCATATTTTATAATTTTTTTTATAGTAAATTATAAGATATGATGAAAATAATGTTATCTTTAGAAAGTCCATTTAATGGCGAGAAAAACGGTATATAATATGTGTGGGTACAGTAAATGAGTAAGAGGAAAATTATAGCTAAGCACAAACACCGCAAAAATGTCAAAATAGCCTTGGTCCCAAACGGACAGAAAATGGAAAAGTGCTGTGGTCATTAAGGGGTTAAAGGCATAGTCTACACCTGAACTTTTATTGTTTTAAAAGATAGATAAATCCCTTTACTACCCATTCCCCAGTTTTGCATAACCAACACAGTTATAATAATATACTTTTAACCTCTGTGATTATCTTTTATCTAGCCTCTGCAAACTGCCCCTTTATTTTAGTTCTTTTGACAGACTTGCAGTCTAGCCAATCAGTGCCTGCTCCCAGATAACACTGTGCTTGTGCACGTGAAGTTATCTATATGAAATATGTGAACTAACACCCTCTAGTGGTGAAAAACTGTTAAAATGCATTCAGAAAAGAGGTGGCCTTCAAGGTCTAAGAAATTGGCATATGAACCTCCTAGGTTAAGCTTTCAACTAAGAATACCAAGAGAACAAAGCAAAATTGGTGATAAAAGTAAATTGGAAACTTGTTTAAAATGACATGCTCTATCTGAATCTTGAAAGTTTATTTTAGCCTTGACTGTCCCTTTAACAGCAGTGATATATTTTTTAAAAATTTTTTACTTTTTTCATCTTTTTTTCTCCTAGAGAGATATTTCTAATATATATATATATTTTTTTTTTACTCTATTGCATATGCATTTTTTATAGTTCATTTATCTTTTATGATTATGTATTCGTACCAATCAAGTATTCAGATTTACAACAGAGCTCTGTTTTAAAATTGTCTATTATATTGTGATTATATTAAACATATATATATATATATATATATATATATATATATATATTTGTATTTTCCGTGTTTTCTCTACTGATTAATCATCATTTTGTTTTAATATGTCATCAAAGAGAAATTTGTCGTCAATATATACTTTTTATGCTATAAGTAATCAACAGTGTTAGAATTCCTATCACAATTTTTGAATGATATTAGCCCATTGATTAAATATGTTAATAAGTTATACAAAAACAACTGTATAATTACTCAAAAACATTAAACTAATATTAACACATTATTACATAAGAGAGAAATATTTTATTTTATTGTTAAAGGAGCACTATTTAGTCTGTTGAAAAATTAAGGTTCAACTAAAGCACAAACTTTTTTCACTCACACCAAAGATATATTACTTAATTCGTTTTTAAGTAAGCACAATATATTTATTATAACACCAGCACCTATACATACTTTTTATTGAGAAAGTCAACACATCACGCAAAGAAGCAAGCAAGGTTATCTAAATCAGTAGATCTAGGTTTTACGTGTTTCTTATCCCCAAACCAGCATTTTCTGCGCCACCTATATCTGCGTTTCACACATCTATTCACAAATTAACTTGGGATAATTTGTTTTGCTAGGTAGGCAGTGTTTGCTCTTCGAGTATCCAGATAGGTATATATTGTATTTCTTGTCTTACGTTATCGTCCTCCTCAGGCTTCTGGGAGGGGGCATCTGAAATAGCAACAACTGCGTCAGAAACCTTGCTTACTGAATGTCTGATTTTACTCTTACGCTTTCCCTGCAACATTGGAAAAGCAGACAACGCATCTGAAACTGCAGAAGACATGAGAGAAGCGATGTCTTTTAAAGTAACTCCAACAGGAGCTAGAGAGGAAGCGCAGGGCACTGCATGTGAGGGCGGTAAAATTAGGGATGCTTGAGGAGAAAGCTGTGGCATATATTGAACATTGTCATTAGATTCCTGAACAGCATCCTCTAGAAAATGTTGGTTCAGAAAAAAGTCTATCCCTATAGTTTAGTTTAAAGTTCTCTCAATGCATGAGGAACAGAAAGGAATTGGTGGTTCCACATTTGCATCAAAACATAAACAAGTGACACTTTGTAAGGCCTTTTGGTCCATTTTAACTCACAATGAAACAATTTTTCATAAAAATGTAAAAATCTTTTTAATAAAAAAAAGCATACAAAAAATGTTACTGTCACTTTAAATTTTAAACAGTAACTTTTTTCCTTTTAATTATTCATTAAAACTAGACAGGATAGAAGGTTTAACTAACACTGCAGAGCACCTCTACATCTCAGTAATACTTTGAGGTGCCTACCTGACCGTTGAACCATCTGAGCAGGAGCCGTTCCCACACTGTCGGATCCGGAACTTGCAGCAGCAGAAGACAGTCTATCTAAACGTGCATATTTTTTAATTATGAGATGCGTATTAGAAAGAGACCAGCAGAAGAATGTCATACTCAGTTGTCGGAAGTGAAGGGAAAAAGGCGTGCAACTCAATTGCCGCCTCCTCTTGTCCCGCCCATCGTGGGCGTAGCCAATGCAAAGATCTCCCGGTCTGCATACTTGTTTAAGTAAATGCCGGGAGATATAATCACCACCAAAAGAATTACCTGCCCCAGTGCCTGCCACTCTGCTGTCTCCTGATAACAAGGAGAATTATGTAGTGCAATATAAAGTGCCCACTTTTTTAATAAAGACTTTCTTATATGTGCCTTCTATAAAAGTAATGTGCCCAACTTTTTCTGAGCTTCGTTATCCCAGAAAATCAAAGTCAGCACTTACCTCATTCTGCCTGACAGCAAGGCAGATCCCAGGTTTGAGAGGTCCTCTCACCCACATGGACCTGTGACAAAAAAGAAAGGACTGAGTAAGATTTCTTAGTTTTTCAGAGTTAGGGCAGCATCAGTATGGGCGCAGTGAGAATTGTCCCACAAGTTCCCATTGCTCTAAAGCCACCACTGCTCTACTGAAGAGACTGATATGGACTACAGCTACACCCCAGGACAAAGCAGCACAATCTTGTACTGCCTTAAAATAAACTCTTGATTGAAGAATCTTTTCTAACACCTAATTTACCACCTCCTTGCTCTCGACGTAGGCAAAGAGAATGACTGGGTTGGGAGGGAAGGGATATTTAACAGCTTTGCTGTGGTGCTCTTTGCCGCCTCTGCTGGGCAGGAGTGATATTCCCAATAGTAATTAGATGATCCGTGGACTCGTGTCATTAAAAAAAAATGAGAAAAACAGCCTAACCGATGTATATTTGTAATCCACATTGGAAATTAAAATGTTCATGCAGGCACAGCTCTATGCCGTAATATCTAACAAACAGGTTATTTCTGAACAAGTTACTTCCCACTTGTATGCTCTCAACGCTCCTTTTAAATCACTTAAACGTAGCAGTACATGCCTAAAGGATCACAGTGTGACCGTAGTGACAGGATATTTTTCAGACAGTGCAGCATGAGTCAAGCTTGATTTACCTGTTGTCGAACGGCCAAAGATCAGCTGTGTATTACCTGCTCTCCATCAATCCAAGTTTTTCCGGTTTCCGGAGTGGACATTATCTGTAAAACTTTGGTTAGTTCTTACCACTCATAAGTGTAAAGGCCCTTTAGTGACAAGTGCGCCTTTGGTGGTACCGATATGACAATTTCACCCATGCTTCATACGGGCTTCTTCCGGCTGTGTATGTACACAGCCGGAAGAAGCCGTATGAAGCATGGGTGAAACGCCCGCAGCTGATTGTCGTTTGTGTCTGCAGCTGAGCACCACTGACTTTTTCACTCTGCATCAAAATTTGTCATATCGGTAACACCAAAGGCGTGCTTGTCACTAAAACTTTACTTGGATGGAGAGCAGGTAATACACAGCTGATCTATGGCCGCTCGACAACAGGTAAATCAAGCTTGACTCATGCTGCACTGTCTGAAAAATCTCCTGTCACACTATGATCCTTTAGGCACGAACTGCTACGTTTAAGTGATTTTAAAAGGAGTGTTGAGAGCATACAAGTGGGAAGTAACTTGTGCAAAAATACCCTGTTAGATATTACGGCATAGAGCTGTGCCTGCATTAACTTTCTAATTTCCAATGTGGATTACAAATATACATTGGTTGGGATGTTTTCCTTCTATTATGGATCTGGATAACGGACTTATATAAAGGACTGTTTACAGAGTATCTGTATACAAGGGTTGTTATGTTTTGATGCAGAGTTTCGATGTGATGTTGCTATAAATTAAATACATTATACTGTTATTAATGCACTACCCTGCTTTTTTCTCCTATGGCAATGTTAATTATTTATGAGTTATAGTCTGTTGCTGGAACATATGGGTTCTTTCTCTCTCTCTACATATACACACACATACATACATGTACACACAATATTGTTAAAAACTTGATAATAAAGACAAGAATAAGATTATTCAAATGACTTAATAAAACAAAGATTCAATAGCAGATTCGTTAATAAAATTATGGATTCAATAGCCGATTTGTTAATATAACATTGTCAATTGGCAGATTAGTTGAATGGAAAAAATTTGAACATATTCAATCCAGGTATGGTTCAGTCAGGTGATCTACGTGTTTTGGCAAGCTTCAATCTTGAGAAAGGCATCCCGCCGAAACGCATGGATCACCTGACTGAACCATACCAGTCACGGCACCCTACGGCATATCCGTAGTAAGGATTACAACTAACCCCTATATGAAGTGAGACAGCATAAACTGCTACAAGAATAAGATTATCTAAATGACTTAATAAAACAAAGATTAAATAGCAGATTCGTTAATAAAAAATGATGGATTCTATAGTCTATTTGTTGATTGGAAATAATGTGAACACATTCAATCCAGGTATGGTTCAAGTCAGGTGATCTATGCGTTTCGGCGGATTCAATCTTGAGAAAGGCACCCCGGCGAAACGCGTAGATCACCTGACAACCATACCAGTCATGGCACCCTACGGTATATCCGTAGTAAGGATTAAAACTAACCCCTATATGAAGTGAGACAGCATAAACTGCTACAAAATCAATACAGGACATCCATAATAAACAAATCGCAACAGTAATATAAATTTCCTTGTACCGCATATTAAAAGATCTACTGGTTAGAGACTGTGTTCACATTATTTCCATTCAACGAATCTGCCAATTGACCATGTTATATTAACAAATCGTCTATTGAATATTTGTTTGTTTTATTAAGTCATTTGAATAATCTTATTCTTGTCTTTATTATATTTTCTTATATAGACACCAGTGTCGAAATCTTGTGAATATGTATTGTTAAATAAATGCGTTGCGTTATAATATATATATATTTTTATACTAAAATAGTGTCCTCCAGTTTTTAGTCCTACAGAGCCACCCTCTGTTTTCACTTTTTAACTGTTAACACTATATTTTGAGGAGTATAGTGTTTTTTTGGGTGTAGCAGCTTACCACAAGTTTGTAAAATAGCTGTCAGTGTTATTACACAATTGTATATTTACACAAGGTACAATAGCTGTCAGTATTACCACACTATTGTATATTTAGAGACAAGATAAAATAGCTGTCAGTGTAACTACACTACTGTATATTTTTACACACAAGATAAAATAGCTGTCAGTATTACTACACTCATATTTACACAATGTAAAATAGCTGACAGTATTACTACAATACTGTATATTTGTACACAAGGTAACATAGCTGTCAGTATTACTACACTATTGTATCTTTTTACTCAAGATAATGTACAAAATGACAATTACCAATGGGAACCTTGTTTGCAGCATCTGAAGGTCTTCATAGCCGTAAACTTGAGGCTGCAAAAGAGTAAGGAATTAGCTTGAACACCCTCAAAATCATTTTGGATGAGAAAAAAACGATTTAAAAAAAAAAAAAAAAAAATCAAGCAAGCAACATGCTATTCAAATAGATAAGAGAAGCAGTTTTCAGTAAATATTGCTAAAGACATTGACTGTAAGAAAACACATGGCTGTTTTCACTGTTATCTGTTATATTGAACTGCTCTTATAAAAAACAGAATTTATGCTTACCTGATAAATTACTTTCTCCAACGGTGTGTCCGGTCCACGGCGTCATCCTTACTTGTGGGAATATCTCTTCCCCAACAGGAAATGGCAAAGAGTCCCAGCAAAAGCTGTCCATATAGTCCCTCCTAGGCTCCGCCCACCCCAGTCATTCGACCGACGGACAGGAGGAAAAAACAGGAGAAACTATAGGGTGCCGTGGTGACTGTAGTTAGAGAAAATAATTCATCAAACCTGATTAAAAAACCAGGGCGGGCCGTGGACCGGACACACCGTTGGAGAAAGTAATTTATCAGGTAAGCATAAATTCTGTTTTCTCCAACATTGGTGTGTCCGGTCCATGGCGTCATCCTTACTTGTGGGAACCAATACCAAAGCTTTAGGACACGGATGAAGGGAGGGAGCAAATCAGGTTACCTAAACAGAAGGCACCACGGCTTGCAAAACCTTTCTCCCAAAAACAGCCTCTGAAGAAGCAAAAGTATCAAATTTGTAAAATTTGGCAAAAGTGTGCAGTGAAGACCAAGTCGCTGCCTTACATATCTGATCAACAGAAGCCTCGTTCTTGAAGGCCCATGTGGAAGCCACAGCCCTAGTAGAGTGAGCTGTGATTCTTTCAGGAGGCTGCCGTCCGGCAGTCTCGTAAGCCAATCGGATGATGCTTTTAAGCCAAAAGGAAAGAGAGGTAGAAGTCGCTTTTTGACCTCACCTTTTACCAGAATAGATGACAAACAGAGAAGATGTTTGTCTGAACTCTTTTGTAGCTTCTAAATAGAATTTTAGAGCACGGACTACGTCTAAATTGTGTAACAAACGTTCCTTCTTTGAAACTGGATTCGGACACAAAGAAGGTACAACTATCTCCTGGTTAATATTTTTGTTGGAAACAACCTTTGGAAGAAAACCAGGCTTAGTACGCAAAACAACCTTATCTGAATGGAACACCAGATAGGGCGGAGAACACTGCAAAGCAGATAACTCAGAAACTCTTCTAGCAGAAGAAATAACAACCAAAAACAAAACTTTCCAAGATAACAACTGAAAGAACTAGATTTAAACTCCAGGGAGGAGTCAAAGGTCTGTAAACAGGCTTGATCCTAACCAGAGCCTGAACAAAATGCTTGAACATCTGGCACAGCTGCCAGTCGTTTGTGTAATAAGACAGATAAAGCAGAAATCTGTCCCTTTAGAGAACTCGCTGATAATCCTTTATCCAAACCTTCTTGTAGAAAGGAAAGGATCTTAGGAATTTTGATCTTACTCCATAAGAATCCCTTGGATTCACACCAGCAGATATATCTTTTCCATATTTTATGGTAAATTTTTCTAGTTACCGGTTTTCTGGCTTGAACCAGAGTATCTATCACAGAATCTGAAAACCCACGCTTTGATAGAATCAAGCGTTCAATTTCCAAGCCGTCAGCTTGAGGGAGACCAGATTTGGATGTTCGAAAGGACCCTGTACAAGAAGATCCTGTCTCAAAGGTAGCTTCCATGGTGGAACCGATGACATATTCACCAGGTCTGCATACCAAGTCCTGCGTGGCCACGCAGGAGCTATCAAGATCACTGAGGCCCTCTCCTGCTTGATCCTGGCTACCAGCCTGGGAATGAGAGGAAACGGTGGAAACACATAGGCTAGGTTGAAGGTCCAAGGCGCTACTAGTGCATCCACTAGAGTCGCCTTGGGATCCCTGGATCTGGACCCGTAGCAAGGAACCTTGAAGTTCTGACGAGACGCCATCAGATCCATGTCTGGAATGCCCCATAATTGAGTTAATTGGGCAAAGATCTCCGGGTGAAGTTCCCACTCCCTCGGATGGAATGTCTGACGACTCAGATAATCCGCCTCCCAGTTTTCCACTCCTGGGATGTGGATCGCAGATAGGTGGCAGGAGTGATCCTCCGCCCATTCTATTATTTTGGTCACTTCTCTCATCGCCAGGGAACTCCTTGTTCCCCCCTGATGATTGATATAAGCAACAGTCGTCATGTTGTCTGATTGGAATCTTATAAATCTGGCCTTTGCTAGTTGAGGCCAAGCCCTGAGAGCATTGAATATCGCTCTCAGTTCCAGAATGTTTATCGGGAGAAGAGACTCTTCCCGAGACCATAGTCCCTGAGCTTTCAGGGATTCCCAGACCGCGCCCCAGCCTGCTAGACTGGCGTCGGTCGTGACGATGACCCACTCTGTGCAACGGCAAAGAGAATGACTGGGGTGGGCGGAGCCTAGGAGGGACTATATGGACAGCTTTTGCTGGGACTCTTTGCCATTTCCTGTTGGGGAAGAGATATTCCCACAAGTAAGGATGACGCCGTGGACCGGACACACCAATATTGGAGAAAACAAAAACAAAATTTGAAATGCACAGTTATGCAATTCAACTATACATGAAAGAAACATGAATTTTGCACAAATGCTTATAGTAAGAGTTAAGAGATTCTGTGGCATCTGTGCATGCGACTACACCGTATGAGCATTCGAACATGTTGAGAACTGACAGCACAGTGTAGCAAACCTTACTCTTGTAAATGTACCTAATATTACAACAATTATTTGTCCCTCTAAACCGAGGCTCCTGAGAGTTTTTGTGGGAGTTGGACTAAAATTAGCCAGTATATTCTGGCAAACTAAACATCTCAACACCACATTATTATTGCATGCGCTGTCCCCCTTTTCAGCTATGGAAAAGAACAAAAAGGGTCAACTTGCATGCTCCCTTCTCTATTCCCCTCTTTCATGCCACTTTCGTTCCCACAGCTATGTTATAGAAGGAAAGCAATTACTTACAGGATATGCATGTAACAGACCAGGAGCCATGATGTATGGATTTGGTAACAACGGGGGGACACCTGGGGGAAGATTTGGGGGCGCTTTACCTGCAAAAGATTAAAAAAAAAAAAAAACTAAAGTTAGATTATTTACAAAGCTTTATAGTTTCTATCACAACTATCCTTCCTGCTGGTTATTGAAGAGCATGTTTTTAATGGGTTAATCTTCGTTTTAAAATTCAGATTTTTTTTCCCCCAACAGTCCTGCTATTGAAAACACTGTGCCTCATCATGGAAGGAAGTTATCACTAATTACATCTGATTCACATGTGGTAAAATGAAATATCAGAAATTGGCTGAATACAATAATATAAATAACTCATGTTGTTGATGAACAAATAGCCCCACTATTTTGATGTTCTCTTCCACCAAAGTCACCTGATGAGGTTGCAATAGAGCTACGTGTTGACGGGACGATGGTTGAGCTACTGCTTAGCCCCAGTCCAAGGCTGCTGACATTCAGGCTGGAGGGGGCGGAGGCAGGAGGAGGGTTGGGGACTGTGCTGGAGGCCGTGGAGAAGGTAGCAACAGATGAGTGGAGGCCAGTCTCATTCTCCACACTGGTGTGCTGTCAAATAAAAGAAATAATGTAAAAACAGTTAAACAGGGGAGGGAAAAAAAGGAAATTTATGCTTACCTGATAAATTAATTTCTTTTACTATATACCGAGCCCACGGGTTTCATCCTTTACTTGTGGGATATATTCCTCCTGCTAACAGGAAGTGGCAAAGAGCACCACAGCAGAGCTGCTATATAGCCCCTCCCCCCAGTCATTCGACCGAAGGTATAGGAAGAGAAAGGGAAAGAACTAACAAGGTGCAGAGGTGACTGAATTTTATAAAAAAAATAAATCCTGTCCCGAAATGACAGGGTGGGCCGTGGACTTGGTATATCGTAAAAGAAATTAATTTATCAGGTAAGCATAAATTTCCTTTTCTTTTACAAGATATACCGAGTCCACGGGTTTCATCCTTTACTTGTGGGATACCAATACAAAAGCTTTAGGACACGGATGAAAGGGAGGGACAAGACAGGAACCTAAACGGAAGGCACCACTGCTTGAAGCACCTTTCTCCCAAAAATAGCCTCAGAAGAAGCAAAAGTATCAAATTTGTAAAATTTGGAAAAAGTATGAAGGGAGGACCAAGTCGCAGCCTTACAAATCTGTTCAACAGAAGCATTGTTCTTAAAAGCCCAAGTGGAAGCCACAGCTCTAGTGGAATGAGCCGTAATCCTTTCAGGGGGCTGCTGTCCAGCAGTCTCATATGCCAAGCGGATGATGCTTCTCAGCCAAAAAGAGGTAGCCGTAGCTTTTTGACCCCTAAGCTTCCCAGAATAAACAACAAACAGGGAAGATGTTAGACGGAAATCCTTGGTCGCTTGTAAATAAAGTTTTAAAGAGCGAACCGCATCCAAATTATGTAACAACTGTTCCTTCTTAGAGGAAGGAGTAGGACACAAGGAAGGAACCACAATTTCCTGATTAATATTCTTAGTTGAAACAACCTTAGGAAGGAATCCCGGTTTAGTCCGCAAAACCACCTTATCAGAATGGAATATAAGACAAGGGAAATCACATTGCAACGCAAAAAGCTCAGAAACTCTTCGAGTCAAAGAAATAGCTACTAAAAACAAAACTTTCCAAGATAACAGTTTAATATTTATGGAATGCATGGGTTCAAACGGAACCCCTTGAAGAACATTAAGAACTAAATTCAAACTCCATGGCGGAGCAATTGGTTTAAACACAGGCTTGATTCTAAGTAAAGCCTGACAAAATGCCTGAACATCTGGGACATCTGCCAGACGCTTGTGAAGCAAAATTGACAAAGCAGAAATTTGTCCCTTCAAGGAACTAGCTGATAATCCCTTCTCCAATCCTTCATGGAGAAAAAAAAAAATCCTAGAAATCCTAATCTTACTCTGAGTAGCCCTTGGATTCGCACCAAGAAAGATATTTACGCCATATTTTATGGCAAATTTTTCTAATGACCGGCTTGCGAGCCTGAATCAGGGTATCAATGACCTGAATCAGGGTATCAATGACCAGCTCAGAGAAACCCTGCTTAGATAAAAGCAAGCGTTCAATCTCCAAGCAGTCAGCTGCAGAGAAGTGAGATCTGGATGCTGGAAAGGACCTTGAATGAGAAGGTCCTCTCTCAATGGCAGTCTCCACGGTGGTAGAGACGACATATCCACTAGATCTGCATACCAGGTCCTGCGTGGCCACACAGGCGCTATTAAAATTACTGAAGCCCGCTCCTGTTTGATTCTGGCAATTACACGAGGAGGAAGAAACGGTGGAAACACATAAGCCAGGTTGAACGACCAAGGTACTGCTAAAGCATCTATCAGTACAGCCTGGGGATCCCTTGACCTGGACCCGTAGCTTGGAAGTTTGGCATTCTGTCAAGATGCCATCAGATCCAAGTCTGGTGTGCCCCATTGAATTAGTCAAGGCTGCAAACACCTCCGGATGGAGTTCCCATTCCCCCGGATGAAAAGTCTGACGACTTAGAAAATCCGCTTCCCAGTTTTCTACTCCTGGGATATAGATCGCAGACAGATGGCAAGAGTGAGCCTCCGACCATCGAATTATCTTTGATACTTCTATCATCGCTAGAGAATTCCTTGTTCTCCCCTGATGATTGATATATGCCAGTGTTGTGATTTTGTCCGACTGAAATCTTATGAATTTGGCCGAAGCCAACTGAGGCCACGCTAGCAGAGCGTTGAATATCGCTCTCAGTTCCAGAATATTGATTGGCAATTGAGACTCCACCTGAGTCCACACACCCTGAGCCTTCAGGGAATTCCAGACTGCACCCCAGAAGACTGGCGTCCGTCGTTACTATTACCCAAGATGGCCTGCCGAAGCACATCCCTTGGGACAGATTGTCCTGCGACAACCACCACCGAAGAGTCTCTCTGGTCTCTTGGTCCAGATTTATCTGAGGAGATAAATTTGCATAATCCCCATTCCACTGACTGAGCATGCACAGTTGTAGTGGTCTGAGATGAAAGCGAGCAAACGGGATGATATCCATTGCTGCTACCATTAGTCCAATAACTTCCATACACTGAGCCACTGATGGCCGATGAATGGACTGCAGAGCCTGGCAAGTATTTAGAATCTCTGATTTTCTGACTTCAGTCAGAAATATTTTCATGTCTACCGAGTGTATCAGAGTTCCCAGGAATGGAACTCTTGTCTGTGGAACTAGTGAACTCTTTCCTACATCCACTTTCCAACCATGAGTTCTCAGAAATGACAACATGATGTCCGTGTGAGATTGACAGATAGGTTGACGCCTGGATCAAGATATTGTCCAGATAGGGCGCCACCGCTATGCCTCGCGGCCTGAGAACAGCTAGAAGAGACCCTAGAACCTTTGTGATGATCCTGGGAGCCGTGGCCAACCCGAAGGGAAGGACCACAAACTGATGTTTGTCCTGAAATGCAAAGCGCAGGAACTGATGATGATCCTTGTGGATAGGAATGTGAAGGTACGCATCCTTCAGGTCCACTGTGGTCATGTATTGACCCTCCTGGATCATTGGCAAAATTGTACGAATAGTCTCCATCTTGAACGATGGGACTCTGAGAAACTTGTTTAGACATTTGAGATCTAAAATCGGTCTGAAGGTTCCCTCTTTTTTGGGAACCATGAAAAGGTTTGAATAGAACCCCTGACCCTGTTCCCGATCTGGAACTAGGCAAATTACACCCATGGTGTAGAGGTCTTTTACACAGCGTAAGAACGCCTCTCTTTTAGTCTGGTCTACAGACAATCGTGAAAGATGAAATCTTCCCCTGGGGGGGGGGGGGGGGGGGGGGGAGTCCTTGAATTCCAACTGATACCCCTGGGTCACAATTTCCAATGCCCAGGAATCCTGTACATCCCTTGCCCAAGCCTGAGCAAAGAAAGAGTCTGCCCCCTACAAGATCCGGTCCCGGATCGGGGGCTGCCCCTTCATGCTGTCTTAGTAGCAGCAGCGGGCTTTTTGACTTGTTTACCTTTATTCCAGGCCTGGTTAGGTCTCTAGACCGCCTTGGATTGAGCAACGTTCCCTTCCTGCTTAGTGGAGGAAGAGGATGTTCCTTTAAAATTTCGAAAGGAACAAAAATTATTTTGTTTACTCCTCATCTTGAGGGGCATGTCCTGAGGTAGGGTGTGACCCTTACCTCCAGTAATGTCAGAGATTATTTCCTTCAACTCAGGCCCGAATAGGGTCTTACCTTTGAAGGGAATAGATAAAAGCTTAGATTTAGACGATACATCAGCCGACCATGACTTTAGCCATAACGCTCTACGCGTTACAATGGCAAAGCCTGCGTTTTTCACTGCTAATTTTGCAAGTTGAAAAGCAGCATCAGTCATAAAAGAATTTGCTAGTTTAAGAGCCTTAATTCCGTCTAAAATGTCCTCTTAAAGGTGTCTCAACCTTCAGAGACTCTTCCAGGGCGTCAAACCAAAAGGCAGCTGCAGTAGTTACTGGAACCATGCAAGCTATAGGCTGTAAGAGGAAACCCTGGTGAACAAATATTTTCTTTAGAAGACCCTCTAATTTTTTATCCATAGGGTCTTTAAAAGCACAACTGTCCTCAATGGGTATAGTTGTACGTTTAGCTAAAGTAGATATAGCTCCCTCCACCTTGGGAATCAATTGCCAGAAGTCCCGCATGGTGTCAGATATGGGAAACATTTTCTTAAAACTAGGAGGGGGAGAAAACGGTATACCTGGTCTATCCCATTCCTTCTTAACAATTTCCGAAATTCTCTTAGGAACCGGAAAAACATCCGTGTAAGTAGGTACTTCCAAATATTTGTCCATTTTACACAATTTTTCTGGAGGAATCGTGATCGGGTCACAATCATCCAGAGTCGCCAGAACCACCCTGAGCAATAAGCGGAGGTGTTCTAATTTGAATTTAAAGGACAAGAGGTCCGAATCTGTCTGAGGTAATAAATTTCCTGACTCTGAAAGTTCTCCCTCAGACATAAAATCCCTAACCCCCAAAACAGAGCATTGGGAGGGTGCATCGGAAATAGCCACTAAGGCGCCAGAGGGGTCAGTATTTCCATTAATATCTGACCTATGGCGTTTACCCTGCAAACCTGGCAGTTTAGACCAGTGCTTGACAAATGTGTTTAAAAATTAGGAGCCAGTAAGAATATTTAGGAGCCAGGCATATTTTTAGGAGCCAGACCGTTGGATTTGTATATAGACATATGGAGAATAACCCAAAAAGTTAGGAGCCAGGGGTAAAATTCTAGGAGCCAGTGGCTACCAGGCTCCTGGGTTTGTCGAGCCCTGGTTTAGACAATACCTCTGTAAGGGTAGTAGACATAACTGCAGCCATATCTTGCAAAGTAAAAGAAGTAGACGCACTAGAAGTACTTGGCGTTGCTTGTGTGGGCGTTAAAGGTTGTGACACTTGGAGAATTAGATGGCATATCCTGCAGACTGAGAACCATCCTGAGGCCCACATTCTTTATTTAAAATGTGATCCCTACAGTGTAAGGCCCTTTCAGTACAAGAAGGGCACAATGTAAGAGGGGGTTCCACCATGGCTTCTAAACACATAGAACAATGAGTTCCCATGTCAGACATGTTGTACAGACTAGTAATAACAGCACAAGTCATTCTCAATCTTTATTATATGTGAAAAAAACAATTCAGCACAAAAACGGTTACTGCGCCTTTAAGAATAAAAAGTGTACACTCTTTTGCAAAGTCGTTAAAACGATACTCAAAATGAATAATTTTGTTGATATGAGAGCCTAATGTGCTATCGGATATTGCACCACAAGTAATAGGATGGTTAAATCTTATTTTTAGTAAATTAGGCAGTAAAAAACAATCTGCAGACAATTTTCACTTAATGGATTCTGCCTACCTGCCCCCAAGACCTGTCAAAACGATCCGGTCCCACTCCAAAATACAGCCTCACAGTCTGGTTCCAACCGGAGCTAATGGCTGCTACCTCTCCAGAAACTAACTGCGCACTGAAGCGCAAAATTAGGCCCCGCCCATCAAGTCTGATGAACCGACAACTTGAGAAAAACGCATGGGAAGCATTTCAACAATAAAAATATGCACACACTGCTTTTTTGTAATGAAAATGCCATGTGAACCCCACAGAGAAATTAAACTCAGCCTCAATAAACCCCATAATCGTAACATTAGGTGTTTCCTAGGCTGCCCCGTGTCTAAAACCACATAGCCCTTAAGTATCCCATGTTATCTTGAATGGGATAATAATACACAGGTTACTACAGTACCACCCTTTTTATATAAGGAATACTGCTTACCCTTTCCCCGCATGGAAAATATGTCAGCCAAATTCTGATATATCAGGTCTCCTCAGAATGTAAATGACTGCACATATCTTGATACTGCTTGCAGCAAGAAAATGTTCCCCCATACTGAAGATTTCTCCTGTGCTTCCTCATTGAAACTTGAGAAAACAAACATGGATCTTAGTTACTACTGTTAAGATCATCAGACTCAAGGCATGATTCTTCTTCTATGTCATGCCAGAGTAAAAACAGTACTCACCGGTACCATTTAAAATAAAAAATTCTTGAAGAAAAACTAAACTATCTTTTTATCACCACATAAACTTTACCCTTCCTATTGCTAGCATAAGAGAATGACTGGGGGGAGGAGTTAGGGGAGGAGCTATATAGCAGCTCTGCTGCGGTGCTCTTTGCCACTTCCTGTTAGCAGGAGGAATAAATCCCACAAGTAAAGGATGAAATCCGTGGACTCGGTATATCTTGTAAAAGAAAACAACAATAATTAAATGTCAACCAAACTGACTATTCAGCACACATGTAACTGCATCTGACACACAAATTAAAACCACATTGTTCCAACCTCCAATGAATATATATTGGCTACTATTGCCATTACAATCAGAGATATGGAACAGACAGCAATGAAATTATATTGAGTGTTGGTAAATACACATACAGAAAAAAGTAATGTGTGACAGATAACATTCTGCTCACGTGCGTGGAGTTACTTATGAGAGGGCACTGATTGGCTAAAATGCAGGTGTCAAAAGAACTGAAATAAGGGGCAGCTCTTGCAGAGCCTTGGATTTAAAGTAATCAGAGAGGTAAAAATCATAATTTATGTAAGAACTTACCTGGTAAATTCATTTATTTCATAGCAGCAAGAGTCCATGAGCTAGTGACGTATGGGATATACATTCCTACCAGGAGGGGGCAAAGTTTCCCAAACCTCAAAATGCCTATAAATACACCTCCCACCTCACTTTCACCTCAGTTTAATGTATAGCCATGTAGTGAGGTAAAAAAAAAAAAAAAAAAAAAAAAAAAAAGGAAGAAGTAAAAAGCATACAAAAAGAGGAACTGTAAAAATGAATGTGCTTGATACAAAAAATCATAACCTTAAAAATATAGGGTGGGTCTCATGGACTCTTGCCACTATGAAAGAAATTAATCAGGTAAGTTCTTACATAAACTATGTTTTCTCTTAATGTAAGTGGCAAGAGTCCATGAGCTAGTGACGTATGGGAAGTTCATGAGTCACTAGAGAGGGAGGGATAAAATAAAAATGGCTATATCCGCTGAGAAATTAAATCCAAAAAAATATTTAAGTTTTTCTTAAAAATATCAAAAAACTCAAATCAAAAGGCACTAGAATCAAACTGAGACAGCTGCCTGAAGAACCTTTCTACTAAAGGCTGCTTCCAAAGAAGCAAACACATAAAAAAGGTAACATTAAGTAAATTTATGCAAAGACCAAGTTGCTGCTTTGCAAAATTAATCAACTGAAGCTTCATTCTTTAAAGCCCAAGAAGTGGCAACTGATCTAGTAGAATGAGCTGTAATTCTCCGAGGCGGAGACTGCCCCGCCTCTAAATAAGCTTTGTGAATCAAAAGTTTCAACCAAGATGCCAGAGAAATGGCAGAGGCTTTGACTTTTCCTGGAACCAGAAAAAAACAACAAATAGACTAGAAGTCTTTCTGAAATCTTTAGTAGCCTCAACATAATAATATTTCAAAGTTCTTACCACATCCAAAGAATGCAAAAACCTTTCAAAAGTATTCTTAGGATTAGGACACAAGGAAGGAACAACAAATTCCCTATTAAGTTGTGAATTCTAACAACATTAAGGCAAAAATGTAAACAAAGTCCGCAATACAGCTTTATCTTGATGGAAAATCAGATAAGGAGACTCACAAGAGAGCAGACAATTCAGAAACTCTTCTAGCAGAAGAGATAGCCAAAAGAAATCACACTTTCCAAGAAAGTAATTTAATATCCAGAGACTGCATGGGCTCAAAAGGAGAAACTTGTAAAATCTTCAATACCAAATTGAGACTACAAGGAAGAGAAAAAGATTTAACAGGTTTGATAAGAGTCAAAACCTGAACAAAACAGTGAATATCAGGAAGCTTAGCAATCTTTCTATGAAGACAGAAAGACCAGAAATAGTCCTTTCAAAGTATTTGCAGACAACCCTTTATCCAAACCATCCTGACAACCTAGGAATTCTGAAAGAATGCCAAGAATAATTATGGGTGGAACACCAAGAAATATATGTTTTCCAAACCAGATGATAAATCTTCCTTGAAACAGACTTACAAGCCTGTATCATAGTGCTAATCACGGAGTCAGAGAAACCTCTACGACTAAGCACTAAAGCATTCAATTTCCATGCCTTCAAATTTAGAGAGATTTGAGATCCTGATGGAAAAACAGCCCTCGAGACAGAAGGTCTGGCCTTAAAGGAAGTGGCCAAGGCTGGCAACTGGACATCCGGACAAGACCCGCATACCAAAACCTGTGAGGCCATGCTGGTGCTATCAGAAACACATAAAATTGTTCCATTAAGATCTTGGAGATCACCCTTGGAAGAAGAACCAGAGGCAGAAGAATGTAAGCAGGTTGGTAAAACCAAGGAACTGCTAAAGGCATACACTATCTCTGCCTGAGGATCATTGGACCTGGAAAGATATCTGGGAAGCTTCTTGTTTAGACAAGGGACCATCAGATCTATTTGTGGAAGACCTCACATCTGTACAAGATGAAAAAACACATCCGGATGGAGAGACCACTCCCCTGGATGTAAAGTCTGACAGCTAAGATAATCTGCTTCCTAATTGTCTACACCTGGGATATGAAACGCAGAAAATCTGACAAGAGTTGGATTCCACCCAAGAAAGTATTCGAGATACTTCTTTCATAGCTGAAGGACTGTGAGTCGCTCCGTGATGATTGACATATGCCACTGTTGTGATATTGTCTATCTGAAAACAAATGTAAAGTTCTCTCTTCAATAGAGGCCAAGCCTGAAGAGCTCTGAAAATAGCACAGAGTTTTAAAATATTTATTGGTAACCTCACCTCTTGAAAATACCAAACCTCTTGTGCTGTCAGAGACCCCCAGACCGCTCCCCAACCTGTTAGACTTGCATCTGTTGAGATCACAGTCCAGGAAGGACGAACAAAGTAGGCCCCTTGAACAATAAGGTGATGGTTTAACCACCAAGTCAGAGAGAGTTCAGTGTTGGGATTTAAGTATGTCAGTTGTGATATCTGAGTATAATCCCTGCACCATTGATGCAACATGCAAAGCTGTAGAGGCCTCATATGAAAACAAGCAAAGGGGATCGCGTCCGATACTGCAGTCATGAGACCTAAAACTTCCATGCACATAGCCACTAAAGGGAATGATAGAGACTGAAGGTTTAGACAAGCTAAAACCAACTAAAGTCGTCTCTTGTCTGTCAGAGAAAGAGTCATGGACACTGAATCTATCTGGAAACCTAAAAAAGGTGACCCTTGTCTGAGGAATCAAGAAACTCTTTTGTAAATTGATCCTCCAACCATCTCTTTGAAGAAGCCACACTAGTGGTTTTGTGTGAGTTTCTGCTAAATGAAGAGATTGAGCTAGTACCAAGATATCGTCCAAATAACGAAACCCCGAAATACCCTGCACTCTGATTACAGATAAAAGGGCACCTAAAACTATTAAGAATATTCTTGGTGATGTCGCAAGGCCAAACGGAAGAGCGACAAATTGGTAATGCTTGTATAGAAAAGAGAATCTCAGAAAACGATAGTGATCTGGATGAATCGGATTGTGAAGGTAAGCGTCCTGTAAGTCTATTGTGGACATGAAGAGACCTTGCTGAACAAAAAGGCAGAATAGTCCTTATAGTCACCATCTTGAAAGTTGGGACTCTTGCAAAACCATTTAAAGTTTTCAGATCCAAAATAGGTCTGAAAGAATTTTCCTTCATAGGTACAATGAATAGATTTGAATAAAAACCCCAATCCTTGTTACCCCTGAAAGCTCTAGATCTGAACCACATATCAGAAAGACTTGAGCTTTTACTGGGGTTTTTGTTACATGGATAAGAAAGAATCTTCCCTAAGGAAGTTTTTTTATTTTTTTTATTTTTTAAAGAAAGTCTTATTTTGAATCCTATTCAACACCCATAAAAAATATATTCTGAATCCACTGATTTTGGACAGAGTCTGTCCAAACTCTTTGAAATAGCTTTAGTATGGCCCCTACCAGAAGAACTGGCTTGAGGGCCGCACCTTCATATAGGTTTAGGGGTAGGATTTGGTTTCTTATAAGGCTTGGATTTATTCCAATTCAGAGATGGTCTCCAATTAGAGCCAGGGGCCTTAGGGGAAGGAGTGGTTTTCTGTTCTCTATTCTGACTAAAGGAACGAAAACGATTGGGAGCTTAGATTTCTTGTCTTGGGGCAGAAAAACTCCCTTACCTCCAGTAACAGTGGAGATAATACAAAAGTGTGTACCAAAAAGATATTTACCTTGAAAAGAGATAATAGTTTTATACACCATGTCAGCATTCCAAGATTTAAGCCATTAAGCTAGTCTGGTTAGAATGGCTAAAGACATGGATTTGACATTGATCTTCCTAACATCAAATATAACATCACAAATAAGATGATTTGCATGTTGAAGTAAAACAATAATGTTAGATAATTCAGAATCTGAAGACAACTGCTGTGCTAAACTGTCCAACCAAAAAGTAGCAGCATTGGCTATAAATATAGCAGGTCTAAGAATATAGCCAGAATGTAAATATGCCCTTCTTGAATAAGATTCAAGCTTCCTATCTAAAGGATCCTTGGCTACAGGTAAAGGATACAATTTCTTAAACCTAGAAGAAGGGTTAAAATAGGTACCAGGCTTAGACCATTCTTTAGCAATCACATAAGAAATAGTGTCAGGAATATACTTCAGAAGTAATAACAGTAAGTCTTAAGTACAGAATTTAGACAATTACTAGCTATATAATCAGGAGATTTAGACTCCTCAATACCGAAAGTAAAAAAAAAAAAAAACTTTAAGAACAAACATTCTAACAAATAAAAAAGGATGTGTCTATATCAGTCTGACGTGGCATCCTCTGAATCAGAGGAGACCCCATCAGTAGATGATACGTCAGTATGCTGAAGGTCAGAACTATATTTTAGGAGAATGTTGCAAAAACGTTACACATTTATTTGAAGGCAAAATAGAAGTCATTGCCTTCTCTTTAGCTGTAGCAATAACTTAAATTATGCTTACCTGATCATTTTCTTTTCTTCAGATGGAAAGAGTCCACAGCTGCATTCATTACTTTTGGGAATTCAGAACCTGGCCACCAGGAGGAGGCAAAGACACCCCAGCCAAAGGCTTAAATACTCCTCCCACTCCCCTCATCCCCCAGTCATTCTGCCGAGGAACAAGGAACAGTAGAAGAAATATCAGGGTGAAAAGGTGCCAGAAGAACAAAAAAATACGGCCGCCCCGCATAAAAAAACGGGGGGGGGGGGGGGGAGAGAATTATCAGGTAAGCATAATTTAAGTTTTTCTTCATAAATGGAAAAAAAAAAAAAAAAAAAAAGGAGTCCACAGCTGCATTCATTACCTTTGGGAAAACAATACCGAAGCTGTAGAGGACACTGAATGCAAAAACGGGAGGGTACAAGAGGCGGCCCATTCTGAGGGCACCAGGCCTGAAAACCTCTACCCAAGCCGAGAACAACTTTGAAAAAGAAGAAAAGACCCAAGGACACTGACCCGCAGATAATCCACAAGCCTTGCTAGAGACTGCAGGAACTAGACTAGACTGAGTCAACAGCCTCCAGGGGACACCATCGCCCAGCAGTCGGTCTCCAAAACAACACGCTCCTTACTAACGAAAGGGAACAAGCTACCGTAATCTTTCACAGAGAGGGAAAGACTTAGAGAAAACATGAATGTACTTGTAAAGCGCGGTTAATCCCCCTTAAGGGACTCAAGGCACTGCTCATCATATCAACCTCGAAAGGAGGAAGGCTGAGTAGACCTCGCCGGGGATCGACTTGCAACCCTTGGTTCGTCTACAGTGCAGAGTAGCCACAGTGCATTAGTATGCTGAGCTAGCTGTCCAGCTAGCGTAAGGAACTCCAGACCAACAGAGACCCACCAGTCTCATAGAAACAAGGGGAGGCAACACCCAGACCTCAGAGAAACAGAAACCACGGGATAAGGCCGGGAGTCTGAAAAAGAGAGGATCTTCCCCAACACAGTGCAACCGCACTCTAAAAAATCAAGTAAAGACGAAGGTCCCCAAGTCGCAAAAAGGTAGCTCAGAATACCGAAATATTTAGAAACAAAACCTTGTGCAGCAAGCTCAGATACGACTGACGAACAACACCTGAAGCAAAAACACTGCACGCTGCAGTCATCTAAAAATGACTCAAACTTAAAGGGACATTAAACCCACATTTTCTCTTTCATGATACAGATGGAGAATACTATTTTAAACAACTTTCCAATTTTCTTCTATCATCTAATTTGCTTCATTCTTTAGATATCCTCTGTTGAAAAAAATAGCAATGCACATGGGTGAACCAATCACACAAGGCATCTATGTGCAGCCACCAATGAGCAGCTACTAAGCCTATCTAGATATGCTTTTAAGCAAAGGATATCAAGAAAATAAAGCAAATCAGATAATAGAAGTAAATTAGAAAATTGTTTAAAATGGTGTGCACTTTCCAAATCATGAAAGAAAAAATTTGGGTTTCATGTCCCTTTAAATACTTGCAGGGCAAGGAGAAAGCAGCTGAAGATAGGATCCTTCAGATTGCCAAGTATCCACTAACCAGCGGATAACGTTGCAGGCTAAGAGCCGCCAGTCCTTTCCACACATCCTGAACATGGAGAAAGGAGAAACCTTAAGAGGCTTACCGTACCTCGAATGCTCAGAGGACGAATTTAGCAGTCGCTAAAAAAAGAGCACTGAATTACTGACTCAAGGCATGTATACAAACAAGATATAACAACTTTACTTAAAAAGTGCCCAATCCATAGCTGAGAGTGTCTTATATAATAAAAGTATATACTTACCGTGTAAGACACCCATCCACATATAGCAGACAGCCAAACCAATACTGAAACATATCAGCAGAGGTAATGGTACAAGAGTATATTGTCTATCTATAAAGGGAGGCAGCAGATGAATCCCTGCGACCAATTTACAGAGAGCCTTATGAATAGATTTCTCATAGGAGAAAACATGGTATCATCAGGCGATACTCCCTTCACATCCCTCTGACAAATACTGTACTCAGAGGAACTGGGCTTCAAAATGCTTAGAAGCGCCTTTCACAGAAGGAAATCAAGCACATCTTGCTTCAAAGTTTGTAAAAAGTTTGTAAAATTGAGGTGTGAGTGAGGTAGGTGTATTTATAGGCATTTTGAGGTTTGGGAAACTTTGCCCCTTCTGGTAGGAATGTATATTCCATACGTCACTAGCTCATGGGCTCTTGACACTTACATGAAATAAAGTATATTATAATAACCATGTTGGTTATGCAGAACTAGGGAATAGGTAATAAAGAGATTATCTATCTTTTATAAACAATACCAAATTCTGGAGTAGACTGTCCCTTTAAGACACTATTGGCAGTACATTCTACTAGCCTCAAACTTAGACTAGGTTCTTAGAATCTGGGAGCACTGTTACCGTGAAGACCCTCTCAACTATACAATTTGACAAACCTAAACTCAGATTAGGCTCCTTACAATCCAGGAGAACAATTACTGTTATCTCTGTCTAAGAATTATATCACATTACTATTATATAACACGGGTGGTAACAAGCTAATAAAAAAGGAGATTAAAAAAATGCCCATATTCATTCAGTTTCACATATTTATGAAAAGTGGCGCATTTCTAACATTCACTGTTTTTAATCTCGTCATTTTGCAGGTTGTGAGGTAGTGAAAGATCCATATTATTTTATTGCAACTATGTATAATGTTGCAAACACATGCACGCTCCTGAGCACACCTAGGATTACTCTTTTTAGAAAGGATACCAAGAGAACTAAGCAAAACTAGTAATATAAATAAATTAGGATATTTAAAATATCATGCTCTATGCAATGCATAATAAGCTTTATTTTTACTTTGTCCCTTAAAATAATGAATTTACAGTTAAATTATGGAGATTCTTGTCCGTCAGGTTCTTAACAGGACATTCAACACCAAATAAATGTGAGATATAATTATGTATTCAAAGCGAAGATTAGTCTAAGTATTATAGATGTGTGGGGTTTTTTTTTACTGAAATATTGAAGAAATAAGTATAAAGTGTAACTAAGTTATCCTAGGTTTAAAAGTCTGTTATCTAATCTCCCCTCTATAGGGACACATATAAACAATAGTAAATTAGCAGATTTACTCTGAAAAGTTAAAGTGATGATAAATCCTAGCATTTCATAAAATCCAAGATTTACCATCACTTAAAATAAATAGGACTTTCAGTCATCACTTCATAAAAAAGTGTTATATAAACTTTTCTGTGCCGCAACCTACTTGCTAAACTCAGCGGCTCCTATTTTTAGTGATGGTAAATCCTAGAATTTTTGAAAATAAAGTCTACAGACCCAGTTGGTGCTATGCTATAGACTCGCTTATACACCTGGCGGAGATTAACAACTCAAGTTTTTGTCAATAACTATGAAACAAATCGCACATACAAAGATTAAGTGATCCTTGTAGAGAACACCAAGTAAAAAGTAATGGCAAAATAGAGAAACAACTAGGAAATAATATATCCTAACAAACTGCTGAGAGAGATTAACATTGAAAGGGATAGTCTAGTCAAAATTAAACTTTCATTATTCCGGGAATGCAATTTTCAATCGTCAAATTTGCCATGTTTTCTTAGTATTCTTTAAAGAAAGCTATGCTAATTTCTAAAATTTTTATCTCAGTTCATGTGTTCCATAAAGATATCATTGTGCTCACTACCGTGGAGTTATTTATAAGTCAGCACTGATTGGCTAAAATGCAAGTCTGTCACAAGAACTGAGATAAGGGGTCATTCTGCAGAGGCTTAGATACAAGGTAATCACAGAGGTAAAAAGCATATTAATATAACGGTTGGTTATGCAAAACTAGGGAATGGGTAATAAAGGGATTATCTTTTTAAACAAAAACAATTCTAGAGTAGACTGTCCTTTTAAATCTTAAGACATCATCATTACTCATTAGCCTGCACTGAGCTGAATAAAGTTAAAAAGTGACTGCCACAATAATGTACTGACCAGAGGCGTAGTTGCCACAGAAGTTCTTGATGCAGAAGATGTTGGCGCTTGATGCTGTGATGTTAACGTACTGCTGATAAAGGACAAAGTATTCTTAGTCATTTGATTTATAACAATTCCTAGTTTTAAAAAACTCCATTTAAGAGACAGCATAAAGAAAAAAAAATAAATGTAATTCATTCCAACATGTAAATGTTTGCATTAGAATCTCTTGCTATGGTTTAACCAAATACATAGCTAACGTACCACAGCCCTGGAGCAGCACATGGCTAGCGACTGGCAGCTATATGAGAATACTGCTGTTAACTGGCTTACAGACCTGGCTAGGACCTGCAAAGTGTTGCTGTTTTAGAATAGGACTTCAGCTATTTGTTTTATCTAAACATATTTTGATGTATGTTTATTGTTAAAGTACAATGTGTAAGAGTTGTTTTGAGAATGTTTTAAGACAAAGCACCATTAAGCAGGAGGTAGTAGTGAAGATTTCAGGCATTAAAGCTGTTTTCTAGTTACTATGGTAAACAAAGTATTGAGAAAAATCAACCAAGACAACATCCTTACTAGAAATATGGCTGAACATGTTTCCACTTACACTGATTTCTGAAGGCTCTGTACATCATACAAGTAGTTCAATAAACTCTAATACTAATTTGGAAGCTGTGGGTTTACAGGTTTCTGAAGTGAAAGTATATTTTTTAAACATTAAACTTATTAATTACAGTACATTTTGAGTGAACAGTTGAGGGATCTTTAGAAAATGGAGCAACATGAATATTGTGCAGTCAAATACTTTTTTTGTGAAGATGTTCCTTTCTTTAGTCAACCAACAACAATGGCAGATAAAATTCATGACAAGGCTATGGGTGAACAAATAACACACGCACACACAGGGGTGTCATATGGCACAGACAGTACAGTCAATTTTTGTGGATGTTTTGTAAATGAGAAAACAGTCAGCACAATGAATTTTGACTGCATATTAGGACATTTTCAAAGTACAACCTGAAAATCATCCAAAGGAGTTATGGATACAACACTTTGATTCTGAGTCACAACCACAACCCAAGCAATAGCCCCATCATGGTTTTCCACCACCTTGGTAAATTCACATCCAGGAAAGTGCTGACAAGGTTATGGCATCCGTGTTTCGGGATGCAGAGAAAATTTTGACAATTGACCCACCATAACAGGTGACCACTACAATAACCTGACTGGAAAATTGTGCTAAGAGAAGAGACTATTGTTACTATGGCTGTCATTGCTGAAACCGGATTTGAACTAGTGGATCACCTTACCCCCAATGACATATTACAAAATCCCCTTTTGATAGGTCACTTGTTAAGAACGAGTTATGTGAGCATAAAATTTAACAAGCGACAGTCAATGTTCAAACTAATGTTACATAATTCTGCACTATGTGCAGAATAATGTAACAACTTAGCGACACCTGCAAAAGAAAAAAAAAACAAATTATGCTTACCTGATAATTTTATTTCCATTGAGGGGAGTCCACGGCTTCATTCATTACTTGTGGAAAATAAGAACCTGGCCACCAGGAGGCGGCAAAGACATCCCAGCCAAAGGCTTAAATACCTCCCCCCACTTCCCTCAGTCATTCTGACGAGGGAACAAGGAACAGGAGGAGAAATATCAGGTTATAAATAGTGCCAGACGAACAAAAACTAAATTTAGGTCCACCCACCGGAGCCACGGACGGGAGCCGTGGTCTCTCCTCCCCTCGACGGAAATAAAATTATCAGGTAGGTATAATTTATGTTTTCCATCTAAAGGGGAGGAGAGTCCACGGCTTCATTCATTACTTGTGGGAACAAATACCCAAGCTCTAGAGGATACAATGAAAAATGGGAGGGCAAAAAAAAAAGGCAGACCCTAATCTGAGGGCACCACAGCCTGTAAAACCTCTCCCCCAAAAACTGCTTTCGCCGAAGCAAAAAAGTCAAATTTGTAAAAACTTTTATAAAAAGGTATGTAAGGAGGACCATGTAGCCGCCTTACAAATCTGCTCCATAGGGGCCTCATTTTAAAGGCCCAAGAAGAAGCTGAGGAGGCTTATGTCCCCGCTGTCTCATAGGCTAAGTGAATCATGCTCCTCAACCAAAAGGACAAAGTAGAAGAGGCTTTCTGCCCCTTACGCTTCCCTGCATACACCACAAAAAGATGTAGATTGTCTAAATTCCTTTGTAGCCTGAAGATAAAACTTCAAGGCTTGAACCACATCAAAATTATGAAGTAACCTCTCCTTAGGAGAAGAGAGGTTAGAACACAAAGAAGGAACTACTATTTCCTGATTGATGTTACGGTTAGACAACGTTGGGAAGAACTCCCAAACCAGTGTGCAGAACAGCCTTATCAGCGTGAAAGACCAAATAAGGAGGCTCAAAATGCAAGGCAGCCAACTCAGACTCTGCGAGCCGATGCAATAGCCAACAGAAAGAGAACCTTCCAGGAAAGGATCTTAATTTCAATAGAGTGCATAGGTTCAAACGGAACCCTCTGCAATACCCTCAGAACCAAATTTAAGCTCCAGGGAGGAGCGGACTGTCTAAAAACAGGTCTGATTCTTGACAGAGTCTGATCAAAGGACAGAATATATCAGGAAGCTCAGCGAGCCTCTTGTGCAACAAAACAGATAATGCCAAAATCTGTCCCTTCAAGGAACTGGCCGCAAGTCCCTTTTCTAAACCATCCTGGAGAAAGGACAGAATCCTGGATACATTAACCTTATGCCAAGGATATCCATGCTTCTCACACCAGGACAAGTCCTCCACACCTTATGATAGATGCGACGAGTGACCGGCTTCCTAGCCTGAACGAGTATCAATCACCCTCGCAGAAAACCTCTTGGCCAAGACTAAGCGTTCAATCTCCACGCAGTCAGCCTCAGAGAATCTAGATTTTGAAGTTGAAAGGGACCCAGTACCAGCAGATCTCTGCGACAGGGTAACCTCCATGAAGGAGAAGATGACATCCCTACCAGATCCGCAAACCAAGTCCTCTGCGGCTACGGCGGAGCAACCAGAATAGCCGAAGCTTGCTCCTGCTTGATGCGGGCCACTACACGAGGTAGAAGTGGCAATGGTGGAAAAATGTAAACTAGGGTGAACCCCCAAGGCCCCACTAAGGCATCAGCTCTGCCTGGGGATCCCTGGACCACAACCCGTATCTGGGTAGCTTGCAATTGAGTCTGGACGCCATGAGGTCTATCTCCGACGTCCCCCATCTGTGACAAATCCCCGCAAACACCTCGGGATGGAGAGACCATTCCCCGCTGAGGAAATCCGCTTCCCAGTTGTCCACACCCGGAATATGGATTGCTGAGAGAGAGCAGTTGTAGGACTCTGCCCATTCCAATATCCGAGAAACCTCCGTCACCAGAGAGCTTCTCGTCCCCATCCCCCCCCCCCCCGTGGTTGATGTAAGCCACCAAAGTAATGTCTGTCTGGAATCTGATGAAGCTGAACGACCCCAGTAGAGGCCACACCTTCAGAGCATTTGTAGATCGCCGAATTTCCAGAATATTGATCATGAGGAGAGACTCCTCTCGAGACCATTTTCCCTGTGCCATCCTGACACCTCAGACAGCTCCCTGTCCTGCCAGACTTGCGTCCGTGGTCACAATCTCCCAGGACGGTCTCAGGAAGGATGTCCCTTGGGACAGTTCTGGACGGATGCACCAAGAGAGGGATTCCTTCATCCGATCATCCAAAGAAATCTGTTGGGATAGGCCTGTATGTTCGCTATTCCACTGTCTCAACGTGCATAACTGAAGAGGTCTGTGGTGGAAACTGGCGAATGGAATGCCATCGATGCTGGACATCATGAGCCAGATCACTTCCATACTCTGAGCCACAGAGGGACTGGAGGAGGACTGAAGGGCAAGACAGGTGGACACAATCTTCCTGCGTTGCTGATCTGTGAGAAATATCCTCATGGATATAGAATCTATTATCGTTCCCAGGAACTCCACCCTGTTGCTGGGAATCAGGGAGCTCTTTCCTGAGTTTATCTTCCAACCGTGGGATTGGAGCAAAAGAAGAGCCCTCAAGTGATCCTCTGCGAGACTGAACGACGGCGCCTGGACTAGGATGTCGTCCAGATAGGGGGCACCATAGAAATGCCTCTGGCCACTGCAAGTAGAGCCCTCAGAACCTTTGTGAAGACTCTCTGGGCCGTCAGCAGACCAAAGGGAAGGGCCACAAACTGGAAATGTTGGTCCAAGAATGCAAATCTCAGGAACCTGAAGTGGTCCCTGTGGATTGGCACATGAAGGTAGGCATTCTTCAAGTATATTGTCATCAACTGACCCTTTTGAACTAGGGGCAGAACAGATCTGATCGTTTCCATTTTTAACGATGGAACAGCCAGAAATTTGTTAAAACCTTTTAGGTCCAGAATCGCGCGGAACGTGCCCTCCTTTGGGACCACGAAAAGGTTTTAAAAGTACCCTCCCTAGACCCCTTTTCAGCTGGGGGTACCGGTACAATTACTCCGAGGGAAGAGAGATCCCTCACACATTCTAGAAAGTCATCTCTTTTCTGGTCTGGAAGACAGGTTTGACAGGAGGAATGCCCCTGGGTGGATGAGATCTGAACCCAATCCTGTATCCTTGGGTGACCTTCAGAACCCAAGGGTCCTGAACATCCTTGCAACCAGGCTTCTGAGAAGTGAGATAATCTGCCCCCTACCTGGCCCGGAGACTGTTTGGAAGCTATCCCTTTATTCCGACTTTGTTTCATCGGGCTTCTTGTTCTGCTTGGACTTATTCCAAGACTGAGCTGGTTTCCAAGTGCCCTTGGACTGATCCGCTTTCACGGCTGGCTGCTGGCTTTGGGCCTTGTCCACACGAAAGGGACGAAAAGTAGATCACTTAAGCATAACCTTCTTATCCTGCGGTAGGAAGGCGCCCTTGCTAACCGTGGATATGATTGCGTCCAATCCTGGACCGAACAGGATCTTTCCCTGAAATGGAAGTTATAGCAGTCTAGACTTAGAGGTCATGTCCGCAGACCACGACTAATACAAAAAAACCTGACACCTTAGCATTCAGGCAAATAATTTGCATATTGGCATCACAAATAAAAGAATTAGCGACCCTTAAAGCCTTTATTCTATCCTGTATCTCGTCGAGGGGAGTCTCCCTCTCGACCATGTCAGACAGAGATTTGCACCAATATGTCACAGCTCTGGCCGCTGCCGGCTGAAAAACAAACCCTGTATGTTGAAAATATAAATTTATGTAAGAACTTACCTGATAAATTAATTTCTTTCATATTGGCAAGAGTCCAAGAGCTAGTGACATACTGGATATACAATCCAATAGGAGGGGCAAAGTTTCCCAAACCTCAAAATGCCTATAAATACAACCATCATCACACCCACAATTCAGTTTAACGAATAGCCAAGTAGTGGGGTGATAGAAAAAGGAGTAGAAAGCATAAAAAAGGAACTGGAAATAGAATTGTGTTTTATACAAAAAATCATAACCACCAAAAATAGGGTGGGTCTCGGACTCTTGCCAATATGAAAAATGAATTTATCAGGAAAGTTCTTATATAATGTACAAAGATGCCAAGGAAATGGCAGAAGCTTTCTGATCTTTCCTAGAAAAAACAAAGACTGGAAGTCTTCCTGAAATCTTTAGTAGCTTCAACATAATATTTCAAAGCTCCAACAACATCCAAAGAATGTAAGGATCTCTCCAAATAATTTTTAGGATTAGGACACAGAGGGAACAACAATTTCCATATTAATGTTATTAGAATTCACAACCTTAGGAAGAAATTCAAATGAAGCCCGTAAAACTGCCTTATCCCGATGGAAAATCAGAAAAGGAGACTCACAAGAAAGAGCAGATAATTTGGAAGAGATAGCCAAAAGGAACAACACTTTCCAAGAAAGTAGTTTAATATCCAAAGAATGCATAGGCTCAAAAGGAGGTGCCTGTAAGGCCTTCAAAACCAAATAAAGACTCCAATGAGGAGAGATTGACTTAATGACAGGCTTGATACGGACCAAAGTCTGTATAAAACAGTGAATATCAGGAAGCTTAGCAATTTTTCTGTGAAATAAAAAACAGAAAGGGCAGAGATTTGTCCCTTCAAGGAACTTGCAGATAAAGCTTTATCCAAACTGTAAAATAAAATAAAAATGTCTTCCAAACTCGATAATAAATCTTCCTAGAAACAGATTTATGAGCCTGTAACATAGTATTAATCACCGAGTCAGAGAAACCTCTATGACTAAGCACTAGGCGTTCAATTTCCATACCTTCAAATTTAAAGATTTGAGATCCTGATGGAAAAACGGACCTTGAGAAAAGGTCTGGTCTTAAAGGAAGTGGCCATGGTTGGCAACTGGACATCCGAACAAGATCCGCATACCAAAACCTGTGAGGCCATGCTGGTACTACCAGAAACACAAACAACTGTATCATGATGATCTTGGAGATCACTCTTGGAAGAAGAACTAGAGGCGGTAAAATATAAGCAGGTTGGTAAAACCAAAGAACTGCTAACGCATCCATTGACTCCGCCTGAGGATCCCTGGAACTGAACAAGTACCTGGGAAGTTTCTTGTTTAGATGGGAAACCATCAGATCTATTTCTGGAAGACCCCACATCTGAACAATCTGAAAAAAAAAAACACTTCTGGATGGAGAGACCACTCCTCCGGATGTAAAGTCTGACGGCTGAGATAATCCACTTCCCAATTGACTATACCTGGGAAATGTACAGCAGAAATTAGACAAGAGCTGTATTCTGCCCAAGAACGTATCCAAGATACTTCTTTCATAGCTAGGGGACTGTGAGTCCCACCCTGATGATTGACATATGCCACAGTTGTGATATTGTCTGTCTGAAAACAAATAAATTATTCTCTCTTCAAGAGGCCAAACCTGAAGAGCCCTGAAAATATCACGGAGTTCTAAAATATTAATTGGTAACCTCGCCTCTTGAGGTTTCCAAACTCCTTGTGCTGTCAGAGATCCCCAGACAGCTCCCTAATCTGAAAGACTTGCATCTGTTGTGATTACAGTCCAGGTTGGACGAACAAAAGAGGCCCCTTAAACTAAACGATGGTGGTCTAACCACCAAGACCGAGGGAGTCGAACGTTGGGATTTAATGATATTGACTGTGATATCCTTGTATAATCCCTGCACCATTGATCCAGCATACAAAGCTGAAGAGGTCCTATATGAAAACAAGCAAAGGGAATGACCCTTATCTGAGGAATCAAGGAACTTTCTGGTAAATTGATCCTCCAACCATGTCTTTGAAGAAACAATACTGGTTGATTCGTGTGAGATTCGGCAGAATGTAAAGACTGAGCTAGTACCAAGATATCATCCAAATAAGGAACACCACAATACCTTGTTCTCTAAATACAGAGAGTAGAACACCAAGAACCTTTGAGAAAAAACTTGGAGCTGTCGCTACGTAAGTGTCTCAAGGCGCTGCTCATTTTATCGAACTCGGAAGGATGAAAGGCTGAAAGGCTGAGTGGACCTCACCGGGGATCGAACCTGCAACCCTCGGGTTGCTACAGAGCTCAGCCAAATTGGTAATGCTTGTCTAGAAAAGAGAATCTCAGAAACCGATAGTGGTCTGGATGAGTCGGAATATGAAGATATGCATCCTGTAAGTCTATCGTGGACATATAATGACCTTGCTGAACAAAAGGCAGAATAGTCCTTATGGTCACCATTTTGAAAGTAGGCACTCTTACTAAATAATTCAAAATTGTCAGATCCAGAACTGGCCTGAATGTATTTTCTTTCTTTGGGACAATGAATAGGATTTGAATAAAACCCCAGACCCTGTTCCTGAAACTGAACTGGTATGATTACCCCTGAAAACTTCAAATCTGAAACACACTTCAGAAAAGCCTGAGCCTTCACTGAATTTACTGGGACATGTGAGAAAATATTCGATAACCTTGAGAGACAATACTTTGAATCCACTGATTTTGGACAGAATCTGTCCAAATGTTAAGCAAAAAAATTCACCAGCTGAGCTGAAATGAGAGCCGCACCTTCATGCAGACTTGGGGGCTAGCTTTGGTTTCTTAAAGGGTTTGGATCTATTCCAACTTTAAGAAGGTTTCCAATAGGAACCAGATTCTTTGGGGGAAAGATTTGCTTTCTGTTCCTTATTCTTTCGAAAAGAACAAAAATGATTAGGTTTTAGATTTACCCTTAGGATTATATCCTGAGGCAAAAAAACTCCCCCCCAGTGATAGTTGAGATAATTGAATCCAAATGAGAACCAAATAAATTAACTTGGAAAGAAAGGGATAGTAATCTAGACTTAGATACCATGTCAGCATTCCAATATTTAAGCCACAAAGCTCTTCTATCTAAAATAGCTAAAGACAGATTTAACATCAATTTTGATATCATCAAAAGTAGCATCACAGATAAAATGATTAGCATGTTGAAGCAAGCAAACAATGCTAGATAAATCAAAATCTGTTTCCTGTTGCGCTAAGCTTTCCAACCAAAAAGTTGATGCAGCTTCAACATCAGCCATGGATATAGCAGACCTAAGAATATAGCCAGAAAATAAATAAGCTTTCCTTAGATAAGAATCAAGTTTCCTATCTAAAGGATCCTTAAAATGAGTACCGTCTTCCATAGGAATAGTAGTACGTTTGGCAAGAGTAGACATAGCCCCATCAACTTTAGGGGATTTTTTCTCTAGCTGCTGGCAAAGTATACAACTTCTTAAACCTAAAAGAAGAAGTACTAGGCCTATTCCATTAATCATATCAGAAATAGCATCAGGAACAGGAAAAACCTCAGTAGTAAAAACAGGTTTGTAAACAGTATTTAAAACGTTTACTAATTTTAGTAACAAGAGGAATAGAATCCTCAATATCCAAAGTAACCAACACTTCTTTACGAATATACTCCATCTTAAAGACATAAGTAGATTTGTCAGTGTCAATATCTGAGGAAGGATCTTCTGAACCAGATAGATCCTCATCAGAGGAGGATAATTCAGTATGTTGTCGGTCATTTGAAATTTCATCAACTTTATGAGAAGTTTTAAAAGACCGTTTAGGTTTATTAGAAGGCGGAATAGCAAACGAAGCCTTCTGAATCGCATCAGCAATAAAAATATTTTATATGGGCAGGGGCGGAGCTAGCCAGCAGCCTAGACAGTCGCAATCTATCAGAGCTCCTGATAAAAATACTTAATCATTAGCTGTAAAGCACGATTTGGGGGCTGACAATCCATAAAAATCTTTAGAGCAGTATTTACTCACTGCAAGTGAGCCTAAGCTGTAATTTGGCAGAGTTTGAGCTAATTTTCGATCTACCCGGAAAGGAGTAACAGAGGATTTTCAGGAAAGTCCAGGGCTTCGGCCTACCTCAGATTTTTCTTGCAAACCAAAGAGCCTGAAATCTTCAGGAAAGGATACAATAGAAGTTGGCAGAACTATACTCCTTGAAAAATAGCTGCATATCAGGACCTACGGTTTGCAGCTCCAGACACAGCCCTGAACTTCATAAGGGAGGACAACGCCATTTTACCTCAGAAGTGCACGATAGTGCACACACACAGGGAATATAACTTACCTCAGCTCCCCTAATCTACCCTGCACACTTACCTCAACTACCTGTTTTGAACTTAGATTAAGTCCAGAACAATAGTGTACTGCTTCAATCACCCCTGGGAACATTAGCAGGAGTTGACTGCTGGGAAGCACTGGTAGTGTGTATTTGTTGGAACTTTCTCACTGGGGGCAACTGTGTCTGAGAGTGTGGGTTACTTAAATTGAAGCCCCCCTCCTCCACACGTGAATTACAAGAGGTTAATCTGTGTGAACTCAGGTGGGCCACAGCCTAGGAAACAGGACCATAGATTGCATGCTCACTAGCCCTGTTCTGATCCTACCTCCTTCATCCACTGTGGACCATTTCGAGGTGGGGGCCACTATTTGGGTTGGTGCTGATGAACTCCTCCATTAAGAGAGATTTTAACTCCTAAGACCCCACACCGTGAGGAAGGCTCACTAATAGAGGAATCACATTTGCAGTTACTCCAATCAAGACCACTAATCTTGGCAGTGGTAACCCCGATACCTATACCTTGTCCAAAGGGCCTTGGAGGTCCTGAGCTCCCTCCTTACCTGACCTGCCACATACTATCTTGAGACTTCCTAAGGATCCTCCAGCATAGAGACTAGGAGTAACTCCTAGAGCAATTACTCACCCTGAACCCTTAACTACTACTGTGCAGTAGTCCCTGTCGCTACACCCAACCTCACCCCTTCCAGCCTGGTCCTCATGGCTGGTCGCTTCCACTTACCTTTTCCCCTCCCTGTAGTAGTTCTCACTCAGGCCGTATCCCCTAGATCCCCGGAAACAGTTGGCCCACCTGAGTTGAAGGACTCTCTCTTAGAACTCTTTACTGCCTTGGTAGGTCCCTCAAGTGATTCAGAGATGTTGATAGAGCCCACAGAGCACTACGGCCTCGCAGCATGGAAGGTGATAAACCACAGGATGTCATCATCTTCCTTCATTACTTCACCTTCAGGGCAGCGGCAAAAGAAGGTGCACTCACAGATAAATTTTCGGATCTCAGATATTCCCGGATCTCTCCCCACATACCCTCCAACTACGACAAAACTTTCAGTTTTGCACAAAGATCCTGAGAGAGAAAGGAATAAAATACAGATGGGGCTTTCCTGTCCGGCAATTTATCACAAAAGATGGCCAGCAATTCATTGCCTCCTCCATACAGCAAGCCAGATCACTACTACACAGATGGGAACTCATTCCTGATGATCCTGGAACCTCCCGTGAGGTACCTACCTCACAGAGACTGAGACCAACAGCACCTGAGTGGGACCCTCTCCCGCAGAGACCCCTCTCATCCAATCAGAGACGCCCTTTCAACAAGAACCTAGTCTCTTCTGCACAAAGGAGATAAATGTGGCTTTGACTGATCTACTTTAGCGCTAAAATGCTCTTGCCAAATGCTCAGGACTTGAACATTTCCACTACCCTTGCTGATTCTATGGGATGGAACTGCTGTAGCCTCTACTATAATAGCAGAGAATCCTAAGTTTATGCAACCATGTTGCGCAGTATCCTTTTATGTGCCTTCTTAAATATTGCTCCTTTTTTTTTTTAGATGTTTATTCACTGGTTTGCTCTTACTCTCTAGCTGCAAATGGGGATTTCATCCTTCACCTAATAACCTTTCCCCCCTTCCACCTTCCCCTCCTCCCTTTACCCTTGTCCCTCCCCCTCTCCTCCCCTTACACTATCTTCCATCCTTACCCCTTCCTTTCCTTACTACCCTTAAACTTCAACCCACCCCTCTTACTCCCCTCCTCCTCCCCTCCCTTCTTTATCCTTTTCCCCTCCATAAGAGACTACTCAGAATCTTCCGACACTTCTCTGTCAACCTCCTGTGACGAAAGGCAAAGAATGACTGGGGGATGAGGGAAGTGGGGGGGGGAGGTATTTAAGCCTTTGGCTGGGGTGTCTGCCTCCTCCTGGTGGCCAGGTTCTTATTTCCCACAAGTAATCAATGAAGCAGTGGACTCTCCTCTCCTCCCCTTTAGAAGGAAAGGATTATAACTATTTAACCCCCAAAGCCGTACTTAGCTTCTTAGTCAGCCTCTTCTGGTTTCTTCAACAGCGTCTCACAGGCGCACTGCTGTCTGATCATAGTGCAATTGGTCGTCCCGTTGCAATACATGTAGTGTGCTCCTGCGCTGGGTAAAACAGCCGATAGCTTTACCCAGCGCAGGAGCGAGCTACGTGTAGTTTAATGGCATGACATGATGCGCTTTGATTAGACAGCGCACCTGTGAGACGCTGTTGAACAAACCAGAAGAGGCTGGCGAGGAAGGTAAGGTGATAAGTACTGGTTTGGGGGGTTAAATCTATAAAATCCTTTTTTCTTTTGCAGGTGTTGCTAGGTTAATTTAAACGTTGACTGTCACCAAGTGTTTTCTTTCTATGACAGAATTAGGACTTGTTCCTCTATTCTTTACACTTTGCATTCAGTGATATTATAATAGTAGTTGTACCTCTTATTGAGGAGGAGACCTTTGGCTTTTCTCTCTGCACAATTTAATTTTACTTATGCTATAGAGTAGTTATATTGAATAAATGGTAAAAGCATATTTTTAGCAATTTAAAACTGGTTTTATCACATTGTTTTGTGAAATGACTTAAATCTACAGATTAACATGTATAACAATGTAATTACACATCAGGACATATTCATTGTTCAGCAATACGGTCAATACCACCATGAATTATGTAAGCAGTAAAGCACAGGATATCCGTATAAACCATAATAAACACATTAGTATACATTGGTAAATAGCCATATATTAAAATAAACTATGTGTAGCATTCTAGAAAATTAATTTTCCTTAAAATAAAACAAGAGCATACAACATTGCAGTCAGCAGTACAGATTGGAAGAATTCATAAAGTAACCAGTATAAGCTATATAATTACTATTTGAACAGCATATTATTCCAGATATAAACAAACTATGACATTAGGATTGCAGTATAGGTGTCATTCATGATACAGAGAGCTACTCAAATTCATGAGAAATGGGAAAAATGTTTGAGAACAAGAAATAACATACCCAGTCATTTTCAAGCTGTGTGAAATGATATGAACTTGCAAATCTCAAACCTCATGCAGGTATTGTCTGCAACTGCTATTTAAAAATGTAGTAGAAGTGTCCCCTTCACACAAACCCGCTCCTAATCAAGCTACAGGCGTTTTCTATCTGCTCAATGAAAAGCTTTATTGTAAGCAATAGGTAGAACAAAGCAAATGTGTAGCCACCAATAAACAGCTAGCCCACAACAGGGCACTGCTGCTCCTGAACCTACCAAGGCATGCTTTTCAACAAAGGATGCTAAGAGAACAAAAATGTGAGAACATAAGTAATCTGAAAAATCTTTAAACATTGATTGCTGTATCTGATAACAGGAAGAGTAAACTGAATATCTGACTAGTTTATGCCCAATAACTCAGATATAATGAATTCTACTTCTTGCCATGTACTGGAATGAGTAGAAACTAAATTAGGCAAAATTATTCTTCATCTGATATCAAATATGATGCACAGCTGCTGAGTTTCTAGCCTCACTTAGTCATTTTGGAGGCCATTTTTTCATGAAACAATGTTGAATAGTCTACTGCACACTCACATTGCTTAGAACTACTTATTGTGTCAACAACATAGTTACCTGCTGAGCTGTGTGGACGCGGCTGTGTTCTGCAGCTCCTCTGTGTGACCCAGACTGCTAAGCTGTGAGGAATGGGGGGCTGCAGTGGTCAATATAGAGGACGCAGACACTGGGTCATTAAGAGGTACTACGATGGGAGCTGATGGCGAATCTGCTTTTACCGCAGGTACAGAGGGAACTAAAGAGAAAACAAAAAGCCAGGTAAGAGTTAAACTCAAATACCCAGAGGCAGAACTTTTTTTCACTTTCTGCAATAAGATTGTTTGTTTAATAGAATTTTTTTCTGCAGGTTATATTTAAATAAAATAAAATTTTAAATTAGGCGGTAACACTAAAGCACCACTTCAGTTGCAATGTGTTGATTAACTATAGAATGAAGCAATTTTAAAAGTTTTATAATATATTGCAGCAGTTAAAAATTGGATTATAAATTAGCTGCAGACAAAAACAAAAATTTTTTGTAAAAGGTCTCTTGAATACATTGGTATCCTTTTCTCCTAATCGAACATAGAAATGTTGTAATAAAAAAGGTGCATTGCTCATAAGAATGCCACTCAGAAAACACAGCTTTGCAGACTGGGAAAAAACTAAATTTATGCTTACCTGATACATTTCTCTCTCTTGTGGTGTATCCAGTCCACGGGTTCACCCATTACTTGGGGGATATTCTCCTTCCCAACAGGAAGTTGCAAGAGGACACCCACAGCAGAGCTGTCTATATAGCTCTTCCCCTAACCCCCACCTCCAGTCATTCGACCGAAGACAAGAAAAAAGAGAAACTATAGGGTGCAGTGGTGACTGTAGTTTAAAAAATAAAAACACCTGCCTTAAAGTGGCAGGGCTGTGGACTGGATACACCACAAGAAAAAGAAATTTATCAGGTAAGCATAAATTTTGTTTTCTCTTGTAAGGTGTATCCAGTCCACGGGTTCATCCATTACTTGTGGGATACCAATTCCAAAGCTATAGGACACGGATGAAGGGAGGGACAAGGCAGGCACTTAAACGGAAGGCACCACTGCCTGCAAGACCTTTCTCCCAAAAATAGCCTCCGAGGAAGCAAAAGTATCAAATTTGTAGAATTTAGAAAAAGTATGAAGCGAAGACCAAGTCGCCGCCTTACAAATCTGTTCAACAGAGGCCTCATGTTTAAAAGCCCATGTGGAAGCTACTGCTCTAGTAGAATGAGCTGTAAATCTTTCAGGAGGCTGCTAGCCAGCAGTCTCATAAGCTAAACAGATTATGCTTCTCAGCCAAAAAGAAAGAGAAGTTGCCCAAGCCTTTTGGCCTCTTCTCTTTCCAGAGTAGACAACAAACAATGCAGATGTTTGACGAAAATCCTTAGTAGCTTGTAGATAAAACTTTAAAGCACGAACCACGTCAAGATTGTGCAACAGACGTTCCTTCTTTGAAGAAGGATTAGGACACAGTGAAGGAACAACAATCTCTTGATTGATATTCCTATTAGATACTACCTTAGGAAGAAACCCAGGTTTGGTACGCAAAACTACCTTATCTGCATGGAAGATCAGATAAGGGGAATCAAGGCAGATAACTCTGAAACTCTTCGAGGCGAAGAGATAGCTACTAAAAACAGAACTTTCCAAGATAAAGCTTGATATCTATGGAATGCAAGGGTTCAAACGGAACCCCTTGAAGAACTTTAAGAACTAAATTTAAACTCCATGGCGGAGCAACAGGTTTTAACACAGGCCTGATTCTAACCAAAGCCTGACAAAACGCATGAACGTCTGGAACATCAGCCAGACGCTTGTGCAAAAGAATAGACAGAGCAGAAATCTGTCCCTTTAAGGAACTAGCTGATAATCCCTTTTCCAATCCTTCTTGGAGAAAGGATAGAATCCTAGGAATCATGACCTTACTCCACGAGTAACCCTTGGATTCACACCAATGAAGATATTTACACCATATCTTTTGATAGATTTTCCTGGTGACAGGCTTTCGAGCCTGAATCAAGGGATCAATGACCGATTCGGAGAAACCACGTTTTGATAAAATCAAGCGTTCAATCTCCAAGCAGTCAGACGCAGAGAAATTAGATTTGGATGTTTGAATGGACCTTGGAGTAGAAGGTCCTGCCTCAGCGGCAGAGTCCATGGTGGAAAGGATGACATGTCGACCAGATCTGCCTACCAAGTCCTGCGTGGCCACGCAGGTGCTATCAAAATCACCGAAGCTCTCTCCTGCTTGATCTTGGCAATCAGACGAGGGAGGAGAGGAAATGGTGGAAACACATAAGCCAGGCTGAAAGACCAGGGCACTGCTAGAGCATCTATCAGCCCTGCCTGGGGATCCCTTGACCTGGACCCGTAACGAGGAAGCTTGGCGTTCTGAGACGCCATCAGATCCAGTTCTGGTTTGCCCCATAGTTGAATCAGCTGGGCAAATACCTCCGGATGGAGCTCCCACTCCCCCGGATGAAAGGTCTGCCGACTTAGAAAGTCCGCCTCCCAGTTCTCTACTCCTGGGATATGGATAGCTGAGAGATGGCAAGAGTGAACCTCTGCCCAAGAGTGAACCTCTGCCAGGGTACTCCTTGTTCCCCCCTGATGGTTGATATAGGCTACAGTCGTGATATTGTCCAACTGAAATCTGATGAACCTGGCCACAGCTAGTTGAGGCCAAGCCTGAAGAGCATTGAATATCGCTCTCAGTTCCAGAATGTTTATCGGAAGGAGGACTATCTCCTGAGTCCACGAACCCTGAGCCTTCAGGGAATTCCAGACTGTGCCCCAGCCCAGAAGGCTGGCATCTGTCGTCACTATAGTCCACTCTGGCCTGCGGAAACTCATTCCCCTGGACAGATGGACCCGAGAGAACCACCAGAGAAGAGAATCCCTGGTCTCTTGATCCAGATTTAACAGAGGAGACAAATCTGTGCAGTCCCCATTCCACTGATTGAGCATGCAAAGTTGCAGTGGTCTGAGATGTAGGCGGGCAAACGGAACTATGTCCATTGACGCTACCATTAGGCCGATCATTTCCATACACTAAGCCACTGACGGCCGAGAAGTGGAATGAAGAGCACGGCAGGAAGTTAGAAGCTTTAATATCCTGACCTCTGTCAGAAAAAATATTATTTCTACTGAATATATCAGAATTCCTAGGAAAGAAACTCTTGTGAGAGGAGAGAGAGAACTCTATTCTCTGTTCACTTTCCACCCGTGAGACCTCAGAAAGGCCAGAACAATGTCCGTATGGGACTTGGCGATTTGAAAAGTAGACGCCTGGATTAGAATGTCGTCTAGGTAAGGAGCCACCGCTATGCCCCGTGGCCTTAGAACCGCTAGAAGAGACCCTAGAACCTTCGTAAAGATTCTTGGTGCCGTGGCTAACCCGAAGGGAAGAGCCACAAACTGGTAATGCCTGTCTAGGAAGGCAAACCTTAGGAACTGATGATGATCTCTGTGAATCGGAATGTGGAGATAAGCATCCTTTAAGTCCACGGTAGTCATATTGACCCTCCTGGATCATAGGGAGGATGGTTCGGATTGTCTCCATCTTGAAGGATGGGACCCTGAGAAATTTGTTTAGGATCTTGAGATCTAAGATTGGTCTGAAAGTTCCCTCTTTTTTGGGAACTATAAACAGGTGTGAATAGAAACCCTGCCCCTGTTCCTCCCTTGGAACTGGGTGGATCACTCCCATAACCAGTAGGTCTTGAACACAACGTAAGAATGTCTCTCTCTTTATCTGGTTTGCAGATAGTTGTGAGAGATGAAATCTCCCCTTTGGAGATGAACCTTTGAATTCCAGAAGATATCCCTGGGAAACAACCTCTAAAGCCCAGGGATCCTGGACGTCTCTTGCCCAAACCTGGGCGAAGAGAGAAAGTCTGCCCCCCACTAGATCCAGTCCCGGATCGGGGGCTACTCCTTCATGCTGTCTTAGAGGCAGCAGCAGGTTTTTTGGCCTGCTTCCCCTTGTTCCAAGCCTGGTTAGGTCTCCAGACTGGTTTGGACTGGGCGAAATTTCTTGTTTTGTATTAGAGGAAGCTGAAGCTGCGCCACTCTTGAAGTTTCGAAAGGAACGAAAATTATTCTGTTTGGTCCTTAAATTTATTGGACCTATCCTGAGGAAGGGCGTGACCTTTTCCTCCGGTAATGTCAGAGATGATCTCCTTCAGGCCAGGCCCGAATAGGGTCTGACCCTTGAAGGGGATGCTAAGAAGCTTAGACTTTGAAGTAACGTCTGCTGACCAGGACTTAAGCCATAGCGCCCTACGCGCCAGAATGGCAAAACCTGAATTCTTAGCCGTTAGCTTAGTTAAATGAAAAACGGCGTCAGAAATAAAGGAATTAGCTAACATAAGAGCTTTAATCCTGTCTAAAATATCATCTAACGGGGTCTCCACCTGTAGAGCCTCCTCAAGAGACTCGAACCAAAAAGCAGCTGCAGCAGAAACTGGGGCAATGCATGCAAGAGGCTGGAGAATAAAACCTTGATGGATAAAAATTTTCTTAAGGAGACCCTCCAATTTTTTTATCCATAGGATCTAGGAAAGCACAACTGTCCTCGACGGGGATAGTTGTACGCTTAGCTAGGGTAGAGACCGCTCCCTCCACCTTAGGGACCATCTGCCACGAGTCCCGTATGGCGGCATCTATGGGAAACATCTTTTTAAAAGCAGGAGGGGGAGAGAACGGCACACCTGGTCTATCCCATTCCTTAGTAATAATTTCCGAAAACCTCTTAGGGACTGGAAAAACAGTGTAAACAGGCACTGCAAAGTATTTGTCCATCTTACACAATTTCTCTGGAACTGCAATGGGTTCACAGTCGTCCAGAGTCGCTAAAACCTCCCTAAGCAATAAGCAGAGGTGTTCAAGCTTAAATTTAAACGCCGTCATTTCAGAATCAGACTGAAACGACGCCTTCCCTGAGTCTGAAATGTCACCCACAGATAGAAGCTCACCTGCCTCGGCTTCTGAGTATTGTGAGGGTATATCGGACACAGGTATTAAAGCATCAGAAAGCTCTGTATTAGTTCTAGCCCCAGAGCTGTCTCGCTTTCCTTGTAACCCTGGCAGTTAGGACAATACCTCTGAGAGGGTAGCATTCATAACTGCCGCCATGTCCTGTAAGGTAAAAGAATTAGACGCGCTAGATGTACTTGGCGTCACTTGAGCAGGAGTTATAGGTTCTGACACATGGGGAGAGCTAGATGGCATAATCTCCCTTTTTTCAGTCAGAGAATCCTCTGGAGATAAATCTTTAAGCGCCATAATATGGTCTTTATAATTTATAGAAATTTCAGTACATTTGGTACACATTCTAAGAGGGGGTTCCACAATGGCATCCAAACATATTGAACAAGGAGTTTCCTCTATGTCAGACATGTTTAACAGACTAGTAATGAGACAAGCAAGCTTGGAATACACTTTAATAAAGGTGAAACAGCAAATAAAAACGTTACTGTGCCTTTAAGAGAAAAAAAACTAGCACTTAAACTGCACAACAGTGTAAAAATATAGTAAAGTGTTTGAAATTTTTACAGTGTGTGTAAGGGACCAAAGAAACATTGCACCCACTTGCAAATGGATGATTAACCACTTAGGACCCAAACCGGATTTAAAAAACATTAAAAGACAGTTGAGTGCAGAAATAAACCCTTTGTAATGGTCCTCAGATGCCAGAGGACTCCTCTAGGGAAGCTGGATGTCTGTCTGAAGAAAAACTGTGCATCTAGAGCGCTAAAATAGGCCCCTCCCACCATGTACTGGATGTCAGAGGGGCCTTAAGAAAATACTCCTAGGAGAATCTGACTAGCCATGTGGAAACTAGGCCCCAAATAAAGACTTATGTCCCTCAGAGAAAAAACGTCCTATTTATGAAACATGTAAAATGTTTTGTCACTAATATGAGTAGTAACATGAGTATTACCCTGTTTTGTAAGCATGATCCCAGTCGCTGTTAAATCACTGCATCAGGCTTACCTCAAATACACAAAGCTCTGTCAGCATTTTCTAGAACTTATTCATCTCTCTAGAAATAAAAATACTGAACATACCTCAAAGCAGGTAATCTGCAGACCGTTCCCCCAACTGAAGTTTTCCCATACTCTTCAGTTATGTGTGAGAACAGCAATGGACCTTAGTTACAAACCGCTAAGATCATCAAACCTCCAGGCAGAATTCTTCTTCTAATTTCTGCCTGAGAGTAAAACAGTACAACGCCGGTACCGTTTAAAAATAACAATCTCTTGATTGAAGGTAAAACTACACTAAGCCACCACATATCTCTTGATACTTCCTATCTTGTCAAGAGTTGCAAGAGAATGACTGGGGGTGGGGGTTAGGGGAGGAGCTATATAGACAGCTCTGCTGTGGGTGTCCTCTTGCAACTTCCTGTTGGGAAGGAGAATATCCCACAAGTAATGGATGAACCCGTGGACTGGATACACCTTACAAGAGAAAGTTATGGGGCTGAAAGCTAGTCAACACTGCAGAGCCAATCAATACTGCATATTTGACTTTTCACTTCAAACAGCACTTTACTGTGGATGCGCTGTGTTATCGAAAACTTACAGAGTGCTGCCAGAGCAAAGCTCTTTTGAAAGAAAAAAAAAAAAAAAACACCTATACAAGAAATCAACATCCCTGTGGGGGGTTGGAAGAAAGAGACCAGCCCATTTGAAAGAATTTTCTGCAGAACCTTTAAATATAACAAACGATTACCAGTGGCTTCCTTGAATACACTATCTTTAAGGGATATTAAACAAAAATAATAAAAAGTTTTACATACAGTGTGTTTGTGGTCATATGTATCAGTTTCCCTGTATGCTCAGATTGAGGTCAAAGGAATCAATCTTGGATTTAAATATATTAAACACTTTTTATTTTACTATACCAAATGTTTTAAAGGATCATCATTTACAGTAGAATTGCATGATTAAAAAGAACATGGTAGAAAGACAATGCCCTGTATTATGTGACAACCATCAGCCAATCAGACTAGTATACCTATGCATTGTGAACTGGTGCACATGCTCTGTAGGAGCTGGAGCCTCAAAATGAACTGTATAAAGTTGGAGCCTCAAAATGAACTGTATAAAGTTTGTGCAAAATTTGATCATGAAAGTAAAGAGCAATCTCTTAAAACTGCATGGTCTTTCTGAAGTTTAATTTTGACTTTAGTGTCCCATTAAACACATTGTGCTGAGAATCAAAAAGCCCAGTTTTACACCACATTAAAAAGACATTGTAAGTGTACTTATGTTCTGCCTAATACAGTAAATATGAATTAATCCAGTCACCAAGTAGCTAAAAAACCAAGACAAGGCAGAGTTATTATAATAATAATAATAATCAACAATTACACACATACCATCCACTGCAACAGAAGCCTGCATCGTAGAGGGTTGCACAGAACCAAAGCCATTCTGCAGAAGAAAATACAGAACTGTAAGCAACAGAAAATGCACTTGACGTAGCAAAATGAATGTGTTCCTTTTTCTATTATTTAGGCACCAATAAAAAAACATACTGCAGGAACAGTGCCTGAAGATAGTAGTGTAGGCTGGAGGCTACATATCGCTCAGGGCCATACATAAACACCAAGTTGACAAAGTTGAAGACACTAAAACTTACTATTAAATAAATACATTTAGAGCATTTACATTTTGCACCTTGTTTAAGGAATAACCACAAATCAGCTGCTGTCTCCCGGAATTGTATTCCTCTGTAAGAGCACTAGATGGCAGCACTATATCCTGAAATGTAGTGCTCAAGATGCCTACCTAGGTATCTCTTCAAAACAGAATATCATGGAAATGAAGCAAACTTGGTATGGTATGCTAGGTATCAATCAAAATATTTTTTGGGGTTTCATATACCTTTAAAGGGACATTAAAACACTAATTAAATGCTAGATAGAATGATACATAAAAAAGGAAATTTATGCTTACCTGATAAATTTATTTCTTTTATGCTTACCTGATAAATTTATTTCTTTTACAATACGATGAGTCCACGGATTTCATCCTTACTTGTGGGATATCGCCTCATGGTCAACAGGAGGAGGCAAAGAGCACCACAGCAGAGCTGTATATATAGCTCCTCCCTTCCCTCCTACTCCAGTCATTCGACCGAAGTTAGGAAGAGAAAGAAAAAGCCAAGGTGCAGAGGTGACTGAAGTTTAGCAAAAAATTAAAAAGACCTGTCTTATAAAACAGGGTGGGCCGTGGACTCATCGTATAGTAAAAGAAATAAATTTATCAGGTAAGCATAAATTTCCTTTTCTTTTACAAGATGCGATGAGTCCACGGATTTCATCCTTACTTGTGGTATACAATACCAAATCTACAGTATACGGATGAAACGGGAGGGACAAGACAGGGAACCTAAACGGAAGGCACCACTGCTTGAAGAACTTTCCTCCCAAAAACAGCCTCAGATGAGGCAAAAGTATCGAATTTGGAAAATTTGGAAAAAGTGTGAAGAGATGACCAAGTGGCAGCTTTGCAAATCTGTTCAACAGAAGCATCTTTTTGAATGCCCATGAGGAAGCCACAGCACTAGTGGAATGAGCCGTAATTCGTGTAAGAGGCTGCTGTCCAGCAGTCTCATATGCCAACCGGATGATACTCTTCAGCCAAAATGACAGAAGTAGCCATAGCTTTCTGAACCCTACGCTTCCCAGAAAATACAATGAACAGGGAAGACTATTGACGAAAATCCTTAGTGGCCTGTAAGTAAAACTTTAGAGCACGGATCACATCCAAATTATGTAACAGCCGCTCCTTCTTAGAAGGATTAGGACCCAAGGAAGGAACTACAATTTCCTAATTAATATTTTTATTAGAAACAACCTTAGGAAGAAAACAAGGTTTGGTACGTAACACCACCTTATCAGAATGGAAGATTAGATAAGGAGAATCACATTGCAATGCTGAAAGCTCAGAAACTCTGCGAGCAGTAGAAATAGCAACCAAAAACAAAACTTTCCAAGATAACTTAATATCTATGGAATGCAGAAGTTCAAACGGAACCCCTTGAAGAACCTTAAGAACTAAATTCAAACTCCAAGGAGGAGCAATTGGTCTAAACACAGGCCTGATTCTAGTCAGAGCCTGACAAAAAGATTGAACGTCGGGAACATCTGCCAGACGCTTGTGTAGCAAAATAGACAAAGCAGAAATCTGTCCCTTTAAGGAACTAGCTGACAACCCTTTCTCCAATCCTTCTTGGAGAAAAGACAAAATCCTGGGAATCCTAACCCTACTCCATTAGTAGCCCTTGGATTCGCACCAATAAAGATATTTACGCCATATCTTATGGTAAATCTTTCTAGTAAAAGGCTTACGTGCCTTAATCAAGGTATCAATGACCGAATCAGAGAACCCTCGCTGCAGAGAAACTAGATTCGGATGATGGAAGGGTCCCTGAATGAGAAGGTCTTTCCTCAATGGAAGCTTCCACGGTGGCTGAGATGACATCTCCACCAGATCGGCATACCAAGTCCTGCAAAGACGCAGGAGCGATGAGGATCACCGAAGCCCTCTCCTGTTTGACTCTAGCAGTCATCCGGGGAAGGAGAGCAAATGGCGGGAACACATAAGCTAGCTTGAACGACCAAGGCACTGCCAAGGCATCAGTTCGGCCTGGGGATCCCTGGACCCGTATCTCGGAAGCTTGGCATTCTGACGAGATGCCATAAGATCCAACTCCAGCCTGCCCCATCTGAGAATCAGGTTGGCAAATACCTCCGGATGGAGTTCCCATTCCCCTGGATGAAAGGTCTGGCTGCTCAGAAAATTAACCTCCCAGTTTTCCACACCTGGGATCGCTGACAGATAACAAGAGTGAGCCTCCGCCCACTGAATTATCTTGGCAACTTCTGACATCGCTAAGGAACTCCTTGTTCCTCCCTGATGATTGATGTAAGCTACAGTCGTAATGTTGTCCGACTGGAATCTGATGAATTTGGCCGAAGCCAACTGAGGCCAAGCCTGAAGCGCATTGAAAATTGCTCTCAATTCTAGGATATTGATGGGAAGTAGAGACTCCGATCGAGTCCACACACCCTGAGCTCTCAGGGAGTTCCAGACTGCTCCCCACCCCATCAGGCTGGCACCGTTGTCACTATCACCCACGAGGGTCTGCGAAAGCATGTCCCCTCGGACAGATGATACATCGACAACCACCATAGAATAGAGTCTCTTGTCTACTGATCTAGAGCTATTTGAGGAGACAAATTTGCATAATCTCCATTTCACTGACAGAGCATGCTCAGTTGCAGAGATCTGAGATGAAAACGAGCAAACTAAATGATATCCATTGCCGCTACCATCAATCCAATTGCTTCCATGCACTGAGCCACTGACGGCCGAGGATTGGACTGAAGCGATCGGCATGTATTCAGAATCTTTAACTTTCTGACCTCCTTCAAAAAGATCTTCATTGATAGAGAATCGATTAGAGTTCCCAAGAAAGAAACCCTTGTCTGTGGAACTAGCGAACTCTCTTCCAAATTCACCTTCCACCCGTGTGTCCTTAGAAATGACAGAACAGTGTCGGTATGAGACTTTGTTAGCTGATAAGGCGCCACTGCAATGCCCCGCGGCCTGAGAACCGCCAGCAGAGACCCCAGAACCTTTGAGAAAATTCTTGGAGCCGTGGCCAGACCGAAAGGAAGAGCCACGAACTGAAAAGGTTTGTCCAGAAAGGCAAAACGGAGAAACTTGTGATGATCCTTGTGGATAGGAACATGAAGATATGCATCCTTTAGATCCACGGTAGTCATAAATTGACCCTCCTGGATCAATGGAAGAATGGTACGAATAGTTTCCATCTTGAAGGATGGAACTCTGAGAAACTTGTTTAGACCTTTGAGGTCTAGAATAGGTCGGAACGTTTCCTCTTTTTTGGGAACTACAAAGAGATTTGAATAAAACCCCTGACCCTGTTCCTGTATTGGAACGGGACAAATTACTCCCATGGAACCAAGGTCTCCTACACAACGTAAGAACGCCTCTTTTTATCTGGTTTGCAGATAATTTTGAAAGAAGAAACCTCCATCTGGGGGAAGAGTTCATGAACTCCAACTGATATCCCTGAGGCACAATTTCCAGTGTCCAGGGATCCTGAACATCTCTTATCCAGGCCTGGACGAAGAGAGAGAGTCTGCCCCCCACCAGATCCGGTCCCGGATCGGGGGCCGACCCTTCATGATGACTTTGTAGCAGCAGCAGGCTTCTTGGATTGTTTACCCTTCTTCCAGGACTGGTTGGGTCTCCAAGTGGGCTTGGTTTGGGAATAAGTCCCTTCCTGTTTAGCAGAAGAGGAAGAAGGAACTCCTTTGAAATTTCGAAAGGAACGATAATTACACTGTCGCCCTCGCTGTTTGGTTCTTTTATCCTGAGGGAGGAGATGACCCTTACCTCCCGTTATGTCAGAAATGATCTCCTTCAAGTCAGGCCATCCAGAGCATCAAACCAATAAGCCGCAGTGGTGACTGTGACAATGCAAGCTGCAGGTTGTAACAGGAATCCCTGATGAACGTAAAGTTTCTTAAGGAGACTCTCCAATTTCTTATCCATAGGGTCCTTAAACGCACAACTATCTTCAATAGGAATAGTAGTGCGCTTGGCCATAGTAGAAACAGCACCCTCAAAGTTAGGGACCGTCTGCCAAGAATACCTAATAGCGTCGGCTATAGGATACATTTCTTAAAAACTGGACGAGAGAAGGTAATACCTGGTCTCTCCCATTCCTTAGCAACAATCTCTGAAGTCCTTCTTAGGACTGGAAAGACATCCGAATAAGATGGGACTTCCAAATATCTGTCCAACTTAATCAATTTTTCTGGAGGGACCACTATTGTAACAAACGGAGGTGCTCAAGTTTAAATCTGAAAGAAACTACATCAGAGTCAGTCAGTGGTAAGGTACTCCCTGAGTCAGACAGTTCACCTTCTGAGAGTACAGCGGTACTCTCCAACTCAGAACCCCGGGAGGGTACGTTAGTAATAGCCATCAAAGAATCAGAGGCAGAATTGACTACAAAATTGTCCTGTCTTGAAAGCTTGCCGTGCGATAAGGGTAAATTAGCTAATGCCTCAGAAAGTGTAGAGGACATCACTGCAGCTATGTCTTTTAATGTAAAAGCTGCAGATACTGGTGAAATACAAGGTCCCGCTTGAGCGGGTGTTAAGGACTGGGACGCCTGGGGAGAAAGCTGTGGCATGCTCTGCATCTCATCTGTAGACTCTTGAGAAGCATTCAACTTAGTCAAAGATTTGTCAAAAACAATTTGGTCTCTAAAATGCAAGGCCCTCTCAATACATGAGGGACAAAATGTAGCAGGGGGTTCCACAGTGGCATCCGAACACATTGAACACGCCACAGTTTGGATATCATCTGTATCCATCATAATAGATAGCAAGAAGCAATTTGGTCTGAAAAATATAGTACTGATTTTGTAGCCAATTAGCATCAAAAACGGCAGCACAGATTATTTTAAACCGATGTCAGAGCCTGAAAGGGTTAACAAGCACAGATTATAGGAAACCGCTATTGTGCCTTTAACTAAGTATTAATTATGTGAAAAACAACAATCAAAAACAGTCTTTTAGATTTATTTCAGCACCTCGCCACAGCTCTGCTGAGGCTCCTACCTGCCCCCACGGTCTTCCGACCACACTCGACAAGGAATCGGAGGAATCTGACAGAAAATGCCTAAGACCACTCGTGTGCACTAGTAACCATGCGGTCTGGGCGTGAGTTTAGTCTATCCAGCATCCGGAAGCAAGACAGTCTGTGTGGCTAACAGCGCGCCAAAGCAAGTCCCGCCCATCCCGGGCGTCACATCGGCCGTAACTCCGCATGGCAAAGTACTTCCATATTCTGTGAAGTTCACCGTGCGGCAATAAAAAGCCGGATCTTAACCCCTGCTACAGTCTGAAAGTACTGCAGACCAAAGAAAAACATGCAGCCGTAAACCGGAGTCCTATGCAAGGACTCCGGTAAGCACTCCAGCGTCTAACACAGAGGCACCATAGCCCTAAGCATTTCCCACTGCAGCTATGTTCTCAGCCCCTGTATTAAGCCCCATTCATAGGATCCATCATAGGTATAACATTAATTCTCTAATGTAACCCTCTTGTGACCCACACACATAGTTACAGAACAGCCCTTTTACTTGTTGCCAGCGCTCATGTTCCAATAGCTTATAATGACACAGTCCCTTCTGAGTTAGCCAGTGTCCCAGAAAATAAAAGACTGCACTTACCTCAGTGCTGATCGACATCATGAGAAAAGGACCACAGGATCAAGAGGTCTTCTCCCTCCAGCAGCTCTGTGGACACAAAGGGGCCTTAGTTAATATCTGCTAAGACCATCAGTCTACAAGAGGGCAGCACTAGTATGGGAGGCACAGTGCGGGTAAAACCCCACCAGTTCCCATCGCTTTAAAGCCACATGTAGCTCTACTCTAAAGGCTGAAAAGGAATATGGCTACACCCAAAGAAAAATAGCACACTTTGGTACCATTTTAAAAATAATAAACTCTTGATTGAAGAATTTAAACTAACACCTCACTTTACCTCTTCCTCTCACTAACACAGGCAAAGAGAATGACTGGAGTGGGAGGGAAGGGAGGAGCTATATATACAGCTCTGCTGTGGTGCTCTTTGCCTCCTCCTGCTGACCAGGAGGCGATATCCCAGAAGGATGAAATCCGTGGACTCATCGTATCTTGTAAAAGAAAAAACGTTTAGTCTGAGAACATGTAGATGTATTTGTTAATGTTTCATTAGCCGTTTAAAACTTTACACTTTTTTTGTATATATATATATATATATATATAAATTGAGATATATCATTTTATATTATCACAACATGCTTTAGATATAGATACTGATATAAAAACCCAGTATAAAACCGTTTAAAAACTTACTTAGAAGCTTCCAGTTTAGCTCTGTTTAAAAGGTTACTGGAACACCCACTGCAAGTGAGAAATATCAGACCCCCCCCCCCCCTTCCTTTGAACAGAAGCAAGCTGGAGAAGGTATACGTCAATAGTCTCCTAAAACTTTGGGAGCAATGTTATTTAAAAATAAGCAAAACTATAGATTAAAAAAAAAAAAAAAAACTGTATGGGCTATATAAATGATTCAACTACAAAACATTGATGCAAAGAAAAATCTAGTGTATAATATCCCTTTAAGTAAATTGAAAAGCTTCTTAAAATGCATTCTCTATCTGAACCATGAAATTTAAATTTTGACTTTAAATTAACCCTTTAATTTTAGGAATAAGGCAACCAATTAGTTTGGAAACTTACTACTGCAAAACTTATTCTGCAGATTAGAAGGTTTTTACAAATGATCTCACCACAATTTAACTACACCCCATCATTTCTAGCCATACTAAAATTATTAGTTCACTGCCTCTAATTTAAAAAAAAAGATGAAAGGGTGCCACAAATGTAACATTTTCATTTAACGCAACTTTTTTATAACAAGTCTGTTATCAGTATGTTAGAAAGAAAAGTGTTTGGAGAGGGGCAATACACTTAAAACATTGATCATCATTAATACTTTCTTCTGCTAAAAAGAAATCAGCAAGAACAAAACATTAAAAATGGACATGAAACACAATTTTTTTTATTGCATGATTCAGGTAGAGCATACCATTTTAAACAACTTTACTTGTATTATCTAATTTGTTTAATTCTATTGGTATCTTTTGTTGAAAAGCATACCTAGGTAGGCCCAGGAGCGGCTGATTGCTATATATGCATCATGTTATTGGCACACCCATGTGCATTGTTTCTTCAACAAAGGATACCAAGCGAATGAAAGAAATTAAATAGAAGTAAATCGGAAAGTTGTTCAAGAACAAAATGTATTCTTACCTGATAAATTTCTTTCCGGACATGGAGAGTCCACAACGTCATTCCAATTACTAGTGGGATATTCAACTCCTGGCCAGCAGGAGGCGGCAAAGAGCACCCCCAGCAAAGCTGTTAAGTGTAACTGCCTTAACCATAACCTCCAGTTATTCAGTCAAAGGAAATGGAAAAATAAGAGACACAATGGTGAAAAAGGTGCCTGAGGTTTACTCAAAAAACTCCTGAATTATAACTTAAAAAAAAAAAAAAAAAAAAAAAAAAAAAGTGACTCTCCATGTCCAGAAAGAAAGAAATTTATCAGGTAAGCATAAATTTTGTTTCCTTTCCTATGACATGGAGAGTCCAACGTCATTCCAATTACTAGTGGTAACTAATACCCAAGCTAGAGGACACATAATGAGAGAGGGAGAACAAGGCAGGAGGACCTAAACAGAAGGCACCAACGCTTGAAGAACCTTTCTCCAAAAAGAAGCCTCAGCCGAGGCAAAAGTATCAAATTTGTAGAATTAGAAAAAAGAATGCAATGGGGACCATGTTGCCGCCTTGCAAATTTGTGCCACAGAAGCTTCATTTTTGAAAGCCCAAGAAGAGGAGACAGCCCTAGTGGAATGAGCCGTAATTCTCTCAGGAGGCTGCTGTACAGCAGCCTCAAAAGCAAAACGATCAAACGTCTGACCCAGAGGGAAAGAGTTGTAGAAGTGGCCTTCTGACCCTTACGCTTTCCAGAGAAAACAACAAAAAGGGCAAAAGATTACCGAAAATCTTTAGTAGCTTGTAGGAAGAAACTTTAGAGCACGCACAACATCCAAGTTATGCAAGAGACGCTCCTTATTAGAAGTATAGGACAAAAAGGAGGAACAATAATTTCCTGATTAATGTTTCGATCCGACACTACCTTAGGGAGAAACCCAAAATTAGTACGAAGGACCGCCGTATCCGCATGAAAAATAAGGTACGGGAATTCACACCGCAGAGCTGAAAACTCAGAAACTCTGCGAGCGGGAGAAATAGCAAGGAGAAACAAAACCTTCCAAGAGAACAACTTGATATCAACAACATGCATCGGCTCAAACTGAGCCTGCTGCAAAACTTTAAGACCTAGGTTAAGACTCCAAGGAGGAGCAACAGGTTTAAACACAGGCCTGAACAAAAGCTTGAACATCTAGTAAATCTGCCAGATGGTGTAAAAGAATAGACAGAGCAGAAATCTGACCCTTCAGAGAACTGACTGACAAACCTTTCTACAGGCCATCCTGAAGAAACGATAACATTTGGGGAATCCTCACCCGACTCCAGGAGAAACTTGTAGCTTCACACCAAAAAAGGTATTTATGCCATACCTTATGGTAAATCCTGCGAGTAACAGGTTTACAAGCCTGGAAGCATAGTATCAAAGACCGCTTCCAAAAACCACGTCTAGATAGAACTAGGTGTTCAATCTATAAGCAGTCTGCTTCAGAGAAACCAGATTTGGATGGAGGAATGGCCCCTGTAGAAAGTCCTTTCTCAGAGGAAACCTCCAAGGTGGAAGAGATGACATCTTCACCAGATACGGAAACCAGATCCGCAAACCAGATCCTGCGAGGCCAGACAGGATCTATTAGAATCACAGACGCTCTCTCCTGCTTGATATGAGTAATGACTCGTGGAAGGAGAGCAAACAGATGAAACAGGTATGCTAGACCGAGATCCCAAGGAACCACCAGAGAATCAATCAGGGCGGTCTGAGGATCTCTTGACCTTGAACCGTACTTTGGAAGATTGGCGTTCTGACGAGACGCCATCAGATCCAACTCCGGAACCCCCCACCTGAGGGTTAACCAGGAGAACATTTCCGGATGGAGAGCCCACTCCCCGGGATGAAAAGTGTGTCTGCTCATAAAATTTGCCTCCCAATTGACCACTCCTGGAATGTGGAAGGCAGGAGGAGACAATCGTGAGCTTCCGCCCACTGCAGAATGCGAGTCACCTCCTTCATGGCCAAGGAACTACGAGTTCCTCCCTGGAGGTTGATGTAAGCCACTGAAGGAAATGTTGTTGGACTAGAATCTAATAAACCAAACTAAAGATGATTGATACCAAGCTGTCAAGGCATTGAAGATTGCTCTCAACTCCAAAATGTTTATGGGAAGAGAAGACTCCACCCGAGTCCACAGACCCCGAGTCTTTAAGTAGTCCCAATAATGCACCCCAGCCGAACAGGCTGGCGTCCGTGGCCACCATAACCTAGTAAGGTCTAAGGAAGCCTGTGCTAGGAGATCCAGATATATCCTCTGCGAGAGATCAGAGAGAACACCTTTCCATTTACTGAGCATGCAGAACTGCAGAGGTCTCAGATGGAACCGAGCCAAAGGAAAGACATCCATGGAATCTACCATCAGACCAATAACCTCCATGCATTGGGCCACAAAGATGAATTTTCTGACATCCGTTAAAAAAATATTTATTTTTATGGATAGAGAATCCAGAATCGTTCCCAAGAAGCACACCCTTGTGCCTGGTAATAGGGAACACTTTTCCAGATTCACTTTCCACCCATGTAGACAACATCTCAGTATGAGATCTCGCTAGTTGAAAAGAGGACGTTTCTACCAAGCTGACGTCCAGTAAGGCACCACCGATATTCCCCGAGATCTGACCACTGCCAAAATATTCCCAGAACCTTAGTGAAGATTCTGGGAGTCATAGCCAGGCCAAAAGGAATGGCAACAAACTGGAACTTGTCCAGGAAGGGAAACCTCAGAAACTGGAGATGATCCTTGGGAAAAGGAACATGAATATACACATCCTTCAGATCTATGGACGCCAGGAACTGACTTTCTCGAACGAATAGAACAATGGAACGAATAGTTTCCATCTTGAAGGATGGAACCTTGAGGAATATGTTGAGACACATTAAGTATAGGATGGGACGAAGAATTCCCTCCTTATAAGAATCAAAGATTTGACTAGAATCCTTGACCCAGTTCCTCTAAAGGAACAGGAACAAATTCTTCCAGGGAAGATAGGTCCTTTACGCAGATTAAGAAGACTCTTTACCTGGCTTGCATATAACCTTGACAGGATAAATCTGCCCCATTGGGGTTAAGACTTGAATCCTATTCTGAAACCCTGGGATACTAGTCCATGGCCCAAGGAATTGGGTGACCTTGAACTGATCCAAGTCCCAAAAAAAGAAAGCCTGCCCCCCACTTGATCCAAGACTGGATCGGGAGCGGTTCCTTCATACTGATTTATAATCAGTGGAAGGTTCCTTGGCTTGCTTCCCCTTATTCCAAGGCTGACTGGACCTCCATGAAGTCCTGGATTGCTCTGTCCTGGAAGAGAAAGAGGAAGACTGTCATATGAATACTAAAAAATCAGCTCAATATTAGTAAAAAAATCATAAGATTTCTATAAAATATAGAAATAGAGGAAGAGACATGAAAATATGTCACAGACATGCATAACAATCACCTCAATGCCCTTAACTCAGAACCCCTAAGAAGTAAGAGTTACATCTGTATATAATACTATCAAAAAAGAAATACCTATAATGTAGGAGAAATAAAATATCTAGAGAGAATAAAATATAGGATTCCACTATCCTTATCAGGAAAAAACTCATTTTTAGAAAGATGAAGTTTTATTATGATCATAGACATAATAAATAATAGGAAGAAACCTATTAAAGTCCTAGGGTAAAACCTAACTTGGGACAAAATAAAGAAGAACTAAGAAAAAAAAGTTCTATAAATGCTAGACCCTCTACTGGAGGTCCCCAATAAAATAATCTGATTAGAGTAATAATAAAAGTAATAGAAATACTAAAAGTTTAGTATACGGTACATCATGGAGAAAAGGCTAAAATTGAAGAGCAAGAAAAAGCCGTTCCATCAAGCTGCCACAAGATGGCATCACAACCTCAGAAAATAAGACTAACTATATAAAAGTCAAACTGTTCCTGAGCAAAAACAGTCTCCTACCAACAAATAACCATCCAAAAATGGAGTAAGATGACAGAGCAATAAGTACAGAAAATACTGTATATTGAAATAAAAACAGACTGTTAGAAGAATAATAGGGCAGTATTACATAAACACCCCAACTAAATTCAGAATGAAAATCTGTGGTATGTAGTACCGCCATGAGGATAGAAAAACATTAATAAAAGTTGCAAAATTTTTACATTGAAGCTCTCCATAATAAAAATGAAATAAATAATTATTTACAGCGTTTGTGCTAGGTAGCAATTTTAAACCTTGGTACACTATAATAGCAGTCACTAACGACTTCATAAACCTCCTACAAAAAAACTCCTTGCAAAAAGAATATAGGAGACCCCAAACATCTAGCCCGCAAGGACTAAGAAGGAAAAAATGGCGCACAATGCGGTCGCCACAAACGGGATAGAGAGCTCATCGATCTAGAGATGGGCCCCGCCAACGAAACGGCCCTGCTCTCAAAAACACATAATGAACTACACCATAATATATACTGTATATATGCAACTCACATTATCTCAAAGGCTTTAGAAATTTTACATAAAAGCCTGGATAGGTTTCGTATACAGAGCAGTCTGACAGTCACTAACCGGCAATGATAGACAAGTCAGCGCAATAATCTCCACCAACAATGGCGGTTTTGAAGTTAGTCCCATCACTCAGGAAAATGTGCAAACACAAATCTACTATAATGGCTAACTATCACCCTGCTGTGATCTAGGATAGCAGAGGGAGGGAACAACAAAAAGACATAACGGCCAGAAGCAAATGGCCATAAACTTACATAACGAAAAAGGCACTCAAAGTAACTGCGCCATAACATTTTCCAAATAAGCTCCTTGCAAAGGGGGAATAACTGACACAAGCAATGACTTAAAAACCCAGTAAACGTTGAGCCTATAAGGAAAATAAGTTATAATTAACTTACTATTCATGGATTAAATGTGGAAGTAAAAAAGGTCGCCCTGACACCTGGTCCCACATAAATACAACCTGGGCTGTAAGTAAAAATGCCCAGCAAGTAAGCGGCAAAATCCCTGACAAAAAGTCAGATAGCTGCTTAGCCGCAAATATCCCTAAACAGAGAATATATAATAAAATACAAACCCTTTCTGAGGGTAGCAGGTCCCACCAGGACCCTGATAATTATTATCACCCTTACCCTTATTCAAATATATACTCCTGTGCAATATGAAGTAAATAAGGACTTACCCTCCAGGGTCTTCTGCTGTAGAGCAGTTACAGCAGATTCAGGTCTGTGAGCCTCATCTGACAGCAAACAGGGACCCGAAGATATAAGAAAGAAAAAAAACGAAAAAAGAAAATATAAGAAAGAAAAAAAAACAAAATTTATGCTTATCTGATAAATTCCTTTCTCCTGTAGTGTGGTCAGTCCACGGGTCATCATTACTTCTGGGATATTAACTCCTCCCCAACAGGAAGTGCAAGAGGATTCACCCAGCAGAGCTGCCATATAGCTCCTCCCCTCTACGTCACCTCCAGTCATTCGACCAAGGACCAACGAGAAAGGAGAAGCCAAAGGGTGTAGTGGTGACTGGAGTATAATTCAAATTTTTTTTACCTGCCATAAAAAACAGGGCGGGCCGTGGACTGACCACACTACAGGAGAAAGGAATTTATCAGATAAGCATACATTTTGTTTTCTCCTGTTAAGTGTGGTCAGTCCACGGGTCATCATTACTTCTGGGATACCAATACCAAAGCTAAAGTACACGGATGACGGGAGGGACAGGCAGGCTCTTTATACGGAAGGAACCACTGCCTGAAGAACCTTTCTCCCAAAAACAGCCTCCGAAGAAGCAAAAGTGTCAAATATGTAAAATTTGGAAAAAGTATGAAGAGAAGACCAAGTTGCAGCCTTGCAAATCTGTTCAACAGAAGCCTCATTCTTAAAGGCCCAAGTGGAAGCCACAGCTCTAGTAGAATGTGCTGTAATTCTTTCAGGAGGCTGCTGTCCAGCAGTCTCATAGGCCAACCGTATTATGCTACGAAGCCAAAAAGAGAGAGAGGTAGCCGAAGCTTTTTGACCTCTCCTCTGACCAGAATAAACGACAAACAGGGAAGACGTTTGTCGAAAATCATTAGTTGCCTGTAGATAAAATTTCAGGACACGGACTACATCTAGATTGTGTAGCAGACGTTCCTTCTTCGAAGAAGGATTAGGACACAAAGATGGAACCACAATCTCTTGATTGATATTCCTGTTAGTGACCACCTTAGGTAGGAACCCAGGTTTAGTACGCAGAACTACCTTGTCTGAATGAAAAATCAGATAAGGAGAATCACAATGTAAGGCAGATAACTCAGAAACTCTTCGAGCCGAGGAAATCGCCATTAAAAACAGAACTTTCCAAGATAACAGCTTGATATCAATGGAATGAAGGGGTTCAAACGGAACACCCTGTAAAACATTAAGAACTAAGTTCAAACTCCATGGTGGAGTAACAGTTTTTAACACAGGCTTGATCCTAGCTAAAGCCTGACAAAAAGCTTGAACGTCCGGAACTTCTGACAGACGTTTGTGTAAAAGAATGGACAGAGCTGAAATCTGTCCCTTTAAGGAACTAGCGGATAAACCCTTTTCTAAACCTTCTTGTAGAAAAGACAATATCCTCGGAATCCTAACCTTACTCCATGAGTAACTCTTGGATTCGCACCAATATAAGTATTTGCGCCATATCTTATGGTAAATCTTTCTGGTAACAGGCTTCCTAGCCTGTATTAAGGTATCAATAACCGACTCAGAAAAACCACGTTTTGATAAAATCAAGCGTTCAATTTCCAAGCAGTCAGCTTCAGAGAAATTAGATTTTGATGTTTGAAGGGACCCTGGATCAGAAGGTCCTGTTTCAGAGGTAGAAACCAAGGTGGACAGGATGACATGTCCACTAGATCTGCATACCAAGTCCTGCGTGGCCATGCAGGCGCTATTAGAATCACTGATGCTCTCTCCTGTTTGATTCTGGCAATCAATCGAGGAAGCATCGGGAAGGGTGGAAACACATAAGCCATCCCGAAGGTCCAAGGTGCTGTCAAAGCATCTATCAGAAGCGCTCCCGGATCCCTGGATCTGGACCCGTAACGAGGAAGCTTGGCGTTCTGTCGAGACGCCATGAGATCTATCTCTGGTTTGCCCCAACGTCGAAGTATTTGGGCAAAGACCTCCGGATGAAGTTCCCACTCCCCCGGATGAAAAGTCTGACGACTTAGGAAATCCGCCTCCCAGTTCTCCACTCCCGGGATGTGGATTGCTGACAGGTGGCAAGAGTGAGACTCTGCCCAGCGAATTATCTTTGATACTTCCATCATAGCTAGGGAGCTTCTTGTCCCTCCCTGATGGTTGATGTAAGCTACAGTCGTGATGTTGTCCGACTGAAACCTGATGAACCCCCGAGTTGTTAACTGGGGCCAAGCCAGAAGAGCATTGAGAACTGCTCTCAATTCCAGAATGTTTATTGGTAGGAGACTCTCCTCCTGATTCCATTGTCCCTGAGCCTTCAGAGAATTCCAGACAGCGCCCCAACCTAGTAGGCTGGCGTCTGTTACAATTGTCCAGTCCGGCCTGCTGAATGGCATCCCCTTGGACAGATGTGGCCGAGAAAGCCACCATAGAAGAGAATTTCTGGTCTCTTGATCCAGATTCAGAGTAGGGGACAAGTCTGAGTAATCCCCATTCCACTGACTTAGCATGCACAATTGCAGCGGTCTGAGATGTAGGCGTGCAAAGGGTACTATGTCCATTGCCGCTACCATTAAGCCGATCACCTCCATGCATTGAGCTACTGACGGGTGTTGAATGGAATGAAGGACACGGCATGCATTTTGAAGCTTTGTTAACCTGTCTTCTGTCAGGTAAATCTTCATTTCTACAGAATCTATAAGAGTCCCCAAGAAGGGAACTCTTGTGAGTGGAAAGAGAGAACTCTTCTTTTCGTTCACCTTCCATCCATGCGACCTTAGAAATGCCAGTACTAACTCTGTATGAGACTTGGCAGTTTGAAAGCTTGAAGCTTGTATCAGAATGTCGTCTAGGTACGGAGCTACCGAAATTCCTCGCGGTCTTAGTACCGCCAGAAGAGCACCCAGAACCTTTGTGAAGATTCTTGGAGCCGTAGCCAATCCGAATGGAAGAGCTACAAACTGGTAATGCCTGTCTAGAAAGGCAAACCTTAGATACCGGTAATGATCTTTGTGAATCGGTATGTGAAGGTAAGCATCCTTTAAATCCACTGTGGTCATGTACTGACCCTTTTGGATCATGGGTAAAATTGTCTGAATAGTTTCCATTTTGAACGATGGAACTCTTAGGAATTTGTTTAGGATCTTTAAATCCAAGATTGGCCTGAAAGTTCCCTCTTTTTTGGGAACCACAAACAGATTTGAGTAAAACCCTTGTCCTTGTTCCGACCGCGGAACCGGATGGATCACTCCCATTAATAAAAGATCTTGTACGCAGCGTAGAAACGCCTCTTTCTTTATTTGGTTTGTTGACAACCTTGACAGATGAAATCTCCCTCTTGGGGGAGAGGATTTGAAGTCCAGAAGGTATCCCTGAGATATGATCTCTAACGCCCAGGGATCCTGGACATCTCTTGCCCAAGCCTGGGCGAAGAGAGAAAGTCTGCCCCCCACTAGATCCGTTGCCGGATCGGGGGCCCTCAATTCATGCCGTCTTAGGGGCAGCAGCAGGTTTCCTGGCCTGCTTGCCCTTGTTCCAGGACTGGTTAGGTCTCCAGCCTTGTCTGTAGCGAGCAACAGCTCCTTCCTGTTTTGGCGCAGAGGAAGTTGATGCTGCTCCTGCTTTGAAATTACGAAAGGAACAAAATTAGACTGTCTAGCCTTAGGTTTGGCTCTGTCTTGAGGCAGGGCATGGCCTTTACCTCCTGTAATGTCAGCGATAATTTCTTTCAACCCGGGCCCGAATAAGGTCTGCCCTTTGAAAGGTATATTAAGCAATTTAGATTTAGAAGTAACGTCAGCTGACCAGGATTTTAGCCACAGTGCTCTGCGCGCCTGAATGGCGAATCCGGAATTCTTAGCCGTAAGTTTAGTTAAATGTACTACGGCATCCGAAATAAATGAGTTAGCTAACTTAAGGGCTTTAAGCTTGTGTGTAATCTCATCTAATGGAGCTGATTCAAGTGTCTCTTCCAGAGACTCAAACCAAAATGCTGCTGCAGCCGTGACAGGCGCAATGCATGCAAGAGGTTGCAATATAAAACCTTGTTGAACAAACATTTTCTTAAGGTAACCCTCTAACTTTTTATCCATTGGATCTGAAAAGGCACAGCTATCCTCCACCGGGATAGTGGTACGCTTAGCTAAAGTAGAAACTGCTCCCTCCACCTTAGGGACCGTTTGCCATAAGTCCCGTGTGGTGGCGTCTATTGGAAACATCTTTCTAAATATCGGAGGGGGTGAGAACGGCACACCGGGTCTATCCCACTCCTTAGAAACAATTTCAGTAAGTCTCTTAGGTATAGGAAAAACGTCAGTACTCGACGGTACCGCAAAATATTTATCCAACCTACACATTCTCTGGTATTGCAACTGTGTTACAATCATTCAGAGCCGTTAACACCTCCCCTAGTAATACACGGAGGTTTTCCAGCTTAAATTTAAAATTTGAAATATCTGAATCCAGTTTGTTTGGATCAGAACCGTCACCCGCAGAATGAAGCTCTCCGTCCTCATGTTCTGCAAATTGTGACGCAGTGTCTGACATGGCCCTAATATTATCAGCGCACTCTGTTCTCACCCCAGAGTGATCACGCTTACCTCTTAGTTCTGGTAATTTAGCCAAAACTTCAGTCATAACAGTAGCCATATCCTGTAATGTGATTTGTAATGGCCGCCCAGATGTACTCGGCGCTACAATATCACGCACCTCCCGAGCGGGAGATGCAGGTACTGACACGTGAGGCGAGTTAGTCGGCATAACTCTCCCCTCGTTGTTTGGTGAAATATGTTCAATTTGTACAGATTGACTTTTATTTAAAGTAGCATCAATGCAGTTAGTACATAAATTTCTATTGGGCTCCACTTTGGCTTTAGCACATATAGCACAGATATCTTCCTCTGAATCAGACATGTTTAACACACTAGCAAATAAACTAGCAACTTGGAAATACTTTTCAAGTAATTTACTAAAATATGAAAACGTACGGTGCCTATAAGAAGCACAGAAAAAGTTATGACAGTTGAAAATTAATAAACTGAAAAGTTATAGCATCAATCTTTGTAAAAAAACACAATTTTAGCAAAGGATTGCTCCCATTAGCAAAGGATAACTAACCCTGATAGCAGAAAAAAAAAATACAGAAATAAACGTTTTTTATCACAGTCAACTACAATCTCACAGCTCTGCTGTGAGTGATTACCTCCCTCAAAACAAGTTTTGAAGACCCCTGAGTTCTGTAGAGATGAACCGGATCATGCAGGGAAGACAATAAACTTCTGACTGAATTTTTTGATGCGTAGCAAAAGCGCCAAAAAAGGCCCCTCCCCCTCACACACAACAGTGAGAGAGATCAGTAAACTGTCATAAATTAAATAAAACGACTGCCAAGTGGAAAAAAATAGTGCCCAAAACATTTTTTCACCCAGTACCTCAGAAAATTAAACGATTTTACATGCCAGCAAAAACGTTTAACATTAAATAAATTAAGTGTTATTAAAAAGCCTGTTGCTAGTCCCTGCAAATTAGGCTAAAGTCTTATGCATACAGTATAATTCCAGTGAAGTGCCATTCCCCAGAATACTGAAGTGTAAAATATACATACATGACAGCCTGATACCAGTTGCTGCTACTGCATTTAAGGCTGAGTTTACATTATATCGGTATGGCAGAATTTTCTCATCAATTCCATTGTCAGAAAATAAGCTGCTACATACCTCTTTGCAGATTAATCTGCCTGCTGTCCCCTGATCTGAAGTTTACCTCTCCTCAGATGGCCGAGAAACAGCAATATGATCTTAACTACGCCGGCTAAAATCATAGAAAAAACTCAGGTAGATTCTTCTTCAAATTCTACCAGAGAAGGAATAACACACTCCGGTGCTATTATAAAATAACAAACTTTTGATTGAAGGTATGAAACTAAGTATAATCACCACAGTCCTCTCACACATCCTATCTATTCGTTGGGTGCAAGAGAATGACTGGAGGTGACGTAGAGGGGAGGAGCTATATGGCAGCTCTGCTGGGTGAATCCTCTTGCACTTCCTGTTGGGGAGGAGTTAATATCCCAGAAGTAATGATGACCCGTGGACTGACCACACTTAACAGGAGAAACCTCTTTTCTATAGAAGGGGTAGCATACATTGTTGGAGTTAAAGTAAGGACTACCTCACCAACCTCCAACTGCTAATAGCAACCATTACTTTTACTAAAGAGGTTGACATGGACACAGCTTGACCCCAATCCTTGCTTGCAGGGAAAAGTACCCATAAAAGGATTCAAAACTTAATTTTCTTCAGACACCGTCTTCGCACATCCTCCATTGACAGAGGTAAAGAGAATTACTAGGGGTTATGGGTAAGGGAAGTTTGTGGACTCTCCATGTCATAGGAAAGAAATTGTATTTTTTATCTGAATCATGAAAGAAAAATAAACACTAATACTATCAAGTGTGTTTTACATAGCAGGATTTCTTCATCCTGACTACACCAAACATTTGGGATCTAGCCTTTTAGGGACAGTGTTGATTCTTTCCTATATGATGGTTTAGTGTTGGCAATAAACTATAGAAACCTAAATAGTAATCCTAACTACTTTACATAAAGTAAAATATACTTTTTTGCCTCCTGTTTGGGACTCCCGTCTGCCCCTCCACTCAGCAGACTTATTTTAATCTTAATATACTGCAGCAGTTCAGTTAGCCTTAAAGGGATATTAAACCCACATTTTTTTCCTTTCATGATTCAGATAGAGCATGCAATTTTAAGCAACTTTCTACTTTACTCCTATTATTCATTTTTCTTCATTCTCTTTGTATTTTTATTTAAAAATATCAAGAATGTAAGCTTAGGAGCAGGCCCATTATTGTTTCAGCACCTGGGTAGTGCTTGATTGGTGTCTAAATGTAGCCAGGATTTTTTAAGGTGGGAGAGAGCTTTCTTGATCTTGTGGTTTGTTTGTTTTTGCCAGGTATTTACTGGAAAAGTTTGGATTTGTTAATGTGATTTGAATAAATTTGTTATTCTTTATTGTACAGTCAAATGGGAGAAGAATGGAAGAGAATATTTCTGTTCATGTGCTTATATTATTTATTATAAATTCTGTTCACCATGTAAAACCAATAAAAAGAAATTATTTTGGCACGTTAAGGTAGTTAAAAAGTCGTTCTTTTGCATCTAAAAAGAGAACGTTTTGTTTTCTAAAGCAGTGGGAGTTGTGCTTATCAGCGAGCGAGTAATAAGTCTTTTAGGTGTACAGATAGAATTCCACTTAAAGTCTAATTAAAAATACACAGCTTTGACTTTTTCATGCAAACAAATATTAAAATGTTTGTTCTTTCATATAGTTGACCACATAGAATACTACAGCTAATTCACTGTACAATAGACTAAACATTTCCAGCTATTTTAATAGACTTACTTTAGCTTGACTGAGATCTTTCTGTGGAGAGGAGGAAATTGGGTTGGGATACCGCCGGGTCTGTGTGGACCGCTGCTCGTACAGGGGGCCTGGAGCACTGCTCTGAGAGGTAAATGTTGCGGTTTGTATACTGCTGCCCGGGTACACGGTCTCTGGGCTCTGGTTGGTTACTACAGAGCTTGAGGTCTCACTGCAAGAAACAAGAATGTATGGTAAAGTGGCTGAATGTGCTTAAGGTGAGGAAATCTGATTGAAGGAAATTGGGGGCACAACAGGAAAACCAGCTTAAAGTAATGGTAAATAGTAGTGTTTTTTGAAACACTAGGATTAACCAGTGCTACAAATAAAGGGGACTTCAGTCATGAACTATAAAAAACATGTTAAAAGTTCCTTTATTTGCCTGCAGCATTTGCCACGCCGAGTGCCTCAGGCCGCCCACAGCAAAACGTTATTTTTTTCAATTAAGTGATGCTTCCACCTCTTACCCAATAACCAGTTGGGCTAATCGGCTAACATCACTTCATTGATAAAATAGTGTTTTAAAATTACATACATACACACACACACTATTTTATTGTGAAATTAACTGCACCCCTATCTCCCCATTTATGGTTAAAAAAACAACCAAAAAAGTTCTGACATACAAACCAACAACTCATCTAAAAAAAGAACACTAAAGAACATTATAGGCACAAATAAAGTGCAATATATATTTGATACAAAAATGCAAGCGGAGCAAAGTCAATCTGCTGAGCTCCATATGCTACTTCAAGATTTCTTTTAAAAAAATAAGACATTTGAAAGCAAAAATAAAAGGATATGCATTTCACATGCAATAAGCACTACCTTGCAGGGCTTGTGTACAGGCTGTTCTGGGATTGATTCACAGATGCATTGGTGGTGGGTAAGGATTCATACTCTGGCAAGACAGGCTCAGAACCAAACTGCAAAGCCCCAAACTGCAGGTTTAGCCCAGTGATGTCAGAGGAGCCAGGCATCTCAACGGCTAGAGCAGGTATCTGGAAATAAAATATATCTATAATTAAACAATGGAAATCCAATAACCCTATCAGAGCCCTTATGCAGAAACTCCCATTAAAGATTCATATTAAACAGCAAAGGGAGCACAACATAGTGTATCACACGATTAAATGAAAGTGGGAGAAAGGCAGCTTCAGACCTATACTCAAGATATATACACCCTATAGGTGATGAAGCGTAGGAGTTACACAGCCAACTCACAACTTGTCAGAAATGCTTGTAGATGGTGAAAAATACTCAGACTGAAGAACAGGATTGTCAAAAATTTTTTTTTTTTTTTTTTTTTTTTTTTTTTTTTATAAATTAAAAGACTACACAGGGTCGCACAATAAAAAAAACGTAAATGATTTTCAATAAAACATTTAATAGCTGCTTCTCATTTTTCAGGCAGTAGGCTTAAAAGTTAAACAATCTGAGTATATATACACAAGATAAAGGATAGTTCAGCATTAACCACTTAATTTCTAATCTATGGTCATTTCCCAATCACTCAAAACCATTAAAATAACCTTACAATCTAAAACACAATTGTCCAGAAATGCCAAATCATCACATGACTGGAAGAGACTAAATATTAGCGTAAAGTATCGATCAGGCTGGTGTCTATAGTAACAACAATTGTGCACACAATATTTGATGTCACATTATCAGACTAGTATTTATAGTGAATATTAGAAGGATAACAACTATATTGGTTGCACACAAATGCATAGTTAATCATAATAAAATTAGTTTAATTAAACATTCTCATGTAGCCCTATGCATCTTACATATCCAAATGTATTCCCTTTCCCTTAACTTCTTATGCAAGTCCAGAATCAATATTACAAATCTGTTCTATGGTGCTTTTTAACTTTAAACTTATTTTTCTTGTTGCCATAATGTAACATAACAAGTCTAGAAAACCTGAGCCAAACTGCATTTTTGTGAGATTTCTCAAATGTTTAAACTACCTAGTCTTCAATTCACGACAGGTCCTCAGTATATATTGAACCTGCATTGCAATAGATAAATTACACAACTGGAGTTACAATTCATAATTATATTAATACTAAACTCCTTTCTATCAACAAAATAAAAATATGTGGAGCTCTTGTGTAAGTGGTGCAATTTTTTTTATTGCACATATAAAAGCTCCTTTAAAAACAGACATGAAACCTAATTTCCCATCTTAATGGGAGGAGAGTCCACTGCTTTATTCATTACTTGTGGGAATTAAGAACCTGGCCACTAGTAGGAGGCAAAGATACCTCCCCACTCCCCTCATCCCCCCAGTCATTCATTGCCTTTCCTCACAGGAGGTTGGCAGAGAAGTGTTGGAAGATTCAGAGTAGTCTCTTATAGAGGGTAGTACTCTTCGAAATGGGACTGGAGTTTTGAGTAGCCCTGCCAGCCTCTCAGTGAGAGCATGGGTGAAATTTAGAGTCCAGAGATGCAGGGAGAGTCTTTCTGCGAACCCATTCCGATCAATCAGCGTTGACTAGTTTCACTGCCTGCTTTTCTTCTCTCAAGCCCATGTCGGGAGCGATGCTACTACGTCACACTTGAAAGGCCGTGTCCTGTATGTGTGTGTATATATATGTATATATATATATATATATATATATATACATATATATACATATATATACATATATATACATATATATACATATATATATATATATATACACATACATATATATACACATACATATATATACACATACATATATATACACATATACACATATATATATATATATATATATACATATATATATATACACACATATATATACATACATACATATATATATATATATATATATATATATATATATATATATATATATATATATATATATATATATATATATATATATATATATATACACATACATACATACACACACACACATATATACACACGCACATATATACAGGTGAGTGCCCCGGGCATTAGGATATAAAAAGGTGCCATTTAATTTTGTATCAAGTCCGCAATAAAGGCGCAAGCTATGGAGGACTCTGATATGTTAGCGGATACTCCCTCTTTAACTAAACCCATTAACTGTGCATATTGTGAGGAGGTTCCAGTTGAACCTCCTGCTCAACTATGTTCCACATGCTTTGACAATATTGCTATATCTAAAAAGAATAAGATATTTAGTACGACTCAGCCGTCCACCTGAGGGTTCTCCGCCCAGCGAGGTGCGTTCCCTGCCCTCATCTCAGATTACACACGCAGTTCCCCAGGGCACTACTAATCCTCCCGCAGGAGGGTTCCTTTGGTCACCAGACTTCACCGATCAGTTACAGACGGCGGTTTCTGCTGTCTTTAATGGGCTGCCATGCCCTACTAAGCACAAGGTAAAGCACTGCTATCCGTCCAAGGGGGCATCGACTCCACTGGATGTCTCAGATTATCAGCTGATGAGGACAACTCCGATTTATCGGAGGATGTTGCTTCTGGGTTGGAATAGGCTACTTCTAGGCCTCCGTATGCGGAGGAACCAGATTTTCAATTTAAGATGGAGCATTGGCACTTTCTGCTGAAAGAGGTGCTGGCTACGTTAGAGTTTCTGGAACCGAAACTACCGGAGGAACCTTTGATCCCTAAACTAGATAGGGTTTACGAGGACAGAGTAGTGCCGCAGGTCTTCACGGTTCCCATAAAGATGGCTAATATTATTAAGAATGAATAAGAGAAACTTGGCTTGTCCTTTTCCCCCTCTACTTCTTTTAAAAAGCTATTCCCCGTTCTGGACTCACAGCTTGAGCTGTGGGGAGCCGTCCCTAAGGTGGATGGTGCCATCTCCACGCTCGCTAAGAGAACCACTATTCCGCTTGAGGATAGCTCTTTGTTCAAAGAACCCATGGATACGCTCTACAAATACCTAATAATAATAATAATAATAATAATAATAAAAAGATGGAATCCATGTTGCGGAAGATGTTCCAACACACGGGGCTCGTTTATCAACCGGCGGCGGCATGTGCGGCTACCTATTGGTGTGACGCTTTGTCAGCGATGGTCGAGGTGGAGACTCCCCTCAAAGAGATTCAAGAACGAATTAAGGCCTTAAGGGTAGCGATTCGTTAATTTGTGATGCTAAAATGCAGATTATTCGCCTGAATGCTAAGAGATCAGATTTTTCTGTTTCAGCCCGCAGGGCTTTGTGGTTAAAGTCGTAGTCTGCTGACAAGACTTCCAAGTCTTGTTTGCTTTCCCTCCAGTTCAAGGGGAAGGTTTTGTTTGGTCCGGGCCTGGATTCCATTATATCTACGGTCACGGGTGGCAAAGGTGCCTTCAAGCCTAAGGGGTCTAACTTTTCGTCCCTTTCATGCAGACAAGTCTCAGCGCCAGCAGCCTGCCGCAAAGTCTGAGCAGTCCAAGGGATCTTGGAAGCCAGCAAACTGTTGGAACAAGTCCAAGCAGAACAAGAAGCCCGCCGAGTCGGCATGAAGGGGCGGCCCCCGATACATCCTCGGATCATGTAGGGGGCAGACTCTTTTTGCGGAGGCCTGGAGACGTTTTAGACCCTTGGGTTCTGGAGGTCGTAGCCCAGGGTTACAGGATAGGATTCAAGTCATACCCGCCCAGAGGCAGGTTCCTCCTGTCAAACATATCTTCAAGACCAGAGAAGAGAGTAATCGCCCCAGTCCCTCCGGCAGAAAGAGGACTGGGGTATTATTCAAACCTTTTCATGGTCCCAAAGAAGGAGGCTATGTTTCGTCCAATTCTGGACCTAAAGGCCCTAAACAAGTTTTTGGGCAATTCATAACAACTATAGACCTGAAGGATGCTTACCTTCACTTTCCAATCCACAAGGATCACTTCAGGTTCCTAAGAATCGCCTTCCTGGACCAGCACTTCCAGTTTGTGGCCCTTCCGTTTGGTCTGGCGACTGCCCCAATAGTCTTTACAAAGGTTCTGGGAGCTCTACTCGCAGTAGCGAGAGCCAGAGGAATTGCAGTGGCACCTTATCTGGACGATATCCTGGTCCAGGCTCCGTCCTACAGTCTTGTGGAGAATCACTCAAGGCCTCTTTTTCTTCGGTCCCACAGCTGGAAGATAAACGAAGGAAAGAGTTCCTTGGTCCCCAGCAACAGGGTGGAATTCCTGGGTACAATAATAGATTCTTCAGTCATGAAGATATTCTTGACAGATCAGACACTTTGTAAGCGCGTCCAACTGTCTGGCTCTCCAGACATCCCCCAGGACATCTGTAGCCAGGTGTAAGGAGGTGATCGGGCTCATGGTATCCAGCATAGATGTCATTCCATTTGCCAGATTCCATCTCAGGCCTCTTCAGCTGTGCATGTTGAGACAATGGAACGGCGATCATTCAGATCTGTCCCAACAGATATCTCTGGACAGACCGGTGAGGGAGTCCCTATTTTGGAGGATCCTACCGGGGCAGCTGTCACAGGGGACATCCAGAAAGGCACATGGACTCGAGAGGAATCGAGTCTACCTATAAATATCCTCCTTTATATCGGCTTTTATCTGTACTGTTGCATAAGAAGCTTGCGGCGCTTCCTGACATTCAGTCCTTTGTTCGGGCTCTGGTTAGGATCAGACCTATCTTTAGGAATTCTGCTCCTCCTTGGAGCTTAAACTTGGTTCTTAAAGTTTTGCAGAGGGCTCCGTTTGAGCCAATGCATACGCTTGACATTAACATTCTTTCATGGAAAGTCCTACTCCTACTGGCTATTGCATCGGCACGCAGAGTCTGAGTTGGCGGCCTTGCAATGTGAGCCTCTCTATTTTTTCACCCCGATAAGGCTGTTCTTCGCACTGGCTTGGGATTCCTTCCCAAGGTGGCATTGAGACGTAAAATCAATCAGGAAATAGTAGTTCCTTCTTTGTGTCCTAACCCTTCTTCTACAAAAGGAAAGGTTACTTCATAATCTGGACGTGGTTCGGGCTTTGAAGTTTTATCTTCACGCCACAAAGGAGTTCAGACAGACTTCGTACTTATTTGTGGTGTATTCAGGGAAGCGCAGGGGGCAGAGGGCCTCTGTCACTTCTCTGTCCTTTCATTTACTGTGTTATGCTGTGTGGCGCCCCCTGTCTTTTTGCGTTTTATAGTGGAGAGGATTTGAAGCACAGCACTTCAAATTGTGGTGCAGTCTAAGTATATTCTGACATTTTTAGGAGGCACCACACTAAACAATTTGTGCAAGAGCATGTCACCCTATGAAGCAGCAACAGCATAACATAAGTGATTTACATTCATTAAAACAGGGTTGCAATCCCAACTGGGTTATATTCCACTTTAAAAATGACTCCTCACCATCTAAAAAGGTACATTAAAATAGTGCACCAGTTCCATCACATTTTCTATTGAAAAGGGAATGAGTCATTTTTATACTTGTATAGTATATATCAGCAATTAAACACTGATTACAAAATATCTGCATACAAACTTTTTAAAAATGTAAAATGTCACTATCAATGATAAGCTTACCATCTCTTTGACTGTGTTGTATGTAGCTGGTTCAGACATTTTGCAGCATATATTTTACAGCAAAAGAAAGTACTATAATCTATATTGCACTATTTAGCTAAAATAAATTTATGGAAGATTACATTTGTAGTTTAAAATGTCAGTGATTGTTGTTGATATACTGTTTTAGAGTAATAACACCACCTTGATTTGTATTGTGCAAGACCCTCGCTTCTATGGGAGATTACTCCAGGCTGCTGAATGCCAAGGGGAAACAGGCACTGAAGCATTGCAGAGCACTCACAAGCACACTTACACAACATTAAAATGACTTCAGTAACACAGCCAGTATCATGTCTTGTGTAGCATGTCCAATTATTAATGTATTGATTTCTATCAAATATACACTTATTATATTTTATATATAGTCTAACATGACTAAGAGCCCAACATAGGGCTTGAAACGTTGTCCTTTTTCCCCATTATGTGAAGCAATAAGTTTTATTATTTTTGATAAGAGGCTGGATTCCATTCTTTTTTTCATTGGCAGTCCCTGATGAGTCCGTGCCCCAGATGGATGGGTGCTGTCTCCATTGATAGCATTTGAGTATATAAAATGTTTAGTTATTATAAAACTTTGCAATATATTTTCATTGCTTATTTTGACTCCTTTTCAAGTAATTTAGCTATGAAAATTGAGCAATTTCTCACAACTTGAAATACACAATTAAAGGGACACGCAAAACAATTTTTAACCACTTTTCCAATTTACTTCCATTAACAAAAATGTGCAGTCTTTTTATATTTACACTTTGAGTCACCAGCCCCTACTGAGCATGTGTAAGAATTGACAGAATATACATATATATGCATTTGTTATTGGCTGATGGCTGTCACCCGATACAGGGGAAATGGAAATAGACATACTTTGAAATGGATATTTAATGGTTTAAAAAAAAAAAAAAAAAAAAAAAAAAAAAAACACACACTTGAGGCCCACATAGTGGTTTTGCCAAAACCGGATAAGCCCCCAAAATAAGGTGGAGAATTTTAGACCCATCTCTTTGTTGAACCTCAAAATCTACACCAAATTATTGGCCAATCAGCTAAATCAGGTGTTGCCACATCTTATCAAGAATGATCAGATGGGCTTTATTCAATCTAGAGAGGTTAAAGATAAGTCGGGGGCGTGGCTTAGCTGCCGCCATGTCCAGACACATTTTTCACCAGCTCCAGATCCCTTAAGGTGATTTCATACGATTATCTTATCCCCAACTTTAAAATCAGAGTCCTGTGTGGATCTGGTTTTATGAAGCTTAGCGTAATCCTTTGAGACCCTTTGCATGGGGATCGCATCTACGGATCTATCGCAAAACACTACTGGACAGGCAAAGCAGAGACTTTATCATTAATATGGAACCCCCCCCCCCCACTCAGATTCGCCGGGTACAGCAGACCCACCTAACATATCAAAACACGGTGAGGATACTTGTAGATACGGATGAAGCATTTTGCATCACAGTACAAGCCCTCTTGGCTGCCCTGGCCCAGAAATTAGATAATAACTTTGCTCACCTCAGATCCCTGGCGAGGACCCATCCCCAACAAGAACCGAAAACGGATCAGCAAATGGCGGCTGTAATGGCGCCTAGTATACAGGACAACCACTTACTGCCTCTTCCCAGCATGCCAGAAAACATACAGAATCTTTTGAATACTTGGAAGAACCCGCACACGAAACAGCGGGACTTATGTGGCATCAAGTAGAGGGAGACAGAGGTCGCATCTAACACCATTCCTGTCGGATCTGAGGGGGCATCCTGGGGGAAAACAGCTTTCAGAGTGGGGGGAAACAGCTTTCAGAGCGGGGGGATACGGCCGGCCACCCAAAGAGTTGTGAGGAGACATTCATAGCCCCGGTGCACTTAAATCCCCCTAGGAGGCCTCCTTCAGTAGTGACAGATGCCATCTTGCATATCTCAACTCACCCACGCTCCTGGTTCCTAGCAACTCCGATCTACAGGGGGAAATTCCCCCGACACCATTACTTTACTTTGTGCCTTTACCACACCAAAGGAGGGTTTAGATTTACTGGACTGGGGATCGGGTGACTTGAATCAGACCATATTCCTGAGTCTGAAGGCATCTGTCAGTCTTGTCATACTAACCAGCTCGCTTTATTTTATTGATGACTTTTCAGTTTGAAACCGCGATATGGGACTGGAGTCGTCTTCTTTTACATATACCCACATTCCGGACCTATCATTTATAATGTATGCCATTTAGCTATCCATGTGTTATTAACCACTTTCTAGTCCAATGATGTGTTATAAGATAAAGCTGTATACAGACTCCTTAGTTTGAGGTTTATTTCATCTTACTTTTGTAATTGCAACTTGTTACATAATTCTTATTGACCTAGCACAAACAGCAAACACCCTCAGAATTCATTATATACTAGATCCCTCAAATCAGGAACTTTATACAAGGGTCATGAAAATTACTACAAGTTATGTAGTTCAGGGCATTACATCTTCTCGAATATACCCATCAACAAAAAATGCCGCTGGCCTTGGTTTCAACAGACGCGGAGAAGGCATTTGACCGCATCTGTTTGGAACTTTCTCAGGGCTATGTTACAAAAATTCCAGTTAGGTAATACCTTCATATCAAAATTTTAGCCCTATACCACTCCCCTCCAGCTAAGGTTAGAGTCAACAGTCATTTATCACAACCCTTCACCATATCAAATGGAACCAGACAAGGTTGCCCTTTGTCTCCCCTAATGTTCGCCTGCGCGGTAGAAACTCTAGCTTCTGCAATCAGAGAAAGACAATCAATTCACGGTGTAGACATAGCAGGTACAACTCACAAAATACTACTGTATGACATCCTGTTTTTTCATACTAACCCTACAACTTCCATACCCAACCTCTGCGAAGAGATAGATAAATTTCAAAAAGTATTCAACTTCCTTATCAATAAATCCAAATCAGAAATGCTCCTTTTAAATTGCAAAGACATCAGCACTCAAAACATAAGTCGGTTGTGCCCATTCAAACGGAAAGAAAACTCCCTCAAATATCTAGGTATCTATCTAGCCCCATCGACTAGTGAACTATTTAAACTTAACTATATCCCTATCCAACAGACTATCATTGCAGACCTTTCGGCCTGGAGATCAAAGAACATATCTTGGATTGGGAGAATCACAGTCCTAAAGATGAATGTCCTTCCACGGATATTATATATATTACAAACTCTCCCCATCCCTCTGCCCAGGAGTTTTCTTAACTCCCTTCAAACAAAGCTATTTGCATATGTGTGGGTTAATAGACCAGCTAGGATTAATAGACAATTAATGTGCATGCCAATTAAGAGGGTCTGGGTGTACCAAGTCTAGAAAAAAACAGACAGGCAATGTTTTTACAGAGAATTGACTGGTGCACAAATTACTCAACGAAAGCATGGGTTGCTGTTGAGCATGATATAGTTAAAAAGCACCACACCTAGGGTCCCAATGCTGGCTAACAAACAAACAAATTACCCAAGAGCCCAATCCCAACTCTATAATCTCAGAGACATTCCACATATAGAAAAAAATCTTAATAGCATACCCGAACCTATCCTCTCAAAACGCCCCACTAACACCTCTAACGGATAACAGACTTCTTCCCAGGTCCTGGACTTGCTGGTAGAACACTAACTCCAACGCAAAGATCATTAGCGGTATATCAGTTGGGAAATGAGCAGAGATTCTAATAGCGGAGTGGAAATTTCTAAAAATTGGTTTCTCCTATATCAATGCCAGTCTTATATCACCAAACACCCAGACAGAAGAAATCTAGTGAGGCCACTGACCACATTTGAATTACTCTGCAAATCGTCAACACTACACAAAAAGACACTAGCATTATCTCACGCCTTATTACAAATCCCACCACATGGCTATACCCCATATTTTATAGATAAATGGAAGGAGGGATTAGAATTAGACCCAACACCGAGAGAGGTATCAATGATCTTCGCTAATGTGACTAAACTCTCATCCTCCAGTCGCTTAATAGAATTGAAAATAAAAATAATTCAAAGATGGTATTATACCACTTCTAGGATCCACAAGCTTTACAAATCAGCAAATGATACTTGCTGGAGATGTGATTAATCAAAAAGGTAGCATGGCCCACATATGGTGGAAATGTCCTATCATCGACATGTGGGAAAGTGTGGCTAGGGAGACCTCAGAAATGTTGGAATTCAGTCCCCCCCGGACCCCATATATGGTTATTTAAAATTCTTCCTAATAAATTACAAACACATACAAAGAAATTAATATTTATTGCTAGTAATAGTACACCTAGTATGGCCAAATGGCTTCACATGTTTCAACACATTCTGCAGCTGGAGGAGTATGCTTACATTAAACTTAGGACCGAAGAAGCATATAGTCAAATGAAAAATGTATGGGACAAATATGTAGCGAAAAAATTCTCAACATAGTATTTAAACCCGAACACCCGAAAATGTGTACTCAAGTGTATGATTTTTTGTTTTATCTCCCTGACAAGCATAGTAACAAATTGTATTAGTTGATATTTGTTTACTGCATTATACTGTTTAACTACATAGATAAGAATGAAAAAAAAATGGTAGAATGCTATTCACAGAAAATTGTACTAGTGGAATGTTCATTGCATATTTTTTTTTTCTTTCTAACGTGATGTACGATACATATGTACCAATAAAGTCGTTTTTAAAAATAAAAAACACTTTATGACTTAGCTGAAATGTTATTCTATAGCAACAAATAATTATATTGTAATTACAAGGTGTTTATTGTCCAATTTATAGTATGTAGACAACAGGATACAGTCATAATGTGCATTGTCTTGCAATTGTTATCAGTTAAAGTCAGTAATGGAAAGATAGGTAGGGTTGGCCTTAAATGGACTGTTGACTGTAAAATTGTTTTTCCCTGAATTTGTTCCCTATGACTTGTTATACCAGCGGCAGCATATAAAATGTATGAAAAAAAAAATGCTAATTTATGGTTCTTTTTGCAAAATAAATAGCTGGATTTGCTCTTTGAAACAACCCATCAAAATAGGCTTGGCTTGCTGGCCGATCAGATCTTGTTACCTTATCACTTAGCTGCTTCCCTTTCTTATCTCAGTCTCTGTACTTAGAAAGAACACTTGAAAATGTAAATTTAAGACTTCCGGTACGCCAACGGCGAGGATGGGGTCTCAAGGTGGCGGGTATAAATACTTTCGGTGTGCAGAGAGGGAGTGTTTCCAGTGGGAGGAGCTATCGTGAGCAGAGCACACGCTGAGGTTGGCGTGTAGAGTGGTGTTCAGACAGACTTTTCCAGCTAAACCCCACCTGCGGTTTCTCTCGTTGCTGGTGTGCAGTACACCCTAGAGAGTGGGGCTATGTCCTCTAAGCCCTCGCAGAATATCCCCCGGTGCTATAATACTGGCTCATATGACAGAGCCGCAATTTCGCTATAGCTAGGCTATCAATTAAGTGCCCTAGTAAAGCTAAAAGGTGACGTTGTAAAGGATACTACCAAGTGACTTTACATGTGAACGCTCTGGGGTTTTCATACTGACCTTCTAACGGCTGGAGTACAGGTCGCCTAGCCCGGAGCGCCATCTGACGTGTGGAGGAAGAGGATCGCACTGCAGCCTGAGTCGCTTTGAGGGTGCGGTACAAGAGCTGTGTGCCCGTTGTGGGATTGTAAGATCTCCTAGGGCATGGTTACTCGCCTATCTATGTTGTTTTCAAAGCAGACCGCACTAGGTTTCTAGACCCCTGCAGGCGGCTGGGGTGGACGGAAGCAGTGAGGAGCCATCGACCAATAGTGGTGGCCGGCCAAGACGAGCCCCTGGTTTGACAAATGAGATTCAGAGGTGTGGTGAAACACGTGGCTATACGGTAGGAGCTTCTCTTCTCAGAGTGGGGACGCGCAAGAGCTAAGGATTCCCGCATCATTAAGAGGAAAGTGATCCGGTGAGAGATTGGGTCTTGATAGCGAAAGCAGAACCAAAGTATCTTGCAGCTGCTGGAGCGATATGTGAGTGAAAAGTTTTATATTTGCACATATTGACACTGAACTTGCTAAATTGCAAGCCTGTACTAATAATAAAAGTCTATTACGCTGCACTTCTTATGACACTGCTATAAGTGCTGCTATTGAAGATTGGTAAAGGTGCTTAGGAGTTTAATTTCCTGGAACTTTTTGGCAGTCTATTTACCAATACAGTCAGGAGTCTGGAGAAACGGCTCTCATATGCTACAGTGGGTAAAGCCTGAATCAGCTGTGTTCCTGGACAATAATTAACTGCAAACAAAGTTGATTCTAATTTTTTCTGTTTGGGTCCTGTTTGGTTAAAAAACACTTATAGTCTTTAGTGTAACCCCTGTATTCCTATCTTATATAAAGAAGAAATTTGAGAGCAGGAGATACCTCTAGATTTGACCTTTGGTTCTAGTGATAGGCAATATTTTGACTAGGACATGTGTATAAATTGCTTTCTTTCTATGTAAAACATCTTGGCAGGGTATGTTGATTGTTTAATCCTCTATCAAAGTTGCTTGTATAGGTGTAAGGTAGAGGGGGAGGCCATATATTCTATATGTATAAACTGAAATGATATATGGGGATTGTGTAGATAAGTGATATATTTATATATAATCTTATCATATCTGATTGACAGTGAAGCTAGCACCATTGTGGTAGAAAGTATCACAAGGCAGTGATATCCTGGTTTTTGTATGTTCCATATTTCAATAGACTGATAAAAGGATTAGAGGGTTAGAGATCATTGACTTAGCTAGGACTGGTTACTAATATTTTCGCAGGCCTTTTTTTCTCACTTATTTCTCACTTAATTAAATTGATGTATTTAAAGGGGGGGGGGGGGGAAATGAAGAAAGGAACAGGTTGAAAAAAAGAAAAGAAAGAAAAGGGGGGGGGGGGAGTTTGTTCCACATAGGTCTACCTAATACACATAGGTTATACAGATTTACGTGTCGTTTTTCCAGGTCTAACCTGGCACTAGTTAGATTGTTTAGTTTTTTACACAATTTACACACTAATTTTTATGGAAAAATATATCACTCAGGTAAAAGTCAATTCACCCATAATGCCTGCGAAAGTGAAAGAAAAGAAAAATAGCAATAAAATAACAGATTCCAGTCTGGATAGTTCAATAGAGCCTAGTAAGAGCTCTCTTGACCTACAAGAACTCTTATCAAAAATTTCAGATATAATCTCCCCTCAATTCGAGGTAATTAAAAAAGAATTAGGGGTTATCTCTTCAGAGTTAGTTACATTGTCATCTGAAGTGAGACAATTTTCAGTTAGACTAACAGAAGCTGAGACTAGAATCTCTGATGTAGAAGATCAAACCCACATACTCTCCGAAATAACTCAGAAACAGGAGTCAAAAATTAAAAATATGCAGTTGCGCCTGGAGGATCTTGAAGATCGCTCCAGGCGCAATATTAGATTAGTTGGCCTCCCGGAACTACCAGAATATGAAGATCTTTTAAATTTTACTTCCACTACTCTACCTCTTGCGTTGGGGATGTCCCCTCAACTACTACCCCTTATGATTGAACGGGCACACAGATTGGGTCCTAAGAAAACCTCTGTAGAGGGAGTCTCAAAGAATAGAGTATGCCTGTTTAAACTTTTAAAATACCAAGATAAAGTCGAATTGCTGAGGTTGTTTAAATCTTCTGACCCCCCGATATTTGGGAATTGCAGGGTCTTAACGTTTCAGTATTTCTCTTCCGAGACCTCCTCCAAGAGAAGAACAATGGCCCCATATTGTACGCAATTAATAAAGGCTTGAAAGCTCGGATGATATACCCTGCACGAATTATAGTGGAAGATCAAGGTGTTAGACGCTCTTTTGAGGACAGCTCGGAGGTTAAAACTTATATAGAGACTCTATAGAGCTAGCTTACGATCTAGGTTAAGACAAGAAGCAGGTTCTACACTGGCTGAGATCTCTAATATTGGGGCAGTATGATGCCTACATTAGTTAGTATTAGTGAAATTGTTATTTGGATATATGGTGTTTGTTTTTTGTTTTTTTGTTTGTTTGTTTGTTTGTTTGTTTTTTTTCTCCCTCCTCCCCTGTTCCCCGCCTATGTGTGGTAGCATATGAGTATCCCTTCATTGGTTCCCCCGGGCTGAGTCAGGTGGAGCTCCTTTTGTTAGATGGGTGAGGGAATTAAAATTTTATCATGGAATATAGGGGGAATAACTTCCTCCATCAAGCGTAAACTTATTATTAAAACACTAGCGGGATATAAACCGAATGTGGTTCTCCTTCAGGAGACGCATCTTAACGAACAAGAAGCAGCAAAATTGAGGACAAAGTGGGTTGGTGAAGTTATCGCTACCGCCGGAAGAGCCAGAAAATGTGGGTTAGCCATTTTGCTTCACAAAGTGTTAAATTATAAAATAGTTAAAGCAGATATAGACCCAGCAGCCAGATATATTGTATTGCAAATCCAACTAAACAATATAGAACTAGTCATATGTAACGTCTATGCGCCAAATAAATTCTCCAGAGATTTTTGGGGAAAAATAGAATTGAAATAGTTTCCTTTTTCGATGGGGAACTTAATACTCGGGGGAGATTTTAATGCTACATTTTGTCCAATGTTGGACAAATCTTCCAATAAAAACAGATCCATGCATGATAGAAATGCAAAATTTTTAAAACAATTTTGTATCAGGTTAAAGTTAGTAGATATTTGGAGATTAAAAAATACGGATAAGTTGGCATTCTCGTGTGAGTCAACAGCACATGTATCTCTCTCTAGAATAGATCTTTTTTTGATTTCTGAAAATCTATCTATACAAGAATTGGAGACAGAGATTGGGGATATTTTAGTGTCAGATCACGCTATCATCTCGTTATTTTTTCCTTTAGGGAATAGAGAAAAAAGCAAAACTCCTGGATTTGTTTTCCCTCGATATCTATATACTAACCCCAAATTTGTTAGTTTTTTAAAATTATCTTGGCAGCAATATTTTGCGGAGAATATAAATTATCTGGATAAACCAGAGATTCTCTGGGAAGCTTTTAAAGCAGTATTACGGGGACAAATTCATTCGTTTGTGAGCATAGCAAAAAAAAAAAAAGAGGAGTGCACGAGAAACCCAAATTACAAATCAAGTTAGAAATTCGTACAGGAAATTCTGTTCAAACAGCACGGCGGCTAATTGGGACAGATATAAAGATAATAGAAAGGAGAGAGATCTTTTCCTTAAACAGAAACTAGTCGAGGAAGAAGCAAAAATAAACTTGCATTTTAAAGGTGTTCATGGCTGCTTGGCCAAATATCTGGCTAGACTTACCAATTTAAGAAAAAAGAAAAATCTTATCCTAGCTATTCAAACGGATAAAGGTAGGTCTACGAAATCTAAAGATATCTTAGAAACTTTTCACACTTACCATAAGCTCTATTCTGCAATTAAAATTGATAACGCGAATATGGACAGCTTTTTGAATTCGATAAAGACACCTAAAATCTCCAGGGAGGATCTAATAGCAATTAATGCTCCAATCTCTACGGAAGAAATTCGAAAAGCTATAGGTAATTTAAAGCTGAATAAAGCCGCAAGACCAGACGGATTCCCGGCAGAGTTTTATAGATGTATGGGTGAAGATATTTTATCTGTGTTAGAAAAACTTTTTCATTTTTATTATTACACAAAGAATCCTATCTCAAGCTATTTCTCAGCGGCAAACGTCTCACTTATTTTAAAGAAAGGTAGAAATCCTGAAGACCCGGCTTCATATAGACCGATTTCTGTTTTAAACATAGACTACAAACTATTAATGTCTATTATTGCCTCAAAATTATCTGTCTGTTTAAAATTATTCATCAGGATCAAACAGGGTTTATGGTTAATAGAAACTCATCGAAAAATATCCGTAAATTAATTAATTTCCTAGATTATGCTTGGAATGTAGATCAGGGCAAAAAGAAGCCTTTATGGCAGGATGTAGCTATTCTCTCCCTGGACGCAGTTAAAGCTTTTGATTCTATTGTATGGGAGTATCTATTTAGAACATTAGAGCTGTTTGGGTTTAACTGAGAATTTGCACAATTTATCCATAGGTTATATTTTAATCCAATTTCTTTTTTACTTATTAACGGCTCGCGATCCGCTAAAATCGCATTACAGAGAGGCACTAGACAAGGATGTCCATTGTCCCCCGTGCTGTTCAATCTAGCATTGGAAACATTAGCAATACGATTTAGAGAGGTATTATGCGGAGTCCCGTTCGGTTCACACTATCTTAAAACTTTGTTGTATGCGGATGACGTCTTAATATTTTTAGTCAATATGCAAAAGGCTATTCCGTCTGTTTTACAAATTTTGAAAATCTTTAGCTCCTTCTCCGGGTATAAGATAAATCTTGAAAAAAGCGAACTAGTATGTTTTAATAACACACAGACAGTAGTACCAAATGTACCATTTAAACGAGTTGATGCCATTAAATCTTTAGGTTTAGTTTTACATAAAAATCCATCTCATTGGTATAAAGATAATTTTGAGTCGTTATTTAAAAAGATTGAAATTGACCTACAACTTTGGGCTACGTTCCCATTATCTTTGACAGCTAGAGTCAATCTAATTAAATCTATTATCTTCCCACGTTTGCTATATCCACTTCAGAATCTTCCGCTCTTTATATTAAATAAAGATGTGAAATTAATTAATACCCTATTTTCTAAATGTATCTGGAATAATAAAAAACCAAGAATTGCTCTTATAAGATTAATGCAAAATACTGGTGTAGCTGGACTTGCTCTTCGTAATCTTAAAATGTATAACCTGGCCGCATTGGTCAAAATAGCAATAGATTGGATTTCTGGAGCCAACATAGTTGCATCCGAAGAAATAGAATCTTCCCTAATTGCGCCGTTTTCTTTAAAAGCTATTTTACATGTCCAGGTACAAACATTACCCCAGAATGTGAGCTGTCTTATCTCCATGAAAAACATAGTACAGGCATGGCAAAAATTATGTGGGATGTTAGAGTTAGATTATACAGTTTCAGAATTTTTACCAATCGTAGGCAACCCAAGCTTTCTCCCAGGTATATATCAGAGTTTTTAAGGACTGGGCTGGAAAAGGGCTATGCTATGTAAAACAACTATTGGATGAAAACTATCATCTTTTATCTGCGGAGGATATCTTTAGGAAATATGGATTACCTAGATTCAGTTTATTTCCCTATTTTCAAATCCGGCACTTCATTTTAGATCAGAACTGGCTGGCTTCCTCTTTGATGGTCTGGTCGGATATTAAGCTTTGTATACAAAAATCCACATCAGGGGACTCTTCGATTTCCCTGATGTATGATATTATGTTGAATAAACAGAGCTTGTCTATTAGGGATATTATCTGTAAATTTTGGTTACCTCTAATTCCTTCTGTAGAACACGGGACAATTAAACAGAGTTTTGAGTTAATACGTAAATGTAAAGTCCCGATGGCCTGGAAGGAATCGCATATGAAATGGATTAACAATTTTTACTATACACCATGGAAATTATCTAAGTTTTATCCATCTGTGGTTAATTCTTGTCCACGTTGTGCTCATACTAGAGCTGATATATTGCATGTTTTGGTCTTGCCCTTTAGTTAGACAATTATGGTTAAAAATCATATAAAGTTACAATAGCCTTATCTGCAGACAATATTTTTTTATCTCCTTTAAAAGATGCTTTCAATAGTAGTACTATAAATAGTTTGAATACAATAATACTGGCAGTTAGATATTGTATACTTAAAAATTGGAAAGCTAGAGCGGTACCAGGCTTAGCCTCAGTCTTTAAAATACTTCAAGACCAAATTATTTTTTAATCATATCATCTCCACGATGCTTCTGAGAATAGAATCAAGAAGTTCCTCTGGAGATGGTCTCCGGTAATTTTATCTTACCCAATTACGCTTCAAAAAATGATCCTCTCCCCCTTTCTTTCATCAGTGAGTTTTGCAGAACTGACTCTTAAATATTTTTCCTCATAATTGGATTGAGTAGCCCAGTTGGGGACTTTATGAGCGATGGCTGAGGTAGGGGCGGAGAGGAGAGGGGGAATATAATTTTTCTGTTTCAATAAAAAAAAAAATTGTTTTTTTTGTTTGTTTGTTTGTCTCTTCATTTGTTTGTTTTTTGTTTGTTGTTTCGTTTAAAATACAAGAAAATCCAATAATGTGAATACATAGGTTGTATACAAGGATGTATCTTTTTTTCTCTCTTTTTTCCCCGCATTTCTTGAATTAGGGTACTGAAATATGTATGCTATGTTTTTTTGGGTGTATTTAGCTTGATACTATATGTTCATACCATATTGTAAAATTATGGTGCTGCAGAAGTTCTGCATGCTTGCCCTGCGTGGTAAAACGATTTGTACATTATTTTTGTTATACCTTATTGGTTATAAATAAATAAAAAAAAAATAAAAAAAAAAATAAAGAAAATGTAAATTTAAAAGATTTATCTCTTCCATCTCCCACTGAGTGTCATTTCTTCTCTCAAAAGCCTATACCTAGGTATTGATACTTTCAGTATAGGTAGGGATACTAGAGGCTATAAATCAGCTATTTCAAATGCCAATAAAAAGGCTAAGGAGAGATTTGTAACAAAATTAATATACTCCAGCAGGTAAAATGGATAATTAAAGGGGAGAAAGTTTTGGGGTAAACTGTCCATTTAAGTCTATTGCGTTTTTTTGTTTTTTTTTTTATTTCTGGGAATTAGAAAAGCCACCATTACCAGAGATATATAACATCAAAAGAAGGCAAAAATCAATTAAAATATGTTGCAATGTTGTTTTACTATTCTTTACTGAACCCTCTTTACTCAAATCTCAAGGTGTTAAAAGTCCCTTTAACTGAATCAAGTAACATGGGATTGTGATTTCAGAAGTATATAGCCTACCTATTTCATTTAAACAAAACTTAGTTCACAGAACAGGCGTGTCTGCATCAGAAGCTTTATTCACAGAACAGGCATCTGCCTCAGATGGGCAAAGCACAATACAGAATATTATATGTACCTTTGATGTCAGGGAAGCCTTCTTTTTTTGCTGTTTTATCTTCTGATGAGCAGGCTGGGGGCTGCCAGACTGATTTTCAGAGGATCCTGGGGACATTTGGGGAGCAGAGTTGGTCTTGCCTGGTAAAGGAGAAGATGGGCAGACTGGCACAGCTGAAGCAGTAGTGACCACTGGCATCTTCTCCTGCATGTATACTTCCATCATGGTGGAAGCCGGGGGAAAGTTCTGACGTTTACTAAATGGGTCTGAGGAGCTCTTGAGGTCTGCAGAGAAATGTTTTATAGCATTTTTAAAAATTCACTAAACGTCTCCACTGAATTGCAGTGGTATTAAGAAAATAAATTGTGAACAGTAATACTTGACTTCTAAAGCAGGATTATAATTCACATATACAAAACTTAATTATAGCTGCAATGTAAAAGGTCCACATGGAGAAACTGACTTGAGCACCACAGGACAACCAGCCAATCAAATTAACTGACAAGTCTCCTGTATACACTAAATCCCCCATGGTTACAAGTTTAAACAGACAGGGTCTACTGCTATGTTACAATCTTAAGTAGTTCATTGTGGATTACTCGGATTATAAAAACAAAAAAAAATTAAAGGTTAGGAAGAGGGTTAAATCACATTCTGGTAATCATGAACCAGTATTTTTACTTTTTTTTATTTTTTTATAATATCAATACACAGACTGAGTTTCTATTTCCAGGCGTAAGTAGCCAACTTACCGTACTGTCCAAGGGAAGGGGGCTGTGTTGCAGATCCAAGATCCCAGGTGGTGTTGTTTCCTTCTGACTGAGAATGTTGAGCAGCTAGCTGTGCCAGCGCCTGCGCAGTCTTGAACTGCTCTAGGAACTGAGAGCCAGTGGTGCTACCACCTTTAGACTCTGACTCCCCAAAGCTTTTGCTCAATATGCTGACCTGTGAATATAGAACACATTGTAATTATCGAGCCTTTGCTATCTCAAACTTATTTCTGTCCAAATACATAAAAGTACATAACTATAAATGTGAATCATCTGAAGTAAACTACCCACATCTTACCCACAGTAATTGAATAGCTTTAAAAGAACATTCTAGTCAAAATTAAACTTTTATGATGCAAATAGGGAATGCAATTTTAAACAACTTTACAATTTACCTTTATCATCAAATTTGCTTTGTTTTCTTGGAATTCCCTTTGTTGAAAGCTAAACCTAGGTAGGATTATATGTTCATATCTAAGCCCTTGAAGCTCGCCTTCTATCTCAGTAAATTTTGACAGAGCTAGCTCACGTGTGCCATATAGATAACTGTGCTTACTCCAGTGGAGTCATCACTGATTGGCTAAAATGCAATTCTGTCAAAATAACGGAAATAAGGGGGCTTTCTGCAGAGGCCTTAATAATCAGTAATTACAGGTTAAAAGTATATCACTATAACCGTGTTGGTTATACAAAACTGGGGAATAGGTAATAAAAGGGATTCTATATATTTTTAAAAAATAAAATAAATTCTGGAGTAGACTGTCCCTTTAAGTCACCTTAAATACAAACTGTACGGTCTATCGCCTGAAAAATGTATGACTTCCAGTGTAAATTTTGACTAACAGGTATACAAATTCTTAAAAAAAAAACAAAACTGTAGTTGCTTCGCAGAATTACCAGTCAAAAGAGGTGACTAATAATTATCCTGGCAACCAAATCTTAATATTGCATACGCTGTCCCCCCTTAGTGGCTATGGACACAGCCAAAAAGGGTCTACTGGCATGCAAAGCTTGCAACTGAGAGCTCTTAGATAACATCAACTAAAATAAAAACATGATATCAGTAACAGCCACTACAGACTAGACCTTATTGTACTAACCTCTTTATCAGTATTTCATAGATTGACTTACCATGTTATGGTGGGAGAAGCTGCTTCCAGGACTGGGCTGAGAGATAGTGCTCTGTTTAGAGTTGCTAAACACTAGCGGCTGTGAGAGAGAAGCATTTTGAGAAGAGTCTAAGCTGGATGTCTCATTCTCTAAGGATGAAGGGCTCTTTCCCAACAGTACAGCCAAGTCAATCCTGAATAGAAACCATGAATCAAATATACACAACATCACAGTTCTCAAATATTTGATAACACTACATGGGTACTTACCTTTGCCCTGCTGTGATCGTTACACTTTCAGAAGGAAGAGGCACCGCAGATACACTGGAAGCAGTAAAAATTTTAGTCTCTGAAAGCTGGGAAAGAAAGAAAAGAAAAAAGCTACAGTTAAATACCAAACCACATCCACATCCTGCAGGAAGTCAGTAAATGTATACAAAGCAGACCTAAGTATGTAGCAATATAAAAGTGATAACTTGGCCCAGGTAATTATTAAAGCCTATTTTTTTTGAAGGTGTAAAATTGCATTTATAAGCCATGTAAATGAGAACATATAAACCTTTTGGGTAAACATGAATCATTTAGCAAGATTGGGGGGAAAAGCAGTCCTTACCTGAGAAATTTTTTTTTTTTTTATACATATATATATATATATATATATATATATATATATATATATATATATATATATATATATATATATATACACATATATATATACACACACATACATACACCTATATATATATATATATATATACACACACACACCCCATACATATACACACTATATATAAATATATACATACATACATACATACACACACATATACATATACACACACACTTTAAAAGTGATGGTACATTTTCACTATTCCTAATAGCTCAGTGTATTCCTTTATGATTATTATTGTTAAAGGGACACTGTACCCAAAAATTTTCTTTCGTGATTCAGATTGAGCATGAAATTTGAAGCAACTTTCTAATTTACTCCTATTATCAAATTTTCTTAATTCTCTTGGTATCTTTATTTGAAATGCAAGAATGTAAGTTTAGATGCCGGCCCATTTTTGGTGAGCAACCTAGGTTGTCCTTGCTAATTGGTGGATAAATTCATCCACCAATAAAAAAGTACTGTCCAGAGCACTGAAACCAAAAAAAAGCTTAGATGCCTTCTTTTTCAAATAATGATAGCAAGAGAACGAAGAAAAATTGATGATAGTAATAAATTAGAAAGTTGCTTAAAATTGCATGCTCTTTCTGAATTACAAAAGAAAAAATTTGGGTTCAGTGTCCCTTTAATCACTAATTTATTATTTATATTTGCCCCATTGTCAGGTAGAAATAATATATATTACGCCTACCGGACAACTGAAACTTAGTGTGTGTGTCCCCCTCCTTCCTACTTTGTGGGCTATGTGACGTAGAGAGTGGTCATACCCGCTCCCTATGTAATTATCGTGGAGACTTTCTGACTTCAACCAACTGTCTGTAGCGGTAGAAAATAGTCCATGCAACACACACGTGGGGTGCATCAATAACATTGGGCTTGCGAATGATTGGATGTTAAAAAAAACGACCACAAAAACAAAATTTAAAGAAATTAAAAAAAAAAGTGCTTTAAAAAAAAGAGACGGGTGGAGGATAAGCAGCAGTAATAGTAAAGACTATTCATTGGTAGCATATTTAAACAAACTGATGACTGAAAGTGGTATATTTTATAACCATTTTTCACATGCTGCATAGCTGATACAAATTGTTTACAATAACTTTAAAAAGAAGAATTTTTTTTAAATGTAGGATGTCGGTGAACGGTTGCTAAAAATACCCTGCAAATGCAGAACATCTGAAAAAGAGTTGTCTTGTAAAATAACGGCATGTTTCACTCTGTTGCACATCTATTATTAACAACTCCCTAAAAAGGCAAATTCTACCTACATCTTCATTCCAGTCCTCGGTTCCCCACTCTTCTGTTGCAGTCCTCCATGCACCTAGAAGAAAGAAGGTGGAGCAAAGCAGGAGTTAGGCATTCCTTCAACAAGCAGTTGACAATCGCCTATCTTCAACACCATCACCCTGGGCCAACAAATTAAATGTCGTAAAGAGGCCTCTTAGATTACTGGTCAGGTGTTACTACTGTAAAAACTACGTACTTTAAAGGGACCCTGAACACTTGTCAATAGGGTTTTTGTTTTTTGTTTTTTAGTCATAATGCTGTTTTAGTTTTTAAAATGCAAATCACTTTTTTTTATTATAGTTTTACCTATTTGTTTTTTTAACTTTACTTGCGCTTTGTAACCTATCCGTGCAGACATGGTGAAAGTGATGTTCTCAAATGTGGAAGTCTGCTTATTGCTGTGAGCGTGCACGCATGTAGACATCGCGCTCACAGCACAAGTAAAAAACTACTGCTGCTATAAAGTTTGCAGCAATTATCTTTAGCTTTTTTTCCCCTCTAGATTTTGAAGCAGCATCGGCTATTGTTTGTATTTGTTATTTCAAGTTGTCCTGTGCCGTTTCTAGGTGACATCATTGAGGTGCGTGTGCACTGTGGTGGGCCATTTGTTCCTGCAGTGCTTTATTGAGGGAAGGTGTGGGAGCTCAGTGTGTAGTGGACATAAACAGCCTTGGCAGCCAGTTGCTAAGCCCTCGGTGCAAGGTAATTTTGAACCCACATTTTCACACTTGTAATGATTCACGGGCACCGCTAGTTATTTAAACTTTTCCACCAAGTACTGTCATATGTCACACCTCTCTACGTTGCCAACTGCATGGAACAGCCTCTTGCCACTTCCTCCAGATGCCTTGGCACCCACTTACCTCTTCCTTATCTCACATTTTTCTGCTAGCCATCCACAACCAGGTAGTATGGAAAGAAAAAAAACGAACCGCCGGCATAAATCGGCCCGCGGGCCACATGTTGGACACTAAATGTTGAAAAATACAAAACTACTAAAAAAAAAAAAAAAAAAAAAAATAGCTCAGTACAAAGAGGGAAATAACTGGTCACAGAAGCTGGGTATGAGAGCAGTATAACTAAAAAGGATTATATTAACCACTAAAAGTACAGTAAAAATGCATTAAATAAATACATATATATTTTTATCAGTGAAGAGGACAGAAAATGAGTAACAATGATTTTATCTATCACTTTGTCAGTGAAGGGGTTACTATAATCATTTGCAGTTATACTGCCCTCATACCCAGCTTCTGATGTGACCAGTTATTTCCCTTATTGTACTGATCAATTTTTTTTTTAGTAATTACAGGTTATACAAGTTTGTTGGGAAGTTTTATATTTTTCAACATTTAGTGTCCAACATGTGGCCCGCGGGCCGATTTATGCCAGCGGTTCATTTTTTTTTTTTCTTTCTATACTACCTGGTTGTGGATGGTTAGCAGAAAATGTGAGATAAGGAAGAGGTAAGTGGGTGCCAAGGCATCTGGAGGAAGCAAGAGGCTGTTCCATGCAGTTGGCAACGTAGAGAGGTGTGACATATGACAGTACTTGGTGGTAAAGTTTAAATAACTAGCTGTGCCTGTGAATCATAACAAGTGTGATAATGTGGGTTCAAAATTACCTTTCACAGAGGCACAGAGGGCTTAGCGACTGGATGCCAAGGCTGTGTATGTCCACTCCACGCTGAGCTCCCACACCTTCCCTCAATAAAGCACTAAAGCACTGCAGGAACAAATGGTTCACCACAGTGCACACGCACCTCAATGATATCAACTAGAGCCGGCACAGGACAACTCATTTTGAGCTTTGCGGCATGAGAAACTGAATAACAATAATCACAGACAAGCCGGTCCTCTCACACAGCTGTCATTCAGTGAAAAAGGCTGCAATTGAAACTAAATCTATGAAGCTCGTTCACAAAGTTAATGAGAACGAGCTTCATAGAAGCGGCAAAGACTTTACTTTGTATGCGCATGCGCGGAAGTGAAGAAGGGAGTACACATCAAGTCTCTAGGTTATCTCATATAACGTGCGTCACAACGTGCATTACAACATGGCGGCTACCACCGCATTCAGTAGGTGGTGGTTTAGGAGTAAAATTGAGAATACAAAATAATTGAACAGAGGCTAGATAAAAACATGAACAAATGTTTAAAACAAAAAAAAACAAAAAAGATTAAAAAAATGACAATTACATGAAAACAGAAGGTGTTTAGGGTCCCTTTAAGTCTTGACAAAGTTGAAACGCTGGCTTTGTTTTTATATTTTAAACTACAATAAAAGCATATGTTTTGTATTTATTAAGTTACAGTAAGCACCTTCTTACACAGCTCGGACTTCAAGTGCACCCACCAAGGTATTGGTAAAAAGTAAGCAGTAAGTGCTTCTTATCTGGAGTTTTTTTCTATTTGTATAGAACCAATAAAAATAGACAGTGCAATACAAAGATGAGATAATGACAGCTGAGGAAGCCCCATGTCTGAGCAACAATCATAGAAAGTAAACCCTTTAATAAAGTGTACCAAACAGAGAGAAGCTCAGGCTTATAGTATAGAAGGTTAAAGGTCTTAAACACAAGTGAGGAAAGTAAAATGGAACAAAAGGCTAGGTAAGACGTTGTTAAACATATTATACCTCACAATGCATTCATCTTATATTTATACTCTCTAAGTCTTATTTGCCCTAGATAAAGGAACACCGGGTTAACTACAGGATTTCTACAAACATACATTAATTCAAAGTTGGTGCATTGATGGGGAGGTAAGGAAAAGGATTGCTGTTGATGGAAGTACAATGTAATGTATGAGGTCCGAGCTTTGAATGAACACACACACACACACGTGGAAAAATATCACTATGGTTTACTAGTTTGGAGTTGGTTATTAGCTCAGAGGGAAACAGTTACTAGCCCACTCAATGTTAAAGGGACATAATACTCCTTAATCATTTGAAAGTGATGCAGCATAACTAAAAAGATAAAAAAAAATATCACCTGAACATCTCTATGTAAAAAGGGAAAATATTATACCTCACAATTTCTTCAAGTTATACCTCCCTGTCAAGCTACAAGTTGAAAAAAAATAAAAATAGCCAATCAGCAGTGCTGAGGTCATGCATTGCTTTTCTCTCATGAGATTTCATTGAAATGACCGTCTGCACATGCCAGATGATCATTCCCTTGCAAGTCCTGGGACTAGCATCATGGCTGCTTAAAAGGGACATGAAATCTAAAAAATATCTTTCACGATTTAGGTAGAGCACACAATTTTAAACAACTTTCCAGTTTACTTCTATTATCAAATTTGCTTAATTCTCTTGGTATCATTTCTTGAAGAAGCAGCAATGCGCTACTGGTTTCTAACTGAACATATGGGTGAGCCAATGACAATCGGTATGTGTGTGTATGTATGTACTGTATATACAGTACATACATAATGTGCAAAAAATGCAAACATAGTTGTAACCTCTATACAGAGTGATTAATCACAGCTTGATTAGCAGAACACGTGAGAATGTGTGGCAAGTGAATTGTATCCTAATACATCAAATGCCTACTTGTAAACATGATGTATTAATACAGTGCAAAGGAACTAGACATGATGTTATAATGTATCACAATAAAAGCAAATACATACTAAATAAAAATATATGTAAATAAAAATGAGCAAATGTTAACAGTAAGTCAAAACCTACTGGTCTGGCCAGACAACTCAAACAATATACTCACTATGCGTTTCTGGGTCAAGCCCCTTCATCAGGTGTCATATCTATGGGCTCAAATTTATAGGTTATATGCTACTAGCCAGGCCAAAATGTTACTCGCCACTTCTGATCCTGCCCACAACACACCCACTACTCTACCTCCTCTTTGCATATGTTTTGACATTGTGAAACATACGATTGTGCAGTCAATTTTTATATTTTATACCTTGTCCTTAAATTAAATAATGCTACATACAGCAATAGATTAAAAAAAATAAGTGCATAGCTGTTAGCAATATCAACCTGGTGGTTCTGGGTAAGACAACAGCTGGATAGAAATGGGAAGTTGTACAATATTACAAACCATTATAAAATGGAGTCAAATGAGATGGATTGGATTTTTGGGCAGCAAATTTGCAAGATGATCGTGACTGTAAACTAAATGTTGTTAAAAGATCATAATGATTTGTTAGATTATGTGCAATCAGATGGACTCTGGTGTATGTACTTCCTAAAATTGCAATAAAGAAATAAAATTAAAAAAAAGAAATGGGAAGTTGTTGAAGGGAGAAAGAGTACCGACAGTCATGGAAGGTCATAGAGGACCTGGAGATTTTCTTTTAATAATCATCATCTCACCCTTCTCTCTCAACTATCTTTCTCCCCTCCCTCTTCAATCGCTCTTTTACCCTCTCGCTCATCTCTTAGGCCATATCTTCTCTTTACACTCTCTCTTTTCCCCCTCTCATATGTTTACTCTTATTTTTTCTCTCCACTCTCCTGTTAAGCTATCTTCTTTACTTTTTCTCTCTAACCTCTCAGTCTAAGCACTAATGTTGGTCCTACAGCCCTAGAGGAATAGCATATCCTTGGCCCTTTCTAGGATGTTTAATATCCCTTCAGAAAATATTTTTAGCACATAGTCCAAAATGTGCGTTTGTCAATGCTGCAATAGGAGGGTACATTTTTTCACTCTAAATTTTACTAGCCACCATTAATTTGCCACTCGCCAATGGCTAGTAAAGAGTGGAAAATCTGAATCATGAAATAATTGTTTGGGGTTTCATGTCCCTTTAAAGACTCTTTACAGTGGGGTGAGAATACTTAAGACATTTTGAGGTCAAATATATTGCTTTTTTTTATTTACATAGAGATGTTCAGGTGATATTTTCTAGTCTGTGTTTACAGAACTGCTGCATCACTTTCCAGTGCAACATTTTGGTACCATGTCCCCTTTAAAGATAGGAAAAAAGTAAAAATGTACTTTTCTCACTCAACCTGGGACATGTGGAAACTTCAATCGCTGTGTGTGTTTATGTGAGAATATACAAGAATTTACTACTAGAAAACCCTGTTCGTTGAATTTCTATGCAGTGGAGAAAGAAAACAATGGAGCAATGCACTGAACAGCAGAAACATTCCTGTAAACAAAATGTCTACAAAAAATATGTAGATGCACATTTCATTAGACCCACTTATTCAATTACCCACCTCCCCTGCATTTTACATCAAGCGTCAAATACGTAGACTTAATTTGACAGTCTGTCTCGTATATCTAGGGCTTTAATCTTATAGGTTATAAAAGCATATTGGAAATGTATTGCATTGGCCTCTACCAATCCTGATAGAAGGCTACTCCAAGGTATCAACAACATGGAGTAAATTTATCAGTAAACCTACCACCCCTCCATTTCAGAGCAGAAACTATTTTTCTTTTAATGTTGTTTTGGTAAATTTCTGAATGGCACAGCAAGGGAAGGGCAAGGTTAGATACACACAACAATTAGAAAAGATCACAATAAATCAGGTTATCGGGGCAGTTTGAGCACCTGGATCTGTCATACCAGGAGCAGTGGAAAATTTTCGGGGATAATTTGACCCTTCACCCCCAATGTAATCAAGTCCTGAAACAAAAGGAAAAAAAGAAACATAATCAGATTGAGGTGAAGTGCTGGCTGCTCCTGAACCTTTTCCTCCTCCCTAGGGTGACCCCAGGGGACAGACTGACATGTCAGCATGAGACAAGAATGATGTAAATTGAAACCGATTTCTCTTAAACAAAAAACGTGCATACTGTCCAAATATAAGCAACAGATTATGTAAATTACCACCTAAAAAAGGTATAGATGACTAACTGATACAAGAAAAACAACTTAATGTCTATAGACTGTGACATATAAGAGAATATACTGAAATAAGGAGCTTACACTGAAGTAGTTAAAGTTAGGCTTCTGAGCGTAACAGTACACAGACCACATAATATTTAAACACACACATTAAACATACAGTTATTATCAATATCATAATATACATCATGTAAGTCTTGCTAACACAAATAATAAATAATTCATCTCTGGCTAGCAGGACACAACACATTACTTAAAGGGACATTATACACTCATTTTTTCTTTGCATAAATGTTTTGTAGATGATCTATTTATATAGCCCATAAAGTGTTTTTTTAAAATAAATGTATAGTTTTGCTTATTTTTAAATAACATTGCTCTGATTTTCAGACTCCTAACCAAGCCCCAAAGTTTTATGTGAATACGGTCAGCTACCTTCTCCAGCTTGCTCCTGTTTGTGTAAAGGGTCTTTTCATATGCAAAAGAAGGGGGAGGGGGGTTGTCTTATTTGCCACTTGCAGTGGGCTTTCCAGCTACCTTTTCAACACAGCCAAACTGACAGCTTCTAAGTAAGTTTTTAAATAGTTTTATACTGGATTTTTATAACAGTATCTGTGCATCTTATTCTTTATAGTAGTGTCTATTACATGCAGTTATATGAAAATGAGTGTATACTGTCCCTTTAAGTTGCAGAAGGGAAAGTGGGATGGGGAAGGGTGGAGGAAAGGCAGGAGTGTACATGGTGTCAAGTAATGAACCAAACTGAGTTGAAAGTCCAGAAACCTACTCGTTCCATCATCAGGCTCAAAAGTGGCTGTGTTGTTCCATGTGCTGCTGTTCCCATAGCCGTCATCTGTGCTGGATGGCTCTACATAGTCTGCAGGGTTAAAGGTCCTGAAAGCATAAAATTGTGAAAGTAGGAACTTACAAACCAAAGGACAGCTCTGAGTGTGAAGTCTGCATCCTATCATCATACCAATTTAAAAAGGGATAGGAACATCAAAATTAAACTTGCAAGAATCAGAGCATGCAATTTTAACACTTTTAAAAATCTCGCCTATTTTCAAACGTGCTTTGTTCTCTTGTTATACATTGTTGAAAATTAATATGCACATATACTACACTAGTGGAAGCTAGCTGATTGGTGTTTGCATACATTTGTCTCTTGTGATTGGCTAACTAGATGTGTTCAACTTAGTGTCAGTACTGCAATGCTGTTTTCTCTGGCTAAAGGATAACAAGAGAATGAAGCATATGTGATTAAAGTAAATTTGAACGTTGTTTAAAATGTTATGTTCTATCTGAATCATGAATGTAATTTTTGTGGTTTCCAGTCCCTTTAAAAACAAAATTCAAATACACCACAATTGGATACATTATTTCATACAATAATGTAACAAAATTAAAATAGACAATTTATAGCTGAAGCCTGGAAACTCTAAAATTCTGATGATTCCATAAAAGTCCCCAGCATTTAATGAAGTACTTCTTATATAGTTCCTCCGGACTTTTACAACAGTCATCCGTAATACTATTTTATAGCAGCAGTTGAGGACCACTATAAGGTGCAATACAGCGGATTACCTTGTGCAGTTCCTAACTCGCATTTCCATATTTGTGCAGTTTATGGTTAGCTCAAGCATTTTATCCCCAGTGGAGCTCACCATCTGGAACATTGGCAGCCTTTGCCTATTTTGTCACAATCCATGCTTTGAACAACTCTGCACATCACAAGCTTTGCAATAAATGCGGATCTTCGGCCATCCAGTGTGCTATGTTTTGCACTCTCCAGCACTACGAATTGTTAGCCAGCTGAAAAAAACCCTCTCTCTACTTTGTAGTTATGTGAGTTTCACCTGCATAAACTGGGGACTCTTCCGGCTTTATGAGAGGTACAGCTGGAAGACACCCCAATTAATGCGGGTGAAACGCTCATAGCTACTTAGTAGCGAGAGGGGGTTCAGCTGGCTAACAATTCGTAGTGCTGGAGAGTGCAAAACATAGCACACTGGATAGCCGAAGATCCGCATTTATTGCAAAGCTTGTGATGAGCAAAGTTGTTCAAAGCACAAATTGTCACAAAATAGGCACAGGCGGCAAATATTCCAGACAGTGGGTTTCGTTGGAGATAAACGCTTGAGGTAACATCTGCACAATGCAATCTGCTGTATTGCACCTTATAGTGATCCTAAGTTTCTGCTATAAAAATAGTATTACAGTTGAATGTTGTAAAAGTCCGGAGGAACTATATAATTAGTACTTCATTAAATGCTGGGGACTTTTATAATCTAAAAACTCAGATTCCATAAAAGCTTTAGCTATAAATTGTTGCCATTATTTTATGAAACAGTGTATCCAAATATGGTGTATTTGAAATTTGTATTAAATTGGTGGATGGACTGAACACAATGTTCTATCTCAAATTTATCAACTGATAAATTTTTATAATTTGTTTTATATTCCCAGTGCACTAGTGATGGTATGATATTTAAAGATCTGTGCATATCCTAATAGGGCTAATTAAGTAAAAATAGTTTGCATAAAAATAAAAAAATTATAAAGTTAAAAAATTGCTGGCAAGTATTTTAAAATAATTTTCAAAAATTAGTTACATAGCCATGTTGGCTGGAGTAGTCTGATCCACCACCTTATCAGTGTTTAGCATCAGAAAAACAGGCATTGTATTTCAGCATCTAATTTGCTTTTGGGCATGCTCCAGCAGATGAGTGTTAAAAAAGTCTTGCAATCTACCAAATCAAAGGTGGATATAGGAGGCATAGAAGGAATTGTGTGGGGGGAGTTAGAGATGTACAATTCAGAAACTTAAAAGAAAGGGTTAATGGTGAGGCACTGCAGTATAAAATTACAGGTAAAGTAATGAAAGTACATATTATAATCTGTCTCTATCCCAACTTGTTTAATGTCCCTTTATTTTTTTCCTTTGGTGTAAATTACCAGTTTATTAAAAATATACACACACTTACCCCATGCCCTGTGCAGAAAACCGTCCACCTCTTCTTCCAGAGCCCCCTACAGACAAAGAAGATAGGCATGTCTACTCTTACAAAAAAACAAAATTTTAAACCAAGGGATAAATAGTGCTACAAATTGGTTATAAAGCTTTGTCTATGGAATGTTATTAGTACTATAACCACGACTTTCCTATCGACATCTATCTAGTGCGACTCATATGCGGGGAAATGGGGAGCAAGAGACACAAAATTTCACTCCAGGATCTTTATAACTTTGGGATATAGTACATATCTATATAGCTTCACAGTCTTCCATGATTTCAAAATATGTATGTTTATCTGGCTCCGAAATGTGATAAAATGAGGTAACCCCAGATTTACATTGTAAGATTCATAAAGAAACAAAATTCCCATATATTGCAGTATTGCACAGGGCCTTGCTATTGTACCACTGAAGCGTTTGGTTTGGAGTCTGCAATTACACCAATGGATTATACCAAAATATCTCCTTTGTCGCTGACATTTCCCTCCTCTGTAATAAATTTACACTTTTGTACTCATCTATTTTTTTTAAGTGATCTACACACACTTTTTCTAAACAGATCACAACATTTTAGAAATGGTTTGTATATAAGCATTCACTCAAAATTCTGTGTTCTTTCAACCCAGTGTGTGCCAGCTTACAGAGCAATTCCCAAGCTCTAGGTAATACAATGAAACAGAATGAAGCTGCACTCTCAAAAGGTGAAAAAGCAACATTTCAGGGCTCTTGCCGCTTTGTCACGATCTAGGAGAGTGCAGGTTCATTCTGTTTCATTGGATGACCTTTTAGAAAAACTTTGATATACACAAAATGGCATTCAGAAAAAATGTTATGTTATTTTCTGAAACATAATGGTAACAAAACTAAATTTATTTTTGAAGTTCTGAAACAAAATATTTCAAGATATATAAGGCTACCTATAGAGCACTAGATACTATAAAAAAGTCTAATGGTGTAAGGTATTTCCTGTTGTCACAATAACCACCTGGTAGCTGGACAAATCCAGGAGCTCCCATTTTAAAACTAAGGGCCTCACAAGCCTCTATGTATTTGGAAAGTGAGAAGAACAATCCCACCACCCAAAAGCTTTTTCCATATACTTATGGACCTGGCACATACGAATGCCATTGTAATCACCTGATGCTACCTGGGCATCAGTGAACCCAAAAAGAGACCATCTTCTTTCATGCTAATCCTACTTTTAGAACCCAGGATCACCAATCCGTAGCAAATGAAGCAGCTGCTAATATGCAAGTAAAGAATTGGAAAACCACCACTGTGACCTTCGCACAGAAAAGGTAAAAAAAAAAAGTCTTGTTCTCTAACTAGAATAGTTCAATTCAAAGCTAAAATTGTCTCATTAAACCTCTCTATGGTAAACGAATAGCTTCAAGATCACCAATTACACTGCCTTAACCATATGTTCTTTCTTGAAAAGTCCCTCTACCCTATTATTGTAAACCTCTTGCAAAAAGATGGTCTATAAATACTAAATTTGTATGTTCTTGGTTCAGGATCTCCCATTACACAAGTTATACAGTAATACTCCTTGAGTATTTTTTTCCCCACTAGATTGTAAGCTCTTTAGAGAGCGACCTCATTTAAGATCTTTTTGTTCTCTCGCATGTTATATCCTATAAGATTTTGATAAGAGAGAAATGGTTACCTCTGCCTCTTCCACGTCCACGGCGCCCCCGTTCAGTTCCTCTGCCCGACGACCCTCCAGTCTTACCACCTTCCAAACCATTCTCCTGCGCCCGGACTGTAAGAGAAATAAGCCAACAAGTTGAAATACTGTGTAATAAAAAAAAAAAAAAAAAAAACTAAAAAAAAACCAAAAAAAAAACCATGAATTATGCTTACCAGATATTTTCCTTTCCTTCTGTATGAGGAGAGTCCACGGCTTCATTCATTACTTGTGGGAATACAGAACCTGGCCACCAGGAAGAGGCAGAGACGCCTCAGCCAAAGGCTAAAAAACACCTCCCCCACTCCCCTCATCCCCCAGTCATTCTGCCGAGGGAACAAGGAACAGTGGGAGTAATATCAGGCTATAAAAAGGTGCCAGAGGAACAACAAAAATTTAGGTCCGCCCAACGGAGAAAAAAAACGGACGGGGGCCGTAGACCCTCCTCATACAGAAGAAAAACATAATTTATGTAAGAACTTACCTGATAAATTCATTTCTTTCATATTAACAAGAGTCCATGAGCTAGTGACGTATGGGATATACATTCCTACCAGGAGGGGCAAAGTTTCCCAAACCTTAAAATGCCTATAAATACACCCCTCACCACACCCACAAATCAGTTTAACGAATAGCCAAGAAGTGGGGTGATAAGAAAAAAAGTGCGAAGCATATAAAATAAAAAATTGGAATAATTGTGCTTTATACAAAAAAATCATAACCACCACAAAAAAGGGTGGGCCTCATGGACTCTTGTTAATATGAAAGAAATGAATTTATCAGGTAAGTTCTTACATAAATTATGTTTTCTTTCATGTAATTAACAAGAGTCCATGAGCTAGTGACGTATGGGATAATGACTACCCAAGATGTGGATCTTTCCACACAAGAGTCACTAGAGAGGGAGGGATAAAATAAAGACAGCCAATTCCTGCTGAAAATAATCCACACCCAAAATAAAGTTTAACAAAAAACATAAGCAGAAGATTCAAACTGAAACCGCTGCCTGAAGAACTTTTCTACCAAAAACTGCTTCAGAAGAAGAAAATACATCAAAATGGTAGAATTTAGTAAAAGTATGCAAAGAGGACCAAGTTGCTGCTTTGCAGATCTGGTCAACCGAAGCTTCATTCCTAAACGCCCAGGAAGTAGATACTGACCTAGTAGAATGAGCTGTAATTCTTTGAGGCGGAATTTTACCCGACTCAACATAGGCAAGATGAATTAAAGATTTCAACCAAGATGCCAAAGAAATGGCAGAAGCTTTCTGGCCTTTCCTAGAACCGGAAAAGATAACAAATAGACTAGAAGTCTTACGGAAAGATTTCGTAGCTTCAACATAATATTTCAAAGCTCTAACAACATCCAAAGAATGCAATGATTTCTCCTTAGAATTCTTAGGATTAGGACATAATGAAGGAACCACAATTTCTCTACTAATGTTGTTGGAATTCACAACTTTAGGTAAAAATTCAAAAGAAGTTCGCAACACCGCCTTATCCTGATGAAAAATCAGAAAAGGAGACTCACACGAAAGAGCAGATAATTCAGAAACTCTTCTAGCAGAAGAGATGGCCAAAAGGAACAAAACTTTCCAAGAAAGTAATTTAATGTCCAATGAATGCATAGGTTCAAACGGAGGAGCTTGAAGAGCTCCCAGAACCAAATTCAAACTCCAAGGAGGAGAAATTGACTTAATGACAGGTTTTATACGAACCAAAGCTTGTACAAAACAATGAATATCAGGAAGAATAGCAATCTTTCTGTGAAAAAGAACAGAAAGAGCGGAGATTTGTCCTTTCAAAGAACTTGCGGACAAACCCTTATCTAAACCATCCTGAAGAAACTGTAAAATTCTCGGTATTCTAAAAGAATGCCAAGAAAAATGATGAGAAAGACACCAAGAAATATAAGTCTTCCAGACTCTATAATATATCTCTCGAGATACAGATTTACGAGCCTGTAACATAGTATTAATCACGGAGTCAGAGAAACCTCTATGACCAAGAATCAAGCGTTCAATCTCCATACCTTTAAATTTAAGGATTTCAGATCCGGATGGAAAAAAAAGGACCTTGTGACAGAAGGTCTGGTCTTAACGGAAGAGTCCATGGCTGGCAAGATGCCATCCGGACAAGATCCGCATACCAAAACCTGTGAGGCCATGCCGGAGCTATTAGCAGAACAAACGAGCATTCCCTCAGAATCTTGGAGATTACTCTTGGAAGAAGAACTAGAGGCGGAAAGATATAGGCAGGATGATACTTCCAAGGAAGTGATAATGCATCCACTGCCTCCGCCTGAGGATCCCGGGATCTGGACAGATACCTGGGAAGTTTCTTGTTTAGATGAGAGGCCATCAGATCTATCTCTGGGAGCCCCCACAATTGAACAATCTGAAGAAATACCTCTGGGTGAAGAGACCATTCGCCCGGATGCAACGTTTGGCGACTGAGATAATCCGCTTCCCAATTGTCTACACCTGGGATATGAACCGCAGAGATTAGACAGGAGCTGGATTCCGCCCAAACCAAAATTCGAGATACTTCTTTCATAGCCAGAGGACTGTGAGTCCCTCCTTGATGATTGATGTATGCCACAGTTGTGACATTGTCTGTCTGAAAACAAATGAACGATTCTCTCTTCAGAAGAGGCCAAAACTGAAGAGCTCTGAAAACTGCACGGAGTTCCAAGATATTGATCGGTAATCTCACCTCCTGAGATTCCCAAACTCCTTGTGCCGTCAGAGATCCCCACACAGCTCCTCAACCTGTGAGACTTGCATCTGTTGAAATTACAGTCCAGGTCGGAAGAACAAAAGAAGCCCCCTGAATTAAACGATGGTGATCTGTCCACCACGTTAGAGAGTGCCGAACAATCGGTTTTAAAGATATTAATTGATATATCTTCGTGTAATCCCTGCACCATTGGTTCAGCATACAGAGCTGAAGAGGTCGCATGTGAAAACGAGCAAAGGGGATCGCGTCCGATGCAGCAGTCATAAGACCTAGAATTTCCATGCATAAGGCTACCGAAGGGAATGATTGAGACTGAAGGTTTCGACAGGCTGTAATCAATTTTAGACGTCTCTTGTCTGTTAAAGACAAAGTCATGGACACTGAATCTATCTGGAAACCCAGAAAGGTTACCCTTATTTGAGGAATCAAAGAACTTTTTGGTAAATTGATCCTCCAACCATGATCTTGAAGAAACAACACAAGTCGATTCGTATGAGACTCTGCTAAATGTAAAGACGGAGCAAGTACCAAGATATCGTCCAAATAAGGAAATACCACAATACCCTGTTCTCTGATTACAGACAGAAGGGCACCGAGAATCTTTGTGAAAATTCTTGGAGCTGTAGCAAGGCCAAACGGTAGAGCCACAAATTGGTAATGCTTGTCTAGAAAAGAGAATCTCAGGAACTGATAATGATCTGGATGAATCGGAATATGCAGATATGCATCCTGTAAATCTATTGTGGACATATAATTCCCTTGCTGAACAAAAGGCAATATAGTCCTTACAGTTACCATCTTGAACGTTGGTATCCTTACATAACGATTCAATAATTTTAGATCCAGAACTGGTCTGAAGGAATTCTCCTTCTTTGGTACAATGAAGAGATTTGAATAAAATCCCATCCCCTGTTCCGGAACTGGAACTGGCATAATTACTCCAGCCAACTCTAGATCTGAAACACAATTCAGAAATGCTTGAGCTTTCACTGGATTTACTGGGACATGGGAAAGAAAAAATCTCTTTGCAGGAGGTCTCATCTTGAAACCAATTCTGTACCCTTCTGAAACAATGTTCTGAATCCAAAGATTGTGAACAGAATTGATCCAAATTTCTTTGAAAAAACGTAACCTGCCCCCTACCAGCTGAACTGGAATGAGGGCCGTACCTTCATGTGAACTTAGAAACAGGCTTTGCTTTTCTAGCAGGCTTGGATTTATTCCAGACTGGAGATGGTTTCCAAACTGAAACTGCTCCTGAGGATGAAGGATCAGGCTTTTGTTCTTTGTTGAAACGAAAGGAACGAAAACGATTGTTAGCCCTGTTTTTACCTTTAGACTTTTTATCCTGTGGTAAAAAAGTTCCTTTCCCACCAGTAACAGTTGAAATAATAGAATCCAACTGAGAACCAAATAATTTGTTTCCCTGGAAAGAAATGGAAAGTAGAGTTGATTTAGAAGCCATATCAGCATTCCAGGTCTTAAGCCATAAAGCTCTTCTGGCTAAGATAGCCAGAGACATAAATCTAACATCAACTCTAATAATATCAAAAATGGCATCACAGATGAAATTATTAGCATGCTGGAGAAGAATAATAATATCATGAGAATCACGATTTGTTACTTGTTGCGCTAGAGTTTCCAACCAAAAAGTTGAAGCTGCAGCAACATCAGCCAATGATATAGCAGGTCTAAGAAGATTACCTGAACATAGATAAGCTTTTCTTAGAAAAGATTCAATTTTTCTATCTAAAGGATCCTTAAACGAGGTACCATCTGACGTAGGAATGGTAGTACGTTTAGCAAGGGTAGAAATAGCCCCATCAACTTTAGGGATTTTGTCCCAAAATTCTAACCTGTCAGGCGGAACAGGATATAATTGCTTAAAACGTTTAGAAGGAGTAAATGAATTACCCAATTTATCCCATTCCTTAGCAATTACTGCAGAAATAGCATTAGGAACAGGAAAGACTTCTGGAATAACCGCAGGAGCTTTAAAAACCTTATCCAAACGTATAGAATTAGTATCAAGAGGACTAGAATCCTCTATTTCTAAAGCAATTAGTACTTCTTTAAGTAAAGAGCGAATAAATTCCATCTTAAATAAATATGAAGATTTATCAGCATCAATCTCTGAGATAGAATCCTCTGAACCAGAAGAGTCCAAAGAATCAGAATGATGGTGTTCATTTAAAAATTCATCTGTAGAGAGAGAAGATTTAAAAGACTTTTTACGTTTACTAGAAGGAGAAATAACAGACAAAGCCTTCTTTATGGATTCAGAAACAAAATCTCTTATGTTATCAGGAACATTCTGCACCTTAGATGTTGAGGGAACTGCAACAGGCAATGGTACATCACTAAAGGAAATATTATCTGCTTTAACAAGTTTGTCATGACAATTATTACAAACAACAGCTGGAGGAATAGCTACCAAAAGTTTACAGCAGATACACTTAGCTTTGGTAGATCCAGCAGGCAGTGGTTTTCCTGTAGTATCTTCTGGCTCAGATGCAACGTGAGACATCTTGCAATATGTAAGAGAAAAAACAACATATAAAGCAAAATAGATCAAATTCCTTATAAGACAGTTTCAGGAATGGGAAAAAAATGCCAAACATCAAGCTTCTAGCAACCAGAAGCAAATGAAAAATGAGACTGAAATAATGTGGAGACAAAAGCGACGCCCATATTTTTTGGCGCCAAATAAGACGCCCACATTATTTGGCGCCTAAATGCTTTTGGCGCCAAAAATGACGCCACATCCGGAACGCCGACATTTTTGGCGCAAAATAACGTCAAAAATGACGCAACTTCCGGCGACACATATGACGCCGGAAACGGAAAAGAATTTTTGCGCCAAAAAAGTCCGCGCCAAGAATGACGCAATAAAATGAAGCATTTTCAGCCCCCGCGAGCCTAACAGCCCACAGGGAAAAAAGTCAAATTTTTTGAGGTAAGAAAAAATATGATAATTTAAAGCATAATCCCAAATATGAAACTGACTGTCTGGAAATAAGGAAAGTTGAACATTCTGAGTCAAGGCAAATAAATGTTTGAATACATATATTTAGAACTTTATAAATAAAGTGCCCAACCATAGCTTAGAGTGTCACAGAAAATAAGACTTACTTACCCCAGGACACTCATCTACATGTTTGTAGAAAGCCAAACCAGTACTGAAACGAGAATCAGTAGAGGAAATGGTAAATATAAGAGTATATCGTCGATCTGAAAAGGGAGGTAAGAGATGAATCTCTACGACCGATAACAGAGAACCTTATGAAATAGACCCCGTAGAAGGAGATCACTGCATTCAATAGGCAATACTCTCCTCACATCCCTCTGACATTCACTGCACGCTGAGAGGAAAACCGGGCTCCAACTTGCTGCGGAGCGCATATCAACGTAGAATCTAGCACAAACTTACTTCACCACCTCCCTTGGAGGCAAAGTTTGTAAAACTGATTTGTGGGTGTGGTGAGGGGTGTATTTATAGGCATTTTAAGGTTTGGGAAACTTTGCCCCTCCTGGTAGGAATGTATATCCCATACGTCACTAGCTCATGGACTCTTGTTAATTACATGAAAGAAAGGAAATTATCTGGTAAGCATAATTAATGTTTTCCATCTTAATATGGGGAGAGTCTCCACGGTTTCATTCATTACTTGTGGGAAACATATACCCAAGCTCTAGGGGACACTGAATAAAAACGGGAGGGTAAAAAAAGGCGGACCCTATTCTGAGGGCACCACAGCCTGCAAAACCCTTCTCCCAAAAGCTGATTCATCTGAAGCAAAAACGTCAAATGTGTAAAATTTTGAAAAGGTATATAAGGAGGACCAGGTAGCCACCCTAAAAATCTGCTGCATAGAGGCCTCATTCTTGAAGGCCCAAGATGAAGCCACAGCTCTAGTTGAATGAGCCGTAATCCTCTGAGGAGGCTTATGTCCCACTGTTTCATATGCCAAGCTAATAATGCTCCCCAACCAAAAATATAGGGAAGCGGAACAAGCCTTATGCCCTCTACGCTTCCCAGAATAGACAAACAAGGACAAAGTCTGTTTAAAATCCTTCATAGCCTGAAGATAGAATCTCAAAGCCCGAACCAGATCCAAATTATGAAGTAACCGTTCCTTCGAAGGAGGAGGATTGGGACACAAGGAACCACAAACTCCTGATTGATGCTGCAATCAGATACAACCTTAGGGAGAAAACCCAACCCAGTACGAAGAACAGCCTTAGCATGAAAAAACAGGTAAGGAGGCTCACATTGCAAGGCCGCCATCTCAGACTCTGCATGCCGAAGCAATAGCCAGTAGAAAAAAAACCTTGAGCCCCTTGTGCAATAACAAAGATAGAGCCAAAATCTGTCCCTTTAAGGAACTAAGCGGCAAGTCCCTTCTCCAAACCATTTTGAAAAAAAAGAAAGAATCCTAGACACCTTGACCTTATACCAGGGGATTCCACGCTCTTCACACCAGAATAAGTAGGTCTTCCACACCTTATGATAGATTCGACAGGTGACCGACTTTCTAGCTTGAATGAGTATCACTCTCTCAGAAAAACCTCTCTTGGCTAGGACTAAGCGTTCAATGTCCACACAGTCAGCCTCAGAGAATCTAGATTCTGATGAACAAAAGGACCCTGTTCCAGCAGATCCCTGCGACAAGGTAACCTTCATGGAGGAGATAACATCCCCACCAGGTCAGCAAATCACATCCTTCCTGGCCACGACGGAGCAATTAGAAAAGCCGAAGCTTGCTCCTGCTTGATGAGGGCCACTACACAAGGGAGAAGTGGTAACGGTGGAAAAATGTAAACTAGGCTGAACCTCAAAGGCATTGCTAATGCATCAGCTCTGAGGATCCCTGGACCGCGACCCGTATCGGGACACCATGAGATCTCCGGCATCCCCCATCTGTTGCAAATCTCCGCAAACACCTTGGTATGGAGAGACCATAGCCCCAGATTTAACGATTATCTGCTGAGAAAATCCGCTTCCCAGTTGTCCACACTCAGTATGTGGATTGCTGACAGCGAGCAGTTGTGGGCCTCCGCCCATTCCAGGATCCGAGATACTTCCCTCACTGCCAGGGAGCTCCTCGTTCCCCCCTGATGGTTGACGTAAGCCACTGAGGTTATGTTGTCTAATTGGAATCTGATAAACTATGACAACCCTAGAAGAGGCCAAGTCTTCAGAGCATTGAAGATCGCTCGAAGTTCCAAAATGTTGATCGGGAGGAGAGATTCCTCGAGTCCAGAGGCCCTGTGCCTTCCTGGGACCACAAACAGCTCCCCATCCTGAGAGACTTGCATCTGTAGTCACAATCTCCCAGGATGGTCTCAAGAAGGATGTCCCTTGGAACAGGTGATCTGGACAGAGCCACCAAGAGAGCGATTCTCTTGCCCAGTTATCCCGAGAAATCTGTTTAGACAGATCCGAATGGTCGCTGTTCCACTGTCTCAGCATGCACAGCTGAAGAGGTCTGAGATGGAATCTGGCGAATGGGATGAGATCTATACTGGACACCATGAGCCCAATTACCTACATACACCGGGCCACAGAGGGCCTTAAAGAGGTCTAGAGGGCAAGAAAATTGGAAGTAATTTTGCAACGTCTCTGGGCTGTAAGAAATATTCTCATGGAAATGGAATCTATTATCGTACCCAGGAATTCCACCTTGGTACTGGGAACCAGATAACTCTTTTCTAAGTTTATCCTCCATCCATGAGATCGAAGAAGTAGAAGAGCTCTTAAATGGTCCTCTGCCAGCCGACAGGTCGGAGCCTGAAATAGGATGTCGTCCAAGTATGGCGCTACTGCAATACCTCTGGATCTCGCCACCTCGGACAGAGCCCACAGAAACTTTGTAAAGACTCTTGGGGCAGTAGTTAGACCAAATGGAAGAGCAACAAACTGGAAGTGCTGGTCTTGTAACGCGAATCTTAAGAACTTGAAATGATCCTTGTGCATTGGCACATTGCGATGACCTCCAGAACCCAAGGGTCTTGAACGTCCCCAAGCTAAGCCTCCACAAAAAGAGCCCCCAACAGGATCAAGCAACGGATCAGGGGCCGCCCCTTCATGACGATTTTGTTTAGGCAGCTTCTTGTTCTGCTTGGATTTATTTCAAGATTGAGACGGTTTCCAAGTTCCCTTGGACTGTTCAGGCTTCGTGGAGGGCTGCTGGCGTTGAGATTTAGCCAAACGAAAGGGACAAAAATTAGGACCCAGTCCTTTAGATTTATTCTTATCCTGCGGTAGAAAGGCACCCTAGCCCCCAGTGACCGTGGATATGATTGAGTCCAGGCCTGGACCAAAGAGAATCTTCCCCTTAAATGGCAGGGAAAGTAGTCTAGATTTTGAAGTCCTGTCCGCAGACCAAGACTTCAGCCACAGTGCCCTACGTGCTAGTACTGAAAAACCTGATGCCTTGGCATTCAGGCGAATAATCTGCATATTTGCATCACAAATAGGACCGAAAAGAATCTTCCCCTTAAATGGAATGGAAAGTAATCTAGGATTTTGAAGTCATGTCTGCAGACCAAGACTTCAGCCAGAGTGCCCTACGGGCTAGAACAGAAAAACATGATGTCTTGGCATTCAGGAGAATGATCTGCTTATTTGCATCACAGATAAAAGAATTAGCTACCCTCAGGCCTTAATTCTTTCCTGGATCTCGTCAAGGGGAGTTTCCACCTTGATCATCTCTGATAAGAGTGTCGCACCAATAGGTAGCGGCTCCAGGCAACGCAGCAACCACCGCTGCAGGTTGAAACAAATACCCCGTGTGCGGAAACATTCTTTCTTAACAGAGTTTCTAGCTTCTTATCCATGGGCTCCTTAAACGACTATCTTCAAGCGGGATAGTAGTGCACTTAGCAAGCGTGGAGAAAGCTCCATCCACAACACTAATTTAGAGTCCAGAACCGGGAACAATTTCATAAATGAAGAGGGAGAAAAAGAAGATCCAAGTCTCTCCCATTCATGCTTAATAATATTAGCCATCTTTACGGGAACCGGGAAAGTCTGTGGCACCACCCTGTCCTCATAAACTTTATCAAGCTAAGGAATAAAAGGTTCCTCATGTAATTTAGGTTCTGGAACCTCTAAAGTAGCCAACACTACTTTTAAAAGAAAGTGTAAGTGCGCTATCCTAAATCTAAAGTCTGGTTCTTCCGCAGCTAAAGGTTTAGAGGCAGCAGATTCCAACCCAGAAAGAGCATCCACTATAGTAACGGAGGTGTCATCAGCGGATAATCTTGTATCAGATAAATAAAACAAGTTAGTAGATGACCCCTGGGAAGGATAGCAATATTTGACCTTGCGCTTAGCAGGGCGAGGTAAAGCACTGAAGGCCGCAGACACTGCCGTTTGTAGCAGCTCCCGAAGGAGGATTAGGAGTGCAATGGGAAGCTGCATGTGTAATAGGAGATGAATGCATGGAACGCACCTCACAGGACAGAGACCCCTCAGAGGTGGACAGCTCAGTGGTACTAAACATCTTGGGTTTCTTAGATATAAGAACTTTATCAAGGCATGTGGAACATAATTGAGCAGGCGGGTATACTGTAGCCTCCTCACAATAAAAACAGGTATTAGATTTAGGTAAAGAGGCAGTACCCTCTAACAGAGTCCTCCATAGCTTGCGCTTTCAAGATAAACTATATAAAAAGATAAATGGCACCTTTAAACCCCCAATGGCTGGGGCACTCACCACCTCCTATGACCCAGGCCCACAGAGAAACTGCTTTGTCTCCTGTAAACCGTATGGTCAGGAAAGAGGAAATCATTGAGACCACACCCGGTCACGTGGTGTGCCATGCAGGACCTCCCCTGCTCCTGGAATAAGCGCACCAAACCTAACAGGCCACACAGTTATCCAAAAACTAAAGTAAAACCTGAATGTTCCAACATCTGCCTGAGCCTCATCTCACACATGTTGCAGCATAGAACATAATAAAGCAAATTATGCGTAAATCGCTACTGTTCAATAATCACCTTCCTGAGATATTAACCTTTGATTCCATATAGATAAAAGGAGTCACACTGTGACCTTGTCTTCTTGCATTATCATACGAGTATAAAATGAAACAATCTTACCGGAACAGACACACAGTCTTGTAGCATCGCACCTGACATGGACTTGAGTGATAGAAGACGGCAGTGAAACTCGTCAACACTGATTGCTTAGAAGCTGTTAATAAGACTCTGGATGGTTTTGCAGAAAGATTCTCCCTGCATCTCCAAACCCGAACATTTGTCAATTCTCTCACTGAGAGGCTGACAAGACTACTTAAAATCCAGTCCCATACTGAAGAGTACTGCCCTCCATAAGAGACTACTATGAATCTTCCGACACTTCTCTGTCATCCTCCTGTGACGAAAGGCAAAGAATGACTGGGCGATGGATGAGGGAGGTATTTAAGCCTTTGGCTGGGGTGTCTGTCTCCTCCTGGTGGCCAGGTTCTGTATTCCCACAAGTAATGAATGAAGCCGTGGACTCTCCTCATATTAAGAAGGAAATACAGAATACTGAGGCATTGCCCTGGACCAGGTGATGGTGAACCACTGCATTGTGAATGAGTTACACGCAAGTCCCACAGCTACAAAACGAACTTGATTGCTATACACTGTAGAACCACTTATAAAGTTATTATGGAGCAGAAGCAGAGCATATGACTTGTATAAAATAAATAATGTAACACTGCAAAAAACAAATGTCTCAGTAAAAAGAAACCAAAAAATAAAAAAAAGGATCAAATGGCTTTACACAAACATACGTGTGTAGTGGTAGTCTAAATAAGGGGTGAATGCCCCAAAGCATGTACATGTGTGCACACAATTGCCCAGAACCCTGTTACCAAATTTTCTAGTCAAGGGAGAAAAGTTACTAGACCACTAAATGTTAAAGACGTGGAAAAAAAAAAAAAATCAAGATATAAATATACTATCTAATAAGAGGAAATTTTGGAATCCTGGATTGCATCAAAGCAACCTATTTATTCTCTATTTTAAGCTATTTAATTTTTAAGCAATGGAGCTTAAAAATTAAATATCAAATTAATATTTTATCTTTAGCATGATAAACATTGTACGTAATTAACATACTCCTTGAAACAGCACAGGAAGTAGCACTTTTCCCCAGCAGGAAGGGGCTTGTCACAGGACCCGTCTAAATGCCTTGAACGTTTTTTTCCCTCTTGTATATGTCAAACACACAGAATTTATACCAAGCAGTGCATACATTCCAACAGCTAACTACTCCTAAAAATGTTTGAGTTTTTTGGAGAGGCCTGTTGAATAGGTTTAGAACCTGATTTAATATGGTTTCAAAAAGGATCTCTAACAAATTTTAAAAAAATAATTCTATTAACCCTATGGCTGCCTGAGGGTGCTGCAACGCAACCAACCGTGAATAAAGAAAATAAATCACAAATCTAACATGCATATCAAAGAGCATTTTTAAACATGTTAAAATATTTTCCTTTGCATAAAAGGTTAAAAAACTGTTTAAATTCATTTTAAAACAAACATAAAATGTGTTTGTGCACAATTCATCACTCGAGAGATCGCACACTGATTAATAAACATAAGTTCCCCATCTATATTGCTAGATGGTACCAAACCCAACATAAACATTTAGCTCATGTTTGATGGTATAGTATTTTTTTATTATTATTATTATTTCTAAATAAATGTGGCTTTTATTTGACTTTTGAACATTTTTTTTCCTTACTACTACAGAGTACTGGGACTCTGCTCTACGGTGTTCAATACCTCAGCCAGGGTGCCTCATGATACAGCCGTTATAGGAGACCTATATACAGCATGATACTGGGCTCTACAGACTTAATGTTTACGTCCCCAGTGCGAACATCCAGCGTCTCCTGAAGATATCTCCTGCATCCCTCTTTATCAAAGTTATAACACATACCAGCAAGGATATTTCAAGATTTTCCTTGTGAATCCGGATTTAATTGTTTGCTACCGGAGTTCACAATTGAGGATCAAGCATATAACTTGGTAATTTGTGAATGCATTTATTTTTTAGGGATTGTATATAGGAAACTGCATTATTAACACTGTGTATAATTTAGGAGCGCAACAATACGGTCCCTCACGGTTTTCTGCACATTAGTGGAAAGTCATTTTGAAATGACTTAACTCTGTATGAGTTCAGATTGTTTGGCAAGCATGCAAGACAGAAGTGACGATCAATACAGTTTTCAATATCTTTAAAGCAACAGGATTATTTATGCTGTATAATTAACTGGCTTTCATTAAGGATATACTGCTGACTATTTTATATAGGCTGTTCTCTCTGCATGGACTCGTTTTCTTTTTTCAAGAGGAATCAATGTCAAAGTTGATGGCTACATAAAGGTGTACTCACACTCTCTCCCACGGCTGCCCCCTCGCCCTCTCCTGGGTGTCCCTCCACGCCTTCTGCTAAAATCTCTCTCTCTGTCTCTGTTTTCTCTGTTCTCTTCGCTGGGTTCAGTCTGACCTACTTCCTTCTGTCCAGATACTCCCTTCTTCTTTCCCACCATCTCCCATGAGTGCTAAGGAACAAGAGAAAAAAAGTGTTAAAACAGAACTAAATACCAACTGATTTCTGTTTTAGCAATAGGCAAAATGCCTTTCTTATCATTCTTAGGTATGCCCTGGTACAATAGTCTGCAAAGTGCCATCAGCAATATCTATTAGGGAATTCACTTGTTTTTTTAGAGACCACAAGAAAAAAAAAACGTAATTACCGTGTCTGGGTTCCCTTCAAGCAGGACATTGATTGCTCTGTTAATATCTCCATTGCAGTCATGCAGTGCGATCACACATTCGTCCTGATTTTTCCCTGTTATGTCAATCAACTGACAAGAGAAATAGGGCATAATTAGGGCACAACCACCAAGAGACTGTGCCTTACACATTGAAGAATATGATTTTCTTTTCATGGACCATTAATTTATTTATATAAAGGAATCCTATAACCTATAAAGCTACTCCTTTCTGGATTAAACAGACCTCATATTTGCCCAAACCTCAGCTTAATGACTATGAAATACAGTAGAATTGCATTAACAACAAATGCATAACAAAAAAAAAAGCAAAAAATGATAACGCAATTACTAAAATGACATTGTCACCAAGTGAGAGCAGGAGTTTGTGTCATTTCACAGTTCCATCTCACTTGTGAGTTATTTTTCAATCACAATCCCCTCACTCAAGAGATTGCAGAATTACACTATGTGGTGCCCCTTTCTTATGCTTTGATTTTCAGGAATTATCGCTGACACCGTAATGGATTAAAGTGTAGCTTCAAGCATCCTGTTCAAGAAAGCTCAAATTTAGACTTTATAACAATATATTCATCAATTTTTACTCATTTTTCTTTTATTCCTTTGTTGTAATATTTTTTAAATATTTCAATATTTATAATTCCCACATTTGTTTGCATATTTTTAGACAGTGTGAGTCCCCTTTTAGATTGATATAAATACTTTGTGTGTTTAACCCCTTCGTGAGGGATAAACACAGAGGTGCAAGGTCGCTAGTATGAAAATGACATGCTCTAACGAATTAGAGCATGTCATTTCTCAACTATAACGGCCCTTTAATTTACCAATATTCTGTGTAAAGAAGGGGGGGGGGGGATGTATGTCTCACTTGTTTCACTTTCTCCTCAAAGTCTGCATCATTGTGATCAGAAATCATCTGTGCAAGTCGAATCTGTTCTGCAGTAGCCTGAAAGAAACATAAAATATTTAGACACAAATCTAAAAATTTCAGTTTACTTCTGTTCTATAATCTTTCTATAATACCTGTGGCCTTTGCTTGTGCTGCGTCTGGTTCTGTGTTGATGTCTGTTCCCAGTTGCCCCGGGCACGATTTGTGGCCACCGAGGTCATCATTTACAGTATATACAAAAAAAAAACAGTATTTACAAAGTAGAACTCTGAAAGAGAAGCAAACACAACATGTTAGAACTACATTGTTCCATTGGTAACTAGATATGAAAACAGTTTCACTATTAAAGATTGTTACACATTGTATAACTGTTGGAAAAGTAGCAAGCTCAAGGGCCACAGGTTATAGTTTTTTTTATGGCTCAAGGAAAAAAAATAATCAGGAATAAAAAAGGAGCCAGAAGTGGATAACAGAAGACAAGCTTACCTAAATCTAGCCCTGTGTCACTAGATAGCTAGAAAATATAAATTGCTCTATTATTGACACAATATATGTGGTTCTTATTGATTCAGATAGAACATGCAATTTTAAACAACTTTCTAATTTACTTCCAAAATGTGCACAGTCTTTTATAGTTACACTTTTGCACATGCTCAGTAGGAGCTGGTGACTCAGAGTTCACAGAATATACGTATATGTATTTGTGATTGATGGCTGTCACATAATAAAAGGGGAGTGGAACCAGACATAACTGAAATTTATCACAAAAACATTTACTACTTATTTGAAGTTCTTCAGACATCGTCTTTTTATCATGCTTTTCATTGATTATGCAAATCTACTGTATTTACTGGTTCTTTAAGGCTTCTAAAATATTAATCTGTTACCCAAGTGTGTTATGAAATTGACCATTACTACTGGAATTTGGTTTTTAAAGGGACAGTCTACCAAAGAATTGTTATTGTTTTAAAAGATAGACGATAATCCCTTTATTACCCATTCTCCAGTTTTGCATAACCAACAGTTATATTAATATACTTTTTACCTCTGTGATTACCTTGTATCTAGGAACCTTCTTCAAGCCCCCTGATCACATGACTGTTTATTATCTATTGTCTTAAATTTAGCACTGCTTTGTGCTAAATCTTAAATAACCCCCTGTGCCTGAACACAGTGTTATCTACATGGCCCACATGTATTTTCTGTTTCTTTGTGTTGAAAAGAGATTTAAAAATCATGTCTAAAGGCTTAGAAATTAGCATACGAGTCTACCTATGCTTAGTTTAAACTAAGAATACCAAGAGAAAAAAGCAAATTTGATGATAAAAGTAAATTGGAAAGTTGATTAAAATGAAAAGTCCTATCTGAATAATGAAAGTTTAATTTATACTAGACTGTCCCTTTACGGTTTGTGTATAATAAGCTACTTTTGTGTTTTGAAACCACAACCTAGAAAAATGGGTTGAGCTTGTAGGTATAATCAGATCTCATTACTTTATCACATTGTGTACATACGCCTGCTTCTATATCTTCTATCAGTCTGTAAACCAAATGACCAATACTTGGAGAGAACAATGGAAAATGAACAATTACCTTATCTCTTCTATACCCCACTGGGAGTGCAATTTCTTCTGCTGGCTGTATTTACACAGCTTATTTATAGCTTGGCCCTAAGGCCAAAAACTTTCAGAATAGGTAGGGATTCCACAGGCTGATTCAACTATTTCAAATGCCAATATAAGGGTAAACTTGTAAACATGATCTAGTAGGTAAAGTTGATTATTGGGAACAAATTGAAGAGGAGAATTTTTTTGAGTAAACTGTCCCTTTAATCAATGTGTTAAGAGAAATTAGGAAAAAACGTAGGGCATTTAAATTATTCAAAGAAAATAGTACAGACTCAAAATTCCATATTTATAATGAATGTAACAAAGCATGCAAAAATGCAATCAAATTAGCCAAAATTGAAAATGAAAAATTAATTGCAAAGGATTCTAAATCTAACCCTAAAAGGTTCTTTAAGTACATAAATAGCAAAAAAACTAAGAAAGACAATATAGGTACATTAAAATGCGGGGAGGGTAGCATGATTAACAGTGACAGGGAGAAGGCTGAGATACTAAACCAGTTTGTTTCTTCAGTATACACAAGAGAGGAACCCTTGGATGGTACTTTGGAACAAAATAGAACATGCCAGCCCATACCATTAATTGGGTTATGCATAGAGGATATCAGGAACAAATTGGATAATATTAAGGTAAATAAAACTCCAGGCCCAGATGGAATACACCGAAGGTTGTTAAGGGAACTTAGCACTGTTATACAGACAAACCTCTACTCTTAATTTTTCAAGACTCATTATCCTCAGGCATGGTACCCAAGGATTGGCGTAAAGCTGATGTGGTGCCACTCTTCAAAAAGGGAAGTAGGGATGATCCAGGAAGCTATAGACCAGTTAGTCTGACATCAATAATGGGGAAGATATTTGAAGGGATTATATTGATGAGCATATTCGTGTAAACAAGAATATGAGTTCTAATCAGCATGGTTTTATGAGAAATAGATCATGTCAAACTAATCTAATTAGATTCTATGAGGAAGTAAAAATATAGATAAAGGGGAATCAGTTTATGTGATATACTTAGATTTTGCAAAGGCGTTTGATACAGTGCCACATGAGAGATTAATGCACAAAATGAAGGGACTGGGAATAACTGAAAATGTTAGTTTGTGCATAAATAACTGGATAAAAGATAGGGAGCAACGAGTAGTAGTAAATGGATCATACTCAGATTGGACAAAGGTAATCAGTGGAGTACCCCAGGGATCAGTGCTGGGCCCTATTCTTTTTAATATTTTTATAAATGACTTGGAGCTAGGATTAAATAGCGACATCTCTATTTTTGCAGATTATACCAAGTTAAGTAAGGTCATTAGGTCAGAGCAGGATGAACTTTCGTTACAAAGGGACCTGCAAAAATTAGAAGTATGGGCATGTAAATGGAAAATGAGATTTAATACGGGAAAATGCAAGGTTCTACATTTTGGAAGTAAAAATAAGCAGGCAACGTATTATTTAAATGGGACAAGACTTAGCCAAACACAGGAGAAAAGGGATTTAGGGGTAGTAATAGATAGCAAGCTAAAGATGGGTGCACAATGCAGGGCAGCAGCGTCAAAGGCTAATAAGATACTAGCATGTATTAAAAGAGGCATTGACTCAAGGGAGGAAAGCATAATTCTGTCACTATATAAAGCCCTGGTAAGACCTCACCTTGAGTATGGAGTGCAGTTCTGGGGACCAATCACAAAAAAAGATATTGCAGAACTAGAAAAAGTTCAGAGAAGGGCCACAAAGCTAATAAGGGGATTTGAGAATTTAACCTATGAGGAGAGGCTAGCCAAACTGGGTCTGTTTTCTTTAGAAAAAAGGCGCTTAAGAGGTGACATGATTACTTTATATAAATATATTCAAGGCCCATATACAGAGATGGCAGAAGCTCTGTTTATTCCAAGAAAATTGTTTGTGACCAGAGGTCACAATTTAAGGTTGGAGGAAAGGAGATTTAATCTCCTGCAATGGAAAAGTTTTTTCACTGTAAGAGCAATAAAAGTGTGGAACTCATTACCAAAGGAGGTAGTGAATGCCAATACCCTAGATACATTTAAAAAATATTTGGATACATTTCTGTCTATAAACAAAATTCATGGATATGATTGCTAGTATTAAATGGGTCACATTTTAGTGGGATTATTTAAGCTTAAAGGGATACTCAACCCAATTTTATTCTTTCGTGATTCAGATAGAGCAGTGTTTTTCAACCAGTGTGCCGTGGCACACTAGTGTGCCGTGAGAGATCCTCAGGTGTGCCACGGCAGACTGACAACAGTGTGACATATTTTTTAAACTTTGCTTGTTTTTTACTCCCAGTGCAGGGATAGTTTGTAGGAGGCATGGCATAACAGCACAATACATACAGTATGTGTGTGTTTGTGTGTATGTGTATATATATATGCTGTATTAGGCTACAATGTGTGATTTTTTAAAAATTTTGGGATGGTGGTGTGCCACAGGATTTTTTAATGTAAAAAAGTGTGCCACGGCAAAAAAAAGGTTAAAAATCACTGAGATAGAGCATGCAATTTTAAGCAACTTTCTAATTTACTCCTATTAATTTTTCTTAGTTCTCTTGCTATCTTTATTTGAAAAAGGCATCTAAGCTTTTTTCTTGGTTCAGAACTCTGGCCAGCACTTTTTTTTTTATTGGTGGATGAATCTATCCCCCAATCAGCAAGGACAACCCAGGTTGTTCACCAAAAATGGGCCGGCATCTAAACTTACATTCTTGCATTTTAAATAAAGATACCAAGAGAATAAATAAAATTTGATAATAGGAGTAAATTAGAAAGTTGCTTAAAATTTCATGCTCTGTCTGAATCACAAAAGAAAAAAAATTGGGTTCAGTGTCCCTTTAACTGGAGCTTTTTGTATATATTTTAGATTTGTATAGGTTGAACTCGATGGACTTCGGTCTTTTTTCAACCTCATCTACTATGTTACTATGTTTATTGAGCTACCTACATACCAGTATATTAAGACAATTAGCAACACATTAGCTCAATAGTGAGCAGTCCTCAACTGAAGAATATAGAAATTAATACATACAGTCCTAGTGTACCGAGATGAAAACACAGAGCCAGCTAATCATTTTGAACTATATATTCTTCACAATAGGCTTCCAATGTCTTTGTCCCACACACTTAGCTACTATCTTAAAGGGAAAACATATCCCGAAATCTGACCCAATGCTGCATTTCAGAGAACACAACTAGGTTAGGCTATAAGAAAAAGCAACTATCAGTACTAATCCAGTGATAATACATTAGACTTACATCACCTACAGATAAAAGTATAATACATTTTTCTATACTGAAAATATCTAGAAAAAAGTTAAGCAATATGCTATACGCTATAAGGATATAGAACAAATCATCATGTGGTTTCTCCGATCAGTCTCTGGTACAACAACTCAGAAAACAGCCTTGTAGATAAAACGATCTCCATACAACGCCACACCACGGACCGATTAAAGGGACATGAAACCCAAATTCAGATAGCATACAATTTTAAAACAAGTTTCCAATTTAGCTTTATTAACAGGATTTGCTCCATTTTCTTGGAATCCTTTGTTCAGGGAGCAGCAATGCACTACTGAGAGCTAGCTGAACACAAGCCAATGACAAGAGGCATATATGTGCAGCCACCAATCATTAGCTAGCCCCCAGTAGTGCATTGCTGCTCCTGAGAATAGCTAGGTATACTTTAAAAAAAAAAAAAAAAAAAAAAGGATAACAAGAGAACAAAATTTGAAAAAAGAAACAAATTGGAAAGTTGTTTAAAATGGTATGTACTATAAAAAAAACATGAAATAATTTTTTGGGGTTTCAGATTCCTTTAACAGAACAACTTCTATAACAGGTGTAACAATTTACTAGCTAGTTTGTGATCTGTACCCTTAAAACTATAATTAAAATGAAATTTATGCTTACCTGATAAATTTGTTTCTTTCTTGACACGATGAGTCCACAGATCATAATAACTATTGGGAATATCACTCCTGATCAGCAGGAGGAGGCAAAGAGCACCACAGCAAAACTGTTAAATACCACTCCCCTTACCCACAACCCCCAGTCATTCGACCAAAGGGAAAGGAGAAAGGAAGTAATATAAGGTGCAGAGGTGCCTGAGGTTTATGAAAAAAAATAAACTGTCTGAAAAAACAGAAGCACCATTTTTGAAAGCCCAAGTAGAAGAAACAGCCCTCGTGGAATGAGCCGTGATTCTCTCAGGAGGCTGCTGACCAGCAGTCTCATATGCCAAGTGAATAACACTCCTCAACCAACATGAAAGAGAAGTAGCCGTAGCTTTCTGACCTTTACGTTTCCCAGAAAAAACAACAAATATGGAAGCACATTCCATATCTTCAGTCGCTTGTAAATATTTCAATGCACGAACTACATCCAGATTGTGCAACAAACGTTCTTTATGAAAAGAATGATTAGGACACAAAGAAGGAACCACAATTTCTTGATTAATATTCTTATCAGAAACAACCTTGGGAAGAAAACCTAATACAGTACGAAGTACTACCTTATCAGAATGAAAAATAAAGGAAAGGAGACTCACATTGAAACGCAGAGAGCTCCAAAACTTTTAAAGCCGAAGAGATAGCAACCAAAAACAAAACCTTTCAGGTTAACAACAATATCCAAAGAATGCATAGGCTCAAACGGAGCCTGTTGAAGAACTGAGAACTAAATTAAGACTCCAAGGAGGAGTCACAAACTTAAACATAGGCCAAATTCTAACCAAGGCCTGACAAAAAGACTGAACATCTGGCACATCCGCCAGGCGTTAATGCAACAAAATAGATAAAGCAGACATTTGACCCTTCAGGGTACTAGCAGACAAACCTATCTCCAGACCCTCTGGAGAAAAGACAAAATCCTAGGAATCCTAACCCTACTCCAAGAGTACCCCTTAGATTCACACCAATACAGATATTTACGCCATATCTTTTAATAAATCTTTCTAGTCACAGGCTTACGCGTCTGAACCATAGTCTCAGCAACCGAATCAGAAAAACCACGCTTAGGTAGAATCAAGCGTTCAATCTCCAAGCAGTCAGCTTCAGAGAAACGAGATTTGGTTGAAGGAAGGGACCCTGAAGTAGAAGGTCCTTCCTCAACGGAAGACTCTGCAGTGGAGACTATGACATTTCCACCAGATCTGCATACCAGATCCTGCGAGGCCAAGCCGGCGCAATGAGAATCACTGACACCTTCTTTTGCCTGATCCGAGCAAAGACCCGAGGAAGAAGGGCAAACGGAGGAAACACATATGCCAGGCTGAACTTCCAGGGAACTGCCAGAGCATCTATTAGAACAGCTTGAGGAGCCCTTGACCTCGACCCATACTTTTGAAGCTTGGCATTGTGATGAGATGCCATAAGATCCAATTCCGGAAGACCCCACCTGAAGACCAAACTGGAAAACACCTCCGAGTGAAGTTCCCACTCCCCCGGATGAAAAGACTGTCTGCTCAGAAAATCCACTTCCCAATTTTCCACCCCTGGAATGTTAATCGCAGACAGACAGCAATTGTGAACCTCTGTCCACTGAATAATCCTGGCTACCGCCTTCATCGCCAAGGAACTCAGAGGAACCCCCTGATGATTGATGTAAGCCACGGACGTTATATTGTCCGACTGAAATCTGATAAACTGGGTTGAAGCCAATTAGGCCAGGATAGGAGAGCTTTGAAGATTGCCCTCAACTCTAAAACATTTATAGGAAGAACCGATTCCTTCCGGGTCCACAGACCCTGAACCTTCAGAGAACCCCAGACAAGTCCCCAACCTAGCAGACTGGCATCCGTGGTCACAATCACCCAGGTAGGCCTGCAAAAACAGGTTCCCTGGGAGAGACTACCCTGAGACAACCACCACAGAAGAGAATCTCTTGCCGCCTGATCTAAAACAATTTTTGAAGATAGATCCATATAATCCCTGTTCCACTGTCTCAGCATGCATAACTGCAGAGGTCTGAGATGAAACCGGGTGAACAGAATGATGTCCATGACCGAAACCATCAGACCAATAACCTCCATACACTGGGCCACCGACGGCCGAGGAGATGACTGAAGAGCCAGACATGAATTGAACATTTTTTACTTTCCTGCCTCTGTCAAAAATATCTTCATTTCCAGAGAGTCTATAATGGTTCCCAAAAATACCACTCTTGCAGCCAGAACAAAGAAACTTTTTCCTAAATTCACCTTCCAATCGTGGGAGCGCAGAAAAGACAACAACAACTCTGTGTGAGAGTTTGCTAGCTGAAAAGATGGCGCCTGAACTAGAATGTCATCTAGATAAGGAGCTATCGCAACTCCCTGCAATCTGAGAACTGCCAGCAACGCACCCAGAATACAAAAGGGGAGAGTCACAAACTGAAAATGTTTGTCTAGTAAAGCAAATCTCAGAAACTTGTGATGATCCTTGTGGATGGGACTATGCAGATAGGCATCCTTCAGATCTACTATAGTCATGAATTGACCCTCTTGAACCAAAGGAAGAATTGACCGAATAGTCTCCATCTTGAAAGAGATCCAGGATGGGTCTGAAAGTTCCCTCCTTTTTTGGAACAATGAACAGACTGGAATAGAAACCTAGTCCCTGCTCCTGAACTGGAACAGTTCTGAACACAAATTAAAGTGAAGGTCAAGTCTGGCTTAGTTGTTAACATTTTTTTCAAACTTATGTAAATTAAGTATGATGTTCAGTCATCAAAATCTTTAGAAATCATAGTAACTTATTTTTTACCTTTAAAATCGCCTCTGTGTCAGTTCTATTATCCGCCCGCCATATTGCCGAAAATGATCGACAGTTTCTGAATGTTATATCCAATACTTTTCTACCCCCGTGGCGTCCAGCCCCTTTTCTCTTTCGTCATTACTAAGTTCTGCGCATGCGTAAAAACAATGAGAGCGTCATCACCATCATGCTCGTGCATGAGACGCGCATGCGTAGTCTGCTCTCTCATTATTTTGGATACATTGATTCAATAACTTTGAAAATTCAGATTGATTGAGCGAGTGAGTGACACTATTGCGTAGCAATTAATTTATATTTGGATTCATTGAATACAAAGTAACAGTTTAAAATTAAACGCATGCCCTATTGAGTAACATACGCATGCACATTTTAAATATGCTGTTGTGCACAAGCTTTAGAACTGACGTAGGGAGCTTGTAGGAATGCTCGCTACGTCACTAGAGAAAAATAAGGAAGTGTGGTAGGGGAGGAGTTATATATATATATATTTTTTGCAAATGAATAATGTTTTCGAAATATAAACTTAGCGACTTTAATATTTGAATGTTCAGCTTTCAATGGGTGTATTGCATTTAGTTAAAATTGGCCTTCACTTTAAGAATGCCTCTCTTTTTATCTGGATTACAGATCACCTTGACAGATAAGACCTGCCCCTGGGAGGAAAATTTTTGAACTCCAGCTTGTATCCCTGGGACACAATATCTACCACCCAGGGATCTGGAACATCCTTTACCCAGGCTTGAGCAAACAAAGACAGTCTGCCCCCCACGCAATCCATTCCCAGATTGGGGGCAGACCCTTCATGCCGACTTTGAATCAGTAGCGGGCTTCTTAGATTGCTTCCCCTTGCTAGAGGACTGATTGGACTTCTAAGAGGGCTTGGACTGATCCTGCTTGGAGGAGGAGGACTTACCAGAGAAGTTACGAAAGGAACGAAAATTACTCTGACGACCCTTCTGTTTACTTATCCTATCCTGAGGAAGTGAATGACCCTTCCCTCCAGTGATATCAGAAATAATCTCAGCCAAACCCAGCCAAAACAAGCTCTTCCCCTTGTAAGGAATGGATAAAAGCTTAGATTTAGACGATACATCCACAGAACATAAAGCCCTACGTGCCAAAAAAGCAAAGCCAGAGATCTTTGCTCTCAACTTGATGACTTGTAAAGAAGCGTCCGCAATAAAAGAATTAACCAATCTTAAAGACTTAATTCTATCTTGAATTTCCTCCAGAGGAGATTCCTGTTCAATAGAATCAGACAATGCATCAAACTAATATGCCGCTGCACTGGTAAGTGCAAAACCCCTGTGGAACATACATCCTTTTACGCAAAGCTTCTAATTTCTTATCCATGGGATCCTTAAAAGAACTATCCTCAATAGGAATAGTGGTCCTCTTAGCTAAAGTGGAAATAGCTCCCTCTACCAAGATTCCTTAATAGAGTCCGCAATAGGAAACATCTTCCTAAAAAGTGGAGAGGGGGAAAAAGGAATACCAGGCTTATCCCACTCCCGTGCAATAATTTCTGAAACCCGATCTGGAACAGGAAAAACCTCCACCACAGAAGGAACTTCAAAAAAACTTGTTAAGCTTACTAGCCTTCTTGGGAGTAACTATGATCATAGAATCAGAGTCATCTAAAGTAGCTAAAACCTCCCTGAGTAACAAGCGGAAGTGCTCCAGCTAAAATCTGAAAGAAACCACCTCAGAATCCGCCAAAGGAGACACTATCAAAGTCTGAAATCTCACCTTCAGACGCTACTGAAATATCTTCTTCCTCAATACTTTGAGAAGAAACATTAGACAGAGTTGTAACAGACTCAGAACTCCTTTTACGCTTACCCTGCAACACAGGAAAAGCAGACAAAGCCTCAGATACAGCAGAGGATATACGAGTAGCCATATCCTGCAAAGAAAAAAAACAACTTGAGATGAGACACAGGGCACTGCATGTGAAGAGGATTGAGATTGGGAAGAAAGCTGAGTTACAGCTTGAACAGGAGGCTCCTGAACAACAGTCTCCCTGGAAAATGAAGGCTCAGGATCAAAAAGCCTATCCCTATACTGTACAGTCCTCTCTATACATGAGGGACAGAAAGGGATAGGAGGCTCTACATTAGCATCCAAACATAAATTACAGGTCACAGCTTGCAAGTCCTCTTGGTCCATTTTACACACAATCTAAACAAAAAAAATGTAATTTGAATGAAAAAAGAAAAAATCTACCATAAAATAAAAACGTTACTGTCTCTTTAAATAACGTTATTACTTTAATAAAAAAATTAAAAGCAAAAAAAAAAATCCAGGAAACCTGCAGAACACCTCCACAAAACCTTGCTGAGGTGCTTACCTCACCTCCTTCAACCGGAACAGCCCGATAATCTGGACTTAAAGGGAAAAACCGGCACCCGGTCTGAATACACACAATCAGCAGACCACAACTAAAAGGGAGTCCTACTCTTGCAGCTCTTAAAACACACTGAGGGACGCGCAAAAAACTTGCGCCAAAACCGCTCCACCCATCGTGGGCGTGCCTCCCACCTCCCGACCGGCATTAAACAAACATTATCAACCGCCGCCGGGAGAAAAAAAGCAGAGCAAGCAGCCAAATACAACCACAGCTACATAAGTAAAACATAAAAATGACAGCACATTCTTAAAACATGAGCCTCAACAGGGAAACCCCTTAACAGTCATACTCAAACAGTGCCCCACGTACTGCCAAAATAACGTTCCCGCACATAAGCAAGATTAACCCCATAAGTGCCAAACTTTTCCTGTGCTTTTCAGCAAAAAAAATAATAGCACTTTCTCCACATACTGCTCGGCAGCAAGGCAGCTCACTAGGCTTGCAAGGATTCCTTCCTAACATGGACCTGTGGACAAAGAAAAAAAAAGACTAAGAAAACCTACAAAGTCTTTTACCATAAAGGGCAGCATCCACATCCTGGGAGGCACAGAGGGGATTATAGCCCCCAAGTTCCCAAAAGCTACCACTGAAGAGACTGAAGTGGACTATGGCTAAACCCCAAAGAAAACTTGCCCTGCTTTAAGAAAAAAAACTCTTGATTGAAGAATCAGACACCTAACTTTACCCCTTCCTTGTAACTGATACAAGCAAAGAAAATGACTGGGGGTTGTGGGTAAGGGGAGTGGTATTTAACAGCTTTGCTGTGGTGCCCTTTGTGTGTGGGGCTCCTCCTGCTGATCAATATTCCCAATAGTAATCATGATGATCCGAGGACTCACCGTGTCATCAGAAACAAATTTAGATTTCCACTATATTTAATATATGCATTATACTACAGATGACACAATTTGCTGGATCTTGTCAGTTTAGCTCCTAGACATTTGCTAGACACACATAATTTGCATGTGAATTATGTTTGTTCCAGAGGTTCTCTAAACTATTATTTGTCACACTGTTCTGAAACTTATTGCCTGCCTTTACACTGCTGATGAATTATGCTTTCCCCACACCAAGTAATTTGCTTTATTAGCACTGGTAAATACAAGTTAATAGCAATGGCTGTGGGGTTTTTTTGTTGTCACAAAGAGTGGTTCTTAGCTGTTTTAGCAACAGCCTATGCATTTGCTTGATAATTTGTAGTGCGTTTCTAAGTAAGAGGTCTGGAGAGCCGTCTATTTACATATAGAGGGTAGTGCTTATCAAAATTTAGTTTGAGCGACACTTACACATGCATGTCCAATACATGAAAAACAGGTGCACTGTATGGGTTAAGATATCAGTGTATATTATGTTTTGGCATTCTGAAGAAGGTGAGCGACTGCTCCACAAAATTGTTAAATTGGCTAATACAGAGCTTGAGAATTTTTTTTTTCAAATTCTGTATGTATGGTGTGCACTCACACTCCAAATGTCATTCACTAGGGTGCAACTTATAAAAGTTGTGACATTACAGGAAATGTTTACCTGAGGAAGGAGAGTTCTTTTCTGAAATAGTGTTATTAAATAGATGAACCAGGGAGCATTCTAGCAGAGTACTTAAACATTTGCAAAGAAAGTTAACGCTAGATTTAGCCCTTTGATTTATTGTTCTGGTGTTTCAGGGAAATCTCCCCATCCTCAGACAAACCTCTGTTGGTACAATCTAAGCAATCTTAGAGGATAAGCCTCACCCCCTTGTGCAATCAATCATCAAACCATTTCCATGGTAACAATGTAAATAAAGTGAAACGAGTACACAACAGTAATAAACTCCCATCTCTAAAAACAAAATGAGTGTATATGTACGTATATTTCTGACAAGAAAAACACTGAAAACTTTTTTTACCCTCCCAGAGGACTGTAGTCTTTTTATAATACAGAATTAACCCAAATACTGCATATACTGTCCAAACAGCAAATATAATATGAGATAAATAAATACTGCAGTGCTTTCCAAACTGTGTCGTGACACAGTGTGTCAGCGGCAGTGTGTAGGTGTGTCCCTGCTTCAGCACAAATTTTTTTGAATTTAAAATTATTTTTACTTTTTTTTTTCTTTCCGACTTTCTGCCTGCCTGTCTGCTATGCATATCACTTAGTTGACACGTTATTGATACCTAGTCCTAGTGGGTCACAGATCATCTTAACCTATTGGTGCAGCTTAGTGGGAACGGAAACTATTCACATTGGCTCCTGACTGCACGTGTAGTCTCCTCAATCGGCTTGTGACTGCACGTGTAGTCAGTGAGTGGGACAGCAGTGTGTTTGCAGCGCAGGCAGTAGTCAGTCGAAGGGCAGCAGCTTAAAACGCTGAGCTGAAGTCAGTGGGGTTTTTTTGCAGCTAGCTCCCAGTAGTGCATTGCTGCTCCTGCTCTTGATATATGGATATGAAGTGGAAGCTTAAAAATGCTTGATGATAAAATGTGAGTGTCTAATATTCCACTAAATATTCAGAAACTGTGTTCATCCCATCAACTTCATACATCCCATTAAAATAGTAGCTATTGGTGTTAAACTTTTTTTTTTTAATTCTTGCACATACATACTGTTACTTGTAAATACATTTCGTTATTATATAATTTATGTATGTGTCCGTATCTCTTAAAACAAGTTAGTTTAAACCTCCTGTTCGCTAGTACAACTGAATTACTGTGTCGCGAAATGATGTAGGTCTAAAAAGTGTGTCACCAACATGAAAAGTTTGGAAAGCTCTGAAATACTGGGTAACCTTGGCCATATTAACTAAGAGAAGAGTTTTGTTGGTGTGAATTTACACTCAGCATTATTTACAAAGAGCAATACAGAAGTTGGTATATAAATTTATAAACAAAACCCTTTACTGCCATGTTTATCTAGCCCCTACTGAACATTTGCTCACATTCGTCAGGCTGCCGTCTCTGCCACACTGTAGGAGTGCTCATATACGAGCAGTGTGCACACCTGCTTTACTTTGCAGTGTCTTGCTGTCTGGGTATGTTGTCTTTTCTCACTTGGGTGAAATATAAGTGGCGTGTAAGTAGTAGGATGTCTTCAGATATCCTAAGTGATTGTGCCGATCCTCTCTCTCCGCTAGGTGACCTCCTCCTTGCTACACAGCACAGTAGCTTGCCTACATCACTGAGGGTGAGCTTGGAGGTAGATGACAGAAGAAAAAAAATGCACGTACCAGGCAGTTGCTACTACACTGATCTGCAGCACTGGTTTGACCTCAAAATGAAAGCAGAGAGGTATAAACATGAAGTGTCTCAACATAGGGCCATAGCTAACATAAATGCCTCACAAAGGACTTCCAAAGTACATTGGCCAGGAAGCTCTCCACTGTAGCCAGTTTTGTCAAGCTCTGACAATAAATGAAGCCAAGAACTAGTGGGAAATGGTTCTAGTTGTATTTGTGTATATGTACCCATGTATATCTTTTAATGCATATACAATAATCTAACCAACAAAAAACCATGGCTATGAGGATTTGTCAAGACCTGCTTATATAGTTAATCCTTTCACTGCTAAAACTTTTCACCCCAGTGCTGAACCAATATTGAGCTTTTTGCTACCTAAATTTAAATACTAGCGCAAAATGTCATTCAGAGACCCAGAGAGTCTCAGCAGGACAGCAGATTCACAATATACCAAAATTAAATTTTTAACTCATGGCAGCCAACACTATTTAAAAAAAAAAAAAAAAAAGTATAGTTTTTGCATAGATTTTTTATCTATATCCACTCTTCCAAAATAGCCAAGTGACCACTGTGATCACAACTAAATTTTTATCATTGGTAACCACAAGTGAAATAGGGGTCCATATTGATATTTGGAGTTTATGATATAGATAAGAGGCCCAATTGTACTTCTGCTGTGTGGTACTCCAATACCACAATTTGAAAAAGCAGGCAATTTGGAGTTTAGTAGCTTGTATGGGAGTTGAATTAGAGAGGTCTGAAGAACCATCCCGCTCCGTTGCAGCTACACTATGCTTCCCGGTTCTGCCCCATTTGTGAGGTCCCCACACGCATACGTGGTGACGTCACCAGCAAGCCCATGAAGCCTGGGAGTACCACCCAATAGGCCACCAACAATCCCTGGCTTGTAGTGCAAGGGACCACTGAAAACAGCGTTTGATCAGTGATCGCCTGCATGACAAAAGGGCTAGTCATGTGCCCACGGTGCGCTGTGCGCATTCAAGCAGTTAAATGTAAAGTATGACAGATCTTAGGAGATCTGAACCATAATTCCTAGTTTCCAGTTCCTGTTCACCTTCTACAAACTTCTTTAGATGAAAGCATCCTCTTAATTCCTAAAAATGTATGACAGGCAGCTCTGTATTCTTGTTGCTGTGCTCCTAAAGGACCAGTAGGTACAACAGATTTGCAAAATTAACAAATGCATAATAAAGACAAAGCAATAGCACTTAGTCTCAACTTCAAATGAGTGGTAGGTTTTTTTTTGCTGACAAATTTCATAGTAGTCCATTTCCAATCGCCTGTATTATGTGACGGCCATCAGAAATAAAATCAACATAAGGAAGCATTTAATGGGTCTGAAAAGACCAGATTGTGGATGAGAGGCAGGGCATTTCTACTTCCACTGGCAAATAAATGAATTATACAGTATACCATACCAAATGTTTCATTTCTTTATTACATAGATTTAAATGTTGCAGTGTTTACTGGTAATAGGCATAAAAAAAAAAAAAAATACAAAGAAATGTATCAATGACTCATTGTAAGAGAACTTAAAATATTTGACACGGCTGAAGTGAAATGTTTGTGTTATGATAATAAAATATAGATAGCTATTAAACCTTTCACTTTGATTGGCTAGCTATACATTTCTCAAAAAAATAAAAAGTTTACACAAAACTGGTGTATGAAACATGCACAAAATGGTGATTCGCCCCTTGATTGTGAACACTAATTGACAGAATAAATAATTGAGACATGCAGAAATGAACCCCAAAGTCCCACACAATTACTTTTTTTCCCTTTTTTTTTTATTGAGTATGCCGTTTTAAATAACCCTCTATTTTATTTCTATTTAAATGTGCTGTTTCCTTTGCATACTTTGTTGAAAAGTATACCTAGATATGATCAGAAGCTGCAAATCAGTGGCTGCATATAAAAGTCTCTTCTCATTGGCTTTCAGCTAGCTCCCAGTACTGCACTGTTGCTCCTTCAACAAAGGATACCAAGAAAATGAAGCAAATTTGAAAGTTGTTTAAAATTGTATGCTCTATCTAAATCATGAAAGAAAAATGTTTGTTTCTGTCCATTTAAAAACAGTAAATGCTCTGCAATTACAAGGAATTTCTGAGGTGCTTTAGAATAACATATCACCCTAACACCCTTAAAACAAATTGATATCTTTTACCACAATTATTTTCAACAGCGAAACTCCGCCCACCATTTGCCTTATTTGGAGGCGCCAATTGAGGCTTTAGTCTGCAGATAAAGCTAGCCACTCCCATAAAGTGATTATAAAGACAATTAGGGGCAGCTATGTAGAAGAGTTAGCCTTGAGGAGTCAACAGGGTGAATTTCAAGTCCTGGAAATTATACATTGCTCAATGTTCAGTACTAAATTACTTGAAAAGTGGGCAAAATAAATAATGAAAACATAACGCAAAGTTGTTTCATTATGCGTAACTACATTTATATAAAAAATCTCAAGGTGTTCACTGTCCCCAAAAACCTGATTGATAAGCAGTTAAAGGGACATTGTGCACTAGATTTTTCTTTGCATAAATGTTTTGTAGATGATCCATTTATATAGCCCATCTGTGAGCGTTTTTTAAAGAACATTGTGCTGATTTTCAGATTCCTAACCAAGCCCCACAGTGTCAGATGTATACAAGCGCTTACAGACTCCCGTTTACGTTATCTGTATTTTCATATGCAGGGGGGGGGGGTTGCTCTTTTTGTTTACTCAGTCCCTTTTGGTGGGTGCCCCAGACAACCTCATTACCAGTGCTAAACTGAGAGCTTCTAAGTAAGTATTTATACTGGATTTTTAGTACAGTATCTGTGCATATTCTTCTTTATAGTGGTGTCTATTATATGCAGTTATATGAAAGTTGGTGTAATATGTCCCTTTAAATCACTGCAGTGTACCACTCTTCAAGATGAGTTATCCAAGTGCCCAGAAGTTGGTGCAATGTTTGCTAAGTCCACAATATCACAACTGTATCATTGCTTAGAACATGACATTTATACTGTAAATAATAGGTTTGCATATTCAAGGTATAATCCTACTCTTTTTAAAAAGGGACAGTCAAGTTAAAATTAAACTCATGATTAAAATGATATGCTCTATCTTAAAGGGACACTCAAAATTAAACTTTCATTATTCAAATAGAGCATGCCATTTTAAAAAACTTCCAATTTACTTCCATTAAAGGATTACTTTCTGTTATCATTTTTAAGCTAAACTACCAACATATTAAAGTTAATAAACATTAATTAAAACCTACTGACCTATATTTTCTGCAAAACGAAGTTTCATAACGTTCTAAAAGTTATATATTTTATTCGCAGATGATGTCACGTTATCCTGCCCACTATTTTCAGCACTGCATATTCAAAATACTTAAACCAATAACTTTGTGTTTAAAGCGCCATTTTGAAACCTAGGTATTGTAAACGGATTGGTACAGAGCAAAGGATACCCACGGGGTGGGTTTGGAAAACAATTAAATTTGCAGACAAGATTTCTGATATACGGTAGAGATATGTTAATGAAATGCTATTGATAAAAAGCGTATTTGGGGTAGTTAGTTAGTAACAGGCATAGAAAATATTTACTTACAGTGGCCCTTTAAATATAAAAAGACTGTGCACATCTAGTTAAACTTTGAGTCACCAGCTACTGGGCATGTGCAAGAATAAGTGTGTATGCATTTGTGAATGGCTGATGGCTGTCACATGGTACGTGTATGCATTTGTGAATGGCTGATGGCTGTCACATGGTACAGGGGGAGTGGAAAAATACATAACTTAAAATTGGCAGAAAAGAAATCTATTCATTTGAAGTTCAGACTAAGTGCTATTGCATTGTCTTTTTTTCTTGCATTTGTTGATTATACAAATCTACTGTGTTGACTGGTCCTTTAAACAACTTTCAAATTCACTTCCATTATCTAAATGTGCACAATCTTTTTATATGCACACATTTTTAGGTACCAGATCCTACTTAGCATGTGCAAGATTCACGGGTTATACATATAGCGCCTTGAGACCCTCACAGGTGATTAGTTTGCTCTCTATAAGTTCCAAATAGAGAGATATATGAATTTTGTGATAAAAAATCTGTAGTATTATCCAGAAAGTTACCAGTTAGGTTTATTTTTGGAGCCATGCCTCACTGGTTACTTGGATGTGTCAAGCACTGCTGTACATTTTAGTGAGTTGGCTTATTGTTAGAATGTGTATAATCTAGACACAAATATTGTCCAATAAGCCAAGCACTACTTGATTTGTAACATTAAAAAAAATGTTTAGACATATTTGTGTGTTCCAGAATACCAATATTGTTGACGACTTCTGATTAAAAAGCTAGATCTACTTTTTTTTTTCTTCAAATGGCAATATTTACCAAGATCTGCAAATATATAATTTGGAAATATGCAACAATTAGGTAACTAATTTTCTCAAGAAAAAATAGGTGATTTTTTTTTTCATTAAGCTAAGAAGACACCTACCTACTTTTACCTTCCCTAATATACTAGGATTTATTTGGATGGTCAAGTGATAAAACGTTGCAACACACATGTAAGTCACTGAGTTCTTTAAATCTGACTAGCCAGTACACACACACACAATATATATATATATATATATATATATATATATATATATATATATATATATATATATATATATATGTATATGTTCTTCTATGGTCATTTGCTGACAAATTTATTTCAAATTAGAAAGCCATGGGTGTTTATTAAAAAGTTTTTTTATAAACAGTAATTTTTATTTTGTACACACACCAGCTCTACAACGAAAATGCCAGCTGGGGTTGGCATTATGAGGTAGCTAGGTGGCAGCAGTGTAATACTAATATTAAAACAGATCTTTTTTATAAATGTTGCCTAAGCTATCCAATGCACAAAATTAGCTGCATAATTTAACAGACTGATATGATCATTTGTGCAATATACATTGAGAAACTAGATTAGCTCATTATAGCTTAATATCTAAAATTTTAGCTAGGTGATGTGCCCATTCGAGTTGTGGCTTTCTGGTTAGCAAGCTCTGTCATGAATTGTCAAAAGCAAACAGTGTGCAGGAATTTGTATGCATTAAAGGGACATATAAATTGATCTTTTGGTGCATTCATATCATATTAGGAGTAAAGACTTGATATTCAAAAGCTCTCTCTCAAAAAAAAAAAGTGCATTTGAAAATGTAAAATGTTTTGCAACACAGAAAAGTGTCCTGGTGGCCAAGCTCCTAGTCTACATTGTGGCGACTTAGGAAGATACACATGATCTAATCCAAGAATTATGTAGAATTTTGCAGTCAGTTTCATGGAGGGGGGGGGGGTCAGAGTAGACAAATGATATAGGCATTTTAAAGAAGTATTTATTGGCAGGCAAATAGTGAATATAAATTGCAATAGTTATTCTTATACATTTAATGGGGGGGGGACATTATGAGTTTAATGTCCCTTTAACAATGACACAACTGAGCATGTGTGTCCGAAAACCAGGATATTCAACTAGCTTGTCGTTAAAAGTGTCAGAAATCTAAGTCTGTGTCTCATCAGTCACCAGTGAACACAAACTTACTATGGAAAGTAATATCAACTCAATTTGTTCAAAATAAATGTCTTTGTCCTTAAATGCTAGATACACAATACGAAGCATTTCTGATATATAATTAAAACACATTGTAATTTCATATATTTGATTACTAGATATATTGGTGCAAAAGTTCGCATTTAGAACATTAAAAGTATATTTACAAATAAGAGTATCAAATAAGTTGTTTTTTTTAAACAATGAAATACAAAGTGTATGTTTTACAATAAATGGAACACTTTCAATTTAGTATTTGCTACACAATGGATCTCACGTTAGCAGCTAGAGAGCATGAGCCCAAAGACTAAGAATTCATTGGTAAGAACTTAGTAAGGGGGGGATCTGATCCCATAGCTGTTTTCTTTGTTAGAATCAAGATTATCAAAGTAATAAATAACTCAGATGTTATAAATCATATGTATCAGTGAAACCCTTCAGCAATGTGGCTGTTGTGTAATGTTTATATATGTGTACAAATTTAGCAAAACTCATATTCCGGTTACTTATCGGTCGATGAGAATATACCCGGAATAGAAATCCTCAACCTACATGCTCTAGAAAAGAAAAGATCGGAGTTAGCCAACCGAGAAAAAGCCGGCGAAGGCGGCATACTATTCTAATCGAGTCCGAGGCTCTAGCCGGCCTACTAGGCCGCTATTCTGATTTAAACAGGGAGAGTCGAAAAGGCTTTTCAGTGCTCCCAGAGCGATTCCCTCAGTCTACGAGAAAAGCCCAAGTATTTCCACGACCGGTTCCGGTCACTTCCCACACTACAACTACCCCGGAGCCGACCTCCGTCCTTACCTGCGGCGCCTCCGCTCTGACACCACGTGACCTCTCTCCCGCACCGCCCCTCTCACGTAACTCTCCCCACCCGTGCGTCTGACGTCAACACGTATTCGTTTGCGTTCCATAGCTCTCGTGTTTCCCGCTTTGCTCGGTCCCCAATTGGCTGTAAAATCCTGGTCACATGTCTAGTTTAGACAAAGACGAGTCAGGTGACCCTGTGTGAACGCGGAAGTTTGGATTGGAAGAAGAGAAATGGCTCCCAGCAATTGGTTGTCTGGTGTCAATGTAGTACTGGTTATGGCTTACGGGAGTCTGGTGAGGCCAAATTATAAATTAGTATATGGTGGAATTAATTTTATTTAAAATTCTAGTGATTTCCTTTCAGTCCAGGTATTTATGTATGCAAGTGCATGTTAAAAAGCTGTGAACTTCTTTTACAAAACTGCCTTTTGGTATGCATTCCTAATAGGGTTGCTAGGTATCCAGTATTTAACTGGACAAGCCAGTATTTTAGCAGGCTTTCCAGTACAATCTATATAAAAATACTGGACACTTAAATGTCCAGTATTTTTAAAGTCCACTAAGTGTCAACTAAATGTAAAGGGATTCCTATACTGTACCTCCATAAATTACAAATGTGCCCAAAAAATAAGTAACACTGTGCATTTTCTATTATGAGCTTTAGGCAGCCATGGGGCTGTCAAATCGTGGCTGTGTATGTGGTCCATGTGTTACTGGCAACCAAGGGGATAAAATGACTGCTCAGTTGTAAACAAATATAGTGGGATCAAGGTTGAGGCCTAAGTTTGAGCTTTTAGGGGGACATTGTGTGACCCCCACCCACCACCTGTTCCCATTTATATATAGGTTGTCCAGTATTTTCATAGGGCACAGTTGGCAGCACTAATTGCTAAAGGAGTGAAACATTTTATTCTGGTAACAATAGAAGTGATTACAGGGTATGCAAGTAGTGTACATCATACACTGCATTGATAATTTAAAGAGACATATTACTGAAATATTATTTCAGTTGTATACAAGAGAGCAGCTCTTAACCCCTTCCTGACCGGACTTATTAGTCTACATCGGAACAAAGTTCCAATGTAAACAAATAAGTAAAAATTTAAATAATGCGATCGGGTTTTGGTGGTGCCTATGACGCTAGGCACGTCCTCTAGTGTGTGATACCATTTACCAAGCTGCTATTGCTTCAGGACAGCCAAACGGCTAGGACATTCCATGCCATCCTAACAGCGCTAAAGCCCATCGCAGTTAGGACAGCATGGAACTTCCTAACGGCCGGAAGGAGTTAAACACATACACACACACACACACATATATTTATAATATTTTTTGTCTGAAAAAGGACATTGTGAAAACTATTTTAAAGGGATATAAAAGTGAAATAAATAAAATAACAGACCACTTTATTATTGCACTATTGCTTGATTGTTACTGTGAGCTGAGCTCCCTGCAAAAGGATTAAACACATAGTTAAAGAAACAGTCAAGTCAAAATGATTTTTTTTATGACAGTTATACACAGTTAGACAGTGCTAGTTCATATGCGTCATATAGATAACATTGTGCTCACTCCCGTGGAGTTATCTATGAGGCAGTACTGATTTGCTAAAATGCAAGTCTGTCAAAAGAAATTAGATAAGGGGGCAGTCTGATTAGGCTTAAATACAAGGTTATCACAGAGGTAAAAAGTGTATTAATATAACAGTGTTGGTAATGCAAAACTGGGGAATGGGTAATAAATAAATTAACTAGATTTTGAAACAATAAAAGACCGTCCCTTTAAAATTAGCTCCAGAGCAGCAATGCAGTACTGGTTGCTAGCTGAACACAACTGGTTAGCCAATAACAAGAGCCAAATGTGTGTAGCCACCATTCTCCAGCTAGCACACAGTATTGTAGGATAGGTACATAGTCGGTTTCATCAAAGGATACCAAGAGAACAAAGTCAATTTGAAAAAAGAAGTGAAGTTAAAAGTTTCTTAAAATTGCATTATCTGTCTGTATCATACAAGTTTAATTTTGACGTTTCCATCCTTTTAAACTAAAAAAACGAAAACAACTATCAGGAAGTACAACTAAATCCTAGGACTCTACCACTCACTGGCTGATAGGGGCAACTCCCACAGGAAATATTAAGCAGTACAGTAGAACCCAGTTTCAAAAATCTAAAGAACTGTTCTAGGTTTTGAAACATTCTCTGTTAGAGCAGAGAATAAAGGGACACGAAATCCAAAACATTTTTTTTTCATGATTCAGATAGCAGTAAATTGGAAAGTTGTTTAATGTTGTATTCTCTATTATCTAATTTGCTTAGTTTTCTTTGTATCCTTTTGTTGGTAAGCCTCTGGCGCTGCAATGCATTACTGGGAACTAGCTGCTGATTGGTGGCTGCACATGTATGCCTTGTGTCATTGGCTTACCAGATGTGTTCAGCTTGCTCCAAGTAGTGCATTGTTCCTTATTCAACAAACGATACTGATATTATGAAGCAAATTTGATCCTAGAAATACATTGGAAATGTAGGATTTGATGACTATGTATGATCTACCTGAATCATGAAAGAAAACGGTTTGGCTTCATGTCTCTTTAAGTAGCATGTCATTTTAAGCTATCAATTTCCAATGTTTACTTAAACTATTTGTTTAATCATGTGAGTTGTACTAAATTTGTTTTCCCTTCTTAGGGCCAGATTACAAGTGGAAAGCTATTTAATGCTCCCGCTTGGGTGTTATTTCCTCTACAAGTAAGAGTTTGTGCGCAACGGGTTGGGCTCGTATTACAAGTTGTTTGTGTGCTAGCCCGACGTGCGTAAAAAGCCGAACTTATTCCCCCATAGAAGTCAACAGAGCAAAAAAGTGGTGAAAAAACCTATCGCCCTACTTGAGCGCAAACACAATCTCATATTCCTAAGTGCGCTAACCCGACAGGAAAATGTGTGTGTGTATGTATGTATGTATATGTATATATATATATATATATATATATATATATATATATATATATATATATATATATGAATAGCTATTTATAAATACTTAGAACATATTCTGCTATGTGCAGAACTTTGGAATGGGAAGTATTTTCAGTAAATAGACAGTATAACACTTTTTATTAAAAAATAATATTGCATGAAGAGAAAGTGACAACAGAATCAGACTTATCGGACGGCGGCCGGAAGGGGAGGAGCTAGCAGCAACGTGGGACGCTAGCACCGAGCTCAGGGGATTTGGGCTCTATCGATTTACCCCATCTGCGCTATTCCTTGGCCGGTAAAGACACGCACTGGCCTGGATACAATATAGCAGAGGCCGGCTGCCTGGAGGCAGATAGACTCAGCTGCAGAGTCACGACGCCAAAGGGCGTTCTAACACCACACACCCACATACCCGAACCACAAGGAAACATATCAACCTTCTGGGTCCCTGATTGGCTGTACCTGGATGAATGGTGTTTGGAGGCGGAGAGGAGCTGACAGATCCGTCTGAACAGACTTGCGCTGCGAGTCTGGACGTGCCTAAGACCGACGACTCTCTCGCCGACTGAAACTCCCAGGATTGTACCTGGTCTGGTGGTGCCTTGCTTTGGCATTGATAGGGGAGCGGAACTGAAGGAGCAGGCTGAGGCTAAGGTCGTAGTCGCAGAGGTGTCTGAGATCGGCGGCCCTTCTAGACAGCGCTCCTGGACGATTCCCCCCCTACCAAGCGGCAACGTTAAAAATCCCGGCTCCAGGATACAGGAACTTGCCGATGGGGACCGGCTCCAAGTGATGTGGCATTGAACTCTTCCAGAAGAAGCAGGTACCACGGGCAAGGCTCGTTTTCTTTTGTCCCTTCTCCCTGCATTACCCTAAGTTTTCTAAGCCCTTAACTGCAAATGATCTGGGACTCCCTGGAAAATTAGACCTGGACATTGAATTGGGGACAAAAGTCAAAGTGGTCTGGGGTAAAGGGGAAGACTGACTTCCACCATTTTTTCTGGAAACTACAGCCTAAAAAACTTTACTATAGACTGTCCAAGTGTGTTTTACAGGATATGTGGCTAAGTGGATCTTAGCAGGGAAAGGTGGAGGGTCCCAATCCAATAGAGGGTTTAAAAACTGATAATTTATACAACGAATGAGCTAGTGGCCCAACCTATAATTATATCACTGGCACAAATTTTAAAAATTAACCAGTATCGTACAGGATCTCCCAAGTAAGAACACAAGTACTATTATCCTAGGATACTAGGAGAAGTGAGGGGGAAGAAAAGTGTTACCCCCAGCAGGCAATGCTCCCCTGGAAATAAGGTTTTTTTTTCTCTTTTCTTGGCTGCAGGAAAGATATGTTATGTGAACTGGGCTCGAATTAAATACAATCTCTCATCCATGCTAAATTTCTGAGCAAAGACTGCAATGTATAAACATGGACTCTAGTGCTTGAACTGTATATGCTGAATGTGATCTGTTTAGTGCAATAGAGTAATATTTTGATAGAACCTATTTGGGGCCCTATCTTCTAATCATAATTGTAAAAAGTGACCATACTTTGCTGTTTAGTACTTTGCATAATAGGTCTGGTGTAGTGTTGCTGTGGATATACAATGCTCCCCTTAGATTACCTGTTTCTATAGATAGGATATATCCAACTGGTTAAGTTTTATACACAGTAAGGACCTGGTTTAGAGGTTTAAAAAAAAAAAAAGGGGGAGAGGAAGGAAGGGAAGGGAAGAAAGGGAAGGGAAGAGAAAAGAAGGTATAAAAGGAAGGAAAAAATATCTTTTTTTTTTTGCAGATTGTTCCTTTTCCCCTCTATAATTATACAGTAGATAGCGGTTCAAATACTGTGGCGAATTGCAAAAGTTAGCAATAGGAAACTGTATTAGGTGATTTAAGCGGTAGATACACTTTTTTTTTTTTTTTTTTTTTTTTTTTTATTATTATTGTTTTTGTTTTTGTGTGCAAGGTTTTCCTTTGTATACAGTTCTTTTTATATTATAATCTTTACACAAAAGCACTATTGTTACTGGAATGTTCACAATGATAATTCACTGCTGATTACTATTACAATTAGGAGATTGGATTGTATGTAGAAAAAGTTTTACACATTATTTCACTATTGTTGTGTGGCTGGTTTTGCCTTTGACCAGCGTGGAAAGGGGAACTACTTAAGTGTTCTTTGCTGTTTTTTTTTCTCTCCTTCTTCTTTTTTTCGTTTTGTTTGGTTTCTTGAACACGGCTGGAAAGCACTTGTTACTATCACCATAATAGACACTTGCAAGGTAGAGAGGACACAAAGCAAGACATAATCATAAAATTTGGGAACTTGTCCCCCTACTGGCTAGATATACTTTTCTATATGGAAAGATATATTTCACACTCCAAATCACTATCACCCAATATGCCGCCTAAATCAAAGGATAAAAAAACCAAGCCCAATGGAAGTAGTCCAGAAATACATTTACAAACGGAAACAAGCTTAAACTGTACAGATAATTCTCCCCTATTACAGCAAATCTCTGAGCTAATTATGCCACAATTTGAGTCCTTAAGACAAGAGATGGCCGCGGCTACAAATGAAATTAAACAATTTACATCACGGATGAATGAGTTAGAAACCAGAGTTTCAGATATGGAAGATAGATCAGGTGTACAAGATCAGATGATCAATTCACATGATAGCAAACTTAATTTTTTACAATCTAAAATGGAGGAACTTGAAGATAGGTCTAGGCGCAACAATCTTAGGGTTGTTGGCCTACCAGAAACAGCAGAATACCAGGACTTGATAAATTTTGCATCTATCCAGCTTCCCAAGCTGGTAGGGAGTACTATCGACAATGTAAGGATACCTATAGAGAGAGCCCACAGAATAGGAGCGCCCAGAAGAAATCTAGATGGCCCAATTAAACCTAGGGTAGTAATCATTAAATTCTTAAATTTTCAGGATAAATTCCACATACTTAGATTGTACCGTAAAAATAATAATATTATGCTGGGGTCCAATAAACTATTAATATTCCAGGATTTTTCATATGAGACTCAAAATAAACGTAGGGAAATGGCCCCATTTTGTTCGCAGTTAATCAGAGCCAACCTAAGAGCAAGACTTGTATATCCAGCAAAGATTGTAGTGGATAAGGATGGAGAAACACACATCTTTACGAAAATTGAACAAATTAAAGCATACTGTCAGAGTCTAGGGATAATATAACATCGACTGGATAAGGAAATGCATAGCTTAAACGAATATAAGGCTAACAAGATGGATTTTTTTTTGCTCTTTCTCCTTTTCCCTGTTATTTACTTTCTTTGGCACAAGAGAAGAACAGATAATGGTAGGAAAAGCAACATGGGTTTGTGGGGAGGGGGAGAGAAGAAGGGGTGTTCCTTTTTTTTTTTTTTTTTTTTTTTTTTTTTTGCCGTTCTCCTATCCCTCCGTAATACCTTAAATGGTTAAACTAAATTTCCTCTCTTGGAACATTGGAGGGATTTCATCCCCGATCAAAAGGAAACTACTGATTAGACACCTAGGGAAACAGAAACCTGATTTAGAGTTTCTACAGGAGACCCACCTCCGGCCCAAGGAGGCCATAAAACTTAAAAGTAAATGGGTGGGGGAGGTAGTGTTCACCCCCTATGATAAGACCAACAGAGGTTTGGCTATCTTAATAAATAAGCAACTGAACTATAATATTATCTCAGTTCTTAATGATATCAATGGGAGATTTCAAGTTCTTGAGATAGAAATCAACAATTGCAATTTTGTTATATGTAATGTATATGGACCGAATGCGATAGATAAAGATTTCTGGGAAGATATTAGTCTAAAGTTGTTCCTACATATCGGGAAAAATATTGTGGTAGCTGGTGATTTTAATATGGCTTTCTCACATATCTTGGACAGATCAAAGTCTAGATTTGCTCCAAGAAAAGCGAGGGAAGCAATTATTTTACAAAAATTTTGCCAGAAATTGGCTTTGCAAGATATATGGCGGTTACAAAACCCGGATCAGCGGGAATATACATGTGCGTCAAGCGTACATTCCTCCTTTTCTCGAATTGATTATTTTTTAATCGCGAAACACATGTTAAAAATGAAAATCGGGACTGCGATTCAGGATATTGTGATTTCAGACCACGCTATCATCTCTTTAGAGATTGGTCTGACTGATAAACCCTCAATAGGAAACAATAGATTATTCTTTCCGCGATATTTGATTAACAACGTCCATTTTAGAAAATGGATGCAGAATAGATGGTACCAATTCCAGGTTGATAACGCAAGCTATTTAGATAAACCAGAAATATTCTGGGAGACAGCGAAGGCTGTCTTTAGAGGGGAGATCAAGGCGTATTTAGCAAGAGTTAAGGCGATCCGGGGCAAGAGAGAGGAGCAACTCTCTAATACACTGAGAAATAGCTACCGCAAATATCTTAGCAATCCTTCTATTGATCTATGGAATAAATATAAAAACAGTAAATCAGTATATGATCTTTTCTTAAAACAACAGTCAATTTCAGAGGAACAAAAACTTAAAGCTTTCTATTCAGGGGTACAGGGTGTTTCGGCTAAATATATTGCGGGAATCATTAAGATTAGACAACAAAAAAACTATATTGCAGCATTGAAAATTGGGAACAATAGAGTGACCGACCCTGTAGAGATAAGGGAAGCTTTCTTTCAAACCTTTTAACACCTCTATGCTACCAAGCAGGTCAGTATGGTAAACAAGGAGCAGTTTTGGCAACAGGTAAGTTTACCCCAAATAGGAACAGAAGATCTCCAGAGACTCAATGAACCTATATCTAGGGAAGAAATAGTAAGTGCTATTAAAAAGTTAAAATCTGGAAAAGCTCCCGGACCAGATGATTTGCCGGCTGAATTCTATAAAATACTTCTGGAACAAATATCTCCAGTCTTAGGTAAATTATTTAATGAATATTTTGTAGGTAATAAACCACAATCTTTATTATTTGCGGCATCTAACATAGTGTTGATACTTAAGAAAGGTAAGGACCCAGAACTTCCATCCTCTTACAGGCCAATTTCACTCCTTAACCAAGATTACAAAATCCTCACGTACATTTTAGCTAACAGACTAAAATCTCCTTTAGGATCTATGATACATCCTGATCAGACAGGTTTTATGATGGGTAGAAATCCAGTTAAGAACTTACGGAAAGTCCAATTAGTATTGGACCATTATTGGAATAAACTGGAGAAGAAAAGACATTACGCTAAACCCGATCAGGCTATCCTCACAATTGACGCCGAAAAAGCGTTTGATTCCATTATATGGGATCATCTGTTTACTTCATTGGAGAACTTTGGTATAACGGGGACTTTCCAACAATTCATTAGACAGCTTTACCTAGAACCAACCTCTTCAATAATAGTGAATGGGCACCCTACTAATAAGATAGTTCTTAGGCGTGGCACGCGTCAAGGCTGCCCATTATCACCATTCCTTTTTAATTTATCTATTGAACCATTGGCAATCTATCTACGGAAGGCAATGCAGGGCATTCAGATTGGAGGAGTTAGAGTGGTTCTTTCATTATTTGCAGATGATCTGTTACTTTTCCTTAGTAATACAGCTGTTTCTATCCCTCGGCTTATTACGATATTCAACATATTTAGCTCGTTTTCAGGCTATAAAATTAACTATGAGAAGTCAGAGATTTTGTGGATACATAAACCCTGTGAGCAGAGAAACTATCCTTTTATGGAAACAACACAGATCACATATTTAGGCATCACATTGAGCAAAGATCCTAACCTATGGTATGATCTTAATTTTAAGCCATGTATTAGAGAACTGGATAGGAAGCTTCAGAATTGGGGCAATTTACCGCTTTCAATTACAGCCCGAATTATGCTGATCAAGGTGGTCCTGTTCCCAAAGCTCCTATATTTTCTGCAGAACCTCCCTTTGCTACTATATAAAAAAGACTTGACCTTTCTTTATAGGAGCTTTAACCGATTTATCTGGCAAGGAAAGAAACCACGTATTTCCATATTCAAATTAACATTACCAAAAGTCTATGGAGGGATGGCATGTCCAAATGTTAAATTTTATAATTATGCAGCTTTAGCCAAATTCGCGTTAGACTGGATTTCTGAAAAAGAGTTAGTTTCCTTTTTTGAGATTGAAACTTCAGTAATCAAGCCTTTTAACTTAAAGGCAATTTTGCACCATCCTGCAAATAGTCTTCCTGGAACAATATACCAATTGACTACATTTAAATTCATAATACAGGCTTGGCAAAAAATATGTAGTGAATTAAGAATCGATTTTCGGAAATCAGAGTTTTTACCCTTACGGGGTAACCCAGGCTTTTCGCCGGGATTAGACCCCTCAATATTCCAGATATGGTCGGAGCGGGGAGTGAACTATGTAGTGCAAATATGTGAAGGTAATAACTTGAGGTTGCAATCGTTTGAGAAACTATCTCATCAATTTAATCTCCCTAGGACTAGTTTTTTTGCCTACTTACAGGTTAGACATTGGATTGAGAAATTGAGACAGGATACAGGGCTGGAAATTGACAGTAAAGAACTAAAAACAATCATTAGAGAATACCATGAGGGGGTGAGCACTATTTCTCGTATTTATGACATCATTCTGAAAATCGGGGGGAAGCATAATATTGTGGAGATAACGAATAAGTGGTCCAAAGATAAAATTACCTTAGACACCACGACAATTTTGCAGAGCATAGCACTGGTCTCAGGCACTACGATTATGCATAGCTGGAAAGAATCACACCTGAAAATGATATACAGAGTGTACCTTACACCGGCTAGACTAGCCAAATGGGATCAGGAAAGGAAAAATTGTCCCAAATGCTATTCTGAGAATGCAGATCTGACACATTGTTTTTGGACATGTCCAAAAATATATCAATTTTGGCAGAAAATAATCTTCTGGGGCATTAAAATAACAGGGATAAGATTTAAACTCAGTTTATCTCAGATCTTCTTTCTATGCAAATATACTCTCGCTATGCCTAATAATAGATTTATTAATCTACTCATACTGATAGGGCGGAATCTAATTCTTAAAAATTGGAGAGGCAAAAAAACCCCTAGATTTAAAGATTTCTTAAAAGAAGTACACCATCAGATGGTGTTCGAACAATATAATATAAGAGATATTAATTCCAAACAGCTGCCCCGGTTTGTTAATAAGTGGAAGAAATATATTTGCTCCCTCCCATTGGAAACACAGAGACAGGCGGTATCTTATTGGAAAAGGTCCACCTGGATACAACAACAAATTGAAAGGGGGAATCTTCCGAGGCTCTGGTTTTCAGAGGAATAGACTTGAGAAGTGAAGTCCAAGGAGGTCTTTAAAGTGTTAATTTTTTTTTTTTTTTTTTTTTTTTTTTTTTTCTCTCTTCTCCCCCCCGTTGTTCTCCCCTAGGCTTGATTCAGAGAGTGTTGTGCCAATTAGCGTATTAGGATCAAGTTTCTCTAAGGAGCACTATATAGAGCTTATGAATAGAAAAGTACCCTCTAATACGAATCAATAGTGGTCTTGAAAACTAGGTATATATAAAGAAGTAAATATGCTGATCTTAGATGTAGATATTTCAGGGAGTCCAGTCTTTAAAGGCATTAGGGTCAGTCAATAAGTGGCCATTGAGCAGCCTAATTTGGAGTATCCAGTTTAGTAACAGAAATAAGACTCAATGACCATATTGAAGCCAGAAGAAGTTATTTTTTAGTTAAAGCTGACCCGCTTTTGATTGCAAATAGTGACTAAGGAGTCTTAGAAGAGTTAAAGGAGAATAATTTAATTTATGGAACCATTCAAACGTAGATAAGCAGGAATGTACTTGAGCTTCTCTCTTGGGAAGGAAAGAGCATTTCAGACTGTTTTTTTTTCTTTCTTTTTTTTTTCTGCTTCATTCCTCCTTCCCTTAATGGTAAACTCAGAGGTAGAGGATGTTATTCAATGATACCATAGTTAAATATGGAGTCCTTTTGAATTATTATCTTATTGTATTAATTTTAAGATATATTCGACCTATACATGATCTATGTATCCTTTGTAATATTTTGGTTGTTGTTTAGATATGGTACAGAAATTACCCATATCTATGTGTTGTCAAATGAATGTAATATTTTTTTTTTCTTTATATTAATAAAAATCCTTTAAAAAAAAAAAAATAAAAAAAATAAAAAAAAAATAATATTGCATAAATATGATTTTACATGTTTTCATCTACTTAACTCCAAAGGGACGATACACAACATAGCATCTAATTTATTATGATGTAATTGTGAGAAATAAAACGTTTTATAATGTATGTATGTTTTTTCTTTATTAAAACTAAGATCAGCTCACCAGAGTAAATATATGAGCAATTACTATTCAGCTACTGTCATCTTGCTGAAAGCAAAACAAACAGGCAGTTGGCATAATAAGTATGGAACGTACACTTTGCTTTCTTTTGGGATTTCACCACAATTTCATGAGATTTCATATAAAACTTCTTTAAATTGAGGAGAAAAATCAAGTGCCTGTGCCAAGACATGTCAGATGCACACTCCTTTGTAATTCTGGGACACACATCTGGACTGAATGTTTACAGAGCCTGTACAATGGGATGTGGCTACTTAGGAAATTTTGAGGTAAAATATCTCCCCTTTTTACAAAGAGATGTAATATTTTCTAGTCAACTTTTTACAGATATGCTACATCTCTTTTAATTGATTTAGCATATGGGTAACACACCCCTTTAATCTTTTGCTAGGAAATCAGTCATGTATTTCAGTCTGATGAATTGGTTGGCGTAATCATTAAATGGTGTGTACATGGAATGGGTGGTATCTGGTGAGTTAGAAAGAAACTGACCCCAAAAGAAGAAAAGGAGCCTTTCTAAAATGGAACTGTCATGTAGGAATCTACTTTTGTGGGAAGTATTTGGGCTTAACAACTTGAGCAGACCGCAATGTGGAACATAAACCTTGAAAAATAAATGAGTAGAATGTGCAACTTAAAGGGACAGTCTACTCTAGAATTGTTATTGGTTAAAAAGATAGATAATCCCTCTATTACGCATTCCCCAGTTTTGTATAACCAACACGATTATATTAACCTTTTCTTGCCGTTGTATTCCGTCACAACGGCGCTGGGCTTTAAAGCCGTTATGACGGAATACAACGTCATAGCCAACGGCTGTCCTGAAGCCTACTGTGCTTGCAGGATTTGATCACGGTCTGGAGGGCGTTCCTAGCATCATAGGGACACCCCCAGACCCGATCCCATAATTGAAATCTCGCGATCGTTTGCACGATCAGTTTGTCTACATCGGAACGTTGTTCCGATGTAGACTTTATAACCCGGTCATAAAAGGGTTAATGTACTTTTTACCTCTGTGACTACCTTGTTTCTAAGCCTCTGCAGACTGTCCCCTTATCTCAGTTCTTTTGTCAGACTTGCATTTTAGCCAATCAGTGCTGACTCATAAATAGTACAATGTTATCTATATGACACACACGAACTAGAGCTGTCTAGCTGTGAAAAAGTGTCAAAATGCACTGAGAGGCGGCCTTCAAGGGCATAGAAATTACTGTATGAGCCTAACTAGGTTTAGTTTTCAACGAAGAATGCAAGAAAACAAAGCAAATTTGATGATACATGTAAATTGTAAAGTTGTTTAAAGTTGCGTGCCCTATCTGAATTATGACAGTTACATTTTGACTAGACTGTCCCTTTTAACTCCTCACTATTTCAGTTGTTAAAAGTTGCTATTAATGTTGAAGGGGGGTATATCAAGAGACTATAGTTTAACTGTGTCCTCGCCTAACTCTATAGGTGTTTGTGCTACTCTTCATCTTTGTCAAGAGACAGATTATGCGTTTTGCTATGAAATCTCGCAGGGGACCCCATGTGCCAGTGGGACACAATGCACCAAAGGTATGTGCCTGTTCACTCATGGGGAGGGTGAGCATTCATCTTTTTGTGATGATTAGTTCATATTTTTTTTGCCTCCTTAGGAACTAAAAGAAGAAATAGATATAAGGCTGTCGAAAGTGCAAGGTATAAAGTTTGAACCACGGCTTCTGGCAGAGGAAGATGCCCGGATGCTTGAGCTGGAGAAACCAGAACAGGACGGTAAATGCTAAATTCATATTAACATAATCAATATTCTCATTTTTATCTGTTTAATGTAAAGCTCTTGTTTTTTGTATCATAGGTTCTTGCAATTATTTATACAGAATGAAAACACTTGATGCCGTCAAAGATTCAGGTACATAAGTAATGGTCAGCAGGACCTATTAAACTCAACCCTCTTCATTCAAAAATATATTAATACCTTTAGATAGTTTATTTAGCATATGAAGAAAACACTATCAGGTAGATTACAAGTTATGGGCGCAAAGTGGTGCGAAACGTGCGTTATTTCACCCTTGCGCTGCCATTACAGGTTTTCAAACAGCCAGCTTGTGCGTGCGATATGGTTGTGTTGAGCTCCATACCGCACAAAATACAAGCGCTGTTTTGACGTACTCGTGCACTCTTTCCCCTTAGACATCAATGGGCAGAGAGTGTTAGAAAAAAACCTAACACCTGCGATCGCGGTATGAAAAGCTCTGTAACGCAGCCCCATTGGTGTCTATGGGGGAAAAAAGTTTTGTTTAACCTTTTAACGCCGTTATGCCGTTCTATTCCGTCATAATTACACTGGGCTTTAAAGCCGTTATGACGGAATAGAACGTCATAACAAACGGCTGTCCTGAAGCCTTCTGTGCTTCAAGGACTTGATCGCGGTCTGGAGGGCGTTCCTAGGGTTGTAGGGACGCCCCCCAGATGCGATCCAATAATTGAAATCTCGCGATCGTATGCACGATCGCGTAGTTTCAATTTGTCTACATCGGAACAGGTGTTCCGATGTAGGCACTTTAACCCTGTCACTAAAGGGTTAAACCTAACATACTAACATAAACCTCACGTCTAAACACCCCTAATCTGATGCCGCCGACACCTACATAATGTAATTAACCCCTAAGCTGCTGCCACTATACTAAAGTTATTAACCCCTATTCCCCTGCACTCCAACATCACCCACACTATAATAAATCTATTAACCCCTATTCCTCCACTCCCCAACATCGCCGCCACTAAATAAAGTTATTAACCCCTAAACCTCTGGCCTCCCACATCACTACCACTAAATAAACCTATTAACCCCTAAACCGACTGCCTCCCACATCGCAACAACCTAAATTAAACTATTAACCCCTAAACCTAACCGTAACCCTAAATCTAACACACCCTAACTTTAACATAATTAAAATAGAGCTAAATTAAAGTTACAATTATTAACTAAATAATACCTATTTAAAACTAAATACATACTTACCAGTGAAATAAAACCTAAGCTAGCTACAGTACAACTATTAGTTATATTGTAGATATCTTAGGTTTTATTTTTATTTCACAGGTAAATTTATATTTATTTTAACTAGGTAGACTCATTAGTAAATAGTTATTAACTATTTACTAACTACCTAGTTAAAATAAATACGAATTTACCTGTGAAATAAAACCTAATCTGCCTTACACTAAAACCTAACATTACAAAAATAACAAACGAAATTATCCAAAACAATAAAAATTATTCCTATTCTAATACCCTTAAAAAAAAACAGAATTTATGTTTACCTGATAAATTACTTTCTCCAACGGTGTGTCCGGTCCACGGCGTCATCCTTACTTGTGGGATATTCTCTTCCCCAACAGGAAATGGCAAAGAGCCCAGCAAAGCTGGTCACATGATCCCTCCTAGGCTCCGCCTACCCCAGTCATTCGACCGACGTTAAGGAGGAATATTTGCATAGGAGAAACCATATGATACCGTGGTGACTGTAGTTAAAGAAAATAAATTATCAGACCTGATTAAAAAACCAGGGCGGGCCGTGGACCGGACACACCGTTGGAGAAAGTAATTTATCAGGTAAACATAAATTCTGTTTTCTCCAACATAGGTGTGTCCGGTCCACGGCGTCATCCTTACTTGTGGGAACCAATACCAAAGCTTTAGGACACGGATGAAGGGAGGGAGCAAATCAGGTCACCTAAATGGAAGGCACCACGGCTTGCAAAACCTTTCTCCCAAAAACAGCCTCAGAAGAAGCAAAAGTATCAAACTTGTAAAATTTGGTAAAAGTGTGCAGTGAAGACCAAGTCGCTGCCCTACATATCTGATCAACAGAAGCCTCGTTCTTGAAGGCCCATGTGGAAGCCACAGCCCTAGTGGAATGAGCTGTGATTCTTTCAGGAGGCTGCCGTCCGGCAGTCTCGTAAGCCAATCTGATGATGCTTTTAATCCAAAAAGAGAGAGAGGTAGAAGTTGCTTTTTGACCTCTCCTTTTACCAGAATAAACAACAAACAAGGAAGATGTTTGTCTAAAATCCCTTGTAGCATCTAAATAGAATTTTAGAGCGCGAACAACATCCAAATTGTGCAACAAACGTTCCTTCTTCGAAACTGGTTTCGGACACAAAGAAGGCACGACTATCTCCTGGTTAATGTTTTTGTTAGAAACAACCTTTGGAAGAAAACCAGGTTTAGTACGTAAAACCACCTTATCTGCATGGAACACCAGATAAGGAGGAGAACACTGCAGAGCAGATAATTCTGAAACTCTTCTGGCAGAAGAAATTGCAACCAAAAACAAAACTTTCCAAGATAATAACTTAATATCAACGGAATGTAAGGGTTCAAACGGAACCCCCTGAAGAACTGAAAGAACTAAGTTGAGACTCCAAGGGGGAGTCAAAGGTTTGTAAACAGGCTTAATTCTAACCAGAGCCTGAACAAAGGCTTGAACATCTGGCACAGCTGCCAGCTTTTTGTGGAGTAACACAGACAAGGCAGAAATCTGTCCCTTCAAGGAACTTGCAGATAATCCTTTCTCCAATCCTTCTTGAAGAAAGGATAGAATCTTAGGAATCTTTACCTTGTCCCAAGGGAATCCTTTAGATTCACACCAACAGATATATTTTTTCCATATTTTGTGGTAAATTTTTCTAGTTACAGGCTTTCTGGCCTGAACAAGAGTATCAATAACAGAATCTGAGAACCCTCGTTTTGATAAGATCAAGCGTTCAATCTCCAAGCAGTCAGCTGGAGTGAGACCAGATTCGGATGTTCGAACGGACCTTGAACAAGAAGGTCTCGTCTCAAAGGTAGCTTCCATGGTGGAGCCGATGACATATTCACCAGATCTGCATACCAAGTCCTGCGTGGCCACGCAGGAGCTATCAAGATCACCGACGCCCTCTCCTGATGGATCCTGGCTACCAGCCTGGGGATGAGAGGAAACGGCGGGAATACATAAGCTAGTTTGAAGGTCCAAGGTGCTACTAGTGCATCTACTAGAGTCGCCTTGGGATCCCTGGATCTGGACCCGTAGCAAGGAACCTTGAAGTTCTGACGAGAGGCCATCAGATCCATGTCTGGAATGCCCCACAGTTGAGTAATTTGGGCAAAGATTTCCGGATGGAGTTCCCACTCCCCCGGATGTAATGTCTGACGACTCAGAAAATCCGCTTCCCAATTTTCCACTCCTGGGATGTGGATTGCAGACAGGTGGCAGGAGTGAGTCTCCGCCCATTGAATGATTTTGGTCACTTCTTCCATCGCCAGGGAACTCCTTGTTCCCCCCTGATGGTTGATGTACGCAACAGTCGTCATGTTGTCTGATTGAAACCGTATGAACTTGGCCTTTGCTAGCTGAGGCCAAGCCTTGAGAGCATTGAATATCGCTCTCAGTTCCAGAATATTTATCGGTAGAAGAGATTCTTCCCGAGACCAAAGACCCTGAGCTTTCAGGGATCCCCAGACCGCGCCCCAGCCCATCAGACTGGCGTCGGTCGTGACAATGACCCACTCTGGTCTGCGGAAGGTCATCCCTTGTGACAGGTTGTCCAGGGACAGCCACCAACGGAGTGAGTCTCTGGTCCTCTGATTTACTTGTATCTTCGGAGACAAGTCTGTATAGTCCCCATTCCACTGACTGAGCATGCACAGTTGTAATGGTCTTAGATGAATGCGCGCAAAAGGAACTATGTCCATTGCCGCTACCATCAAACCTATTACTTCCATGCACTGCGCTATGGAAGGAAGAGGAACGGAATGAAGTGTCCGACAAGAGTTTAGAAGTTTTGTTTTTCTGGCCTCTGTCAGAAAAATCCTCATTTCTAAGGAGTCTATTATTGTTCCCAAGAAGGGAACCCTTGTCGACGGAGATAGAGAACTCTTTTCCACGTTCACTTTCCATCCGTGAGATCTGAGAAAGGCCAGGACTATGTCCGTGTGAGCCTTTGCTTGAGGAAGGGACGACGCTTGAATCAGAATGTCGTCCAAGTAAGGTACTACTGCAATGCCCCTTGGTCTTAGCACCGCTAGAAGGGACCCTAGTACCTTTGTGAAAATCCTTGGAGCAGTGGCTAATCCGAAAGGAAGCGCCACGAACTGGTAATGCTTGTCCAGGAATGCGAACCTTAGGAACCGATGATGTTCCTTGTGGATAGGAATATGTAGATACGCATCCTTTAAATCCACCGTGGTCATGAATTGACCTTCCTGGATGGAAGGAAGAATTGTTCGAATGGTTTCCATTTTGAACGATGGAACCTTGAGAAACTTGTTTAAGATCTTGAGATCTAAGATTGGTCTGAACGTTCCCTCTTTTTTGGGAACTATGAACAGATTGGAGTAGAACCCCATCCCTTGTTCTCCTAATGGAACAGGATGAATCACTCCCATTTTTAACAGGTCTTCTACACAATGTAAGAATGCCTGTCTTTTTATGTGGTCTGAAGACAATTGAGACCTGTGGAACCTCCCCCTTGGGGGAAGCCCCTTGAATTCCAGAAGATAACCTTGGGAGACTATTTCTAGTGCCCAAGGATCCAGAACATCTCTTGCCCAAGCCTGAGCGAAGAGAGAGAGTCTGCCCCCCACCAGATCCGGTCCCGGATCGGGGGCCAACATTTCATGCTGTCTTGGTAGCAGTGGCAGGTTTCTTGGCCTGCTTTCCCTTGTTCCAGCCTTGCATTGGTCTCCAGGCTGGCTTGGCTTGAGAAGTATTACCCTCTTGCTTAGAGGACGTAGCACTTGGGGCTGGTCCGTTTCTACGAAAGGGACGAAAATTAGGTTTATTTTTGGCCTTGAAAGACCTATCCTGAGGAAGGGCGTGGCCCTTACCCCCAGTGATATCAGAGATAATCTCTTTCAAGTCAGGGCCAAACAGCGTTTTCCCCTTGAAAGGAATGTTAAGGAGTTTGTTCTTGGAAGACGCATCAGCTGACCAAGATTTCAACCAAAGCGCTCTGCGCGCCACAATAGCAAACCCAGAATTCTTTGCCGCTAACCTAGCCAATTGCAAAGTGGCGTCTAGGGTGAAAGAATTAGCCAATTTGAGAGCACGGATTCTGTCCATAATCTCCTCATAAGGAGGAGAATCACTATCGATCGCCTTTACTAGCTCATCGAACCAGAAACACGCGGCTGTAGTGACAGGGACAATGCATGAAATTGGTTGTAGAAGGTAACCCTGCTGAACAAACATCTTTTTAAGCAAACCTTCTAACTTTTTATCCATAGGATCTTTGAAAGCACAACTATCTTCTATGGGTATAGTGGTGCGTTTGTTTAAAGTAGAAACCGCTCCCTCGACCTTGGGGACTGTCTGCCATAAGTCCTTTCTGGGGTCGACCATAGGAAACAATTTTTTAAATATGGGGGGAGGGACGAAAGGTATACCGGGCCTTTCCCATTCTTTATTTACAATGTCCGCCACCCGCTTGGGTATAGGAAAAGCTTCTGGGAGCCCCGGGACCTCTAGGAACTTGTCCATTTTACATAGTTTCTCTGGGATGATCAAATTCTCACAATCATCCAGAGTGGATAATACCTCCTTAAGCAGAGCGCGGAGATGTTCCAACTTAAATTTAAATGTAATCACATCGGGTTCAGCTTGTTGAGAAATTTTCCCTGAATCTGAAATTTCTCCCTCAGACAAAACCTCCCTGGCCCCCTCAGACTGGTGTAGGGGCATTTCAGAACCATTATCATCAGCGTCCTCATGCTCTTCAGTATCTAAAACAGAGCAGTCGCGCTTACGCTGATAAGTGGGCATTTTGGCTAAAATGTTTTTGATAGAATTATCCATTACAGCCGTTAATTGTTGCATAGTAAGGAGTATTGACGCGCTAGATGTACTAGGGGCCTCCTGAGTGGGCAAGACTCGTGTAGACGAAGGAGGGAATGATGCAGTACCATGCTTACTCCCCTCACTTGAGGAATCATCTTGGGCATCATTTTCAGTGTCACATAAATCACATTTATTTAAATGAGAAGGAACCCTGGCTTCCCCACATTCAGAACACAGTCTATCTGGTAGTTCAGACATGTTAAACAGGCATAAACTTGATAACAAAGTACAAAAAACGTTTTAAAATAAAACCGTTACTGTCACTTTAAATTTTAAACTGAACACACTTTATTACTGCAATTGCGAAAAAGTATGAAGGAATTGTTCAAAATTCACCAAAATTTCACCACAGTGTCTTAAAGCCTTAAAAGTATTGCACACCAAATTTTTTAACTTTAACCCCTTTACAGTCCCTGGTATCTGCTTTGCTGAGACCCAACCAAGCCCAAAGGGGAATACGATACCAAATGACGCCTTCAGAAAGTCTTTTCTATGTATCAGAGCTCCTCACACATGCGACTGCATGTCATGCCTCTCAAAAACAAGTGCGCAATACCGGCGCGAAAATGAGGCTCTGCCTATGATTAGGGAAAGCCCCTAAAGAATAAGGTGTCTAAAACAGTGCCTGCCGATATTATTTTACCAAAATACCCAGATTAAATGATTCCTCAAGGCTAAATATGTGTAATATATGAATCGATTTAGCCCAGAAAATGTCTACAGTCTTAATAAGCCCTTGTGAAGCCCTTATTTACTGTCTGAATAAAAATGGCTTACCGGATCCCATAGGGAAAATGACAGCTTCCAGCATTACATCGTCTTGTTAGAATGTGTCATACCTCAAGCAGCAAAAGACTGCTCACTGTTCCCCCAACTGAAGTTAATTCCTCTCAACAGTCCTGTGTGGAACAGCCATGGATTTTAGTAACGGTTGCTAAAATCATTTTCCTCTTACAAACAGAAATCTTCATCTCTTTTCTGTTTCAGAGTAAATAGTACATACCAGCACTATTTTAAAATAACAAACTCTTGATTGAATAATAAAAACTACAGTTAAACACTAAAAAACTCTAAGCCATCTCCGTGGAGATGTTGCCTGTACAACGGCAAAGAGAATGACTGGGGTAGGCGGAGCCTAGGAGGGATCATGTGACCAGCTTTGCTGGGCTCTTTGCCATTTCCTGTTGGGGAAGAGAATATCCCACAAGTAAGGATGACGCCGTGGACCGGACACACCTATGTTGGAGAAAAGGGCCTTTTGTAGGGCCTTGCCCTAAAGTTAACAGCTCCTTTGCTAAAAAAAGAAAACCAAAGACCCCCTAACAGTATACAAACCCACAAAATAAAGTAAAACCTAATCTACCCATTGCCCTAAAAAGGGCATTTGTATGGGCATTACCCTTTAAACGGCATTCAGCTCTTTTGCTGCCCATTAAAAATAAAAAATATCTAAAACAATTATTGGTATTCTAATACCCATTTAAAAAAAAAAACACCCCAAAATAACAGAAACCTAATCCATAATAATCTACCAATAGCTCTTAAAAGTGCCTTTTGTAGGGCATTGCCCTAAATAAATCAGCTCTTTTTCTAAACAAAAATACAAAGACCCACTAACATTACAAACCTCCACCCCCCCCAACCCACAAAATAAAAAAACTATCTTAAAAAAAACTATTCTACCCATTGCCCTGAAAAGGGCATTTGTATGGGCATTGCCCTTAACAGGGCAGTTAGCTCTTTTTCCTGTCCATAAAAGGGCATTTAGATCTTAAGAAATGTCCAACCCCTAATCTAAAAAAAACACCCACTCAAAAAAACCTTAAAAAAACCTAACACTAACCCCTCTTTAGGTACTCACAGTTGCTATAGTCCCGCTTGAAGGATCTTCATCCCGGCGGCTCCATCTTCATCCATCGCGGGACAGGCATCTTCTTCATCGCTGTTGAGGCGGAGCAGTCAATGTGCGGAGGCGGAGGTCCATTGATCCGACGTGGAGGTCCTGTTCATGCGATCGTCGGCCGCACACTGAGGATTGAAATGCAAGGTACCCCTTTTTTTACTGGGGTATCTCATCCTATTGGCTGATTTGAACAGCCAATAGGATTTTAGCAGCCCTAATTCCTATTGGCTGATTACATTTTTTTCAGCCAATAGGAATGCAATGGTACCCCCAGTATAAAAGGGGTACCTTGCATTTCAATCCTCAGTGTGCGGTGGACGATCACATGAAGAGGACCTCCACGTCGGAACGATGGACCTTCGCTTGGACCTCCGCGCATCGCTCCGCCTCCGCAGGGATGAAGAAGATGCCGGTCCGCGATGGATGAAGATTCTTCAAGCGGGACTTCAGCAACTGTGAGTACCTAAAGATGTGTTAGTGTATTAGATTAGGTGTAATTCTTTTTTATTTTTGATAATTTCGTTTGTTATTTTTCGTAATTTAGTATTTTTATTTCTTGTAATTAGATACTTTGTAATTTTTATAGTAGTGTTAGGATTTTTTGTAATGTGTATTTTAGTTTTCTTTAATTGGTAGTTTAATTTTAGTTTAATAGTTATATTAGTTTAATTGGTAGTTTAAACTTAGTCTTTTTTAATTTGACAGGTAAGTTTTAATTTAAGATAGGGAAATTGTAATATTAATATAAAGTTAGGGGGTTGTTAGGTTTAGTGGTTACTAGTTTAATTTAGTTTATTGCGATGTGGGGGACTTTCGGTATAGGGGTTAATAGTTTAATTTAGTATATTTCGTTGTGGTGGGCTTGCGGTTTAGGGGTTAATAGGTTTATTATAGTGGCGGCGGTGTCGGGGAGCGGCGGAATAGGGGTTAATAACTTTCGTATAGTGGGGGCGATGTGGGCGGATGGCAGATTAGGGGTTAAAAGGCTTGCGGCACAGCTATACCGACAAAATTCGCAATGGCTGCGTTACTGTTTTAATGCTGAAATGGCCATTTTTTCAGCGTTAAAAGATGAACGCACAACTCGTAATCTACCTGTATGAGTTTAATGTAATTGGTGAAGTGACACCTCTATTTATTCCTGATTAGGGATGTCTGGTTACATATTTAACCTAGTAGATGAGGTTGAAAGAAGAACAAATCTTTTTTGATCCCTTAATTTATTAAGCTGCAAAGGACAGGAGTGGAGCTACAGAAGTAGTCTATAGGGGCTGCATACTACCCCCAGGCTACCCATTGCCCAACATCTGCTATAATTCTAATTTATTTAGTTCGTTATATACATGTTTTTTTTTTTTTTTTTTTTTTTTTTTTATTGGAATGACTTTTTTATACACATCTCTTCGCTCTTTGACAGACATCCCTTTCTATGATAATGGAAAGAAACCCGGGACTCTATTAAGCAAGAATTTCCGGGCATATTTGCTTGAGCTTCGTGACGCCAGTTCTCCATACAAAGGTGTCCGTAAGATTTTGTTAGAGTCTCTCCTGGATGGGTATGATGCTGCTCGATATGGCACAGGGGTAAGGCTGACTCTCAATATCATTTCCCTCTCACTTGTTTCACAGCAGTAACATAACATGATATTATTTGTATCGTACTGTAAGAATGCGAGTGCAAACTGTAAAGGTGTTTGTGCATGCTGTCTCAAGCATAAAAAAATAATTATTTGGCAACATACAGTAGATTTATTCTATTTGCTAATTTTTGTAGAGATTAGTACTCCTTGCAGGCTGATGGACAAGAGCATTTCACTGAAATGCAAACTCTAAAACGTTCTTCTGGTTTTGGTAGTCTAAAAGTTTACTTTTAAAGGGACAGTAAGGTCAAAATTTAAACTCTCATGATTCAAAAAGAACATGATATTTTAAAGAACTTTCTATTGTGAAATTTGTTCTTTTGGTATCCTTTGTTGCAGAGTAACTCTAGGCAGGCTGATAGGAGCTCAGGAGCGTGCACATGTCTCTAGCAGTTTATGGCAGCAGTGTTTGCAACATTGTTATACAAATAGCTAGACATGTGCACGCTCTTGAACTCATCTAGGATTACTCTTTAAGAAAGGATACCAATAGAACTAAACACAATTGATAATAGAAGTAAATTGGAAAGTTATTTCAACTTCATGATCTATCCAATATATTTTAAGTTTAATTTTGACTTTACTGTCCCTTTTTAATATACACCAGTATGAATAAGGATTATTATTTTTTTTACTAGTGCTTTTTTTCTAGACCTATGGGCAAGGCATTTGCTAGTTATGCATGCCCACAATTCAGAATCATAGAATACCTTCTGCGTCTTAGAATTAAAAAAGGAATAAAACTAAATGTGTGTGTTCTATACATTATTACGGTGACTGCGACACGTCTGTCATGTGTATGCCTAAAGTTGATGTTTGATATAGCAGAATGTGCATGTGTAATTTTTTTTTATTTTTTTCATAACAGCCATTTAAAACTAACTGTACTACCCTAAATACTGGGGGGTGTTGAGCACTACTGAATAAGCTGCCGCCACAGGGTACAGGGAGGTTGAGCACAACAAAAGTTACACAGTATATCCTTTATATGCAGTGGACACTTCTGCAGCAGTATCCAGTCCACCATTTAAAGTATAGGATGGTGCCACAATCTAATGATAATCTGTGTATTATCAGTAACTCTCTAACAACAAATTAGAAAGTTGCTTTAAATTGCATGCTGTATCTGAATCGTGAAAGAAAAATATTGGGTTCCGTATCCCTTTAAGATACATTATAATACAAAGGTTATTCATCCTGAAATATAGATTGCTGATATATTCATGGATTTAATGTTTTTTTGTTTTTTCCGGTGAATTAATTCCATTAATCCATTCACAATGTCATTCTCTCCCAAATGTTTCTGTCAGATTATTTTGGACAATTTTTCTACCTTGAAGGATATTATTATGAAAAGAAAATTGTATGGAGTGGAATAGATATGCACAAGGATTTAAGTGTGAGGAGGGAGGGGCAAACATTACAAATTAAAAAATTTTATGTTATTGTTTTAGTTAAATAAAACTATTTCAATTGTTAGTAATGTAATCATTATTGTTCTCCTTCCATTAAAGTACAGGTGAAAAGTTGATCAAATATGAACGATTAACCAATTAAACTGGATATAGCTTTCCTCCAAATGATGTCATTCATTTCCATGATCTAGCTATGCATATCTAATGATATATAACCAAATCAGTAATCATCTGATAGAACTGGAAAAAAAAATAATCTAAAAATGTATTCTAAAAATGAAAAACATGATTTTAATTGGTCTTACTAACTAGTGGTTTAAATCAACCCTGTTTATAAGTATCAGTAAATAATAAATATGTAACCCTGGTCATGGTGGGCCACCACTCATGTTGCTAATTTCCAGAGTGTTCATCTCACACCAGAGTGACTTGATAAAGGATTGTCATGTGCCCAAGATAGAAGGCTCATTCTCTGGTTTGGATATGAATAGATTTTTTTGGTGATTTAGTAATTCAGTTATTTGTTGATTTAATTTCTTGAGCAGAGCAGTGAATAACTGTGTGATTATATTTTAAAGAGGAATAATAGTAATAATAATAAGTCATTTAGAAGAATTTAAAAATACATGGAGTGGGTCTCCACTTTTACAATCTTTGACCCAGTGACATGAGAAAATGTTGATGAATGGATTGAGAAAGAAAGCCCAATGGGGCAAACTTTAAGTATAGGAGGTTATTGTACTCCATAAGGATACTTGTTCTTTAATCCCTTCCAGTGCATGCCTCTATTCTGAGAGCAAGCTTCAATATTTATTTATTTTTACCACAAAATAGAACATCCAAAGACTCTCAAAGGTTTGTAAAGTATTCCAAGGTCTCAGAAACATCTCTAAATATTAAGCCTATTCTTGATGTAATCCTGCTGCTGTGTTTAAAGCTCCCTCATTCCAGCTAGTTTGAGTATAGAGTTCTAAATTTAACACAATATTGGGTGATTGGATGGGAATCATGACGCTTTAGCTTTCTTAGCTCTTCTTGTTTTTTTGGAAGAATGCTTCCTAAAGTGTAGGCAACACTGATTTAAGGATCTACTACAATCAGCATGTGTGCTGTCTTACTTCTAAGGCAAGGGAACCTTTAGAAAGGAGGAAGTGGGGTGTGACCGTACATAGCTGTTATTTTTTTTTTTTTCTGTTTAATGTCAGCAGCTTAGCACTGCAAGTACACAGCAACTATCTCTGCTACTGTATATCACTCAACTGTGCTCACATATTTGTTTTGTCAAGTTGAGAAGTCAGTACAGGTGACTTTGTAAACAGAGTCAGTTTACAAAAAGGTGGATCTTTGGATGTCACCCAGAGTTGTTAGAGATATGAAACACATTGAGGTTGTAATATAAACTGCATATGAATAACAGAAAATATTGCTCTATAATTATTATTCATTTTGCCCCATTTTTTTCTATAATCTTAACTCTACAAATGGTGGGACTTCAAAATCTAGGACACAAGCCTAATCCAGGTATATTCTAATCTACAGGGTATTTAATCACTGTAGTAGCTCATTTATAGATGTCTGTAAGTGGTCTGAGCAAAGAGGATTAGAGACTTTTAAACTAGTACATCTATTACCAGGAATAAGTTACAGTTTACATTTGTGTATATGAGTTTGTTTGTTTGTGTTACATGCAGACCATTTGCATTAGTGTTTAATTGCATATCTAAAGGAAATGTGTTTTGTGTCCCTTTTAGCTTCTCAGGGTAGTATGCTGGAATAGCTGCCTGAGTGGCTGATGAATAATTTGGTGAGCATTGAAGGAAATGGCTTCAGGAATAATCACAAAGTAAAAAGGAAGTTTAAATCCAGGCGAGCATGAAACGCCAGGAACCAAATCACAAGAAGTAGTACAAATACAGATCTGAAGTTAGGAAACAAAATGTATATAAGATACACAGTATCACAAAAAGGCACTAATCACCAGTAGAGTCAACATCAATCATTCATGATTCAGATAGTGCATAACATTTGAAACCTCTTTCCCATTTACTTTGTTCTTTTGGTATCCTTTTTTAATAGTTAACCTAGGTGTCCACGTGTCTTTAGCATCTATGGCAAAAGTATTTTCAACAATGTGTAATATTGCTATAAACATTGTTGCAAATAGCGTTTTTAAAGAACAAAAATAATAATTAGAGTAACTTTTGTAATGGATTGTGGATTGTATTAAACCTCCTGATTTTATGTTTTTTTTTTTTATTTTCTTTTAATAATATGTGATTATATATATATATTTTTACAATACACACACAAATGCTGCAGAACACGGGTGTACCTTGCCCTTAAAGCTAAATTTCTATACAGAGCAATATCTATCTAAATTTTGACGGCAGATAAGAGCCATAGGCCCAGCAAGTCTGGCCGATATTTCCTTAAAGTATAATTGTATCTAGTTTGTAGGATAGCCTTGTGCTTATATAATCCTTATATGATATAATCCCTTTATTACCCCTGTACATTTCAGGTTATCAAGGGGTTACATATTTTACAGTAGATTATTATATAAATTGGATGCACAACCCAAAATTTCTGGTGGTTAAAGGGGCACTCAAGTCAAAATAAACTTTTATGATTCAGAAAGCGCATGCAGTTTTAAGACACTTTCCAATTTACTTCCATTATCAAATGTTGCAGTCTTTTTATATGCACACTTGGGGTACAAGATCCTACTGAGCATGTGCACAAACGCACAGGATATACGTATACTAGTCTGTGGTTGGCTGATGTCTGTCACATGATACAGGGGGCTGGAAAATGGGAGAAAAAATCTATTATTTGAAATTCAGAGAAGGGTTTCAAATCATTGTCGTTTTTTTATTATGCACTTGTTCATTATGCAATTCTACTGAATAGAGTGATCCTTTAAATTTTTTAGGCTAGGCACTAAATGTAAAAAAAAAGTTAAACCCTTCTTACATTATAGGGGAAATATGTGCTCTGATAATTCAGTCCTTCCTACTCTACTACTTTGTTTCAGGTGCATGGAAAAACAGAACACCAGAAGTTCATGGAATATCTTAATGAGCTTTCATCAATGTAAGAAACGTATGCCTTTCAAAGTCTTGTTTCCTTCCTAATAATACCAGGCTGAGCTTGAATCTCACAATTTTTCTCTCCTCCAGTGTCAAGTCTCAAAAGGGAGGGAGTCAAGGGCGATGCATTGCTGCTGCCAAAGATCTTACTGCATCACCAGAACCCACTGAGACACCTACTATCCAGGTGACTTACTTGCCATCTAATCAGAAGAGCAAACGGCCCAAGCACTTCCTGGAGCTAAAGAGCTTTAAAGACAATTACAATACTTTGGAAAGCACACTATGAATAGATATACAAGGGAGGGGAACTAAACAGTTTTTACCTGTGATCGGAGCAGTTTGTAGCTTGTTTACGTGATTAACAGGTTCCAATCATCTTCTGGCGGTGACCAATGAAGCAACGCGACAGAAAAGTGCAAACCTCTCTCTCCTCTTTAGCAGAGAATTCTTTTGGTTATGTTTGCCTGTCAGTAGTAGGAGTGTTTGTTGCTGTGCTATACATACTGCTTTACAAAATGTATGTGTCCGCAGTATTTTTCTATAAACAGATGCATTTGGGGTACATGCGTCTGTATCTTTTGAAATAAGATATAGCGTTGCTTGAGTGCCCGTATACAACTAGAGACTGGAGTGTTTATAAAAAAATTTTGAGAGCTATATAGGAACTTTTGAAAAGACTGGAAATGGGACTGTGTATATAATGTTACTGTATTTATGTATTGTACATCCTGAAGTAATTTCACCAAATTTGTTCAGCCTACTATATTATTGCTGACTCAGTTTGTAACCTGTATAGTGTGGATTGTGGCCGTCTATTCATTTTACAGTATTAAACAGGAATAATAATAATAAAAGCTGAATTCTGTTTGGTTTTTCTTTACTAACGTACTCACTGTTGGTTTTTTTTAGTTAGGTTTTTTTTTTTTTTTTGTTTGGTTGTTGTTGAATTTACACAGTGATGTTTACTACCTTTAGAAACTATGGCCTAAATGAAGCAATGTTTTGTATGGAATGGTTCTTTATTATATGACCTTAAAGGGACACTAAAGTCAAATTTAAGCTTTCATGATTCAAATAGAACAGATTGTGCACAGTCTTTTTATATGCACACTTTGTAGCACCAGCTCTTTCAGAGCATGTGCAATAGTTAAAGGGATTTGTCTACTGGGAGCTAGCTGAACACTTCAGGTGAGCCAATGGTAACAGGCATATAAGTGCAGCCACCAATCAGTAGCTAGCTCTGAATGGTGCATTGCTGCTCCTAAGACTACCTAGGTATGCTTTTCAGCAAAGGGATACCAAGGTAACCAAGCAAATTTGATGATAGAAGTAAATTGGAAAGTTGTTTAAAATTGCATTTTCTGTGTGAATCGTGAAATAAATATTTAAGGTTTTCATATGTAAGTCTTTGCCTCCCCCTGTATCATGTGACAGCCATCAGCCAAATTGAAATAAGTTTTAAAATTTGTCTTTAAAAAAATGTACTACTCATTTAAAATTCTAAGTACTGTAAGTGCTTTTACGTTGTCTTTTTTTATTATGCCCTTGTTGATCATGCAATTCTTTTGTATTTAAAGGGACAACACTTTGAGATGGTAATTTAAACTGCTAAATTGTTTATATAGGAAAAACCTCTGCAATATACTTTCATTATTTATTTTGTCCCCTTTTCCAGTAATTCCATTCTGAATTTGTGAGCTTTTCAAATCCTGTTAGAAATGGAAGTGTAGAACAATGTTATATTCCACACAACCATTGGTTGCACACTCTAGGGACTTATTTATAACTGTCCCACTGCAGAGAAGGTAACCTAAGTAACAACATGGCAGTTCCCATTGTTTTATAGACACTAAAACTTTACACTTATTTTGTCAATAGTTAAACAGTTAATGACACTTTAAAAAATAGGTCTACATGTTATTCTCAGATTTTTTTTTTTTTTTTAATGCATCATTCTAGCTAGCATATATTTAGTGTTTAATGTCCCTTTAATGGTCCTTTAACTCACAGGAGGAAAATATTTAAAATTTTAATCTAAAAGTGTATAAAAATATTTTGCAGTCTGTTTATTTCTCTGAATATTATGTTTTTTTCCTACTTCCTGCAAGTCTGAAAAGTGTCCTGCTGAGATGTGATCCCCGATGTTTCTAAATACTACACAGGGATTATTTTATCATTACAGCAGCTTATTAACATAAATTCCCAATTAGCTGCAGCAAAAGAGATAATACAGGCATGACCAAGTCTTTTCAAGGGATGTTTCTTTGGACTGGAAAACAATGTAAATTGTATTAATAAAGTAATTAGTTTAGTGTATGCAGTTATTGTATAGTCCACTGGTTAGTTGCTGATATATGGATAGGTTAAAAGGACTTTTTAAATCCCTTTATAAAAAAAAAAGAGAGAATACAGCCACGCATTAATTCGGATAGATATCTGCCTCTAAACAATCTCTACGCACATAGGGCCAGATTACAAGTGGAGCGCTAAATATCGCTTGCATGCAAACGATATTAGCGCTCCACTTTGTAATACCAGCGCATGATAATGTGCACTGGTATTACAAGTAAATTGTGAGCTTGCGTTCGCATTGCTAGGAAGCATTGCGCTCACGAGAGGGCCCTTCCATAGGCACCTATGGGAGCCTCGTTCTGATGCCATCTGATGCTGTGAAGGGGGTAAGTAGCGCAGCGATGGTTAGCATTTTTAAATATATATGTATATGAATATATACATATATTTATTTCATATAGGTGGCAAGAGTCTACGAGCTAGTGACATATGGGATATACATAGCAAAGGGCATGGGCAAAGTTTCCCAAACCTCAAATGCCTATAAATACACCTTCCACCTCACTAATACCTCAGTTTTACAAACTTCACCTCCTTAGTAGGTGGTGAAGCATGATGTGCTTGATTTTCTTCTGTGAAAGGCGCTTCTAAGCATATTGAAGCCCAGTTCCTTTCTAAGTACAGTGTTTGTCTGAGGGATGTGAAGGGAGTATTGCCTGATGATGCCATGTTTTCACCTATGGGGAATCTATTCTAGGGTTCTCTGTAAATTCGTTCGCAGGGATTCGTCTGCTGCCTCCCTTTACAGATCAACATTATACTCCTCTACCATTACCTCTGCTGATATGTTTCAGTACTGGTTTGGCTGTCTTCTATATGTGGATGGGTGTCTTCTGGTAAGTATATATAATTTTTAAGACACACTCCGCTATGGAAGGCACTTTATATTATAAAGTTCTTAATTTATATTGCATATATTAACCATGAGTCAGGTCTGTTAATTTTTCCCTTTGCAGTCACATGGTTTCAGAATGGAAATTATGGTTATGGGAGAATCTAGGTATTTTTTTCTTACCTGGGGTTCTGGTTAGCTTTTAACATGTCTGTTTTTAAAATTTTTGTAGGAAAATTAGGCTCGCAATGACGCAAATTGCATCTTTTTATTGAGTCATTTTTGGCGCAAGTACTTTTGGCACGAAATCGCGCCTGCTGTGAGGTGAGTTGCGTCATTTTTAGAATGAGGTTGCGCCTGTTATGACGCGAGTTGCATCTTTTCAGTGCGTTGTTCTTGGCTCCAAAATTTGTTATATTAAGCCTCTCCCTCTAATGCTCGTTGCACTTATTATATTATCGAGAGCTATGATGCTTGTTTTTGATTTTACTTTTTGTATAAGAATTTTATCATAAGCATTTTTTCCCATTCCTGAAACTGCTATTTTGAGGAAATTGGATATTTTGTTTAAATGTTATTTTTTCTTGTTTGTTACATTTTGCAAGATATCTTAAACTGATCCTGCCTCTGATGTTACTGTAGGAACTAAGCTGCCTGAACACAATTCTACCAAAGCTAAGTGTGTTTGTTGTAAACAAGCTGATCTTATTTATTCAGCTCAATTATGTGGCATTTGTTATGACAAATTATTACATGCTGATAATGTTTCTATAAGTACAAATATATCTTCTGTTATTCCTTCTCAGTCTAATGTACCTGATATTCCTGCAGATATGAACATTTTTATTGCTGCAGCCATAGAGAAGGCTATGACTGCTATTCCACCTTCAAATAAATGTAAAAAGTATTTCCAAACTTGTCATAGATCTAATGAATTTTGTATGACCGACAGCATACTGAAGTATCCTCTATTGGCGAGGGTTCCTCTGACTCAGAGGAAACTGCATCACAGACAGAAATTGACAAATCTATTTAAAATTGAACATATTTGTTCTCTATTAAAGGAAGTATTGTTTACTTTGGGTATTGAGGAGTCGAGTCCTCCTGTTAGCAAAGCTAATAATCGTTTAAATTCTGTATTTAAGACTTCTGAGGTTACTCCTGAAGTTTTTCGTATTACAGATGCTATCTCTAATATGATTGCTAAAGAATGGTCTAAACTTGGTACCTCTTTTAACCCTTCTTCTAGGTAGCTAGTCTAGAATTTTGGGAAAAGGTCCCTAAGGTTGATGGGGCTATTTCCACTCTTGCCAAACGTACTACTATTCTTATGGAAGATAGTACTTCTTTTAAGGATCCTTTAGATAGGATGCTTGAATCTTACCTTAGAAGAGCATATTTACATACTGGTTATATTCTTAGACCAGCTATGTCTATGGCTAATTTTGCTGCTGCCTCAACTTTTTGGTTGGACAGTTTAGCGGAGCAGTTATCAGATCCTGAACTATCTAGCATTGTTATTTTACTTCAACCTGCAAATCATTTCATTTGTGATGCTATACAGTGGGGCAAAAAAGTATTTAGTCAGCCACCAATTGTGCAAGTTCTCCCACTTAAGAAGATGAGAGAGGCATGTCATTTTCATCATAGGTATACCTCAACTATGAGAGACAAAATGTGGAAACTAATCCAGACAATCACATTGTCTGATTTGGAAAGAATTTATTTGCATGTTATGGTGGAAAATAAGTATTTGGTCACCTACAAACAAGCATGATTTCTGGCTCTCACAGACCTGTATCTTCTTCTTTAACCCCTTAATGACCACAGCACTTTTCCATTTTCTGTCCGTTTGGGACCAAGGCTATTTTTACATTTTTGCGGTGTTTGTGTTTAGCTGTAATTTTCCTCTTACTTATTTACTGTACCCACACATATTGTATATCGTTTTTCTCGCCATTAAATGGACTTTCTAAAGATACCATTATTTTCATCATATCTTATAATTTACTATAAAAAAATTATAAAATATGAGGAAAAAAATGGAAAAAACACACTTTTTCTAACATTGATCCCCAAAATCTGTTACACATCTACAACCACCAAAAAACTCCCATGCTAAATAGTTTCTAAATTTTGTCCAGAGTTTAGAAATACCCAATTTTTACATGTTCTTTGCTTTTTTGCAAGTTATAGGGCAATAAATACATGTAGCACTTTGCTATATCCAAACCACTTTTTTTCAAAATTAGCGCTAGTTACATTGGGACACTGATATCTTTCAGGAATCCCTGAATATCCCCTGACATGTATATATTTTTTTTTAGAAGACATCCCAAAGTATTGATCTAGGCCCATTTTGGTATATTTCATGCCACCATTTCACCGCCAAATGCCATCAAATAAAAAAAATTGTTCACTTTTTCACAAATTTTTTCACAAACTTTAGGTTTCTCACTGAAATTATTTACAAACAACTTGTGCAATTATGGCATAAATGGTTGTAAATGCTTCTCTGGGATCCCCTTTGTTAAGAAATAGCAGACATATATGGCTTTGGCGTTGCTTTTTGGTAATTAGAAGGCCGCTAAATGCCACTGTGCACCACACGTGTATTATGCCCAGCAGTGAAGGGGTTAGTTAGGGAGCATGTAGGGAGCTTGTAGGGTTAATTTTAGCTTTAGTGTAGTGCAGTAGACAACCCCAAGTATTGATCTAGGCACATTTTGGTATATTTCATGCCACCATTTCACCGCCAAATGCGATCAAATTGAAAAAAACGCTACATTTTTCACAATTTTATGTTTCTCACTGAAATTATTTACTAACAGCTTGTGCAATTATGGCACACATGGTTGTAAATGCTTCTCTAGGATCCCCTTTGTTCAGAAATAGCAGACATATATGACTTTGGCGTTGCTTTTTGGTAATTAGAAGGCCGCTAAATGCTGCTGCGCATCACACGTGTATTATGGCTAGCAGTGAAGGGGTTAATTAGGTAGCTTATAAGGAGCTTGCAGGGTTAATTTTAGCTTTAGTGTAGAGATCAACCTCCCACCTGACACATCACACCCCCTGATCCCTCCCAAACAGCTGTCTTCCCTCCCCCACCCCACAATTGTCCCCGCCATCTTAAGTACTGGCAGAAAGTCTGCCAGTACTAAAATAAGTTTTTTGTTTTTTTTGTTTAAAAAAAAAAAATAATTCTGCTGTGTAGGACCCCCCCTTAGCCCCAACCTCCCTGATCCCCCCCAAACAGCTCTCTACCCCCCTCCTCTGCCTTATTGTGCACCATATTGGGTACTGGCAGCTGTCTGCCAGTACCCAGTTTGAAATCAAAAGTTTATTTTAAGATTTTCTGTAGTGTAGCTTACCCCCCTTAACACCCAACCCCCCACCCTCTCCCAGATCATTAATATTTTTTATTCCCACCCTCTCTCCCACTGAGTCCCACCTTGTGCCTCTTCCACTTCAATTCTAACTTTTGGGCAGTTTCACACGTGCACGCTCCCGTGCACGCGCGCACACTCCCGTGCACACGCGGCGCACGCGCGATCCCGCCCCCCTCCTCTACTGATGGCCTCCCTGGACACGCTCCCACCCACCAACGATCATAGCCGTTGCAGAGAGGGCCACAGAGTGGCTCTCTCTGCATCGGACTGCTTAAAAAAGTTATTGCAGGATGCCTCTATATCGAGGCATCACTGCAATAACATGAAAGCAGCTGGAAGTGATCAGGATCGCTTCCACTGCTTTCAAAGACCAACGACGTGCAGGGTACGTCCTTGGTCGTTAATGACATTTTTTTGGAGGACGTACCCTGCACTTCGTTGGTCATTAAGGGGTTAAGAGGCTCCTCTGTCCTCCACTCATTACCTGTATTAATGGCACCTGTTTGAACTTATCAGTATGAAAGACACCTGTCCACAACCTCAAACAGTCACACTCCAAACTCCACTATGGTGAAGACCAAAGAACTATCGAAGGACACCAGAAACAAAATTGTAGACCTGCACCAGGCTGGTAAGACTGAATCTGCAATAGGCAAGCAGCTTGGTGTGAAGAAATCAACCGTGGGAGCAATAATTAGAAAATGGAAGACATACTAGACCACTGATAATCTCCCTCGGTCTGGGTCTCCAGGTAAGATCTCACCCCATGGGGTCAAAATGATCACAAGAGCAGTGAGCAAACATCCCAGAACCACACGGGGGGGGACCTAGTGAATGACCTGCACAGAGCTGGGACCAACGTAACAAAGGCTACCATCAGTAACACACTACGCCGCCAGGGACTCAGATCCTGCAGTGCCAGACGTGTCCCCCTGCTTAAGCCAGTACATGTCCGGGCCCGTCTGAAGTATGCTAGAGAGCATTTGGATGATCCAGAAGCGGATTGGGAGAATGTCCTATGGTCAAGTGAAACCAAAGTAGAACTGTTTGGTAGAAACACAACTCGTCGTGTTTGGAGGAGAGAGAATGCTGCGTTGCAATCAAAGAACACCATACCTACTGTGAAGCATGGGGGTGGCAACATCATGCTTTGGGGCTGTTTCTCTGCAAAGGGAACAGGACAACTGATCTGTGTACATGAAAGAATGAATGGGGCTATGTATCGTGAGATTTTGAGTGCAAACCTCCTTCCATCAGCAAGGGCATTGAAGATGAAACGTGGCTGGGTCTTTCAGCATGACAATGATCCCAAACACACCGTCCGGGCAACGAAGGAGTGGCTTCGTAAGAAGCATTTCAAGGTCCTGGAGTGGCCTAGCCAGTCTCCAGATCTCAACCCCATAGAAAACCTTTGGAGGGAGTTTAAAGTCCGTGTTGCCCAGCGACAGCCCCAAAACATCACTGCTCTAGAGGAGATCTGCATGCAGGAATGGGCCAACATACCAGCAACAATGTGTGACAACCTTGCGAAGACTTACAGAAAACGTTTGACCTCTGTCATTGCCAACAAAGGATATATAACAAAGTATTGAGATGAACTTTTGATATTGACCAAATACTTATTTTCCACCATAATTTGCAGATAAATTCTTTCCATGTCAGACAATGTGATTGTCTGGATTTGTTTCCACATTTTGTCTCTCATAGTTGAGCTATACCTATGATGAAAATTACAGGCCTCTCTCATCTTCTTAAGTGGGCGAACTTGCACAATTGGTAGCTGACTAAATACTTTTTTGCCCCACTATATTTGATGTCATTAAGATTAATGTCAAATCTATGTCTTTAGCTATTCTAATTAGAAGAGCTTTATGGCTTAAATCTTGGAATGGTGTCTAAATCTAGATTATTATCTCTATCTTTTCAGGGTAATAGTTTGTTTGGTTCTCAATTGGATTCTATTATCTCCACTATCACTGGGGGTAAGAGAGTTTTTCTGCCCCAAGACAAGAAATCTAAGGGTAAATTTAAAGCTCCCAATAGAATAAAGGTGCGGCCCTCAAACCATTTCTTCTAGTGGGGGGCAGACTAAAGTTATTTCAAGACATTTGGACAGATTCTGTCCAAAATCAGTGGATTCAGAATATTGTTTATCAAGGGTATCGAATAGGTTTCAGAATAAGACCTCCCATGGGAAGATTCTTTCATACTCATGTTCCAACAAACCCTGTGAAGGCTCAGGCTTTTCTGAAGTGTTTTTCAGACCTAGAGCTTTCAGGGGTGATTGTACCAGTTCCTCAGCAGGAACAGGGATTGGGTTTCTATTCAAATCTATTCATTTTCCCAAAGAAGGAAGATTCTTTCAGACCAATCCTGGATCTGAAACTTTAAATCGTTTTGTAAGAGTCTCAACTTTCAAGATGGTGACTATAAGGACTATTCTGCCTTTTGTTCAGCAAGGTCATATCATGTCCACAATAGACTTGCAGGACGTTTATCTTCACATTCCGATTCATCCAGACCACTATCGATTTCTGAGATTCTCTTTTCTAGACAAGCATTACTAATTTGTTGCTCTTCCATTTGGCCTAGCAACAGCACCAATAATTTTCTCAAAGGTTCTCGGTGCCCTTCTATTTGCAATCAGAGAGCAGGGTATTGCGGTGTTTCCTTATTTGGACGATATCTTGGTACTAGCTCAATCTTTTAATTTAGCAGAATTTCACACGTAATAACTAATGTTGTTTCTTCAAAGACATGGTTGGAGGATCAATTTACCAAAGAGTTTCTTAATTCCTCAGACAAAGGTCACCTTCTTAGGTTTCCAGATAGATTCAGTGTCCATGACTCTTTCTCTAACAGACAAGAGACAAATGAAATTGGTCTTAGCTTGTCTAAACCTTTAATCTCTATCATTCCCTTCAGTGGCTATGTGCATGAAAGTTTTAGGTCTCATGATTGCAGCATCGGACGCAATCCCCTTTGCTCGTTTTCATATGAGACCTTTAGAGCTTTGCATGTTGCACCAGTGGTGCAGGGATTATACTCAGATATCACAGTTGATATACTTAAAACCAACACTCAACTCTCTCTGACTTGGTGGTTAAACCATCACCTTATTGTTCAAGGGGCCTCCTTTGTTCGGCTTTCCTGTACTGTGATCACAACAAATGCAAGTCTTACAGGTTAGGGAGCTTGTCTGAGGGTCTCTGACAGCACAAGGGGTTTGGAATCTTCAAGAGACGAGGTTACCAATCAATATTTTAGAACTCTGTGCTATTTTCAGACCTTTTCAGGCTTGGCCTCTATTGAAAAGAGAACTGCACATTTTGTTTTCAAACAGACAATATCACAACAGTGGCATATGTCAATCATCAAGGGGGGACTTGCAGTCCTTTAGCAATGAAAGAAGTTTCTCTGATACTTTCTTGGGTGGAATCCAACTCTTGTCAAATCTCTGCGATTCATATCCCAGGGGTAGACAATTGGGAAGCGGATTATCTCAGCCGTCATTCTCTACATCCAGGGGGAGTAGTCTCTCCATCCAGATGTGTTTTTTCAACTTGTACAGATGTGGGGTCTTCCAGAAATAGATCTGATGGCCTCTCATCTGAATAATCAACTTTCCATATACCTTTCAAGGTCCAAGGATCCTCAGGCGAAAATGATGGATGCTCTAGCAGTTCCCTGGTTTTACCAACCTTCTTACATTTGTCCACCTCTGGTTCTTCTTTAAAAAGGCGATCTCCAAGATCATAATGGAACAATTTTATGTGTTTCTGATAGCACCAGCATGGCCTCACAGGTTTTGGTATGCGGACCTTGTCCGCATGTCCAGTTGCCAGCCTTGGTCACTTCCTATAAGACCAGACCTTCTTTCTCAAGGCCCAGCTTTTCATCAGGATCTCAAATCTCTAAATTTGAAGGCATGGAAATTGAACGCTTAGTTCTTAGTCATAGAGGTTTCTCTGACTCAGTAATTAACACTATGATACAGACTTGTAAGTCTGTTTCAAGGAAGATTTATCATAGGGTTTGGAAAACCTACATTTTATGGTGTTCCACTCATGATTATTCTTGGCATTCTTTTAGAATTCCTAGGATTCTACAGTTTCTTCAGGATGGTTTGGATAAAGGTTTGTCTGCAAATACTTTGAAAGGACAAATCTCTGCACTTTCTGTCTTATTTCATAGAAAGATTGCTAAGCTTCCTGATATTCACTGTTTGGTTCAGGCTTGTATTCATATCAAACCTGTTATTTAGATCAATTTCTCCTCCTTGGAGTCTTAATTTGGTTTTAAAGACTTTGCAGGCTCCCCTTTTTGAGCCTATGCATTCTTTGGATATTAAATTACTTTCTTGGAAAGTGTTATTTCTTTTAGCTATCTCTTCTGCTAGAAGAGTTTCTGAATTGTCTGCTCTCTCTTGTGAGTCTCCTTATCTGATTTTTCCATTAAAGTTGTGAATTCTAACAACATCAATAGGGAAATTATTGTTCCTTCCTTGTGTCGTAATCCTAAGAATACTCTTGAAAGGTCTTTACATTCTTTGGATGTGGTAAGAGCTTTGAAATATTATGTTGAGGCTACTAAAGATTTCAGAAAGACTTCTAGTCTGTTGGTTCCAGAAAAGGTCAGAAAGCCTCTGCTATTTCTTTGGTATCTTGGTTGAAACTTTTGATTCACAAAGTTTATTTGGAGGCGGGGCAGTCTATCCGCCTCAGCGAATTGCAGCTCATTCTACTAGATTAGTCGCCACATCTTGGGCTTTCAAGAATGAAGCTTCAGTTGATCAAATTTACAAAGCAGCAATTTGGTCGTCTTTGCATACATTTTGGGAAACTTTGCCCCCTCCTGGTAGGAATGCATATCCCATACGTCACTAGCTCATGGACTCTTGCCACCATGAACGAAATTAATTTATCAGGTAAGTTTTTACATAAATTATGTAATTTATGTGTTAATGTGTATTTACATGCACGTCTAAAGCACTAAATTGCTGCGCTTCTGCTAGAATAGTGTTATACGTTTGTAAGAGCACTAGATAACAGTAGTTTTTGTTGCCTTGAAGAGCTTCAGACACATGCACACTACCTACCTAGTTATGCTCTTCAACAAGGAATACCATGAGGATAAAGCATATTTGATAATAGAAGAAAATAGAATTTTAAAAAAAAATGTTATGCTTTGTCTGAAACATGTCCCTTTAAAGCTTTTTGAAAGGGGTATGACCATGAACTGCAAAACAATGTAGATTTTGCTAAAAAAAAAAAAGTGACTGTTTTGAAAACATTTACATTTTATGAACTTTTTTTAAATGAAGTGCAAATATATATTATGATTATTTAAAAAGCCCTAAATGTCCCTTTAAGATGAAACATGTTTATTTCCTTTTGCTAAAGAAAACACGTTTAGCAGGTGCCCTAAACCTGTGTTTATTCATGTATAACTTATATCCTGTGTTAAAATAAAAAGATACTAGCGCTCAATAAATAAGACTGGTTACTAAGTAAGGACTTAAATGATGCTTTAACATATCAATCTTCTATTGACCAGTCAATCGATTTCAAATTGCCTATTTGCAGTAATTTTTTTTTTTTTTATCCCTTAGTCATAAAATGTCAGTGTTTTTTTTTCTCCCCTAAATCTAATTTTCTTTTTAAATACTTATATTTTGTAGTTGGAATTGACCACTTCTCTATGTCAGATTTCCTTACATGCATTATGTATGAATTTTTCCCCCCCCCACATCAAACCAGTTATTGCATTTCTTGTTTTGACTTTACACATTTTGAAATATAATTATGACTTAAAATAATATCTCACATCTTTGTATTTTGCCCTTATTATCTCGGCTCCTATTTCTGCTTTAAACTCTGATATGATTTAAACCTTATTTTTATTTTTTTTCTATCCATCATAGCTTTATTTCCACCCAAACGCCCATTTTCCAAATCTCATAAACCCTTTTCCCCAACTCTAAGCATAAAGGATTCCTACTCTTCTATTTCACTGTCTCTGATAAGTGTCCATGACATCATTATTTTTTTATATTCCATATTTAAATAAAATCTTCATTTTTATTTAGTACAATGTCTCAATTTCATGTCAAGCTCCCTTCCATTTTTTGTTCGTTTTATTGTATTACATGGTAGTGATCTATCCAATACTGGGGGTCGATCCGATAAAAATCGTCGCCCGCAAAAGCCGGCGACGCCAATAATTGCGCGGATTTGGTATCCTATATACGGCGTAAGCTAGAAGTTACGCGCGTATATTTCTGCCGTCGCCCGCAGTTTTTTGGGCCATAGGCAGGTATACCAAACCCGCGCAGTTTGGTATCCAATATGCAGCGTAAGGACTTACGTGGCGAAAATGGAGAAAACTTACTCCATTTTCACCTCGCCACAAAAAGCAGCCGTAAGAAGCCTTACGCTGACTATTGGAGCCCCGTAACTCCCTAAACTAACTAGAAAATAAACCTAACACCTAACGCATGCGCAATGTCTATCTCCCTGTCAACCGCGATCTGCTAAAATAAACCTAACACCTAACGCATGCGCAATGTCTATCTCCCTGTCAACCGCGATCCCCCCCCCCCCCCCCGAAATCCCTAATAAAGTTATTACCCCCTAAACCGCCGCTCCCGGACCCCGCCGCCATCTACATAAACTAACCCCCTACTGTGAGCCTCTAAAACCGCCGCCATCTACCTTATCTATCCCCTAATCTGACCCCTTACACCGCCGCCACCTATATAAAAATTATTAACCCCTAATTTAATCCCCCTATACCGCTGCCAGCTATATTAATATTATTAACCCCTAATGTAAGCCCTTTACACCGCCGCCATCTCTATTAAAATGATTAACCCCTAATTTAATCTACCTACCCCGCCGCCAGCTATATTATCTATATTAACCCTAAGTATATTATAGTTAATATAGTTATTACATTATATATATTAACTATATTAACCCTAATTATATTAGGGTTAATATAGTTACTATAGTATTTATATTAACTATATTAACTCTATCTAACACTAACACCCCTAACTATATTTATATTAAATTAATCTAATTAATTTATAAACTAAAATATTCCTATTTAAATCTAAATACTTACCTATAAAATAAACCCTAAGATAGCTACAATATAATTAATAATTACATTGTAGCTATGTTAGGGTTAATATTTATTTTACAGGTAAATTGTTAATTATTTTAACTAGGTATAATAGCTATTAAATAGTTATTACCTATTTAATAGCTACCTAGTTAAAATAATTACCCAATTACCTGTAAAATAAATCCTAACCTAAGTTATAAATACACCTACACTATCAATAAATTTAATAAAGTACAAACATCTATCTAAAAATACAATTAAATTAACTAAACTAAATTACAAAAAAAAACAAACACTAAATTACAAAAAATAAAAAAAAGATTACAAGATTTTTAAGCTAATTACACCTATTCTAAGCCCCCTAATAAAATAATAAACCCCCAAAATAAAAAAAATTCCCTGCCCTATTCTAAATTAAACATATTTCAAAGCTCTTTACCTTACCAGCCCTTAAAAGGGCCTTTTGTGGGGCATGCCCCAAAGAATTCAGCTCTTTTGCATTCAACAAATACAATCCCCCCCCCCCCCCCCATTACAACCCACCACCCACATACCCCTATTCTAAACCCACCCAAACCCCCCTTAAAAAAGCCTAACACTACCCCCCTGAAGATCTCCCTACCTTGTCTTCACCACACCGGGCCGAACTCCTGATCCGATCCGGGCGATGTCGTCCTCCAAGCGGCAAAGAAGAATTCTTCCTCCGGCGATGTCATCCTCCAAGCGGCAAAGAAGAATTCTTCCTCCGGCGACGTCTTCCTCCAAGCGGCAGCAAAGTCTTCATTCTTCCGGCGGCATCTTCAATCTTCTTTCTTCGCTCCGCCGCCGCGGAGCATCCATCCCGGCCGACTGCTGTACTTGGAATGAGGTACCTTTAAATGACGTCATCCAAGATGGCGTCCGCCGAATTCCGATTGGCTGATAGGATTCTATCAGCCAATCGGAATTAAGTTAAAAAAATCTGATTGGCTGATTGAATCAGCCAATCAGATTCAAGTTCAATCCGATTGGCTGATCTAATCAGCCAATCAGATTGAGCTCGCATTCTATTGGCTGATCGGAACAGCCAATAGAATGCGAGCTCAATCTGATTGGCTGATTGGATCAGCCAATCGGATTGAACTTGAATCTGATTGGCTGATTCAATCAGCCAATCAGATTTTTTTAACTTAATTCCGAAGACAAGGTAGGGAGATCTTCAGGGGGGTAGTGTTAGGCTTTTTTAAGGGGGGTTTGGGTGGGTTTAGAATAGGGGTATGTGGGTGGTGGGTTGTAATGGGGGGGGGGGGGGATTGTATTTGTTGAATGCAAAAGAGCTGAATTCTTTGGGGCATGCCCCACAAAAGGCCCTTTTAAGGGCTGGTAAGGTAAAGAGCTTTGAAATATGTTTAATTTAGAATAGGGCAGGGAATTTTTTTTATTTTGGGGGTTTATTATTTTATTAGGGGGCTTAGAATAGGTGTAATTAGCTTAAAAATCTTGTAATCTTTTTTTTATTTTTTGTAATTTAGTGTTTGTTTTTGTAATTTAGTTTAGTTAATTTAATTGTATTTTTAGATAGATGTTTGTACTTTATTTAATTTATTGATAGTGTAGGTGTATTTATAACTTAGGTTAGGATTTATTTTACAGGTAATTGGGTAATTATTTTAACTAGGTAGATATTAAATAGTTAATAACTATTTAATATCTATTATACCTAGTTAAAATAATTAACAATTTACCTGTAAAATAAATATTAACCCTAACATAGCTACAATGTAATTATTAATTATATTGTAGCTATCTTAGGGTTTATTTTATAGGTAAGTATTTAGATTTAAATAGGAATATTTTAGTTTATAAATGAATTAGATTAATTTAATATAAATTTAGTTAGGGTTAGATAGAGTTAATATAGTTAATATAAATACTATAGTAACTATATTAACCCTAATATAATTAGGGTTAATATAGTTAATATATATAATGTAATACCTATATTAACTATAATATACTTAGGGTTAACATAGATAATATAGCTGGCGGCGGGGTAGGTAGATTAAATTAGGGGTTAATCATTTTAATAGAGATGGCGGCGGCGTAAGGGGCTTACATTAGGGGACAATAATTTTAATATAGATGGCGGCGGTGTTAAGGGCTCACTTTAGGGGGTTATAGATATAATATAGCTGGCGGCGGGGTACGGGAGCGGCGGTTTAGGGGTTAATAACTTTATTAGGTTGCGGCGGGGTAAAGGAGCGGCGGTTTAGGGGTTAATAGCTTTTTTATTGTTAGGATAGTGAGGGGGGATAGCGGATAGAGGGTTAGACAGTGCGGGCTATGTTAGGGAGGCGTGTTAGACAGTGCGGGCTATGTTAGGGAGGCGTGTTAGACAGTGCGGGTGTTTTAGACTTTAGTCAGGTTTTATAGGCGCCGGCAGATTCTAACGTGGCGCAAGTCACTGGCGACGCCAGAAATTTGTACTTACGCAGATTTCTGGACATCGCTGGTTTGTGAGACTTACGGCACGTTAGCATCTGACGGCGACCTATATGGGATGGCTCGAGTTGCGAGCTGAAACTGCGGGCGACGCCGGTTCCCTCGCTTGCGCCGCAAACTGCGATCGATATCGGATCGCGCCCCTGGTTTCTACTCACTAAACTGGTGCTTGTTTAACTTCTACTTTCTAAAACAACATTCATTCTTTACATTTTTTCATTCTAAATTTTGAAGTTCTACAGTTGTGAAAAATATTCAACCATAAAATCAATGTCAGTACTTAGTAGGAAAAAAAGACAAACGTTGTTAAAGGGACACTGCACCCAATTTTTTTCTTTCGTGATTCAGAAAGAGCATGCAATTTTTTTTTATTTATATTTTTATTTTTATTATCAGCAATAAATAAAAAATAAAAAAAAATCATGAGAATTTAAACAATTCTATACAATTTTACCATTGAATCAAACATTGAAACATTTTTCTCTTTTGTCAATCTGCTGAAATTTGTAATTTATATAGACAAACCAAATTAACAATAAAATACATTTAAGGGAGAAAAAGAGAAAGAAAAAAAAAGAGGGGGGGGGGGGGAGAAGGGGAAGAGAAAAGAAAAAAGAGGGTGAAGATAGAGAGGGGGGAAGGTGAGACTTATCTCCTCTTCCTCATAACTCTCCTACTCTATTACCAGGCATCAAGTAATAATACCAACACTGAGTTCCTAAATGGAAAGATCATATAATCTATTTCAGTCGTTGAGTGTATTTTAATAAAGACTGACCATTTTTAAAAAAAAAAATTAATGTCTTCCATCATGCACTGTTTTTTTAAGACAATTTCTGAGTTCTTAAAAATTAAATATTTAGCTGCTAAAATTGTTAGAATACTTAATTTTTCCTGGGGTTGGTATTCTTTGCTGGGTTTTACACAAAATATTATTTGTATCATTGTGAAGGTCAAAGAGGAGATATGCAATGAGTTGTTCAGCCAAAATTCTATTTTATACCAGAATTGTCTAATTTTCGGGCACTTCCATATCATGTGCATCAAATCTGCTGCGGGAAGGGAACACTTGGGGCACTTATTGAAATTTAAGTTACGTAATTTATAGCCTTTTTCAGGAGTAAAATATGCTTTATGTATTAATTTAACATGTGCCTCTCTCCATGTAGCAGAGAGAGTAGACTGAGTTACTTTGCTGATTGATATTTGAATAAATTTTGAGTCTATAGTATTGGGAAAAATCAACGCATTCCAGTCTAGCACCATTTGTGCTAGTACTGGAATCCCCTTGTTAGCATTAAGAAGAATGTAACCTGGAGTAATTGACATGCGTCCACTTTTAATTAACAGTAACCAGCTTTCCAGTTTTCCCAAATCCCAACACCAGCCTACATCTCTTACCAATTCTGAGATATGGGGGCATATGTATCAAGCTCGCCAGAAACAGCAGTTATGAAGCAGCGGTCCGAAAGACCGCTGCTCCATAACCTGCCCGCCTGCTCTGAGCAGGCGGACAGACCGCCGGAAATCAACCCGATCGAGTACGATCGGGTTGATTGACACCCCCTGCTGGCGGCCAATTGGCCGCGAGTCTTCAGGGGGCGGCGTTGCACCAGCAGCTCTTGTGAGCTGCTGGTGCAATGCTGAATACGGCGAGCGTATTGCTCGCCGTATTCAGCGAGGTCTGGAGGACCTGATTCGCAGTGTCGGATCAGGTCCGCCAGACCTTAATAACTAGAGGCCATAATTTCTTATATGTAGATATGCATAAAACTCCTTGTTCAATATATTAAACTCACTTTTCAATTCCTCAAATGTTTTTACACATTTTATTTCCTTATTAATACATTGCTGGACTCTCTCCAATCCTAGGTTAGACCATTTTTTGAATATTGCCGACTTTAAGCCAGCTTGAAATTTTGGATTCCCAGTTATTGGTAAATACTGAGAGGCATTACACTTAACTTTTAACATATCTCCTATTTTCACCATGCCTTTAAAGGATTTAAAATAGCTTTAAGCCTTTTTATTTCCAACGGTAAATGTTTTGGCTCACAATGAATCAGCCCTAAAGGAAGAAATGTATTACAGATACTTTCCTCAAGTAGTGCATCTGAAACATAATTTTTAGAAAAAATCCAGTCTGTCACTGTGCGTGCCAAGAAAACCAAATTGTATAATCTAATATCTGGCAGAGCTAAACCTCTGTATTCTTTTGCAAGAGATAGTTTCAATAGGGATATCCTTGACCTCTTTCCTTGCCATATAAATCTTCTAAATGCACTATTTAATGAGCGAATATCCTTTTCAAAAACTATAATTGGAGTGTTCTGCAAAATATATAACAATTTTGGTAGAAGAACCATTTTATATAATGCAATTCTACCAGAAATAGATATTGGTAAATGTTGCCAGATTTTCAGCTTCTCTCGAATATTAACCAAGACTGGGATTATGTTAAATTTATATAAATCAGTAGGGTTAACTGGAATCTTGATTCCTAAATAATTAAATGATTCAGAGACCACTTTGAACAAAATATCCTTTATTGAATCGACATTTCTCCAACATTGGTGTGTCCGGTCCACGGCGTCATCCTTACTTGTGGGATATTCTCTTCCCCAACAGGAAATGGCAAAGAGTCCCAGCAAAGCTGGTCACATGATCCCTCCTAGGCTCCGCCCACCCCAGTCATTCTCTTTGCCGTTGCACAGGCAACATCTCCACGGAGATGGTTAAGAGTTTTTTGGTGTTTAAATGTAGTTTTTATTCTTCTATCAAGTGTTTGTTATTTTAAAATAGTGCTGGTATATACTATTTACTCTGAAACAGAAAAGGATGAAGATTTCTGTTTGTAAGAGGAAGATGATTTTAGCAGACAGTAACTAAAATCGATTGCTGTTTCCACATAGGACTGTTGAGATGAAGTAACTTCAGTTGGGGGAAACAGTTAGCAGACTTTTCTGCTTAAGGTATGACTAGCCATATTTCTAACAAGACTGTGTAATGCTGGAAGGCTGTCATTTCCCCTCATGGGGACCGGTAAGCCATTTTCTTAGTCAAAAACAAACAGAATAAAGGGCTTATTATGGGCTAAAAAACTGGTAGACATTTTTATGGGCTAAATCGATTGCTTTATTTGTGCATATTATTCAAATTTAGGCTAACAATTGACATTTATAATCTTGGGGAACGTTTATAAAACGGCAGGCACTGTATTGGACACCTTTTTCAGTCAGGGGGCCTTTCTAGTCATAGACTGAGCCTCATTTTCGCGCCACTAATGCGCAGTTGTTTTTTGAGAGCAGGGCATGCAGATGCATGTGTGAGGATCTAAGAATCTCTGAAAAAGCTTTTAGAAGGCATCATTTGGTATCGTATTCCCCTCAGGGCTTGGTTGGGTCTTAGCAAAGACTGTATCTGGGACTGTATAGGGGTTAAATTGAAAAACGGCTCCGGTTCCGTTATTTTAAGGGTTAAAGCTCTGAAATTTGGTGTGCAATACTTTTAAGGCTTTAAGACACTGTGGTGAAAATTTGGTAATTTTTTAACAATTCCTTCATACTTTCTCACATATTCAGTAATAAAGTGTTTCTGTTTGAAATTTAAAGTGACAGTAACGGTTTTATTTTAAAACGTTTTTTTGTGCATTGTTGACAAGTTTAAGCCTGTTTAATATGTCTGTACCTTCAGATAAGCTATGTTCTATATGTATGAAAGCCAATATGTCTCCCCATTTAAATTTATGTGATAATTGTGCCATAGCGTCCAAACAAAATAAGGACAGTACTGCCACAAATAATGATATTGCCCAAGATGATTCCTCAAATGAGGGGAGTAAACATGATACTACATCATCTCCTACTGTGTCTACACCAGTTTTGCCCATGCAGGAGGCCCCTAGTACATCTAGTGCGCCAATACTTATTACCATGCAACAATTAACGGCTGTAATGGATAACTCCATAGCAAATCTTTTATCCAAAATGCCTACTTATCAGAGAAAGCGCGATTGCTCTGTTTTAAACACTGAAGAGCAAGAGGACGCTGATGATAATTGTTCTGTCATACCCTCACACCAATCTGAAGGGGCCATGAGGGAGGTTTTGTCTGAGGGAGAAATTTCAGATTCAGGAAAAATTTCTCATCAAGCTGAACCTGATGTTGTGACATTTACATTTAAATTAGAACATCTCCGCGCACTGCTTAAGGAGGTGTTATTATTCTGGATGATTGTGACAATTTGGTCATTCCAGAGAAATTATGCAAGATGGACAGGTTCCTAGAGGTTCCGCTGCCCCCCGACGCTTTTCCTATACCCAAGCGGGTGGCGGACATAGTAAATAAAGAGTTGGAAAAGCCCGGCATACCTTTTGTTCCTCCCCCTATATTTAAGAAATTATTTCCTATGGTCGACCCCAGAAAGGACTTATGGCAGACAGTCCCCAAGGTCGAGGGGGCAGTTTCTACTCTAAACAAACGCACTACTATTCCTATCGAAGATAGTTGTGCTTTCAAAGATCCTATGGATAAAAAATTGGAAGGTTTGCTTAAAAAGATTTTTGTACAGCAAGGCTACCTTCTACAATCAATTTCATGCATTGTTCCTGTCACTACAGCAGCGTGGTTCTGGTTCGAGGAACTAGAAAAGTCGCTCAGTAGAGACACTCCATATGAGGAGGTTATGGACAGAGTTCACGCACTTAAATTGGCTAACTCTTTTATTTTAGATGCCGCTTTGCAATTAGCAAAATTAGCGGCGAAAAATTCAGGGTTTGCTATTGTGGCGCGCAGAGCGCTTTGGCTAAAGTCTTGGTCAGTGGATGTGTCATCCAAGACAAAATTACTTAACATTCCTTTCAAAGGTAAAACTTTATTTGGACCTGATTTGAAAGAGATTATTTCAGACATCACTGGGGGAAAGGGCCACGCCCTTCCACAGCATAGGTCTTTTAAGGCTAAAAATAAGCCTAATTTTCGTCCTTTTCGCAGAAATGGACCAGCCTCTAATTCTGCATCCTCTAAGCAAGAGGGTAATGCCTCACAACCCAAACCAGCCTGGAAACCAATGCAAGGCTGGAACAAGGGTAAGCAGGCCAAGAAGCCTGCCACTGCTAACAAGACAGCATAAAGGAGTAGCCCCCGATCCGGGACCGGATCTGGTGGGGGGCAGACTCTCTCTCTTTGCTCAGGCTTGGGCAAGAGATGTTCAGGATCCTTGGGCGCTAGAAATAGTTTCTCAAGGTTATCTCCTGGAATTCAAGGAACTACCCCCAAGGGGAAGGTTCCACAAGTCTCACTTATCCTCAAACCAAATAAAGAGACAGGCATTCTTACATTGTGTAGAAGACCTGTTAAAGATGGGAGTGATACACCCAGTTTCCAATAAAGGAACAAGGAATGGGATTTTATTCCAATCTGTTCGTAGTTCCCAAAAAAGAGGGAACGTTCAGACCAATTTTGGATTTGAAGATCCTAAACAAATTTCTCAGGGTACCATCGTTCAAAATGGAAACTATTCGAACGATTCTACCCACCATCCAGGAAAGTCAATTTATGACTACCGTGGATCTAAAGGATGCGTACCTACATATCCCTATCCACAAGGAACATCATCAGTTCCTAAGGTTCGCTTTTCTGGACAAACATTACCAGTTTGTGGCTCTTCCATTCGGATTAGCCACTGCTCCAAGGATTTTCACAAAGGTGCTAGGGTCCCTTCTAGCGGTTCTAAGACCAAGGGGCATTGCAGTAGTACCTTACTTGGACGACATTCTAATACAAGCGTCGTCCCTGTCAAAGGCAAAGGCTCATACGGACATCGTTCTAGCCTTTCTCACATCTCACGGATGGAAGGTGAACAAAGAAAAGAGTTCTCTGTCCCCGTCAACAAGAGTTCCCTTCTTGGGAACAATAATAGATTCCTTAGAAATGAGGATTTTTCTGACAGAGGTCAGAAAATCAAAACTTCTAAGCTCTTGTCAAGTGCTTCATTCTGTTCCTCGTCCTTCCATAGCGCAGTGCATGGAAGTAATAGGATTGATGGTTGCAACAATGGACATAGTTCCTTTTGCACAAATTCATCTAAGACCATTACAACTGTGCATGCTCAAACAGTGGAATGGGGATTATACAGACTTGTCTCCAATGATTCAAGTAGATCAAAAGACCAGAGATTCACTCCGTTGGTGGCTGACCCTGGACCATCTGTCCCAGGGAATGAGCTTCCGCAGGCCAGAGTGGGTCATTGTCACGACCGACGCCAGTCTAGTGGGCTGGGGTGCGGTCTGGGAATCCCTGAAAGCTCAGGGTCTATGGTCTCAGGAAGAGTCTCTTCTCCCGATAAACATTCTGGAACTGAGAGCGATATTCAATGCTCTCAGACCTTGGCCTCAACTAGCAAAGGCCAAATTCATAAGGTTCCAATCAGACAACATGACGACTGTTGCTTATATCAATCATCAAGGGGGAACAAAGAGTTCCCTGGCGATGAAAGAAGTGACCAAAATAATTAAATGGGCGGAGGATCACTCCTGCCACTTGTCTGCGATCCACATCCCAGGAGTGGAAAATTGGGAAGCGGATTTTCTGAGTCGTCAGACATTTCATCCGGGGGAGTGGGAACTCCATCCGGAAATCTTTGCCCAAATAACTCAATTATGGGGCATTCCAGACATGGATCTGATGGCGTCTCGTCAGAACTTCAAGGTTCCTTGCTACGGGTCCAGATCCAGGGATCCCAAGGCGACTCTAGTAGATGCACTAGTAGCTCCTTGGACTTTCAACCTAGCTTACGTATTCCCACCGTTTCCTCTCATTCCCAGGCTGGTAGCCAGGATCAATCAGGAGAGGGCCTCGGTGATCTTGATAGCTCCTGCGTGGCCACGCAGGACTTGGTATGCAGACCTGGTGAATATGTCATCGGCTCCACCATGGAAGCTACCTTTGAGACAGGACCTTCTTGTTCAAGGTCCATTCGAACACCCAAATCTGGTCTCCCTCCAACTGACGGCTTGGAGATTGAACGCTTGATTCTATCAAAGCGTGGGTTTTCAGATTCGGTGATAGATACTCTGGTTCAGGCCAGAAAACCTGTAACTAGAAAAATTTACCATAAAATATGGAAAAAATATATCTGTTGGTGTGAATCCAAAGGATTCCCATGGAATAAGATAAAAATTCCTAAGATTCTCTCCTTTCTTCAAGAAGGTTTGGAGAAAGGATTATCTGCAAGTTCTCTAAAGGGACAGATCTCTGCGTTATCTGTCTTACTACACAAAAGACTGGCAGCTGTGCCAGATGTTCAAGCATTTGTTCAGGCTCTGGTTAGGATCAAGCTTGTTTACAGACCTTTGACTCCTCCCTGGAGTCTAAATCTAGTTCTTTCAGTTCTTCAAGGGGTTCCGTTTGAACCCTTACATTCCATAGATATTAAGTTACTATCTTGGAAAGTTTTGTTTTTGGTTGCAATTTCTTCTGCTAGAAGAGTTTCAGAGTTATCTGCTCTGCAGTGTTCTCCTCCTTATCTGGTGTTCCATGCAGATAAGGTGGTTTTGCGTACTAAGCCTGGTTTTCTTCCTAAAGTTGTTTCTAACAAAAATATTAACCAGGAGATAGTTGTACCTTCTTTGTGTCCGAATCCAGTTTCAAAGAAGGAACGTTTGTTACACAATTTGGACGTTGTCCGTGCTCTAAAGTTCTATTTAGAGGCTACTAAAGATTTCAGACAAACATCTTCCTTGTTTGTTGTTTATTCTGGTAAAAGGAGAGGTCAAAAAGCGACTTCTACCTCTCTTTCCTTTTGGCTTAAAAGCATTATCCGATTGGCTTATGAGACTGCCGGACGGCAGCCTCCTGAAAGAATCACAGCTCATTCCACTAGGGCTGTGGCTTCCACATGGACCTTCAAGAACGAGGCTTCGGTTGATCAGATATGTAAGGCAGCGACTTGGTCTTCACTGCACACTTTTGCCAAATTTTACAAATTTGATACTTTTGCTTCTTCGGAGGCTATTTTTGGGAGAAAAGTTTTGCAAGCTGTGGTGCCTTCCGTTTAGGTGACCTGATTTGCTCCCTCCCTTCATCCGTGTCCTAAAGCTTTGGTATTGGTTCCCACAAGTAAGGATGACGCCGTGGACCGGACACACCAATGTTGGAGAAAACAGAATTTATGCTTACCTGATAAATTACTTTCTCCAACGGTGTGTCCGGTCCACGGCCCGCCCTGGTTTTTTTAATCAGGTCTGATGAATTATTTTCTCTAACTACAGTCACCACGGTATCATATGGTTTCTCCTATATATATTTCCTCCTGTCCGTCGGTCGAATGACTGGGGTGGGTGGAGTCTATAAGGGATTATGTGACCAGCTTTGCTGGGACTCTTTGCCATTTCCTGTTGGGGAAGAGAATATCCCACAAGTAAGGATGACGCCGTGGACCGGACACACCGTTGGAGAAAGTAATTTATCAGGTAAGCATAAATTCTGTTTTTTCTTGAGCCAATATAACTCTGACTTTAACGGGTTTACTTTGTATCCAGAAAAGGATCCAAATTGTACTATTATTCACAGAAGTTCCGGTATTTTAATCTTAGTATTTGCAATATAAAGAAGTATATCATCTGCATATAACGCGATTTTTGACTCATGCTTACCTATTCTAATACCCTCAAGACGATGTCTAATCATGCGTGCAAGAGGTTCTGTAGCTATATCGAACAGAAGAGGCGAGAGAGGGCAACCCTGACGCGTTCCCCTCTCAAGTATAATTTCTGGAGATAAAAAATTATTAACTATTAATCTTGTTCAGGGTTCCTTATATAAAAATTTTTAATTTGGAAGTAAACATGTGGCTAAGATATATCGAGTCAAAGGCTTTCTCAGCGTCAATCGATACTATTGCAAGGTCTGGGGTGCCCTCTCTCTGCCCCCCTTCCGCATTCTCATGATTCCTAAAATATTCTGTTATTAGGAGAACCTCTCTGATTTTAGAGGCAGAGTTTCGTTTATAGAGAAACCCTGCTTGATCTGTATGTATAATGTGCGGCCGGCCCTTTTGAAGTCTGCGTGCCAAGATTTAAGTCAAAATCTTATAATCCGAGTTTAGTAATGCTATAGGGCGATATGACTCCTTATGTACAGGGTCTTTCCCCCCCCTTAAGTACTAAAGTTGTGTAGGAGGCAGAGAAGCTAGCTGGTATGATATTACCCTTAATATAAAAGTCATTATAAAGTTTTGTCAAATAAGGAACTATTTCTTGGGCTAAGATCTTGAGAACCTCATTAAGAAGCCTGTCTGGTGCTGTTGCTTTATTTATAGACATTTCAGAGATAGTTTTTCTCACTTCTTCCTCGGAGTGTTAAGGCTATTCATTGTTTCTGCTGAAAGTGTGGGACAGTTAATTCTGTTCCAGAATTCAACGGCCTGAGCTTCGTCAGTAGTTCTCAGCGAATAAAGATCCTTGTAATATTGTGTGATTACTTCTGTTATATCCTCGTTCTTTGTAAGAATCCTCCCTTCATATTCAATTTTATCAATTAAAGAAGATTTTTTTCTCTTTTAACTAGTTTGGCTAAAAGTCTACCAGATTTATTTCCAAATCTATATAGTTTAGATTGGAATCTCAATTCTCTTTGTGTTTCCAAAAGCAATATTAAAGCATCTCTTTCGTTCTTGGCCCTAATATACTTAGCCCAGTTCAGAGACGATTTCTCCAAGAGATAGCGATTATACAAATTAGTCACGCACTTAATTGCTTCTTTTTCTCTAGCTTTTAATTTATTTGCTATCATGGCAGCATATGCTGTTATCTCCCCTCTGAGGACTGCCTTTGCCGCACCCCAAAAAGTTTCAGGCCTATTAATATAATCAGAATTAAATTGAACGTATTCTCTAAATTTATCATTCAGATGTCTTTTAAATTTTATATCATTTGCCAGGTAATAGGGAAAACTAAATCTCATGGCTGTACTTTTCTGGCGATTAAGATATATCTCCAAAAAAATCGGAGAGTGATCGGATCGGACTATAGGTGTTATTCCCATTTTTGTTTTCATTGTGCATAGCCGTTCATCTACCAAGAATAAATCTATTCTTGATAGCGTTTTATGTGCCTTAGATAAGCAAGTATACTCCCGTACATCGGGATTCTGGATCGTCCAGATATCTTTTAATGCTAGATTTTGATAAATTTTCTTGAACATCTTTATTTCTAAATTGTCTTGTTTTACTTGTTTAGAAAACTGCCTTAATCTATCTAAGGGACATTGTGGGGCCATATTAAAATCGCCTCCTAGTATCAAATAACCTTCAATGTAGGAAAGTATTTTGGATTGCAGTTTATTCCAAAATTCATAATCAAAAACATTCGGTGCATATATATTACAAAGTGTATAAATTTGTTTTGCAATCTTAATTTTCAACATTGCATATCTCCCCTCTGGATCTATCTTAGAGTGTATAACTTCAATTCTTTTCCCTATTAATGTAGCTTCCCCTCTTTTCCTCCTAAAACTAGGTGCAGCAATTACTTCTTTGACCCAAGAAACCTTCATTTTCATTGTTTCTGCCGTAGTTAGATATGTTTCTTGCAGAAACACTATGTCTGCTTGCATTTTTCTTTTGGGAGATAATAGCTTTCCTTTTATTAGGAGTCGAAATACCCCCCACGTTCCAAGATATTAATTTAAATTTATCTGCCATCTTCTCTTTATCTTTTATCTAATGTGAAAGAAGAAAGGAGAGAGAAGGAAAAAAAAAAAGAGGGGGGGGAGGAGGGGGAAGTGGATACCCCTCTCCTTCTCTTAACCCAGAATAGATCCCTATACAATCCTGCATCTCTTAATAATGTCTAACCACCCACTTGGGGCCTACTGGGCTGTGGAATCTAGCTCAGTTAAAAAAATGTCGGCTTTTTGTGGATTGTCAAAAAAATATAAATTTTCTTTAACAGAAACCTTAAGTTTTGATGGGTATATTAAAGTTGCTGGATACCCTCTCTGTATATATTTTGTACAAATCGGTGCTAATTCTCTTCTTTTTATAGACGTTTCAACTGAGAAATCCTGAAACAGAAGTATTTTAGCTCCTCCAATAGTATTGGGCTGTTTTTTTTCAAAATTGCTGAAGTATGTTAACTTTGTCTATGTAATTTAGAAATCGTGCTATTACTGGTCTAGGTCTTTTATTATTTTTATTTTATTATCTGTCTGAGGTGGCCCTATTCTGTGCACTCTTTCAACTATTACTGATGTGCGAGGCAGTTCAAGTAACTGAGCTAATGTTTCTGTTATGAACAGGGTTAGATTCTCATATTGTTTACCCTCCGGTATACCAATGATCCGGATATTATTCCGTCTGGACCGATTTTCAAGGTCCTCTAATCTTATCTGCATTTTTGAATTTTTATATTTGTGTCCTATATACTAGAGCTATGTGCAACAGTTAGATCCTCTATATCTGAAACCCTTTGCTCTACCTCTTGTAGTCTACTAGAGAATTGTCTAACTTCCTGAGTGAGTAGCGAGATATCATTTTTAGTTTCAATTTTTAAAGCTTCAAATTTAGGGGTTAGAGCCTCTGAGATGTTGGTAACTAAAATTTTGAATATTTACAATCTCATTTATGGGATTAAGATTTACTGCAGCAATATGTGAATCTGCTGCATTGTCAGGTATGCCTTTAGTTTTTTTATCTTTGTGTCTACCCGCCATGCCTGGAGAAGGAGTCTTAGGCCCCTATTTATTAAAGGTCTTGCGGACCTGATCCGACAGTGCGGATCAGGTCCGCAAGACCTCGCTAAATGCGGAGAGCAATACGCTCTCCGCATTTAACATTGCACCAGCAGCTCACAAGAGCTGCTGGTGCAACGCCGCCCACTGCTGACTCATGTCAATCAACCCGATCGTACTCGATCGGGTAGATTTCCGGCAATTCCTGTCCGCCTGCTCAGAGCAGGCGGACAGGGTTATGGAGCTTGATAAAAATGTGTTGAGAAATCTATCCATGTGCCATGTGCAAGAAAAAAAAAAAGTGACTTCATTAGTTCTAAAGGGTGATCCTAGTGAAAAAAAAAAAGGGGGGTTGTACCTAAGAATGCTTGATGCATATGCGTGACTATGTGGGTGCTTATTGCTTTATGTGCCTGTGTGAATTGTTATATTTAGTGAAAAGGAAAAAAGGGGAAAAAGCAATGAGATTTATAGATGGATTAATTTTTTTTTAATTTTTTTTCCCTTTTTTTTTTTCCTTCCCCCTTCTTTCCTCCTTTATTTTTTAAAGACTGTTCTACCAGGTACTGGTGGTACTCAACACTAAAGCAGCTCCACCTAAGGCGGCCCAAATTCCCATTGTCAGCGAGGATTCAGTCTTCCTTCTATTCACCAAGTTTTAATTACCCAAGGGAGAGAAGGAGGCAGCCTATTACCCTTATTAAGGTTAATTCAATTAGTAATAGTGTTTTACTCTTTAAGCACTTTGTGAACTATCTCAGTGAAATATTGTTGCTAAGCAAAAATAAGGCTATGGGGGGTAGTTATCAACGTGTCTACTTTTCCTGCCTTCGCCGGTTCAATAAGCCCGCCTAAGCTCGCCTCACATCGCCGCCGCGGACCTGCAAAAATTCGCCTAAGTTATCAAAAAAGCTGTCAAAAAGCCGCGCACCAAGTACGGGGCGATGAGCAGCGGACTGTGAGAGTTATCACTCATCCGATCTTGCTGCTCTTCGGCTTTTTTACAGCTTTCTTGCTAGCCTGTCACTAAGCACCCACACTAAACTACACTGTTCTACCCCCTATACCGGCGCCCCCGGAGCCCCCCGCAACTAAATAAAGTTAGTAACCCCTAAACTGCCGCTCCTAGACCTCGCCGCAACTCTTATAAATGTATTAACCCCTAAACCGCCGCTTCCGGACACCGCTGCAACCTATATTATACCTAGTAACCCCTATCCTGCCCCCCTATACCGTCGCCCTCTATAATAAAGTTATTAACCCCTATCCTGCTGATCCCGCACCTCGCCGCAACTAAATAAATAGTTTAACCCCTAAACCGCCGCTCCCTGACCCCGCAACCTATATTAAACTTATTAACCCCTATCCTGCCCCCCACTACACCGCCGCCACTGTAATAAAATTATTAACCCCTAAACCTAAGTCTAACACTAACCCTAACACCCCCCTAACTTAAATATTAATTAAATAAATCTAAATAATATTTCTATTATGAACTAAATTAATCCTATTTAAAACTAAATACTTACCTTTAAAATAAACCCTAATATAGCTACAATATAAATAATAATTATATTGTAGCTATGTTAGGATTTATTTTTATTTTACAGGCAAATTTCAATTTATTTCAACTAGGTACAATAGCTATTAAATAGTTATTAACTATTTAATAGCTTACCTAGCTAAAATAAAGAGAAATTAACCTGTAAAATAAAAACTAACCTAAGTTACAATTACACCTAACACTACACTATACTTTAATAAATTATTCCTATTTAAAACTAAATACTTACCTGTAAAATAAACCCTAAGATAGCTACAATATAATTAATAATTACATTGTAGCTATCTTAGGATTTATATTTATTTTACAGGTAACTTTGTATTTATTTTAGCTAGTTAGAATAGTTATTAAATAGTTATTAACTATTTAATAACTACCTAGCTAAAAGAAATACAAAATTACCTGTAAAATAAATCCTAACCTAAGTTACAATTAAACCTAACACTACACTATCATTACATTAATTAAATAAATTAACTACAAATAACTACAATTAAATACAATTACATAAACTAACTAAAGTACAAAAAATAAAAAAAGCTGTTACAAAAAATAAAAAAAAATAAGTTACAAACATTTAAAAAATATTACAACAATTTTAAGCTACTTACACCTAATCTAAGCCCCCTAATAAAATAACAAAGCCCCCCAAAATAAAAAAATGCCCTACCCTATTCTAAATTTAAAAAGTTCAAAGCTCTTTTACCTTACCAGCTCTTAAAAGGGCCTTTCGTGGGGCATGCCCCCAAAAATTCAGCTCTTTTGCCTGTAAAAGAAAAATACAACCCCCCCAACATTAAAACCCACCACCCACATACCCCTAATCTAACCCAAACCCCCCTTAAAAAAACCTAACACTAATCCCCTGAAGATCATCCTACCTTGAGTCGTCTTCACTCAGCCGAGCAGCGATGGAACCGAAGAGGAGATCCGGAGCGGCAGAAGTTATCCTCCAAGAAATCTTCCATCCGATGAAGTGATCCTCCAAGCGGCGCTGAAGAAGTCTTCCATCCGATGAAGTGATCCTCCAAGCGGCGCTGAAGAAGTCTTCGATCCGGGCGATGTCATCTTCCAAGCGGGGTCTTCAATCTTCTTCTTCAGGATCCATCTTCATTCCGCCGACGCGGAACATCCTTCTTTCCCGACGGACTACCGACGAATGAAGGCTCCTTTAAGGGACGTCATCCAAGATGGCGTCCCTTCAATTCCGATTGGCTGATAGAATTCTATCAGCCAATCGGAATTAAAGTAGGAAATATCTGATTGGCTGATTGAATCAGCCAATCAGATTGAGCTTGCATTCTATTGGCTGATCGGAACAGCCAATAGAATGCAAGCTCAATCTGATTGGCTGATTGGATCAGCCAATCGGATTGAACTTCAATCTGATTGGCTGATTCAATCAGCCAATCAGATTTTTCCTACCTTAATTCCGATTGGCTGATAGAATCTTAGCCAATCGGAATTGAAGGGACGCCATCTTGGATGACGTCCCTTAAAGGAGCCTTCATTCGTCGGTAGTCCGTCGGGAAAGAAGGATGTTCCGCGTCAGCGGAATGAAGATGGATCCTGAAGAAGAAGATTGAAGACCCCGCTTGGAAGATGACATCGCCCGGATTGAAGACTTCTTCAGCACTGCTTGGAGGATCACTTCATCGGATGGAATATTTCTTCAGCGCCCCTTGGATGATGACTTCTGCCGCTCCGGATCTACTCTTCAGTTCCATCGCTGCTCGGCTGAGTGAAGACGACTAAAGGTAGGATGATCTTCAGGGGGGTAGCGTTAGTTTTTTTTTTAAGGGGGGTTTGGGTTAGATTAGGGGTATGTGGGTGGTGGGTTTTAATGTTGGGGGGGGTTGTATTTTTCTTTTACAGGCAAAAGAGCTGAATTTTTTGGGGCATGCCCCACGAAAGGCCCTTTTATGGGCTGGTAAGGTAACTTTGAACTTTTTTAATTTAGAATAGGGTAGGGCATTTTTTTATTTTGGGGGGCTTTGTTATTTTATTAGGGGGCTTAGATTAGGTGTAAGTAGCTTAAAATTGGTGTAATATTTTTTAAATGTTTGTAACTTAATTTTTTTATTTTTTGTAACTTAGCTTTTTTTATTTTTTGTACTTTAGTTAGTTTATGTAATTGTATTTAATTGTAGTTATTTGTAGGTAATTTATTTAATTAATTTAATGATAGTGTAGTGTTAGGTTTAATTGTAACTTAGGTTAGGATTTATTTTACAGGTAATTTTGTATTTATTTTAGCTAGGTAGTTATTAAATAGTTAATAACTATTTAATAACTATTCTAACTAGCTAAAATAAATACAAAGTTACCTGTAAAATAAATATAAATCCTAAGATAGCTACAATGTAATTATTAATTACATTGTAGCTATCTTAGGGTTTATTTTACAGGTAAGTATTTAGTTTTAAATAGGAATAATTTATTTAAGTATAGTGTAGTGTTAGGTGTTGTTGTAACTTAGGTTAGTTTTTATTTTACAGGTAAATTTCTCTTTATTTTAGCTAGGTAGCTATTAAATAGTTAATAACTATTTAATAGCTATTGTACCTAGTTAAAATAAATTGAAATTTGCCTGTAAAATAAAAATAAATCCTAAGATAGCTACAATATAATTATTATTTATATTGTAGCTATATTAGGGTTTATTTTAAAGGTAAGTATTTAGTTTTAAATAGGATTAATTTAGTTCATAATAGAAATATTATTTAGATTTATTTAATAAAATATTTAAGTTAGGGGGGTGTTAAGGTTAGTGTTAGACTTAGGTTTAGGGGTTAATCATTTTATTACAGTGGCGGCAGTGTAGTGGGGGGCAGGATAGGGTTTAATAAATTTATTAAAGGTGGAGACGGTGTAGGGGGGCAGGATAGGGGTTAATAATTTTATTACAGTGGCGGCGGTGTAGTGGGGGGCAGGATAGGGGTTAATAAATTTATTATAGTGGCGACAGTGTAGTGGGGGGCAGGATAGGGGTTAATAATTTTATTACAGTGGCGGCGGTGTAGTGGGGGGCAGGATAGGGGTTAATAAATTTATTACAGTGGCGACGGTGTAGGGGGGGCAGGATAGGGGTTAATAAATTTAATATAGGTTGCGGCGGGGTCAGGGAGCGGCGGTTTAGGGGTTAATACATATATTATAGTTGCGGCGGGGTCAGGGAGTGGCGGTTTAGGGCTTAATACATATATTATAGTTGCAGCAGGGTCAGGGAGTGGCGGTTTAGGGGTTAACATGTTTATTATAGCTTGCGGTGGGCTCCGGGAGCGGCGGTTTAGGGGGTAAACACTTTATTTACTTGCGGCGGTGTAGGGGGGACAGATTAGTGGTGTTTAGACTCGGGGTACATGTTAGGGTGTTAGGTGCAGACATCTCCCATAGGAATCAATGGGATGTCTGTCAGCAGCGAACATGAACTTTCGCTATGGTCAGACTCCCATTGATTCCTATGGGATCTGCCGCCTCCAGGTACGCTGGGCCGTAAAAGTGCCGAGTGTACCTGCTAGTTTTTTGATAACTAGCAAAAGTAGTCAAATTGTGCCGCACTTGTGTGCGGAACATCTGGAGTGACGTAAGAATCGATCTGTGTCGGACTGAGTCCGGCGGATCGAAGCTTACGTCACAAAATTCTACTTTTGCCGGTATCTTGGGCTTGATAACTAAGGCGAATCAGCCTCGTCACAAATACGCTGCGGAATTCCAGCGTATTTGAGGTTGACGGCTTGATAACTACCCCCCTAGGTGAAACCTTGTGCATTATTTTATCCAGACATCTTGTGGGAATGCACATTTTCCCTGAATTACATTAATCTATTATCCCCAATATACATTGTATTGAGAAGAAAGAAAGAAAATAAAAATAATTAACCTTTATATAGCGGATATAGAAATTTCTGCTAGCACAAAATTAACCTCTCATTTGCCAGTTGTTTCTGGAAAACAAACACTTCAAACTGTTATAGGTATTCAAGCCTTTTTAACTAAGGAGAGTTACAATCTATCTCCCCAAGTCTTATAATCGCAGTGCTACTCCTAAAAAGTCACCTTTATCTTGCATATCCCTGCTCATTACTAACAAAGACATTGTAACCTTTTACTAAAGAAAAAAAAAGATACAATAACATAAATTGTGTCTTTTATCATTTGTGTCTAATTTGAATTAGCAATTTTGTGTCCACATAAAGCTTTCTAGTTGAGGGCTTTGTATATTTTTTCCCCCTTCTTCCTTGTTCCCCTTCCTTTATTTTATAGTTATGTTAGTGATAAGGTGTAGTTTCCCAAACGCTTTAGCTTGTGTCCCGGCTCCCTTCTGTTGCCTTGATAATACTGCAGTTTAGCAGCCTTCCCCTCCCCTGCAATACACAAACAAAATACCTCTGAGGGAATTCTTTATAGTACTCACCCCCTCACTCACGGCAACCTCACAACTTTACCATCTCTTGACTCAATCCGCGATGAGCCGGCCTCCTCTCACGCAGCACTGGTGGGAGAGGAGGACACCGGCTAGCAATTAACCGTAGACAGCTTCCCAGCAGTATTGAAGAAAGCAGAGGGTTCCTCCAGCCTCTCAATCAAGTCGGCGCAGGACTTACCTCCTACCATGCAGCACCGGTGGGGGAGGACAGTTACCCAGCCGTACACGGATCCGTCGGAAGATTCAGGGAAAGAGTCAGAGGTCCTCTCAGGACACGATGCAGAATGCGCTGTTCTTCGTGCTTTCTAGAAAAGTAAGGGGGCGGTTGCAAAGAGTTTTTGTAAGTCCCGGAGGGGAAGTAAAAAGAAGAGGTAGTCTCTCCGGGCGAAGTTCAGCAGCCTTTTTCACTGAGATAACCCCGTCTCTCACATTGACCGTGGGAGAGGGGGAAAAAGAAAGCGGTCTTTATGGCAGTTTATATACTTGGTTTGCTTTACTTGCAGATCTTTCCAGGCTAAGGGGATACTATCACAGTGGGGTGAAGTTCCACTGAGTTTGTTCCGGCAGCGTTAGATCCTGCTGTCCAACAGCTACCCCAATTTTCAGGGCTTGGCGCGTAGGTAACCACCAGCAGCTTATGGGACTGGAGTGTACTTGCTCAGCCACCTGTGCTAAGCTCCTCCTCCGGAACAGGTGTGTCCAGAGCATGCAATTTTCAGAGCATGCAATTTTAAGCAACTTTCTAATTTACTCCTATTATCAATTTTAATTGTTCTCTTGCTATCTTTATTTGAAAAAGAAGGCATCTAAGCTATTTTGTTGGTTCAGTACTCTGGACAGCACTTGTTTATTGGTGGGTGAATTTATCCACCAATCAGCAAGAACAACCCAGGTTGTTCACCAAAAATGGGCCGGCATCTAAACTTACATTCTTGCATTTCAAATAAAGATACCAAGAGAATGAAGAAAATTTGATAATAGGAGTAAATTAGAAAATTGCTTAAAATTGCATGTTCTATTTGAATCACGAATGAAAAAAAATTGGGTTCAGTGTCCCTTTTAATACAACCCATGTGTTCTTTTCAATCTGGGTAGGCTTTTGTATTTTTAGTGGATATTCATAAAAACTAAATATAAAAAAACCCCTTTAGAGCCCCCATGATATATATGGGTGCTTCTCAGGAATATTGCAGAAATGTTTTTTTTATAAATAGCATAACTATACAATCCTGGTCATCACATGCTGATAGAAAAAAAACTGTTGTTGTATAATGTGTGTATTGTGCAGATTTAGAGTTACAATAAAGCTTATCTTAAAAAAAAACAAAAAAAACGGCAGCTATTTGCTTAGTAATTGGCAGTTGACAGTTTGTTCCCATAGTAACAAAGATAAACATTATGCCTTCTAACAAAGGACTGAACTTAACACGTGGAGAGGGGATTTAGGTAAGACTGTTTGTGTGTTTCTAGACATACGAGTACGCATACACATTTGTATGTATATATTACGTCTGTATGTGTGCGTGTGAGGTGTGTATGTATATATATATATATATATATATATATATACACACGGTGGTCAGCTATGATAAAATGCTAATGAACTGCAATAATGCTGCACCCCTGTTATCAATTTAATTTTTATAGGTAGCCTTGGGTTGACACTTTTCTTGAAATAAAAACAAGACATAACATAATATACAGATAAAACAGGGTTTTATTTCTAGGTTTAATCTGTTACCTACACTGGCCTAGAGCTTAGATTGCAGGTTTTACTGGTAAAATACAGCTGGGTTGGCAATAATGTTCCACTTGTACTTGAATTTAACAACTAAAAATATCCCACATAATTATAACCATAGCAACATGGATTCATAACATCTAGTGTGTTTGATATTTTAAACTTGGTCTATAATGTTGCTAAGCATAATTTTATTTTCTTATATACTATTGTCTATGATGCAGATTCATTTTGTTTCTTAAAGGGAATGTTTCTGAATGCACAATTTAATCATGACACAAACTGCATGATTTTGTTTTAATTAATTTATTAATGCTTTTGATTTATATAGTTAGATTAGATATATGGATTGGTTGCCCAGCTTACAGAGACAGTGTACTTGTCTTAAAGGGATATGAAAACCCCAAAAAATATTTTGTGAGTCAGACAGAGCATATCATTTAAAAAAAAGTTTGCAATTTACTTCTATTATCAAATGTGCTTTATTCCCATGATATTCTTTGTTGAAAATATACCTAGGTAGGTATCTGGAGCAGGAAATAGTGCTACAACCTAGTCCTCTTGTAAATGGATAACATTCTTGCAAAACTGCTGCCATATAGTGCTCCAGACGACTTGGACAGGCTCCTGAGCTTACATCACTGCTTTTAAAAAAAAAAGATATCAAGAGAGTAAAGACAAATTGGCAATAGAAATAAATTAAAAAGTTGTTTAAAACTGTATTCTCTGTCTAAATCCTAAAACAAAATGATATATATAAAAGAAATAAGGGGGCAGTCTGCTTAGGCTTAGATGCAAGGTAATTACAGAGGTAAAACATGTATAATTATAACAGTGTTGGTTATGCAAAACTGGGGAATTGGTAATTAAGGGATTATCTGTCTTTTAAAATAACAAAACATATGGTGTTGACTGTCCCTTTAATGTGTTTACAATGACTTGATAGGTAATCAGCAACCCATGAGTTTAATAAAGTCAGTAATCTGCATAAATCTATTATGAGGGATCATTTACATAATGGACTTTTTATAGGCACATTGGCTTTGAAATCATGTTAACTTTTAAATTAAAAATATGTTGTATCAAAATAAGTCTCAAAATACATAAACATACTTCCTATTTATGGCTATGTATTAGGGGATGCCCTTTGTCTCCACTCTTGGTCAACATTATTTTATCTTTCTAAAAATATCTTGCAATCTTCCGCTAAACATGTTTTTTTACTTCATCGTCTACTATTTCACCCACTTCATTTACTGAGTATTGTGCTTACTCTCAGCATGTCATGTAATGATTGTCACTGCAAGTACGCACAATACTCTGTGAATGGATATGCGCTTTTTTATTTTGGTCATACTGCTTACCGATGCAAATCAGAAAAACTAAATGTTTTCAGTTTGGCACTAGCCAGCGGAACCTTGCAGTATATGACTATATAGGTAAAATAATTCATTTCAAATGCCACTCTAATTACCATTTCTAGGATCAGGGAACATTTAGAGGATACATTTTATGTATTTACAAAGTATTTTTTTAAAAGTGTTACCATGGATATGCAACCTTCCTTTAACATATGCCGAGTATATATATATATATATATATATATATATATATATATATATATATATATATATATAATATATATATATATATATATATATATGCTTGATATTTCTTTTTGTCTGTTCAATGTATATTTGCCTTATACTTTACTGCATTTATTTAATCACAAGTGTACTTTTGTTGGTGTTCTAAAATAGATTACAATTTCTCTGAATTCTCCCCAGCCATTGGCAGTAGATAATTATGTTGGCATCCAGTAGAGAGAGAGAGTTGAAATCCAGGGCCCAGGTGAGTACATTGCTCATATGACAGCACATCACCAGTTTTAGAGCAGAGTGAAAGGCAATAATTCTTCATTATCATTCACCTCACAATTAACTTGTCTTTCAGAAAAATGAACTTCTTCAGCTTGCTGTGCGGGATAACCATCGGTATGGCTATTAATACTTTCTTTTTATATTTCTAGTTTATTTTAAGAACCAAATAATTCAATCAAAATGAATGAATTACAATAATATTTGGGTCTTTCTTGGTCCATGTAAAGCATTTTACAACTTGGAGTAAGAAATATCCTTGGAGTCTTCAAGACTCCTTCCTGGTATACTATAAAATTGTTACAAAAGTAAAAATGCGGCTTGTCACATTAATAGTTAAAACATTGGTGCGCTATAATAGCGTTACTTTGAAATGTTGCTACTCTAAACACATCAGATGTTGAAATTATGATAATGGCATTGAAAACGTACTGTCAGGGCTTATGCCTTTGGTTAGTTGTTAGGGTTAGGACTGGATTTAGGTTAAAAGGTATCTGTTACCCAAATATAAATGATGTAGGATTTATGAATAAAGCTCTGTGTAAAATACTAGCTTATATGCATATGTACAAATTATTACAATCTAACCTTGACAGTTGCATGTTATTTAAGCATTCCATCAGAATATACTAGTCCTGCATATAGGAGTTTTAAACAAGAAGTCACCCTCTTCTAGTAAATTTTTATTATTATTAATTTAAGTCTTGCCTAATTATACGCAATTCTTGTGTCGTTATATGAGATATATTAACACATTAGACAAACAAAATGATATCACCAATGGAAGAGATTCACTGTGATATTTTAGCATTAATATATGTAGTATAAAGGATTAATCCTGTTTCAAGCATTTTTTACTGTAAAGGCTTCCTAATAAATTATGCACTTTTGGACTGGCCCACAGGTGGGAAAACTAAGGCTTAGATCTTTATGGAAGCCCACATGAGGGTTTGAGATTTCCTGGGAATCCTCTTTTTGGTAATGTGCCTGGAGAGGCCCCTGGATATCTTGCTTTACTCTATAACCCTTTGCACTTTCAAGGTATAGGCAATTTGTGCATCATGCTCCACTATCTCTCCACTATGCCTTCACCACTCCTACCAACCTCTTTCAATGCTGAATGCCAGTGGGTTAACAACAAGTTTCCCATTGGGAAAGCCTGCAGGACATGTGGTATACCTTATATTGCTAGAAAGCGGAAATTTTAAACAGAAGCAGGCACTGGGAGAAATAAGAAATAATATACACTAAGTGTCTTAGATATCTTCCACAGCCACTGACACCTTTTAAAAAAAAAAAAGTGTTGGGAGGGAATCCCCACCAGGAGTTACCTATCCGAGAGGGATATGAAATGTTTATGGTTATACATCCACCCCATTCACTAGCTTATGTAGGACATTGGGATAGAGAATCTGGCTCCTCACTGGGGGATAAGGAGTGGCTCCAAATATTTAAAGGGAAAGTCAACACCAGAATTTGTGTTGTTTAAAAAGGTAGATAATCCCTTTATTACCCATTCCCCAGTTTTACAAAAACAACACAGTTATAATAATACACGTTCTACCTCTGTAATTACCTTGTATCTAAGCCTCTGCAAACTGCTCCCTTATTTCAGTTCTTTTGACAGACTTGCATTTTTAGCCATTCAGTGCTCACTCCTAGGAGCTTTACGTGCCTGAGCTCAATGTTGTCTATATGAAACACATGAACTAACGCCCTCTAGTGGTAAAAAACTGTCAATATGCTTTGAGATTAGAGGCGGCCTTCAAGGTCTACAACATTAGCATATGAACCTCCTAGGTTTAGCTTTCAACTAAGAATACCAAGAGAACAAAGCAAAATTGGTAAAAAAAAGTAAATTGGAAAGTTGTTTAAAATTACATGCCCTATTTAAATCATGAAAGTTTTTTTTTTTTTACTTGACTGTCCCTTTAAATACACATCCCAATCTTCTACTTCATTTAGTATCTGTGAGGAGGTTAGGGTGTGTGGAACTCAGAATGCAGGAACAGATACACAGAACAATGAAAGTCTTTTTGAAAGCTTTACTGATTGATAAACAAAAGAACAGTTGGTTAAGACTGACGATCACAGAAACAGCAAGTTTGAACATAGGCCTATGCAAACACTAAAGTCCAATACAAGTTTCAGAATACTTTAAGTAGTTTGCAAGAACGAAGTCCAGTAGACACTGGTGCTTAAATTGAACAGTAAAGGGTGAGGGTGTTACAGAATACCTGGTAGATACAGCAGACACAGCTAGAGAGAGGTAAGCAAACACAGGTTTCTCAGCAGACACAGAATATTCAGTGTGTACTGATGGTGAAACTGTCACAGGATACCAGATAGGTGCAGCAGATACAGCTGGTTTGAGGAAGGCTGTCACTGGTAAGGTAGACACAGGTTTCTCAGAAGGCACAGGATACCCAGTGGGTACTGTTGGGGAAACTGTCATGGGATACTAGATAGGTACAGCTGGTTTGAGGAGAGCTGTCACCGGTATGGTGAGACTGTCACAGATTACCATGTAGGTACAGCTTCAGGAACAAGGTGAGCATACACAGGAATCAGATTAGTCTGCTTGGCTTTTAGGAACCAGGTGAGCATACGCAGGCGCAAGGTAAGTATGCTTGGTCACTGGAACAAGGTGAGCATACACAGGTATCAGGTAAGTATGCTTGGTCTCTGGATCCAGGAATAAGGTAGGTAAGGCAATAAATCAGTAGGTCCTCCAGGTGGGAGTTCCTGTAATTAAGATGTGGCCCCTTTAGATCTAGGCAGCGAGCTGCAGCTGAAGAAAGGCTGGAGTCTCAGTGTCCCTCCACATGGGACGCCGAGATAAAAGATACTCTTGGCATTTGCCGAGACCATACCCTCACAGTATCCTTGCAATAAATGCAAAAATACTTATGAGATGTACTTATCCCAAACAAGACTTTAAGGCATATACCTCCAAGCCTTCAACTATTGTTGGAGGGGATGTGGAGAATAGGGTACTATGCACCATATTTGGTGGAGTTGTCCCAAAATTGTGGTTTTACGGTTAGCAGTGACTTCAACTATTCAAAATATCCTAAAAACATCCACACAAATAGACATACGTGCCAACTCCCTTTGCGCTTAATTGAATTCATGCTGTAACTGCAAGACATTGGAAGAGCCCTACTGCTCCGTTCATCATTTTCAATTTTTTTATTTTTTTGCCCTACACCATTAGGAATGTTTCAACCCCTCCCCCTTCTCTACTCATGTTTCTTACTCTTCTCTCTACTCACTCACTCACAAACACTTACATTCACCCTCCCTTTTCTTCCTCACACCTCTCTTCTATCCTCTTTTCTTACATTTCTCTTTCTCTATCAATCCACCCTTCTTACCTTTTCTCTATTATGCTCCTCTCTTCTTCCTCCCTATCACTGCCTCTTTTTCCTTATGCCATTATTTGATTGACTTGGCTCTCTCACCAACTCACTCTGGCTATAGCTCCCTCTCTCTTTCTCTAGCCTTGCTCCCTCTCTCTTTCTCTAGCCTTGTCTCACAACTCATATAACATTCTCACAACACATATATTGGGGCCGAATTATCAAGCTCCTAAAGGCTTGTCTAAAGACCTCTGCTCCATAACTTATCTGCCTGCTCTGAGGCGGCGGACAGAAATCAACCCAATCGAATACGATCGGGTTGATTGACACCCTCTGCTAGCAGCCGATTGGCTGCAAGTCTGCAGGGGGCAGCATTACACTAGCAGTTCACAACTGCTTGTGCAATGATAATTATCGATGTGCAGCGGACATGATAAGCTACATCGTATCATGTCCGCTTGCACTTTTATAAATATGCCCCATTGTATTAAAAAATTATGTATTTGGGTAATATCTGTAGATCTTTTTTAGTCAGTTTGGTTTATTCTATCTGGGAATGCCACCTTTTTTTAAGACAATAAAGGACAGTGGACACTAAGGAAATTATACATTTTACGTAGGAAATCAAAAAATTATACAATAGTTACTGAAAAAAACACACTTTATTTTGCAATTTGATACAGTTTGATACAACACAATTCTTCATACAAACCACCTTCATTCACACAGTCTAGCTTAAAGGGACATTAAACCCAAAATGTTTCTTTCATGTTTCAGATAGAAAATACAATTTTAAACAACATTCCAATTTACTCCTATCATCTAATTTGTTTCATTCTTTAGATATCCTTTGTTGAAGAAGTGATGCACATGAGTGAGCCAATCACACAAGGCATCTATGTGCTGCCACCAATCAGCAGCAACTGAGCCTACTCAGATATGCTTTTCAACAAAGGATATCGAGAATAAAGCAAATTATATAACAGAAGCAAATTGGAAAGTTGTTTAAAATTGCATGCCCTTTCTAAATCATGACAGAAAACATGTGGGTTTCTTGTCGCTTTAATACATTCAACAACTTTCTGTGAATTCTATGGGGTCAATTTAACATGGTGCGGACAGACATGATCCGCTATAGCGAATCATGTCCGCTGCACATTTATAAATGCCGACAGCATATGCTGTCGGCATTTATCATTGCACCAGCAGTTCTTGTGAACTGCTGGTGCAATGCCACCCCCTGCATATTCCCGGCCAATTGGTCACTAGCAGGGGGGTGTCAATCAACCAGATCGTATTGGATCGGGTTGCTTTTCAGGGATGTCTGTCCGCCGCCTCAGAGCAGGCGGACAGGTTATGGAGCAGCGGTCTTTAGACCGCTGCTTCATAACTTGTGTTTCTGGCGAGTCTGAAGGCTCGCAAGAAACACGGGGCATCAAGCTCCATACGGAGCTAGATAAATATGCCTCTATTTCTCTTTTATAGTACAGTTGGAGTAAAGACATTAAAACTGTCAGATATCAAAATTATTAACGAAATTAGAGTACAATATTAAATGTAACCCATACAAGTGTATGCAAGTGTTTTGCAAGCCCTGGTGAACATTTACTTTGGAAATGGCATGAGAACAACAGTCACGTAACACCCTAACCAAAAAATATTAGAGACAAAAAAGGCCTAAAACCTGGGGGGGCAGCAGAATTTTGAATGCCTAGGACAGCACAAAACCTAAATAAGCCACTGCCTTAAGCACTGCATCGGAGAATAGTATTCTGCTCTGCTCTTGACGGGGAAGGGCAACAGGTCACGTTCCCATTCTTTGGTATATGAAGGTAGATGAGTGGGGGGGGGGGGGGAAGTTAATAATAATTATTACTTTTATCCGGATAGGTTAGGAAGATGTGTTGAAGTTGGGAATACTGAAACCAATGTGTAAATACGCTGTTTCCATATTTGAACTAAATCTGTCTTTGGTTTCAGAGTTTCACCATTAAAGGGACATTATACACTTTGCATAAATGTTTTGTAGATGATCTATTTATATAGCCCATAAAGTTGTTTTTTTAAAACAAAATGTATAGTTTTGCTGATTTTTAAATAACATTGCTCTGATTTTCAGACTCCTAACCAAGCCCCAAAGTTTTATGAGAATACCGTCAGCTACCTTCTCCAGCTTGCTTCTGTTTGTGTAAAGGGTCTTTTCATATGCAAAAGAAGGGGGAGGTGGGAGTTTCTTATTTCTCACTTGCAGTGGGCTTTACAGCTACCTTTTCAACAGAGCTAAACTGAGAGCTTCTAAGTAAGTTTTTAAACAGTTTTATACTGGATTTTTATATCAGTATCTGTGCATCTTATTCTTTATAGTAGTGTCTATTACATGCAGTTATATGAAAATGAGTGTATACTGTCCCTTTAAGTACTACATGAAAAAGGCAACACCTAATTAAAGGGACACTGAACCCAAATTTTTTCTTTTGTGATTCAGATAGAGCATGAAATTTTAAGCAATTTTCTAATTTACTCCTATTATCAAATGTTCTTTATTCTCTTGGTATCTTTATTTGAAATGCAAGAATGTAAGTTTAGATGCCGGCCCATTTTTGGTGAACAACCTAGGTTGTCCTTGCTGATTGGTGGATAAATTCATCCACCAATCAAAAACTGCTGTCCAGAGTCCTGAACCAAGAAAAAAGCTTAGATGCCTTCTTTTTTATAAAAAGATAGCAAGAGAATGAAGAAACATTGATAATAGGAGTAAATTAGAAAGTTGCTTAAAATTGCATGCTCTGTCTGAATCAGAAATTTTTTGGGTTCAGTGTCTTTTTAATTGATGGAAACCCTTTAACTCTATAGCTATCACTAGAAGGCAGTGAGTCATCAATAAGGATAAGAGTAAGTATTGAAGGCAAAGTGGAGATTACGGGATTTAAATGTGGTATCCCATACTTGATGATACTTAACCTTTTATAGAGAAGTATTCCAAGTTTAGGTCATTTAGATCTAAGAAAACAGCATGTGGTCCCTAATTGACAATGTATCTATTATATTTATATATACAATGCAGTAATTTCCCTTTGAAAATGTAGCTACCAATCAGCAAGCGCTACCCAGGGTGCTAAACAAAAAATTGGACAGCTCCTAAGCTTAGATTTCTGCTCTTTTAAATAAAGATAGCAAGAGAACGAAGACAAATTGATAATAGGATTGAATTAGAAAGGCACTTAAAATGCATGCTCTATCAGAAGCATGAAAGAAAAAAAAATGGGTTTAGTATCCCTGTAACTGCACAGTTCTTGAGAAGTTACAAAAATATTAACTTGCAATGATTTGAGTTCAGTTTCTATTTTCATTCTGTTTTCACTTTGCAATAATTATGCCAGGAACCCAGGCAATGCTTGCATGATGCAATCTGACTCTTCTTCATGTGTAGCCAACAGGGTATACAGCTGCTGTGTAAATGGACAGAGGACTCTGCTGGGGTAAGAACAGCCCACACCCAGAAACAATACCACACTAAGATGCAACAGGAGATAAAGATGGCAGCCAAAGAACTAGTAATGGTGAGTATGGATAGCTTCAAGGGGCAGTAAAAGCTAGATATTTCCATCATGCATTTAGACGATTTGCTTTATTCGTTTAGAAAGTAGAAAGTGCATAATGTGTTTCCAATAGTTCACTGTGTATGGATTGTAAAGTGCCAGTAGCTAGGAAAACAGAACGCCACTAATGCCTTTTCAACAGAAAAGCTCCTGAAAAGATGTTTTCGTGTGTTACGTACCAGTTTTTGAAATAGAAACTGTGAGGTTACCCAAAACGTACTGATCCAATAAGCCCATCCACACCTCTTAAGGTTACAGTAAAGGTCTATTCAAGTAACCCCTTTTTCAATTTGAAAGGAAAATATGCATTTACATGTGTGACATTAATCTAATCTGAATCTGATTAACCATATGTATTTTGGCATGATAGGCATATTTCAGTAGTTGCACCAGGACACCAGCATCTACAAATGGCGTGTTTTAATTTTGAATTTTAATATTTGATTCTAAGTCACACTCGCACTGTCGTGTTTTGCACTAACAGAACTGGCAGATTCATAACTGAATTTTAAAACAGGATAGAGCAATTACAACTTTCAAAGGAACCTATTGCAATCAGTTTCCATTCGCACCACTACTAAATCACCTGAATGCTTATTGTATGTTAGAATGATGGTCAGACCAGGCACCATTTTTCTATCATTATATGATCACTTGTACACTTTCACAAATATTGTTTTTTACAATATTTATTTCTACTGTTTGTTAAAGGACCTGTTCCATTTTGGCATGTTCTTAAAACAAGATGATGGCAACTATGGGTTTCTATAGAGAGTCAAAACAATCCTTTATAAGAATTCACCCAGATAGAGACAGGGAATTCAGCACGCTTTTTAAATTTTAAACCAATTCTGGTTATATTTTATTGGTCATTAGTGCACACATACTAAAAACTTGTTGTTACACATATATTGTACTATCTAAAAAACATATACACAGGAATCACTAACTAGGTATCCTGTCTAGGTACAAATTAGTTCATACAATCAGTATGCAATTCTGGTACACAGTCCTTTTAGTAGTTAGGGATTAGTATGTCCAAAAAGCAAGCCTCCAAAAGTGCATGCAGAAATAATCTCATTTAAAGGCACACTGTACCCAAAATTTTTCTTTCATGATTCAGATAGAGCATGACATTTTAAGCAACTTTCTAATTTACTCCTATTATCAAATTTTCTTCATTCTCTTGTTATCTTTATTTGAAATGCAAGAATGTAAGTTTAGATGCCTGCCCATTTTTGGTGAACAACCTGGGTTGTCCTTGCTGATTGGTGGATAAATTCATCCACCAATAAAAAAGTGCTGTCCAGAGTACTGAAACCAAAAAAAGCTTAGATGCCTTCTTTTTCAAATAATGATAGCAAGAGAACAAAGAAAAATTGATAATAGGAGTAAATTAGAAAGTTGCTTAAAATTGCATGCTCTTTCTGAATTACAAAAGAAAAAATTGGGTTCAGTGTCCCTTTAAGCAAAGTTTTTTTGTTAGCAGTCCATGCATATAGCACAAGTAGTCAGCTTATGACTTAATATCAAGCAAGTATTGGTGTAAAGCTTTACAAACGTAAGAAGCAGCGGACAGTCCATTGATACAGTTGCAACTGAAATAAGATTCAGAGACTTACGTGTGTGCAGGTACAAAGTCAGCATGAGATTACATATAGCCTTATTCCTCTGTTTGTGGATGTTTTGTCAGGAAGCATGTCTAGGATCAAGATACAGGTTTTACCTTTGCGCAACTTTTGGTTCAGATAGATGGAAAAACCCTTCCCTTCTGACCTTCGTTTTAGGGTATGCTCTCCAAACAATCCGTCACGGCACCCGCCACGTCTTCCAATTGTGACACCACCAAGGAATTGCAATTTCGCTTCGTCCCAGCTCCAGTATCTCTGTTAGCTGTATTTTTTAAGAATTTACCTCACAGCGTATATGCCACTGCACAGGCCGCACTCCAGGCTTGCTGCGGGTTAGTCACCCGGCACACACTGCTCCTCAGACAGGGTCTTGAAAGTGATTCAAGGATTGCCTTTGCACGTTTCACCCATAATGCTTTGCATGAAAGTTTGGGCTTCGTCAGGGCGGGAAGCTCATGCTGACTTTCTACCAGCACACACGTAAGTCTCTGTATCTTATTTCAGTTGCAACTGTATCAAGCGACTGTCCGCTGCTTCTTACGTTTGTAAAGCTTTACACCAATACTTGCTTGATATTAAGTCATAAGCTGACTACTTGTGCTATATGCATGGAATGCTAACAAAAAAACTTTGCTTAAATTAGCTTATTTCTGCATGCACTTTTGGAGGCTTGCTTTTTGGACATACTAATCCCTAGCTACTAAAAGGACTGTGTACCAGAATTGCATACTGATTGTATGAACTAATTTGTACCTAGACAGGATACCTAGTTAGTGATTCCTATGCATATGTTTTTCTTTCATGTAATTAGCAAGAGTCAATGAGCTAGCGACGTATGGGATATACATTCCTACCAGGAGGGGCAAAGTTTCCCAAACCTCAAAATGCCTATAAATACACCCCTCACCACACCCACAAATCAGTTTTACAAACTTTGCCTCCTATGGAGGTGGTGAAGTTAGTTTGTGCTAGATTCTACGTTGATATGCGCTCCACAGCAGGTTGGAGCCCGGTTTTCCTCTCAGCGTGCAGTGAATGTCAGAGGGATGTGAGGAGAGTATTGCCTATTTGAATTCAATGATCTCCTTCTACGGGGTCTATTTCATAGGTTCTCTGTTATCGGTCGTAGAGATTCATCTCTTACCTCCCTTTTCAGATCGACGATATACTCTTATATATACCATTACCTCTACTGATTCTCGTTTCAGTACTGGTTTGGCTTTCTACTACTTGTAGATGAGTGTCCTGGGGTAAGTAAGTCTTATTTTCTGTGACACTCTAAGCTATGGTTGGGCACTTTTATATAAAGTTCTAAATATATGTGTTCAAACATTTATTTGCCTTGACTCAGGATGTTCAACATTCCTTATTTCAGACAGTCAGTTTCATATTTGGGATAATGCATATGAATTAATCAATTTTTTTCTTACCTTAAAATTTGACTTTTTCCCTGTGGGCTATTAGGCTCGCGGGGGCTGAAAATGCTTCATTTTATTGCGTCATTCTTGGCGCAGACTTTTTTGGCGCAAAATTTTTTTTCTGTTTCCGGCGTCATACGTGTCGCCGGAAGTTGCGTCATTTTTTTTACTTTTTTTGCGCCAAAAGTGTCGGCATTCCGGATGTGGCGTCATTTTTGGCGCCAAAAGCATTTAGGCGCCAAATATTGTGGGCGTCTTTTTTGGCGCTAAAAAATATGGGCGTCACTATTGTCTCCACATTATTTAAGTTTTCATTATTTATTGCTTCTGGTTGCTAGAAGCTTGTTCACTGGCATTTTTTCCCATTCCTGAAACTGTCATTTAAGGAATTTGATCAATTTTGTTTTATATGTTGTTTTTTCTATTACATATTGCAAGATGTCTCCGTTTGTCCCTGAGTCAGAAGCCACTTCTGGAAAAATGCTTAACTGAGTTTCAGTTCTACCAAAGCTAAGTTCATTTATTTTAAATGTTATAAATGTTTATCTTTAGCTATGGTTTGTAATAAGTTATTATGATAAACTTTTACATGCGGATTCCATTAGTATTTATGCTTTATACATTTCCATTCTTAAGTGCAAGAAATGTTTATAAGATTTATAAGAAATATTTTTTCTGATTAAGGCTATGTCTGACTTCGTGCCTTCTAATACGATTTTTAGGTCTTTTTCACTTCTTTTTTAATTATTGAAGTTTCAAATGAACAACAACATACTGATTTATCCTTCTCTGATGATGTTTTTTTCTCTTTCAGAAATTCTCTTCATCAGATATTGACACTAACAAATCTACTTTTTTATATAATTTTTTTTATTATTAAAGTACATTTGTTGAAGAGGTGTTGATTATTTTGGATATTAAGGTAACTAGTTCTTTAAGACTAGCTGACACTATTTCTGCCTTTTTATTCTTCTGTGATTTCAGAGGTTTTCTTTCCAATTCCCCATACTAGGGAATGGAATAGGCTGAGAATTTTCTTTTATTTTTAAACTATATTCTTTGTCAGCAGTTAAATTCAATTTGGAGGGTTCTCCAATTTATTGGAGCTATCTCTACTCCTACTAATTATGCTATTGTTTTTTATAGCAAAATAGTATTTATTTTCCTTTATATAGTTGTATCTTATTTTTGGAAAATTATTTAGTTTCAGGTACTTTTCTTGGTCCTGTGATATTGCAATTGCTTCATTTTTTCTGTTTACTTTAAGATCAAGTATCAGATCATGATTTATTTTAGCATTGTTAAGGGACAACATTTACTAGACTAGGTGCCGCTGCATTTGTCTTGTTGTTTTGCATTTTGCAAGTCCTCTGTTTTGACTGGTCCTTTAAACTGGACTATCATGCTAATGATTTCATTTGTGTCTTCATTTTATTGAATATATTCGCAAATGAGGGTTAATCTATGTCTTTAGCTATTTTAGCTAGAAGAATTCTGTGATTAAAAAAAAAAAAAAAAGAAAATCCATATTTCTTTTGTTCTAAGATAATCAATTATAATTGGATTCAATTCTTAACTGTTACTATGGGCTTCAAGATTGAGTTCTAAGACTAAAACTTTAAGCTTATACTAGTTTGGTTGTTCTTATTAAGGAACGAATCCTGAGTTCTTTCCCAAGTAACATGTTTTTAATTGGGGTTCGAAATTAGCTCCCTAATGTTGCGATGCACGTGCCGTATTCCAGCTTGGCTGGTAAGGGGCAGGTTAAGACTTCTTTGAAATTTATTTGGTTCTATTTTGTCCAAATTTCTTTGATTTTATTCCAGTAAGGCTAACACTTTCTTTCAGTGTGTTTCTGTCCTATATATTTTGGATACTGTTGAAGCATGGCTGGGTACCCATGGGGTTCAAGCGCTGCTCAGACCTGGAATCTTCTGGGGTTTTTATTCCAGTTCCTTTTCTAGGAACTGGGTTTTGGAGTTTTATTCAAACTATTCTGCCTTTTTGTGGTCATTGATAGCATTTTTTGTTTTCTTTAGATACAATAAATGCATATTCTTCATTTTTCTGTTTTCATTCAGATTATTTCCTGAGGATGCGGATTCTCATATGTTTCACTTGCTCTTCAGGACATAGTTAGAGGATCTTTTTTCAAAAGCTCTTGATTCCTCACGCAATGGTCACCTTTTTCAGGTTTCCAGATGGTTTATGTCACTATCTTTGTCTCTATCAGACAAGGGACAATTTGTATTGGGTTCCGTCTGTCGGTACCTTTAGTCTCTATTATTTCCTTCAGTTGCTATATATGCATAGAAGTTTTAACAGCATTGGATTCAATTCCCTTTGCTCATTTTCAATGGAAAGATCCTTTCCAGCTTTTTATGAGTGTTGTTTCTTCAAGAACATGGTTGGAGGATCAATTAACCAAAAAGTTTGTTGATTTCTCAGACAAGAGTAACCTTTTTTAGATTTCCGGATAGATTCAGTGTCCATGACTCTGTCTCTGTTGGACAGGAGACGTCTGAAATTGGTTTCAGCTTATCGAAACCTTCAGTCTCAATCATTCCCTTCGGTAGCCTTATGCATGGAAATTCTAGGTTCTTATGACTGCTGCATTGGACGTGTTCCCCTTTGCTCATTTTCACATGCGACCTCTTCAGCTCTGTATGCTGAACCAGTGGTGCCGGGATTATACAAAGATATCTCATTTAATATCTTTAAAACTGATTGTTCGACACCCTCTGACGTGGTACAGACCACCATCGTATAGTTCAGGGGGCTTCTTTTTTTCTTCCAACCTGGACTGTGATCTCAACAGATGCAAGTCTGACAGGTTGGGGAGCTGTATGGGGGTTTCTGACAGCACAAGGGGTTTGGGAAATCTCAGGAGGTGAGATTACCAATCAATATTTTGGAACTCCATGCAATTTTCAGAAGCTCTTCAGTCATGGCCTCTTCTAAAGAAAGAATCGTTCATTTGTTTTCAGACAGACAATGTCACAACTGTGGCATATATCAATCATCAAGGAGGGACTCTCAGTCCTCTGGCTATGAAAGAAGTATCTCGAATACTGGTATGGGCGGAATCCAGCTCCTGTCTAATCTCTGCGGTTCATATCCCAGGTATTGACAATTGGAAAGCGGATTATCTCAGTCGCCAAACGTTACATCCGGGCGAGTGGTCTCTTCACCCAGAGGTGTTTCTTCAGATTGTTCAATTGTGGGGACTTCCAGAAATAGATCTGATGGCTTCTCATCTAAACAAGAAACTTCCCAGGTATCTGTCCAGATCCAGGGATCCTCAGGCGGAAGCAGTGGATGCATTGTCACTTCCTTGGAAGTATCATCCTGCCTATATCTTTCTGCCTCTAGTTCTTCTTCCAAGAGTAATCTCGAAGATTCTGAAGGAATGCTCGTTTTTTCTGCTGGTGGCTCCAGCATGGTCTCACAGGTTTTGGTATACGGATCTTGTCCGCATGGCTTCTTGCCAACCGTGGACTCTTCCGTTAAGACCAGACCTTCTGTCACAAGGTCCTTTTTTACCATCAGGATCTCAAATCCTTAAATTTAAAGGTATGGAGATTGAACGCTTGATTCTTAGTCAAAGAGGTTTCTCTGACTCTGTGATTAATGCTATGTTACAGGCTCGTAGATCTGTATCTAGGAAGATATATTATCGAGTCTGGAAGACTTACATTTCTTGGTGTCTTTCTCATCATTTTTCCTGGCATTCTTTTAGAATTCCGAGAATTTTTCAGTTTCTTCAGGATGGTTTGGATAAAGGTTTGTCTGCAAGTTCCTTGAAAGGACAAATCTCTGCTCTTTCTGTTCTTTTTCACAGAAGGTTTGCTATTCTTCCTGATATTCATTGTTTTGTACAAGCTTTGGTTCGCATAAAACCTGTTATTAAGTCAATTTCTCCTCCTTGGAGTTTGAATTTGGTTCTGGGGGCTCTTCAAGCTCTTCCGTTTGAACCTATGCATTCACTGGACATTAAATTACTTTCTTGGAAAGTTTTGTTTTCTTTTGGCCATCTCTTCTGCTAGAAGAGTTTCTGAATTATCTGCTCTTTCTTGTGAATCTCCTTTTCTGATTTTCCATCAGGATAAGGCGGTGTTGCGAACTTCTTTTCAATTTTTACCTAAGGTTGTGAATTCTAACAACATTAGTAGAGAAATTGTGGTTCCTTCATTATGTCCTAATACTAAGAATTTCCGAAAGACTTTTAGTCTATTTGTTATCTTTTCCGGTTCTAGGAAAGGTCAGAAGGCCTCTGCCATTTCTTTGGCATCTTGGTTGAAATCTTTAATTCATCATGCTTATGTTGAGTCGGGTAAATCTCCACCTCAAAGGATTACAGCTCATTCTACTAGGTCAGTTTCTACTTCCTGGGCGTTTAGGAATGAAGCTTCGATTGATCAGATTTGCAAAGCAGAAACTTGGTCTTCTTTGCATACTTTTACTAAATTCTACCATTTTGATGTGTATTCTTCTTCTGAAGCAGTTTTTGGTAGAAAAATACTTCAGGCAGCTGTTTCAGTTTGATTCTTCTGCTTATAATTTCAGTTTTCTTATAAGATTTAAACTTTATTTTGGGTGTGGATTATTTTTCAGCAGAATTGGCTGTCTTTATTTTATCCCTCCCTCTCTAGTGACTCTTGCGTGGAAGATCCACATCTTGGGTAGTCATTATCCCATACGTCACTAGCTCATGGACTCTTGCTAATTACATGAAAGAAAACATAATTTATGTAAGAACTTACCTGATAAATTCATTTCTTTCATATTAGCAAGAGTCCATGAGGCCCACCCTTTTTTTGTGGTGGTTATGATTTTTTTGTATAAAGCACAATTATTCCAATTCCTTGTTTTTTATGCTTTCGCACTTTTTTCTTATCACCCCACTTCTTGGCTATTCATTAAACTGAGTTGTGGGTGTGGTGAGGGGTGTATTTATAGGCATTTTGAGGTTTGGGAAACTTTGCCCCTCCTGGTAGGATTGTATATCCCATACGTCACTAGCTCATGGACTCTTGCTAATATGAAAGAAATGAATTTATCAGGTAAGTTCTTACATAAATTATGTTTTTAGATAGTACAATATATGTGTAACAACAAGTTTTTAGTATGTGTGCACTAATGACCAATAAAATATAAACAGAATTGGTTTAAAATTTAAAAAGCGGGCTGAATTCCCTGTCTCTATCTGGGTGAATCCCTATAAAGGATTGTTTTCACTCTCTCTCTCTCTTTTTTCTGTATACAAATACTATTTAAAGGGTCGGCACCTCTTCTTACATGAGGAAATTTCTTAATTAATCTATTCTCAGCCTAAGAGCATCAGTATTTTTATATTTTCAAATTTCTATAGAAAGAAGCTATAATATTTTATAATGTTTTATAGCAGATGTGTCACCATAAATGACTTGGTTTTAAAGTGTTTGTGTCTACATTATTGAACTTGTAAAATGGAATGCACCTTCATTACTATAAGTTAAAAAATGTAGGTGCAAGCACTTTGAAATGCATTGTCCCCTATAAAACCCAGCCAGAAAGGCACAATCTCATGTCAAGGTCTCCTAATAATTAAACATTTTATAATACTATATCATACTATTTAATATCCCTTTAAATATAACATATAGGCTAAGGGTCCCCAGAACGTCCAGGAACTTATCGAGAACATTGTCAGGACTACCATTTTTCTTCCACATAACCTGTAGCATGTGCTAGTCAGTCCCTAGAATTAGTTACTGCATGGCAAACAGCAATCATCTATTGGCATTTGTTACAGTAAGTGTCTTCTTGCTAAACAGTGTAGATTGAGAGACAGACGACTAGATTACGAGTTTTGCGGTATGAGTGAAAAAGCAGCGTTAAGGCTCATAACGCTGCTTTTTCACTACCCCTGGTATTATGAGTCTTGCAGGTTTAGAGGCACCGCACACTTTTTTGGCCTTAACGGAAATTAACTTATTCAATTTGCATAAAGTCTTTTTCAATGGGGCTTCCATAGCGCCGATATTACAAGCTTTTTCTGGGAGGCCAAAAAGTGAGCGGTACAGCCTATCCCGCAAGATTCGTAACGCAATCTAAAGTCAGTAGTTATGAGTTTTACGCTACAAAGCTGTAGCATAAAACTCATAACTAAAGTGTTAAAAAGTACACTAACACCCATAAACTACCTATTAACCCCTAAACCGAGGCTCTCCTGCATCGCAAACACTAAAATTATTAACCCATAATCTGCCGCTCCCGACATCGCCGCCACTATAGTAAACATATTAACCCCTAACCCGCTGCACTCCCGCATCGCAAACACTAGTAAAATATTATTAACCTCTAATCTGCTAGAATTCTATCAGCCAATCGGAATTAAAGGTGAAAAAATCCTATTGGCTGATGCAATCAGCCAATAGGATTGACCTTCAATTCTATTGGCTGTTCCAATCAGCCAATAGAATGCGAGCTCAATCCTATTGGCTGATTGGATCAGCCTATAGTATTGAAGCTCAGTCCTATTGGCTGATTGCATCAGCCAATAGGATTTTTCACCTTTGATTCCAATTGGCTGAATTCTATCAGCCAATCGGAATTCAAGGGACGCCATCTTGGATGACATCACTTAAAGGAACCTTCATTCGGGAAGAAGACTTCGATTGAAGAGGATGCTCCACGCCGGATGTCTTGAAGATGGACCCGCGCCGGATGGATGAAGATAGAAGATGCCGTCTGGATGAAAACTTTTGCCTGTCTGGAGGACCATTTCTGGCGGCTTGGATGAAGACTTCTCCTGGCTTCGTTGAGGACTTCTTGCCGCTTCGCTGAGGACTTCTCCTGGCTTCGTTGAGGATGGATGTCCGATCTTCAAAACTGTAAGTGGATCTTCGGGGGTTAGTGTTAGGTTTTATTAAGGGTTTATTGGGTGGGTTTTAGTTTTAGATTAGGGTTTGGGCAATTGAAAAAGAGCTAAATGTACTTTTAAGGGCAATGCCCATCCAAATGCCCTTTTCAGGGCAATGGGGAGCTTAGGTTTTTTTAGTTAGGATTTTATTTGGGGGGTTGGTTGTGTGGGTGGTGGATTTTACTGTTGGGGGGTTTCTATTTTTTTTACAGGTAAAAGAGCTGATTTCTTTGGGGCAATGCCCCGCAAAAGGCCCTTTTAAGGGCTATTGGTAGTTTACTTTAGGCTAGGGTTTTTTTATTTTGGGGGGGCTTTTTTATTTTGATAGGGCTATTAGATTAGGTGTAATTAGTTTAAATATCTGATAATGTCTTTTTTTATTTTGTGTAATTTAGTGGGGGGGGTTTTGTAATTTAGGTAATTGTATTTAATTTAGGTAATTTATTTAATTGTAGTGTAAGGTTAGGTGTTAGTGTAAAACAGGTTAGGTTTTATTTTACAGGTAAATTTGTATTTATTTTAGCTAGGTAGTTAGTAAATAGTTAATAACTATTTACTAACTAGTCTACCTAGTTAAAATAAATACAAACTTGCCTGTAAAATAAAAATAAACCCTAAGCTAGCTACAATGTTATATTATATTAGTTATATTGTAGCTAGCTTAGGGATTATTTTATAGGTATTTAGTTTTAAATAGTAATTATTTAGGTAATGATAGCAATTTTTATTTAGATTTATTTTAATTATATTTAAGTTAGGGGGTGTTAGGGTTAGACTTAGGTTTAGGGGTTAATAAATTTAGTATAGTGGAGGCGGCATTGGGGGCAGCAGATTAGGGGTTAATAAATGAAGGTAGGTGGCGGCGATGTTAGGGGTGGCAGATTAGGGGTTAATAATATTTAAGTAGTGTTGGCGATGCGGGAGTGCGGGGGTTTAGGGCTTAATATGTTTATTATAGTGGCGGCGATGTCGGGAGTAGCAGATTAGGGGTTAATAAGTATAATACAGGTGTTGGCAATGTCAGGGCGGCAGATTAGGGGTTAATAAGTGTAATATTAGGGGTGTTTAGACTCGGGGTTCATGTTAGGGTGTTAGGTGTAAACATACATTTTGTTTCCCCATAGGAATCAATGGATCTGTGTTACGGAGCTTTACGCTGCATTTTTGCAGGTGTTAGACTTTTTTTCTGCCGTTTCTCCTCATTGATGTCTATGGGGAAATCGTGCACGAGCACGTATAACCAGTTCACTGCAGCTTTCAGCAGCGCTGGTTTTGGAGTGCGGTATGGAGCAGATTTTTGCTCTAAGCTCACTTCTTGCCTGTTAACGCCGGGTTTATGAAAACCTGTAATACCAGCGCTGTAGGGAAGTGAGCGGTGACAATAACTTGCAAGTTAGTACCGCACCGCTCTTACCGCAAAACTCGTAGTCTAGCCGAGAGTGAATTAAAGGGACATAAAACCCCAATTATTTCTTTCATGATTCAGATAGAGCATACATTTGTAAAAAAAACTTTCTACTTTACTTCTATTATCAGTTTTGCTGCATTCTCTTGCTATCCTTTGTTTCAAGGAGCAGGGAGCTAGCTGAACACATTGGTAAGCCAATAAGAAGAGGCATATATGTGAAGTCAGTAATCAGCAGCTAGCTCCCAGCGTCTGAGCCTACCTAGGTATGCTTTTCAACAAAGGATACCAAGGAAACTAAGCAAAATAGATAACTAAATTGGAAAATTGTTTAAAATTGTATGCAGTCTGTCTTCCCTTTAAGAGTCTCAAAATTATTTTAACCCCTTAAGGACCAGACATTTCAGACTAAAACTTCCCCCAAAAGAGTATGTTTAGCATTTTTGCCATCACTACATTTAAACAGAAATAGAGCCTTCTTTATATTTACCTATCAAAACTATATATATATTTTTAGTAGACAACCCAAAGTATTGATCTAGGCCCATTTTGGTATATTTCATGCCACCATTTCACCGCCAAATGCGATCAAATTTAAAAAATCGTTAGCTTTTTCACAAAGTTTAGGTTTCTCACTAAAATTATTTACAAACAGCTTGTGCAATCATGATGACACAAATGGCTGTAAAAGCTTATCTGGAATCCCCTTTATTCATAAATAGCAGACATATATGGCTTTGCCATTTTTTTTTAGTAATTAGAAAGCCGCTAATTGCAGCTGCGCACCACACGTTTATTATTCTCAGGAGCGAAGGGGTTAATCTGGTAGCTTGTAAGGTTAATTTTAGTTATAGTGTAGACATTACCCTCCCACAATACCCTCCCACCTGAAACTTCCCACCCCCCGATCCCTACGTGACCCCTCTCAAATGTCTCTCTTCCCTCCCCCACCCCCCGAATGGTCACCCCCATCTTAAGTACTGGCAGAAAGTCTGCCCGTATGAAATTATTAGTTTGTTTTTTTTTTATATTTTTTTTATATTTTCTGCAGTGTAGGATCCCCCAACCTCCCTGATCCCCCCCCAAACAGCTCTCTAAACCTCCCCCCTCTACCTATTAGCCGCCATCTTAGGTACTGGCAGCTGCCAGTACCCAGTTTGCTATATTTTTTATTTATTTAAAAAACAACAACAACATTTTTTTCTGTTATATTGGTGACCCCCCCCTCATTACCCTCCCCCCTCCCCCTTCCAGATTGCTTTTCCATCCTCTTATCCCCTTTCCACTAAAGGAGCCTCTCTCCCTCCTCCCCTCCTCCCCTCCCTCCTTCCCACTCACTGACCTGTAATCAATTTTTTTTCGTAGTGTAGCAGTCCCACCCACTTCCGCCCCCCTCCAGCGATGGGCCTCCCTCCTTACCCTCCCACCCATCATTGATCGGCACCACCACTGCCGATGCACAGAGGGCAGCAAAGTGGCCCTCTCTGCATTGGTAACTCTGCCCGCCTATTTCTGCACTGCCACACTCATGGCCAAAGATCGAGATTGTGGCAGAGAGAGGCCCATGACAGCAGCGTCGTACAGGTCCTTAAGGGCATAACCACGAGCGTCGTACAGGGTATGTCGCTGGTCTTTAAGGGGTTAACAGAAAAAATATCCATGTAATTATACCAGCAGTTTGTTCTATGCAAAATGAAATTTAAGAAAAACTGGATAAATGGAATACATATTAGTACAGATTAATGTGCATATAGGTTAACAAAGCATATTTTATCATATTGTATGTATCAAATGGTAACTCAAAACAGGTATAGAGACTGTATTGATAAAACACTGGTGTGATGCTTTAAGGGACAGTCTAGTAAAAATTTTATTTTAAAGATTCAGATAGGGCATGCAATTTTAAACAACTTTCCAATTTACTTTTGTCATCAAATTTGCTTTGTACTCTTGGTATTCTTTGTTGAAAGCTAAATCTAGGTAGGTTCATATGCTAATTTCTAAGCTCTTGAAGGTCGCCTCTTATCTCAGTGCATTTGTACAGTTTTTCACAGCTAGACAGCGCTAGTTTGTGTGTGCTATATAGATAACATTGTGCTCATGCCCGTGGCGTTACCTATGAGTCAGCACTGATTGGATAAAATGCAAGTCTGTCAAAAGAAATGAGATAAGGGTGCAGTCTGCAGAGGCTTAGGTACAAGGTAATCACACGAGTAAAAAGTGTATTAAAGGGACATTAAAAACTTTGAGATGGTAATATAAACTGATAAATCACATAAATAAATAAAACTATGCAATATACTTTCATTATTTATTTTGTCCCTTTTTCCTGTAATTCCATTCTGAAATTGTGAGATTTTTAGTTCCTGTCAGAAATGGAAGTGCAGAACACTGTTACATTCCACACAGCCATTGGCTGCACACACAAGTGACCTATTTATAAGTGTCCCTAATTGGCCACAGCAGAGAAAGTAACATAAGTTACAACATGGCCGCCCTCATTGTTTTAAAGGGGTAGATTTAATAAGCAGCGGATGCTGATTTCTACACCCGTAGTTTCCGGTTCAGAATGATTGACACCCCCTGCTAGTGGCCGATTGGCAGTGAATGTGCAGGGGCGGTATAACACAAGCATTTCACAAGAAATGCTTGTGCAATGTTAAATGCAGACAGCAGATGTTGTCGACATTTAGCGATGCCGGGCAGACATGATTCGCAACACTGAATCTTGTCCGTCCGGCATTTAATAAATTGACCCCATAGACACTAAAACTTTACACTTATGTTGTCAATATTTAAACAACTAATGAAACATTATTCTCAGACTAATCTTTTATTTGAATGCATCATCCTATCTAGCATTTGTTTAGTGTCGCTTATGCAAAATTGGGAAATAAAGATTATCTGTCTTGTTAAACAATAATAATTCTGGAGTACACTGTCTCCTTTAAGCCTTCAGCTGCTGTGCTTGTTTTGTAGGTTCGCAGAGCGGCTCTGCAAAAGCTCCTGCAGGATGAACAGAAGCAATATCAGGAAGAGCTAAACCGCCTAGGCAAAAGTTTCTATGTACAGAGACTCTAAATTTACAGAATAAATTGTCTCTCCCTACACACTACAGGCTGCATTTTATTTATTTATTTTTTAAAATCAAAACTTCACACACAAAAAAAAAGAAAAAACAGTAAATAAATTATTTAAAATACAGAAATCAGAAAAAACTAATTTAATTGACTTTTACAAAAATTACACAATTTAAATTTTGATTATAACATTATACATTCTTCGACCATCTCCAGTGGAGGCAAAGCCAGACTGAGGTAATTGTGAGGTGGGAGGGGTTTTATAAAGCTCTTGATCAATGTATAATGGTATATGAAGATGTGCATTTGATTCTTTAGAGAGTGGGTTTCTCAGTCTATATTGAGGCCTGGTTTCCCCTCACAGAGGGATGTATATGGGGTATGGTTTGTGACTCGTTGTTCGCCTCATGGGAGATCTGTTACAGACCCTCCATTATTGGTTGCAGGGAATTCTCTTTTGCCTATTTCTATGGATCTACAATTTACTCCTTTTCAGTAACCTCTGCTGATATGTTTCAGTACTGGTTTGGCTTTCTACTGGTTATTTACTGGTAGATAAGTGTTAATTGGTAAGTATTATTCTCTCATTTACACACTCAATAGCTTTAATGTGGACACTTATATGTGTGTGTATATATATACATATATACATACATACAGGGCTTGACATTTCCTGTGGTCCTCTAGTCCTAGACGTCTTAGAAATTTCAGCGGACAACTTAGAAATTTGACTTTTTCCTATCTTTTGAGTGGACTAGTAACTTTTTCTCTTGGGCTAGTGACTTTTAACCCCTGACTAGTAAACCATAGGGATATTTTTCCACCCTTGTATGTATGTATATATGTGTATATATATATATATATATATATATATATATTTATTTATTTATTTATTTTTATTTTTATTTCTTTCCTAAGATATGGAGAGTCCACAACGTCATTCAATTACTAGTGAGAATATCACTCCTGGCCAGCAGGAGGAGGCAAAGGTGTCACTCACCTACCCATAATCCCCAGTCATTCTCTTTGCCTCTGTCAATGGAGAAGTTGAAGTTTGGTGTCTGAAGATATTAATTCCTTTGATGGGTTCTTTTCCCTGCAAGCAAGGATTTGGGTTTAGCTGAGTCCATGTCAATCTCTTCAGTAGAGTAGTGGTGGCTTTTAAGCAGTTAGGAAGTTATGAGGTAGTCCTTGCTTTGTTTCCTAGCACATTGCTGCCCATGGTACAGAAAGCCAGAGTTGGTTACTCTGTTCTTTATTTTTCTACAGGTCTCTGTAAGGAGTATGTGTCGTTTCACGCCTTGTGAGCTGTCTTCCTGCCGGACAGCTAGACTGCAGGTAAGTGCTTTTGTCTTCTAGGTCTTGGAGACTTGCACTTCAGAAGAATATGCCATATGCAGTAGATCATCTACTGTAGATGGGAACATTTTTAAAATCCTTTATACAGGGTTTTCTTTGGTAGTGGGCAGGCACATTATGTATGTTGAGACTAGGGGTTAATCTTTCCTTTATTGGGACATTTTTCCTCTTTGGGCTAATTTTGTTAAAATACTTTATTAGTATGTGTGTGGCTTATGTTTTAAACAGGGATTTATGTATAAACTTGGTTGGTTTTCTTTGCTTGCTTAGCTAGAACAGGCTAACTGACAGACTGCTTGAGCGTTTGTGTAAATTAAGCTACGGTGTTGTAGGCAGAGGGAAACACGCACCTTTTACTTGCTGCATAGTTTCCTCCCTCTGCCGGTCATGTGACTTCTCTCTGCTGTCGGATATTCACTGAGGGTAGCGGCATCATTGAATTTCAGTCTCTTCAGTGTAGATCTACTATATGATCGTTTTAGAGACTTCTGGCAGCCAGATTGTGTGTACGTTTTACGGTAAGGCACCTCAGCCTGTCTGAGGTGTAGGGGGCCTGATTGGTTTATTATTTTAAAGAATTTTTGCATAATGTTAAGCAGCTGGGGTATTAAAATTCTTAAAGTGACAGTGTATTTAAAACATTTCTACAATTTGGGGAACTTTTTATTTAGTATTATGGACATGCACCAAGACTCTGTGTCTTGTGACAAATGCTTGTTATGCCTTGAGGCACAAATTGTTTTGCCTGTGCAATTTTGTGCTGCATGATTAGCTAGAACACTTCAATTTAAAGATAAATTGTTGCCCTCTGAGCCCAATGTCTCTCAGGATGATGCTGTTCAGGCAATGCCACAGCTTTCTCCTCAAACGTCCCAAGCCTCTATGGCGTCACATACAGTGCACTGCAGTTCCTCTCAGCCTCCTGGAGGAGTTGATTTTCCTGCAGATTTTGCTGCACAGGTATCTTCTGTGGTATCTGCGGCATTATCTGCTTTTCCTATGCTGGGAAAACGCAAGAGGAAACTTAGACATTCAGATAGTAAGGTTTCTGTTCCACCTACTGCTATGCAGGTTGCCCTCCCTCATAAGTCTGATGAGGAGGATTCAGACAGTAATATTCCTTCATCTGATACTGAAGAAGTAAACTTCAGATTTAAGCTTGAACACCTTTGTGTACTGTTAAAGGAGGTATTGGCTACTTTGGAAGACTCTGATACTTCTGTCGTTGTCAACCCTAAGAAGTCTAATAAACTTAATAAATACTATGATGTTCCTTCCTCTGTGGAAGTTTTTCCTGTCCCAGAATGTGTAACAGAGATTAATTCACAAGAATGGGAGAAGTGAGGGATTCCTTTCTCCCCGTCTCGCGTATTTAAAAAGATGTTTCCTGTTGCTGACTCCATTAAAGATTCTTGGCACAGGGTGCCTAAAGTAGAAGGGGCTATTTCTACTCTGGCTAAAAGAACTACGATCCCTATAGAGGATAGCTGCTCCTTTAAGGATCCCATGCACACAAAACTGGAAACTTATTTGAAGAAGATATATGTTCATCAAGGTCTTCAATGGCAATATGCAGTTTGTGTTGCCACAGTAGCAAGTGCGGAATCTTATTGGTGCAATGCCTTTTCTGAATCAATTTTAGTAGAGACTCCGTTGGAGGAGATTCAAGATAGGATTAAGGCTCTCAAACTAGCCAATTCCTTTATTTGTGATTCTAACATGCAAGTTATTAGACTGGGAGCCAAGATGTCTGGCTTCTCTGTTCTAGCCTGTAGGGCATTGTGGCTAAAATCTTGGTCAGCTGATGTTACCTCTAAGTCCAAGCTTCTGGCGCTTCCTTACAAGGGTAAGACCTTGTTCGGAACCTGGTCTGGTAGAAATAATTTCTGATATTATGGGTGGAAAAGGGTCTTTTCTACCACAAGACAAGAAGAACAGACTCAAAGGACGTCAAAGTAATTTTCGTTCCTTTCGTAACTTCAAAGGTCATTAGTCTTCCTCTCCTTCCAAGCAGGAGCATTCCAAGTCTTCTTGGAAGCCCAATCCGTCTTGGAATAAGGGGAGGCAATCAAAGAAACCCTCAGTTGAGTCTAAGTCAGCATGAAGGGTCGGCCCCCGGTCTGGGATCAAGTGGGGGCAGACTTTCCCTGTTTTGTCAAGCATGGAGACGAAATGTCACAGATCCTTGGGTTGTGGACATAGTATCTCAGGGTTACAAAATAGAATTCAAAACCTTCCCTCCCAGGGGCATATTCCACCTCTCAAGATTATCTTCAGACCAGGTAAAAAGAGAGGCATTCTTGAACTGCGTTCAGGACCTTTCCTCCCTGGGAGTGATTGTTCCAGTTCCAGTAAGGGAACAGGGTCTAGGATTCTATTCAAATCTGTTCGTGGTTTCCAAAAAGAGGTAACTTTTAGACCCATTTTAGACCTAAAGTGCCTCAACAAGTTTCTCAGGGTACCGTCCTTCAAAATGGAAGCCATTCGTTCCATTGTTCCTTTGGTCCAAGAGGGTCAGTTCAGAACAACCATAGACCTGAAGGACGCGTATCTTCATGTTCCCATCCACAGGGATCATCACAAATTCCTGAGATTCACCTTTCTAGACAAATACTATCAGTTTGTGGCTCTTCCATTTGGACTTGCCACAGCTCCCAGAATTTTCTCAAAGGTTCTGGGGGCTCTCTTGGCAGTGATCAGGTCTCGGGAATTGCAGTGGCGCTATACCTGGATGACATATTGGTTCAGGCACCATCTTTATAACAAGCAAAGTCTCATACAGAGATCTTGTTGTTTTTTCTACGTTCCCATGGTTGGAAAGTGAATCTGGAAAAGAGTTCCCTTGTTCCAGCTACAAGAGGGGTTTTCTTAGGGACCATAATAGATTCTCTATCTATGAAAAGCCAGAAAATCCAAAATTCTCTCCTCTTGCCTCTCTCTTCAGTCTACTGTTCAGCCATTAGTGGCCCAATATATGGAGGTAATTGGTCCGATGGTCGCTTCCATGGACATCATTCCCTTGGCTCAATTCCATTTGAGAGCTCTGCAATTATGCATGTTTAGACAATGGAACGGAGACCATTCGGATCTGTCTCAGAGGATAGATCTAGACCAGTTGACAAGAGACTCTCTCCTGTGGTGGCTTTCTCAGGACCATCTGTCTCAGGGCACATGCTTCCGGAGACCTTCCTGGGTGATTGTGACCACGGACACCAGCCTGCTATCCTGGGGAGCAGTCTGAGACTCGTTAAAGGCGCAGGGACTATGGACTCGGGAGGAGTCTGCTCTCCCTATAAACATCTTGGAGTTGAGAGTGATTTACAATGCTCTGATGGCTTGGCCTCAATTGTCTTTAGCCCAGTTTATCAGGTTTCAGTCGGATAACATCACCTCAGTGGCTTACATCAACCACCAGGGAGGAACTCAGAGTTCCTTAGCCATGAAGGAGGTGGCACACATTATTCAGTGGGCGGAAGCTCACAATTTTTGTCTATCTGCCATCCACATTCCTGGAGTGGACAACTGGGAAGTGGGTTTCCTGATCAGACAGACATTTCATCCCGGGGAGTGGGCTCTCCATCCGGAGGTGCTCTCCAGGTTAACCCTCAAATGGGGGGTGCCGGAGTTGGATCTGATGGCGTCTCGGCAGAACGACAAGCTTCCAAGGTACGGTTCAAGGTCAAGAGATCCTCAGGCCGCTTACTATTTCCTCCGTTTGCGCTCCTTCCACAAGTTATTGTTCGTTTCAAACAAGAGAGAGCATTGGTAATTTTATTAGCTCCTGCATGGCCTCACAGGATCTGGTATCCAATGGAGGAAGGACACTCCATTGTGGGGTATTTCCTGGAGTTCAGGGACCGATTGACTAGAGTGCGAGAGAACCTTCAGATTGCCCAAGGTAGGCAGAAGCAGTGGTAAGACAGGAATGCTCTTAACCGCACATTAGACGTAGGGCAGAAGGTTCTGGCCCTGAAGCCTACCAAGACAGACAAGCTACAGGCTTTCTGGCAGGGACCCTATCGAGTGGTAGAGCAACTCTTCGATACAACCTACCTGGTAGCCAAATGTTCAGATGTACAGGTCCACCGGACCTTTGATGTGAACATGCTGAAGGCCTACCAGGAGAGGCCCGAGGAGGTAGCCACCATATGCGCTCCTACCATGGAGGACTCAGAGAGTCTCCCCATGCCAGAGATATCCGGGCGGAATAGGGTGCCCGCAGGCATAGGGGACATAAAGTTAGATGGGAGGCTAGGGATTGTGCAGACGGAGTCAGACAGGTATTAGAGAGTCGACGAGACATGTTCTCCACTGACCCTGGGTACACCACAGTAGCGGTGCATGGAGTGGAGACCCCGGTACAGGCAGCCGGTGTACCGGGTCCCCGACGCAGTTAGGAAAAGAATGCACAGCGAGCTCAGGGAGATGCTGGACACAGGCCAACAGTCCCTGGGCATCCACGGTGGTGCTGGTACCCAAGCGGGACGGAACCACGCGATTTTGCGTAGACTCAACGACAGAACCAAGACCGATGCCTATCCCATGCCCTGGGTGGACAACCTCCTAGACTGCATCACCCGCGGTAACTTCCTGACCACCTTAGACCTGTGCAAGGGGTACTGGCAAATTCCCCTGGATCCGGAATCTATTCCGAAGTCGGCATTCATCATTCCATTAGTCCAGTATCGGTTTAAAGTCATGCCGTTTGGGATGAAGAATGCTCCGGCGACCTTCAAGAGGATGGTATATCACCTCCTTGATGGCCTCCATGATTATGCCTGCGCATACCTGGATGACATTGCAGTCTACAGCGATACCTGGGAGGACCACCTGGTCCACCTAGGTACCATTCTGGACTGCATCAAGGTTGCGGGTCTGACGCTTAAGTCAGACAAATGTATGGTAGGGCGCTCGGAGGTCCAGGAACCTTGGGCACTGAGTAGGCTGCGGAAAGCAGCGTCTGGAGCTGGCCAAGATTGAAGCAGTTGCGAACTGGCCAACCCCAAAGATCAAGACCGGGTCTTAGCCTTCCTAGGGACAGCAGGGTACTACTGCAAGTTTGTCCCCAACAATAGTGCCCTGGCCAAACCTTTGACAGACCTGACAAAAAAAACATTTATCCCAACAAGTTCTGTGGTCCATCGAGTGTGAGGCCGCCTTCCAAAACCTAAAGACAGCTCTAACTTCAGCCCCTATCCTGGCCGCTCCTAACCTATCCAAATGTTTTTGTGTCCTTCCAGATGGCTTTATGTTCGGGTTGGGAGCAGTGCTAAGCCAGGTGGATGAGGAGGGCCATGATCACCACGTAGCCTATATCAGCAGGAAGCTACTGCCTAGGGAGGTAGGTTATGCCGCAGTGGAAAAATAATGCTTGCCACTGGTGTGGACCCTTAAGAAACTGCAACCTTACTTATACGGAAGGGCCTTCACTGTGCTCACTGACCACAACCCCCTGGTCTGGCTCAACAGAGTTTCTGGGGACAAAAGACTGCTGTTGCGGTGAAGCCTAGCCTTGCAGCCCTTCAATTTTACTATTCAGTACCGACCAGGAAGGAGCAATGGCAATGCTGATGGACTCTCCCGGCAAACTGAATTGGAGTTACTCCCCGGATAGCCCCAGGCCAACCCGTGTGTGAATCTAGCCTGGTCTGCCAGACTTTTCAGGGGGGAGCACTGTCACAGAAACCAGGCGGCCAAGGCTACCCCTACTACCTGGCTCACTGGTTATTATTTTGTTTTTGGCTCTGTTGTGGCTTACGCAATGTCCCAAACTCTCTGCTTCTTGTGTTCTCACTGTTTATACATCCTCTTGGAAGAGCTGATCTCTTACAGCCTGACTTCTTACTGGCTGGCCGGGCTCATGGAACCCCGGGGACCTTTTTCCTAGGTCACTCCAGCAACCCTTTGTCCTAGAGCTCCGCTCTTTTGGGGATTGGTACTTCCTATAGAGGGCAATAGGTGGGGTGATTGCCGGAAGGGAGCTCTCTTGGGAACTTGGGATTTCTGACCCCCCTACAACCCCTACTCTCCCTGGCTTACCCGGGGTACCTTTGTTCAGCTGCCATTCCATCCCCCAGCGTCGGATCATGTTGCTTTTTGGACTGGGGCACCTTGGGGCCCGGAGCTCTCCACTGGTCGGGAAAAGCCGCCGCTCCCTCAGGATCACCCCCAAACCACGAGCTAGGTATTATGGGGACTCTATGGAACTATGGCTCCTATGGGGGGCGCCAGTCTGTCTGGAGGGGCGGGAATGGTGGGAGATCTGCGGATCAGATAAGATCCTTATCAAGATGGTCAGTGTGTATATAAGCAGTGTGTGTTTCACAATAAAGTCTGTTCGTGTTTTCACCTTAATACTGGTCTTGTCTGGTTATTTGAGTAAGCTCTGGCTATAATCACTTCTCTCCGATCTATAGCTACAAGTTCCATGTACAGGAAGGACCCTTTTGGCAGCGCTACCCAGTCGGGGTAGCCGGCGGTGTCCGTTACAGCCCAGATCCAGAGGCTCTGGTAGGTTGCAGGTTATGCCTTTTTCAGGAGGCTTGGTTACAGTCTGTTCCAGATCCCTGGGTTCTAAATATAGTATCCCAGTATCGAATTGGATGCAGAACAAGGCCTCTCAGAGGAAGATTTTTTTGGTCCAATGTTCCAAGGAATCTCTTAAAAGCTCAGGACTTTTTTCAGTTAGTTTCATGTTTGGAAAATATGGGAGTGATTGTGCCAGTTCCTTTGCAGGAACAGGGGATGGGATTTTATTCAAATCTTTTCATTGTTCCAAATCCAGTCCTGGATCTGATAGCTCTGAACATATTTGTAAGAATTCCATTTTTCAAATGAAATTTATTTGGACTATTCTGTCTTTTGTTCAGCAAGGTCAGTTTATTTCCACAATAGATTTGAAAGGTGCTTTTATTCATATTCCAATTTGTAGGGAACATTACCAGTTTCTGATGTTTGCCTTTCTAGACAGGCATTTTCAGTTTGTTGATCTACCATTTGGTCTGGCTACAGCTCTACGAATTTTCACAAAGGTTCTGGGTGCTCTATTGTCTGTAATCATATCTCATTTCTTGCAGTGTTTCTTTATCTGGACGATTTCTTGGTTCAAGCTTCATCTTTTCCTTTAGCAGAATCTTACATGAACAGACTCTTGTTGTTTCTTCAACAGCATCATTGGATGATTAATTTACCAAAGAGTTATTTGGTACCCCAGACAATGGTAACTTTTTGGGGTTTTTAAATAGATTCAGTCTACATGAGTCTTTCTCTAACAGAGCAGAGAAGGTTAAAATTGGGATGAGCTTGTCTTAATCTTCAGTCCCTCTCTTTTCCCTCTGTTGCTCCTTGTATGGAAGATTTGGGGCTCATGATTGTAGTGTCAGATGCAATGCCTTTTGCTCATTTCTCCAACATTGGTGTGTCCGGTCCACGGCGTCATCCTTACTTGTGGGAAATATCTCTTCCCCAACAGGAAAAGGCAAAGAGTCCCAGCAAAGCTGGCCATATAGTCCCTCCTAGGCTCCGCCCACCCCTGTCATTCTCTTTGCCGTTGCACAGGCAACATCTCCACGGAGATGGTTAAGAGTATGTGGTGTTTAGTTGTAGTTTTTTATTCTACTATTAAGAGTTTGTTATTTTAAAATAGTGCTGGTATGTACTATTTACTCTGAAACAGAAAAAGATGAAGAATTCTGTTTGTGAGAGGAAGATGATTTTAGCAGACAGTAACTAAAATCCTTTGCTGTTTCCACATAGGACTGTTGAGATGAAGTAACTTCAGTTGGGGGAAACAGTTAGCAGACTTTTCTGCTTAAGGTATGACTAGCCATATTTCTAACAAGACTGTGTAATGCTGGAAGGCTGTCATTTCCCCTCATGGGGACCGGTAAGCCATTTTCTTAGTCTCAAGCAGAATAAAGGGCTTAATATGGGCTATAAAACTGGTAGACACTTTTATGGGCAAAATCGATTGCTTTATTTGGGCATTTTATACATGTTTATGCTGGTATTTCACACTTATAAACTTGGGAAACGTTTTTTAACGTCAGGCACTATGTTAGACACCTTTTCCAGTCAGGAAGGGCCTTCCCAGTTGTAGGCTGAACCTCATTTTCGCGCCATTACTGCGCAGTTGTTTTTGAGAGCAAGACATGCAGATGCATGTGTGAGGATCTGAAGATAGTTGGAAAAGTTCCTAGAAGGCGTCATTTGGTATCGTATTCCCCTCTGGGCTTGGTAAAGTCGCAGCAAAGGCTGTAGCTGGGACTGTAGAGGGGTTGAAACTGTAACCGGCTCCGGTTTCGTTATTTTAAGGGTTAAAGCTCTGAAAATTGGTGTGCAATACCTTTAATGCTTTAAGACACTGTGGTGAAATTTTGGTAAATTTTGAACAATTCCTTCATATTTATTCACATATTCAGTAATAAAGTGTGCTCTGTTTAAAATTTAAAGAGACAGTAACGGTTTTGTTTTAAAACGGTTTTTGTGCTTTACTGACAAGTTTAAGCCTGTTTAACGTGTCTGTGCCTTCAGATAAGCTATGTTCTATATGTATGAAAGTCAATGTGTCTCCCCCTTCAAAATTATGTGATAATTGTGCCATAGCGTCCAAACAAAGTAAGGACAGTATTGTCACAGATAATGAAGTTGCCCAAGATGATTCATCAGATGAAGGGAGTAGACATGGTTCTACATCATCTCCTTCTGTGTCTACACCAGTTTTGCCCATGCAGGAGGCCCCTAGTACTTCTAGCGCGCCAATGCTTATTACCATGCAACAATTGACGGCTGTAATGGATAACTCCATAGCAAATATTTTATCCAAAATGCCTGCATATCAGAGAAAGCGCGATTGCTCTGTTTTAAACACTGAAGAGCAGGAGGGCGCTGATGATAATTGTTCTGTCATACCCTCACACCAATCTGAAGGGGCCATGAGGGAGGTTTTGTCAGATGGGGAAATTTCAGATTCAGGAAAAATTTCTCAACAGGCTGAACCTGATGTTGTGACATTTAAATTTAAATTAGAACATCTCCGCGCACTGCTTAAGGAGGTGTTATCTACTCTGGATGATTGTGACAACCTGGTCATTCCAGAAAAATTATGCAAGATGGACAAGTTCCTAGAGGTTCCGGTGCACCCCGACGCTTTTCCTATACCCAAGCGGGTGGCGGACATAGTGAATAAGCAGTGGGAGAAGCCCGGCATACCTTTTGTTCCCCCTCCTATATTTAAGAAATTATTTCCTATGGTCGACCCCAGAAAGGACTTATGGCAGACAGTCCCTAAGGTCGAGGGGGCAGTTTCTACTCTAAACAAGCGCACTACTATTCCTATCGAGGAAAATTGTGCTTTCAAAGATCCTATGGATAAAAAATTGGAGGGTTTGCTTAAAAAGATTTTTGTACAGCAAGGTTACCTTCTTCAACCCATTTCGTGCATTGTTCCTGTCACTGCAGCAGTGTGGTTCTGGTTCGAGGAACTAGAAAGGTCGCTCAGTAGAGAGACTCCATATGAGGAGGTTATGGTCAGAGTTCACGCACTTAAGTTGGCTAACTCTTTTATTTTAGATGCCGCTTTGCAATTAGCTAGATTAGCGGCGAAAAATTCAGGGTTTGCAATTGTGGCGCGCAGAGCGCTTTGGCTAAAGTCTTGGTCAGCTGATGTATCATCCAAGACAAAATTGCTTAATATCCCCTTCAAGGGTAAAACTCTCTTTGGGCCAGAATTGAAAGAGATTATCTCAGACATCACTGGGGGAAAGGGCCACGCCCTCCCACAAGATAGGCCTTTCAAAGCCAAGAATAAGTCTAATTTTCGTTCCTTTCGTAATTTCAGGAACGGACCGGCCTCTAATTCTGCATCCTCTAAGCAAGAGGGTAATGCCTCACAGACCAAACCAGCCTGGAAACCGATGCAAGGCTGGAACAAGGGTAAGCAGGCCAAGAAGCCTGCCGCTGCTAACAAAACAGCATGAAGGAGTAGCCCCCGATCCGGGACCGGATCTAGTGGGGGCAGACTCTCTCTCTTTGCTCAGGCTTGGGCAAGAGATGTTCAGGATCCCTGGACGCTAGAAATAGTTTCTCAGGGTTATCTTCTGGAATTCAAGGAACTACCCCCAAGGGGAAGGTTCCACATGTCTCACTTATCCTCAAACCAAATAAAGAGACAGGCGTTCTTACATTGTGTAGAAGACCTGTTACAGATGGGAGTGATACACCCAGTTCCAATGACGGAACAAGGAATGGGATTTTACTCAAATCTGTTCGTAGTTCCCAAAAAAGAGGGAACCTTCAGACCAATTCTGGATTTAAAGATCCCAAACAAATTTCTCAGGGTGCCATCGTTCAAAATGGAAACCATTCGAACGATTCTACCTACTATCCAGGAAGGTCAATTTATGACTACCATGGATCTAAAGGATGCGTACCTACATATTCCTATCCACAAAGAACATCATCAGTTCCTAAGGTTCGCCTTTCTGGACAAACATTACCAGTTTGTGGCCCTCCCATTCGGGTTAGCCACTGCTCCAAGGATTTTCACAAAGGTACTCGGGTCCCTTCTAGCGGTTCTAAGACCGAGGGGCATTGCAGTAGTACCATACTTGGACGACATTCTAATACAAGCATCGTCCCTTTCAAAAGCAAAGGCTCATACAGACATCGTTCTGGCCTTTCTCAGATCTCACGGATGGAAGGTGAACATAGAAAAAAGTTCTCTGTCTCCGTCGACAAGAGTTCCCTTCTTGGGAACAATAATAGATTCCTTAGAAATGAGGATTTTTCTGACAGATGTCAGAAAGTCAAAACTTCTAAGCGCTTGTCAAGTTCTTCATTCTGTTCCACGTCCTTCCATAGCTCAGTGCATGGAAGTAGTAGGGTTGATGGTTGCAGCAATGGACATAGTTCCTTTTGCGCAAATTCATCTAAGACCATTACAACTGTGCATGCTGAAACAGTGGAATGGGGACTATACAGACTTGTCTCCAGTAATTCAGGTAGATCAGAAGACCAGAGATTCACTCCGTTGGTGGCTAACCCTGGACCACATATCCCAGGGAAGGAGCTTCCGCAGACCAGAGTGGGTCATCGTCACGACCGACGCCAGTCTAGTGGGCTGGGGCGTGGTCTGGGAATCCCTGAAAGCTCAGGGACTATGGTCTCGGGAAGAGTCTCTTCTCCCGATAAACATTCTGGAACTAAGAGCGATATTCAATGCTCTCAGGGCTTGGCCTCAGCTAGCAAAGGCCAGATTCATAAGATTCCAATCAGACAACATGACGACTGTTGCGTATATCAATCATCAGGGGGGAACAAGGAGTTCCCTGGCGATGAAAGAAGTGACCAAAATAATACAATGGGCGGAGAATCACTCCTGCCACCTATCTGCGATCCACATTCCAGGTGTGGAAAACTGGGAAGCGGATTATTTGAGTCATCAGACATTCCATCCGGGGGAGTGGGAACTCCACCCGGAGATCTTTGCCCAGTTGACGCAACTATGGGGCATTCCAGATATGGATCTGATGGCGTCTCGTCAGAACTTCAAGGTTCCTTGCTACGGGTCCAGTTCCAGGGATCCCAAGGCGACTATAGTGGATGCACTAGTAGCGCCTTGGACCTTCAACCTAGCTTATGTGTTTCCACCGTTTCTTCTCAATCCCAGGCTGGTAGCCTGGATCATACAGGAGAGGGCCTCGGTGACCACGCAGGACTTGGTATGCAGACCTGGTGAATATGTCATCGGTTCCACCATGGAAGCTACCTTTGAGACAGGACCTTCTTGTTCAGGGTCCATTCGAACATCCAAATCTGGTCTCCCTCCAGCTGACGGCTTGGAGATTGAACGCTTGATTCTATCAAAGCGTGGGTTTTCAGATTCTGTGATAGATACTCTGGTTCAAGCCAGAAAACCGGTAACTAGAAAGATTTACCATAAAATATGGAAAAAATATATCTGCTGGTGTGAATCCAAGGGATTCCCATGGAATAGGATAAAAATTCCTAAGATTCTTTCCTTTCTACAAGAAGGTTTGGATAAAGGATTATCTGTGAGTTCTCTAAAGGGACAGATTTCTGCTTTATCTGTCTTACTACACAAATGACTGGCAGTTGTGCCAGATGTTCAAGCATTTGTTCAGGCTTTGGTTAGGATCAAGCCTGTTTACAGACCTTTGATTCCTCCCTGGAGTTTAAATCTAGTTCTTTCAGTTCTTCAAGGGGTTCCGTTTGAACCTTTACATTCCATAGATATTAAGTTGTTATCTTGGAAAGTTTTGTTTTTGGTTGCTATTTCTTCTGCTAGAAGAGTTTCTGAGTTATCTGCTCTACAGTGTACTCCGCCTTATCTGGTGTTCCATTCAGATAAGGTTGTTTTGCGTACTAAGCCTGGTTTTCTACCAAAGGTTGTTTCCAACAAAAATATTAATCAGGAGATAGTTGTACCTTCTTTGTGTCCGAATCCAGTTTCAAAGAAGGAACGTTTGCTACACAATTTAGATGTAGTCCGTGCTCTAAAATTCTACTTAGAAGCTACAAAAGAGTTCAGACAAACTTCTTCTCTGTTTGTCGTCTATTCTGGTAAAAGGAGAGGTCAAAAGGCAACTTCTACCTCTCTTACCTTTTGGCTTAAAAGCATCATCCGATTGGCTTATGAGACTGCCGGACGGCAGCCTCCTGAAAGAATCACAGCTCACTCCACTAGGGCTGTAGCTTCCACATGGGCCTTCAAGAACGAGGCTTCTGTTGATCAGATATGTAAGGCAGCGACTTGGTCTTCACTGCACACTTTTGCCAAATTTTACAAATTTGATACTTTTGCTTCTTCGGAGGCTATTTTTGGGAGAAAGGTTTTGCAAGCCGTGGTGCCTTCCGTTTAGGTAACCTGATTTGCTCCCTCCCTTCATCCGTGTCCTAAAGCTTTGGTATTGGTTCCCACAAGTAAGGATGACGCCGTGGACCGGACACACCAATGTTGGAGAAAACAGAATTTATGCTTACCTGATAAATTACTTTCTCCAACGGTGTGTCCGGTCCACGGCCTGCCCTGGTTTTTTAATCAGGTCTGATGAATTATTTTCTCTAACTACAGTCACCACGGCACCCTATGGTTTCTCCTATTTTTTCCTCCTGTCCGTCGGTCGAATGACTGGGGTGGGCGGAGCCTAGGAGGGACTATATGGCCAGCTTTGCTGGGACTCTTTGCCTTTTCCTGTTGGGGAAGAGATATTTCCCACAAGTATGGATGACGCCGTGGACCGGACACACCGTTGGAGAAAGTAATTTATCAGGTAAGCATAAATTCTGTTTTTAACATGATACCTCTAGCTTCTGTTGCTTCGTCAGTGGTGCAGGGCTCATACTCCGCTATCTCAAAAGATTTTTCTGGATCCCTGTACAAGTCAGTCTCTGACTTAGTGGCTGGATCATCAGTTCACTATTCAGGGGACTTCTTTTGTTTGTCCTACCTGGACAGTGATCACAGATGCAAGTATTTCAAGTCGGGGAGCTGTTTGGTGGTCTCTGAGGGCACAGAAAGTTTGGGCAAGGTTACCAATAAATGTTCTGGAACTCTGTGCTAAGCAGTGGCTTATGTCAACCATCAGGGTGGAACTCACAGTCCCCTAGCCATGAGGGTAGTGGCAACAATTCTCTCTTGGACAGAAATCTGTTCCTGCCTAATATCTGCAATTCATATTCTAGGAGTGAACAACTGGGAAGTAGACTTTCTCAGTTGTCAGTCTCTACATCCAGGGTAGTGGTCTCTTCATCAGGATGTGTTCAATCCGCTTGTGGATCTTTGGGGTCTCTCAGAGATAGATCTGATGGTTTCTCGTTTGAACAACAAACTTCCCAGGTACTTTGCGAGGTCCAGGGATCCTCAGGCAGAGTTTGTGGATGCTCTAGTAGCTCCTTGGTCATTTCAGCTTGCTGATCTGTTTCCTCCTCATGGTAATCTCAGCTTGCTGATCTGTTTCCTCCTCATGGTAATCTCCAAGATATGCCTAGAAAAATCATCAGTAATCCTTATTGTCCCAGCTTGGCATCGCAGGATGTGGTATGCAGATTTGGTTCAGATGTCCAGATGCCCTTCTTGGCCTCTTCCTCTACAGTCAGACCTTCTGTCTCAAGTCCGTTTTTTCCATCTGGATCTCAAGTCTCTGAACTTGATGGCATGGAAATTGAATGGTTAGTCCTTAGGCATAGAAGTTTCTCTGATTCTGTGATTGAAACCTTAATTCGGGCTTGTAAGGCTTTAACTAGGAAGATGTATCATAAGGTTTGGAAGACCTTTATTTCTTGCTGTATAGATCATGTTTTTTCATGACATTCTTTTAAAATTCCTAAGATTTTGCAGTTCTTGTAGGATGGTTTGGAAAAGGGCTTATCTGCCATTTCTCTGAAGGCGCAGATTTCTGCTCTTTTGATTTTGTTTCATAGGAAGATTGCTAATCTTCCTGATATTTATGGTTTTGTTCAGGCTTTGGCCTGTATTAAAACTGTAATTAAGCCAATTTCTCCTCCATGGAGTCTTAACTAGTGGCGTCACTGGGGGGTGCGGAGGGTGTGGTCCACACCCGGGTGACACGCTCAGGAGGAGTGACACAACCAGACACATATTTGTGAACAGTCCCTAATCTCTCTGGACGATCCTGGGATTTTGCATTGTGTCCCATGTAATTATTGTCCCAGCAATTATCCAGGAGATTTGGACTGTGTGGCTCCTGCTTACTGCTTCTCATGGCAGTCAGGGGAGAAGATCAGCAGCACTAAAGTAGGCAACCGGCTCTGCAAAATTTTCACAGCATTTAGGCACGCCAGCAACCTCGCTCATTTAACTCTGCCCCTTTCACTTCCAGTGTTCTGTTTTTCACAGCAACATACACCGGCAGGTCAGTTGGTTCAGAGAGGGTTGGCACTCAGGCAGCTCATTGAAGTTAGCAAGGTCCTTTATATGACCACGTCTGCTAGCGGCACTTTGTCCCTCCTGCGTGGTGACCTGAGAGATACTCACTCTGGAGACTCTGGCACACAGTGGAAAAGTAGGTGAACCGTGGGGGTGCTCGTGCTCTCATCTGATACTGATAGTCCACAAATAGTTGTGTGCAACAGGATAATGTTATGCAACAAGAAGTATCCTAAAAGGTAAAATTTATAAATATTGCTTTCTATATCAATAAAATGTTAATTCCTAATTTGGCAAATTAATATCTGAGGTATTCGTCCCACTTATTATGCTTGTTAATTTATTGGTTCATGGTAAACCAATCATGTAAGCCATCTTGGTGACACTATTTGATATGAATAAGACTGATGTGTAAATTTTATACCCTGGATACAGAACATATTCTATATGATAAAACACCAAGAGCAAGATGTGCTTTCTTTTGTCAACAGAAGTTAAATATGCATAGTACTGTTGCTACTACAGATTCTTGTCACTGGTTACACCTCACAGGTGTGTGTATGTATGTATGTGTGTGTGTATGAATGTGTATGTGTGTATGAATGTGTATGTGTGTGTGTATGAATGTGTTTATATATGTATGTATGTGTGTGTATGAATGTGTTTGTGTATGTATGTGTGTGTATATGTATGTATGTGTGTGTGTAAATGTATGTATATATGTATGTTTGTGTGTATGAATGTGTTTGTGTGTATATGTATGTATGTGTGTATGAATGTGTTTGTATATGTATGTATGTGTGTGTATGAGTGTGTGTATGAATGAGTGTATAAGTGTGTGTGTAAGAATGTGTGTGTATAAGTGTGTTTGTGTGTATGAGTGTGTTTGTGAGTGTGTTTGTGTGTGTATGAGTGTTTTTGTGTGTGTGTATGAATGTGTGTGTGTTTGTGAGTGTGTTTGTGTGTATGAATGTGTGTGTATTACCGTGCTTGTGCTTGTGTGTGTGTGTATGAGTGTGCTTGTGTGTTTGTATGTGTGTGTATAAATGTGTGTGTGAATGTGTGTATATTAGTGTGCTTGTGTGTGTATTAGTTTGTTTGTGTGTGTATGTGTTTGTGTGTGTATGAGTGTGTTTGTATGATTGTGTGTGTATGAGTGTGCTTGCATGTGTGTATGAGTGTTTGTGTGTATGAGTGTGTTTGTGTGTGTGTGTTTGTCTGTGTATGAGTGTGTTTGTGTGTTCATGAGTGTGTGTGTGTGTGTGTGTATATGAGTGTGCTTAAGTGTCCTTGTGTGTGTATGAGTGTGCATGAGTGTGTTTGTATGAGTGTGTTTGTGTGTGTATGAATGTATGTGTGTGTGGATTTATGTATGTATGAGTGTTTCTATTTGTGTGTATGTCTGTCAGAGCTATAGAATTTTGTGGTGCTCCAAAAATAAATTATGATAATAGTAATGTGTGTGTATGTATGAGTGAGCGTGTGTATGTATATAAAGGGATACTAAACCCAATTTCTCTTGTTAGGTGTATCCAGTCCACGGATCATCCATTACTTGTGGGATATTCTCCTTCCCAACAGGAAGTTGCAAGAGGATCACCCACAGCAGAGCTGCTATATAGCTCCTCCCATAACTGCCATATCCAGTCATTCTCTTGCAAGCTCTCAACATAGCTGGAGGTAGTAAGAGGAAAGTGGTAAAATATAGTTCGTTTTTTCTTCAAAAAGTAGGAGCTGTGGCAGTTGTTATGACTGTTTAAAAAACATATTTTTCGTTTTGTTAATTTGTTTTTTGTATTAAGGGGTTAATCATCCATTTGCAAGTGGGTGCAATGCTCTGCTAACTTGTCACATACACTGTAAAAATTTTGTTAGTTTAACTGCCTTTTTTCACTGTTATTTCAAATTTTGGCAAAATTTGTTTCTCTTAAAGGCACAGTAACGTTTTGGCGGCAATCATGGATAATACCCTGTCAGCGGTATTAGCCAGACTGCCTGAATTCAGAGGAAAGCGCGATAGCTCTGGGGTTAGACGTAATACAGAGCGCGCAGATGTTTTAAGGCCCATGTCTGATACTGCGTCACAATATGCAGAAGCTGAGGAAGAGCTTCAGTCTGTGGGTGACGTCTCTGACTCGGGGAAACCTGATTCAGATATGTCTACTTTTAAATTTAACCTTGAGAACCTCCGGGTGTTGCTTGGAGAGGTTTTAGCTGCTCTGAATGACTGTGACACAATTGCAGTGCCAGAGAAATTGTGTAGACTGGATAAATACTACACGGTGCCGGTGTGTACTGACGTTTTTCCAATACCTAAAAGGTTTACAGAAATTATTACTAATGAGTGGGACAGACCCGGTCTGCCGTTTTCCCCCCCTCCTATTTTTTAGAAAAATGTTTCCAATAGACGCCACCACACGGGACTTATGGCAGACGGTCCCTAAGGTGGAGGGAGCAGTTTCTACTTTAGCAAAGCGTACCACTATCCCTGTCGAGGACAGTTGTGCTTTTTCAGATCCAATGGATAAAAAATTAGAAGGTTACCTTAAGAAAATGTTTATTCAACAATGTTTTATCCTGCAGCCCCTTGCATGCATTGCTCCTGTCACTGCTGCTGCGGCGTTCTGGTTTGAGTCTCTGGTAGAGGCCTTTCAGACAGCTACTCCATTGACTGAAATACTTGACAAGCTTAGAACACTTAAGCTAGCTAATTCTTTTGTTTCTGATGCCATTGTTCATTTGACTAAACAAACGGCTAAGAATTCTGGATTCGCCATCCAGGCGCGTAGGGCGCTATGGCTTAAATCTTGGTCAGCTGACGTGACTTCAAAGTCTAAATTACTTAACATTCCCTTCAAGGGGCAGACCCTATTCGGGCCTGGTTTGAAGGAAATTATTGCTGACAATACTGGAGGTAAGGGTCATACCCTTCCTCAGGACAGGGCCAAATCAAGGGCCAAACAGTCTAATTTTCGTGCCTTTCGAAACTTCAAGGCAGATGCAGCATCAACTTCCTCTGCTACAAAACAAGAGGGAACTTTTGCGCAATCCAAGCCGGCCTGGAAATCTAACCAGGCCTGGAGCAAAGGCAAGCAGGCCAGAAAGCCTGCTGCTGCCTCTAAGACAGCATGAAGGAACGGCCCCCTATCCGGCAACGGATCTAGTAGGGGGCAGACTTTCTCTCTTCGCCCAGGCATGGGCAAGAGATGTTCAGGATCCCTGGGCGTTGGAGATCATATCTCAGGGATATCTTCTGGACTTCAAAGCTTCCCCCCCACAAGGGAGATTTCACCTTTCGAGATTATCTGTAAACCAGATAAAGAAAGAGGCATTCTTACGCTGTGTGCAAGACCTCCTAATAATGGGAGTGATCCATCCAGTTCCACAGATGGAACAAGGACAGGGATTTTATTTAAATCTGTTTGTGTTTCCCAAAAAAGAGGGAACCTTCAGACCAATTTTGGATCTAAAGATCTTAAACAAATTCCTCAGAGTTCCATCGTTCAAAATGGAAACTATTCGGACAATCCTACCTATGATCCAGGAGGGTCAGTACATGACCACAGTGGATTTGAAGGATGCTTACCTTCACATACCGATTCACAAAGATCATCATCGGTTCCTAAGGTTTGCCTTTCTAGACAGGCATTAGCAGTTTGTGGCTCTTCCCTTCGGGTTAGCTACAGCCCCAAGAATTTTTACAAAGGTTCTGGGGTCTCTTCTGGCGGTCCTGAGACCACGGGGCATATCAGTGGCCCCTTATCTAGACGACATCCTGATACAGGCGTCAAACTTCCAAATTGCCAAATCTCATACGGACATAGTGTTGGCATTTCTGAGGTCGCATGGGTGGAAAGTGAACGAGGGAAAGAGTTCTCTATCACCCCTCACAAGGGTTTCCTTCCTAGGAACTCTGATAGATTCTGTAGAAATTAAAATTTACCTGACGGAGTCCAGGTTATCAAAGCTTCTAAATTCCTGCCGTGTTCTTCACTACATTCCGTGCCCTTCGGTGGCTCAGTGCATGGAAGGGATCGGCTTAATGGTAGCGGCGATGGACATAGTGCCATTTGCGCGCCTACATCTCAGACCGCTGTAATTATGCATGCTCAGTCAGTGGAATGGGGATTACACAGATTTGTCCCCTCTGCTAAATCTGGATCAAGAGACCAGAGATTCTCTTCTCTGGTGGCTATCTCGGGTCCATCTGTCCAAAGGTATGACCTTTCGCAGGCCAGATTGGACAATTGTAACAACAGATGCCAGCCTTCTAGGTTGGGGTGCAGTCTGGAATTCCCTGAAGGCTCAGGGATCGTGGACTCAGGAGGAGAAACTCCTCCCAATAAATATTCTGGAGTTAAGAGCAATATTCAACGCTCTTCTAGCTTGGCCTCAGTTAGCAACCCTGAGGTTCATCAGATTTCAGTCGGACAACATCACAACTGTGGCTTACATCAACCATCAAGGGGGGACCAGGAGCTCCCTAGCGATGTTAGAAGTCTTCAAGATAATTCGCTGGGCAGTCGTCAGACTTTTCATCCGGGGGAGTGGGAACTCCATCCGGAGGTGTTTGCTCAATTGGTTCATCGTTGGGGCACACCAGAATTGGATCTCATGGCGTCTCGCCAGAACGCCAAGCTTCCTTGTTACGGATCCAGGTCCAGGGACCCAGAAGCGACGCTGATAGATGCTCTAGCAGCACCGTGGTTCTTCAACCTGGCTTATGTGTTTCCACCGTTTCCTCTGCTCCCTCGACTGATTGCCAAAATCAAACAGGACAGAGCATCGGTGATCTTGATCGTGCCTGCGTGGCCACGCAGGACCTGGTATGCAGACCTGGTGGACATGTCATCCTTTCCACCTTGGCCTCTGCCTCTGAGACAAGACCTTCTACTACAAGGTCCTTTCAATCATCCAAATCTAATTTCTCTGAGACTGACTGCCTGGAGATTGAACGCTTGATTTTATCAAGGCGTGGCTTCTCCAAGTCAGTCATTGATACCTTAATACAGGCACGAAAGCCTGTAACCAGGAAAATCTACCATAAGATATGGCGCAAATATCTTCATTGGTGTGAATCCAAGAATTACTCATGGAGTAAGGTTAGGATTCCTAGGATATTATCCTTTCTCCAAGAGGGTTTGGATAAAGGATTATTAGCTAGTTCTTTAAAGGGACAGATTTCTGCTCTGTCTATCCTTTTGCACAAGCGTCTGGCAGAGGTTCCAGACGTCCAGGCATTTTGTCAGGCTTTGGTTAGAATTAAGCCTGTGTTTAAACCTGTTGCTCCTCCATGGAGCTTAAACTTGGTTCTTAAGGTTCTTCAAGGAGTTCCGTTTGAACCCCTTCATTCCATTGATATCAAACTTTTATCTTGGAAAGTTCTGTTTTTGATGGCTATTTCCTTGGCTCATAGAGTCTCTGAGTTATCAACTTTACAATGTGATTCTCCTTATCTGATTTTCCATACAGATAAAGTAGTTCTGCGTACAAAACCTGGGTTTTTACCTAAGGTAGTTTCCAACAAGAATATCAATCAAGAGATTGTTGTTCCATCATTATGTCCTAATCCTTCTTCAAAGAAGGAACGTCTTTTACATAATTTGGCAGGTCTAAATTTTAAACTACAGTCACCACTGCACCCTATGGTTTCTCCTTTCTCGGCTAGTTTCGGTCGAATGACTGGATATGGCAGTTAGGGGAGGAGCTATATAGCAGCTCTGCTGTGGGTGATCCTCTTGCAACTTCCTGTTGGGAAGGAGAATATCCCACAAGTAATGGATGATCCGTAGACTGGATACACCACAAGAGAAATAAATGTATCAGGTAAGCATAAATTATGTTTTTTTTCTTCCATGATTCAGATAGAGGCCTCTATTTATCAAGGTCTGTCGGACCTGATCCGACAGCGCGGATCAGGTCCGACAGACCTCGCTGAATACGACGAGCAATACGCTCGCCATATTCAGCATTGCACCAGCAGCTCACAAGAGCTGCTGGTGCAACGCCGCCCCCTGCAGACTCGCGGCCGCTAGCAGGGGGATGTCAATCAACCCGATCGTACTCGATCGGGTTGATTTCCGGCGATGTCTGTCCGCCTGCTCAGAGCAGGCGGACAGGTTATGGAGCAGCGGTCTTTGTGACCGCTGCTTCATAACTACTGTTTCTGCAGGCTCACCAGAAACACGGGGCATCAAGCTCCATTCGGAGCTTGATAAATATGCCCCAGAGCATGCAATTTTTATTTATTTTTTAATATAATTTTTATTGAGGTTGTGCGGAATAATACAATTTATATGAAATAACATAGCATAAAACAAAACTAAGAATAATTCACAATATAGATGATACAATGCAACATTCTGGAACCTCTTTTTCTTTTTAACATGGTCTAAATAGAAGGTGTTTCCTCACTTGACATTGAAGGCAACTCTTGTGCCTCTTAATACGTGCAACCAACTCTGAGGGAGGAAATTGAGTAGATTGAACGGATACTTTTAGACCTAGAAGCTTAGATTAGATTGGCAAAGAACATATGGAGTAATGACCACACTGAAGGTACAATTCCCAAATGGGAATAACATGATGGAACAATCAGAGACTCTTCTGAAAAATTATGTGAGTCCGCCCTGCTGAATAGAAAGTAGTGGTTAGAGTCAAAACTGTGGCGATATGTTAAAGTACATGCTAGGGGGGTATTTAAGGTTGCGGCATAGGCAAGAAAAGCCGCATAGGTAGCCCTCCTCTTCTAGGAGGTTCATTATGTAGCGGGGAAGGAGGTGGTAAATTAAATTCTCAAGTTACATGGGGAGATGGGAGAACATTGTATTTATTCATCTATTTTTTTCTTTTGTGTTAAGATTGAGGCATTATAGATGTCAAATATAAGACTAGACTCCATGAATAAATGGCCTCCTAAGTACTATAAGAGGTACAAATGTTAATTTTTATGGAGATGGGAGCTCACTACAGAGAGTGCAGAATTATTAGGCAAGTTGTATTTTTGAGGATTAATTTTATTATTGAACAACAACCATGTTCTCAATGAACCCAAAAAACTCATTAATATCAAAGCTGAATAGTTTTGGAAGTAGTTTTTAGTTTGTTTTTAGTTATAGCTATTTTAGGGGGATATCTGTGTGTGCAGGTGACTATTACTGTGCATAATTATTAGGCAACTTAACAAAAAACAAATATATACCCATTTCAATTATTTATTTTTACCAGTGAAACCAATATAACATCTCAACATTCACAAATATACATTTCTGACATTCAAAAACAAAACAAAAACAAATCAGTGACCAATATTGCCACCTTTCTTTGCAAGGACACTCAAAAGCCTGCCATCCATGGATTCTGTCAGTGTTTTGATCTGTTCACCATCAACATTGCGTGCAGCAGCAACCACAGCCTCCCAGACACTGTTCAGAGAGGTGTACTGTTTTCCCTCCTTGTAAATCTCACATTTGATGATGGACCACAGGTTCTCAATGGGGTTCAGATCAGGTGAACAAGGAGGCCATGTCATTAGATTTTCTTCTTTTATACCCTTTCTTGCCAGCCACGCTGGGGAGTACTTGGATGCGTGTGATGGAGCATTGTCCTGCATGAAAATCATGTTTTTCTTGAAGGATGCAGACTTCTTCCTGTACCACTGCTTGAAGAAGGTGTCTTCCAGAAACTGGCAGTAGGACTGGCAGTTGAGCTTGACTCCATCCTCAACCCGAAAAGGCCCCACAAGCTCATCTTTGATGATACCAGCCCAAACCAGTACTCCACCTCCACCTTGCTGGCGTCTGAGTCGGACTGGAGCTCTCTGCCCTTTACCAATCCAGCCACGGGCCCATCCATCTGGCCCATCAAGACTCACTCTCATTTCATCAGTCCATAAAACCTTAGAAAAATCAGTCTTGAGATATTTCTTGGCCCAGTCTTGATGTTTCAGCTTGTGTGTCTTGTTCAGTGGTGGTCGTCTTTCAGCCTTTCTTACCTTGGCCATGTCTCTGAGTATTGCACACCTTGTGCTTTTGGGCACTCCAGTGATGTTGCAGCTCTGAAATATGGCCAAACTGGTGGCAAGTGGCATCTTGGCAGCTGCACGCTTGACTTTTCTCAGTTCATGGGCAGTTATTTTGCGCCTTGGTTTTTCCACACGCTTCTTGCGACCCTGTTGACTATTTTGAATGAAACGCTTGATTGTTCGATGATCACGCTTCAGAAGCTTTGCAATTTTAAGAGTGCTGCATCCCTCTGCAAGATATCTCACTATTTTTGACTTTTCTGAGCCTGTCAAGTCCTTCTTTTGACCCATTTTGCCAAAGGAAAGGAAGTTGCCTAATAATTCTGCAAACCTGATATAGGGTGTTGATGTCATTAGACCACACCCCTTCTCATTACAGAGATGCACATCACCTAATATGCTTAATTGGTAGTAGGCTTTCGAGACTATACAGCTTGGAGTAAGACAACATGCATAAAGAGGATGATGTGGTCAAAATACTCATTTGCCTAATAATTCTGCACTCCCTGTAGATGTCATCTAATTGGACATGGAGAATGTTAATATGAGAGACATATGAACTTGTCATACAAAAGGTATTGACAACATGCCCAAAACTTTAGTTTAAAGTAAAAACATTGCTTAAAGAGATTAATTCCCATTGCAGAGTAAAGCTAGATCTAAAATCTTTCCACAGAGTCCTATATTTGCATAATGTAGACATCATACTGCCCCGGCCGCTGGCAGTGATGTATCCTAACTAGAGGCTATGTCAGGACTCTAAGAATATATATATACAAAAACAAATAGTTAAAGAGGGAGTAATCTAGGTCCACTTAATAGATCGTAGGAGCATATATAAACAGTGTTAAGTTTGGATTCCTTTAACATCCCAATAGGCGCAAACAAAACAGCAAGCAATTGTAACACAAAACTGAACCATGTAGACAAGATAGATTGACCCAGAGGTACAGAGGTAACCATGTTTTTATCCATCACTAGAGTTCACATGCATAGTTATCTCAGAAAAGGTTGTCTAATTATGTGACAGGCATCCTTAGACTAATGTGTAGTAGAGCTTAATTCAGTGTTTCAACAAAATGCCAAAATATTTAAAATACAAAATAGCAATGGTTTATAACTACGGTAGATAGTAAAAGGGTGTTAGTACCCGGTCTACGATATCTCAGGAAAGTTATCCAGTTATGAAACAGGCCTCTTTAGCTAATATGCATTAGAACAGAATTCAATGTTTCAATAAAATACCTTAATAATTGAAATATAAGAAAGCAATGATTTATACCTATGGGAAATAGTACAAGGGTATTAATGTTAGGTCTGAGTGTGATATTAACTACTTTGAGAGTACTATCCTTGCTCTCTTATCATAGATGATGTAGTTTCTGTGCACCCGCTGCATATAAGAAATTACCTCATTTTCAAGTTATGATCAAAACACAAATATATAACAAAAAAGCTTGAAGCTAACATAGATTTCTAAGCACATCATAGATATTGATCTGAGACTTTTCTTGGTAGGTTAGAGGGAAACAGCAACTTCAATATTTAAATGAGATTGTAAAAACACAGTATAAATGTAAGATAATACAAGCAGCAATTGCGGCGTTAATTTAAGTCAGTCCAAGAAACAAGATGCACATAAGTTATCAACATACCAGCTCTAGATATTATGCTGAGAGATCCCATAGTATCAGTAGTATTGCAAATTATGCAGCAGTTTTACTTTTACTTTTGTGCCTGTATATAAACATTACCCCTAGGCGAAACTGCCACCATAAAATGTCCCAAAGAACAATAAATATCCCAGAAACAAACTCTTACAACCGGACTTCTGTTTCCTCGCTAATGACAGATCCTGGGCAAACGCACCCATGTTTTTGTGTTACTGAGGTTAACGGTCAGTAGTATGCTGCTGTGGAACGGTAAAAAATTCCCCTGAGGCTCCCGGTATTTACCTTTCACAGGTCGCCGCCGCAAAGCCAATGTCTTCACTGGTCTTAGAACTGTGCCGGGGGAGTTCCGATTTGTTGCGGCTTCTTGAGATGGGTCGACCGCATCTGTATGTGTGTGCTGATGAACCCTATATATGACAGGCTCAGCGAGGTCGGGTTGTCGTCGGGGCTGACAGGCGCTCTGTCTGCTAGGAGCTGAGTACAGTTTGTCAGCCAAACTAGTATGGTGATTTTCTAATAGGCGCCTCATCTCCTCTAGGAAGAGTAGCGAAAACTCCATATTGCTGGCTGGGTTAGAATCCCTGAGGAGAAGTAGGCTTGCAGCGGTCCCTCAGTTAGATAGACGGCTAGAGGCCTGCAAACAGAATGGTGCATCAAGATGGCGGCTCACTCTCCCACCTCTGCAGCATAAAGCAGTGACGGCGGACTGGTGCAGACTCTCCGGGTCCCCAAAGGTTCATGAAAAGTCAATATCAGGTCTTAGGTCCATCCACATGTATGTTGGGTACAAAAAGGTTGCTGTAGAATGTGAATAGACCCCTAAATTAGGATCTTGGGCCCGGGAGCTGCACCAAGACACGTCTTGTTAGCTCTGCAGTTGGCTCCGCCCCCCCCCAGAGCATGCAATTTTAAGCAACTTTCTAATTTACTTCTATTATCAATTTTTTTCTTCATTCTCTGTAAGCTTTAGCAACTGGCCCATGTTTGGTTCAGCACCTGGGTAGCACTTGCTGATTGGTGGCTAAATGAAAGAAAATATGTGTGTTTAGTATCCCTTATTTTTCATCAGGATAAGGCTGTTTTAAGGAGTAAATTTCACTTTTTACCTAAAATTGTTTCTTCATACAATATTATCAGAGAGATTGTTGTTTCTTCTTTGTGTCCTAATCCCAAAAATGCTTTAGAGAGATTATAACTTGGATGTTGTTAGAGCGTTGAAATATTATATTGATGTTACTAAGGCTTTCAGACAGACAAACTTCTAGTTTGTTTGTTTATTTTTCTGGTGCTAGAAAAGGTCAGAAAGTTTCTTCTGTTTCTTTTGCTTCTTGGTTGAAACTTTTGATTCACAAGGCTTACTTGGTCACCCTCCATCACAACAGATTACTGCTCATTTTACCAAGATCAGTGTCCACTTCTTGGGCTTTCAAGAATGAGGCTTCTGGTCATCAAATTTGCAAGGCAGCTACTTGGTCTTCTTTGCAGACCTTTACTAAATTCTATACAGACAAAGCGAGCGGTGCTTACCCCCAGGCAGTGTGTAGAAAGGCTTTCTTCAGCGATCCATCCAGCGCGTCTTCAGCGTGTGCACAGTGTTCCCATTCCTACGGATGCAGACAGGAGCCAGATCCAGACGTCCCAGTCCGATGACGTCAGAGAGCTACAACAATGAACTGAAGAGAATCCGGCTAACCATCCGGTAATAAATCCAACTTGGAAGATAAGTGAAAATGCAAAAGGGATTTATTTCAAAAGGTACATTCAGTGCTAAAAAGCAAGTGGGCATACAGAGAAAAAGCACCAAACGGAGCAAGTCCGAGTGGTTACAGTACAGTAACAAACATACGCATTTCGTGATGGACTTCCTCACTTGTTCACTGCTCCAGGAAGTCCCTCACGAAACGCGTATGTTTGTTACTGTACTGTAACCACTCGGACTTGCTCCGTTTGGTGCTTTTTCTCTGTATGCCCACTTGATATTTAGCACTGAATGTAACTTTTGAAATAAATCCCTTTTGCATTTTCACTTATCTTCCAAGTTGGATTTATTACCGGATGGTTAGCCGGATTCTCTTCAGTTCATTGCTTTACTAAATTCTACCATTTTGACCTTTTGCTTCTGCTGAGACATTGTTTGGTAGGAATGTCCTTCAGGCAATTGTCTCAGCTTGATTTATTTTTGCCTGGTTTATTTTTTAAGTGCATTAAAAGAAAAAAACAAAACAAATGCAGATTTATACCCTTTTTGGGTTTCTGTGTGTCAGGGCTTTTTCCCTGTTTTGTTTGCCATGTGCTGCTGGCAGCCATTTTACTCACCTCTCTTGCTGACTATGGTGCATTGTGGGGGATGCTGCTCATTTCCTACACTTCCTTTTATGGCCAGAATGGTGTGCATCATCCATGTGAGACAGGATGCAGTCTCAGAATTGTGATGTCATCACATATTATTTAAAGGGCCTCTGTTCAGTATGCTTTGCCTTTGCGTTGTCTCAGACCTGTTTGTGAGAGTTCCTGTGTATTACCTGGCTGTCTGATGTCCTTCCTGGTTCCTGATCCCTGGCTTGTTCCTGACTCTGCTGTTTTCCTTGTTCCTGATTCCGGCTCGTCTGACTATTCGCTTTGGCTCCTGACTCGGCTCGTCTGATTACCAGCTCTGGTTTTGACTCCTGGCTTGTTATTTGACTTGTGAACTTTTTATTATTTTTTTGCTATTAATAAAGGTGTGATTATTTTTGCACTTCTCGTCTCAGCCTGATTCCTGGCACCCTGACATTACGCAAAGGCCATGAATCCTGATGGTGCTAATAATCCACCTTTACCTGCCATAATTTCCAGGATGGATGTACAGGATAACCGCTTGGATCAATTTGCACTAGCCCTGCAAACCCTGCTGACTCGAACTGCACATTTGGACCAAAGTGTCCCGCAAGTTATGGCTGCTCCTGTTTCCGCTGCTGCACCTATGCCTACCAGGAGCATGTCCGGTTTTGCACCTCTACCTCAGCGATATGGAGGCGATCCTATTCAGTGCAGAGGGTTTTTGAACCAGGTGGGCATTTACTTTGAGATGTTACCTCAGGCGTTTCCCTCTGACAAAGCTAAGGTGGGATTTCTCATCTCATTACTCTCTGACACAGCTCTTGCCTTGGCTAATCCCTTGTGGGAGACTAATAAACCTGTGATTTCAAATTACCCTGAATTTGTGGCCTCCTTTCGAAGGGTATTTGATGTTCCGACTTGCTCCTCCTCTGCTGCTAAACGACTCATGTCCATTCAGCAAGGTACAAGATCTGTTGCTCAGTATACTATTGCGTTCCGTACGCTTGCCGCAGAGGTAGGTTGGAACAATGAAGCCCTTGTTGCCGCCTTCTTTCATGGGCTCTCTGATGCGATTAAAGACGAAGTTGCTGCCAGAGATTTACCAGAGGATCTCGAGGCATTAGTGTCTTTTTTATCCTAATTGACATTAGACTCTTTCAAGGAGCGCTTGCGGAAGCCTCCTGTTCTGTTGTCTCCTACGTGTTCATTCCCACCCATGCCTCGCTCTCCTCCCATGCCTCCTGGTCCCTAGTCACCAGGTACTGCTGAGCCAATGCAGTTGGGATTCACGCGTCTCTCCGCAACGGAGAGGGCCTTTAGGAGGAGGGAGGGACTCTGCCTCTATTGTGGGTTACAGGGCCACCTTTTGAAGTCTTGTCCTACACGGCCGGAAAAACGCTCACACCTAAGGTCCTGTCAGGGGCAGACCTTGGGTGGTTTATCCTCGTCCCCGGAACCCCTTAAGGAGAAACCTTTGGTCACGGTTGTCCTTTCCTGGGTAGACTCCTCCATAGTCGCTTAGGCTCTTGTTGACTCCGGTGCTGCGGGCTATTTCATTGACAGTGCTTTTGTATCAAAGCACTCCATTACTGTTTTGCCTTGGTCCGTTCCGCTTGCTATTGAGTCCATTGATGGCAGGCCCCTTCAGCCCGCACGCGTTACTCACGAAACTGCTCCGTTGTCCATGGCTGTTGGGGCTCTCCATTTTGAAACCCTCCAGTTCCAGGTGATAAACTCTCTGCATTTTCCGGTTGTTCTGGGTTATCCCTGGCTCCAAAAGCACAATCCCAGTCTCGACTGGCGCAGGTCCAAAATTTTGTCTTCTCCCTTGGGGGAGGAGATCCTGGCTGCACAAACCAATGCACCTCTTGAGAAACCTAGTGGTAAGTGTTTTGTTCCTGAGAATCTTCGAACTAAACTTTTGCACACTTACCACTATCTTAAAGCCGCAGGTTACACAGGCAAGAACCAAATGATTTGATCTGTTACTCGACAATTCTGGTGGCCAGGTCTTCGTTCTGATGTTGCTGCGTATATTTCCTCCTGCTCAGTTTGTGCACAGAATAAGACTCCTCAACGTCTTCCTGTGGGTCTTCTTCAACCTATTGCTTATGGTGAGCGTCCTTGGACACATCTTTCCATGGACTTCATTGTCGAGCTCCCTGTTTCCAATGGCAATACTGTTATCCTTATGGTATTTGACCGTTTTTCTAAAATGTCACATTGCATTCCCTTGATGAAGCTGCCTACTGCTCAAAGCTTGCTTCAATTTTTGCCCGGGAGGTCTTCCGTTTACATGGTTTACCCAAGGAGATAGTGTCGGACCGGGGTAGCCAGTTTGTCTCCAGATTTTGGCATTTCTTTTGTGCTCAAATGGGGATCCAGCTTTCCTTCTCCTCGGCATATCACCCTCAATCCAGTGGGGCTGCGGAACGGTCTAATCAAGCTCTGGAACAGTTCCTTCGTTGCTATGTCTCAGATCACCCCAATAATTGGTCTGAACTGTTACCTTGGGCAGAGTTTGCTCGTAATAGTGCTATTAATGCTTCCTCCAAGTTATCCCCGTTCATGGCGAATTATGGGTTTCAACCATCCTTGTTGCCCGATTCATTCATGTCTCAGGGTATTCCGGTTTTGGAGGAGCATCTCCGGCAACTCCGTTCCACGTGGGTGCAGATTCAGGATTGCCTTCATCGTTCTATGCAGCGCCAAAACTTCCAGGCTGATCGTAGGCGTCTGCCCGCACCTTCCTACCAGGTTGGTGAGAGAGTTTGGCTGTCCTCCCGCAACTTGAACCTTTGTGTGCCTTCCAATAAATTGGCTCCCTGTTATGTTGGTCCTTTTCGAATATTCCGACGGTTAATCCTGTGGTCTACACTCTTGACCTTCCTCCTGCTATGCGCATCTCCAATGTTTTTCATGTCTCCCTCTTGAAACCATTGGTTTGTAATCAGTTTACCACTATGTTGCCTCGTCCCCATCCTATCTTTTTTGACAACCATGAGGAGTATGAGGTCAGCAGCATTATTGACTCTTGTATGTCCAGGGGCTGTGTACAGTATTTGGTTCACTGGAGGGGCTATGGTCCGGAGGAGCGTCCTTGGGTTCCCTCCTCTGATGCTCATGCTCCCGCCCTCCTCCGTGCCTTCCATGCCCGTTTCCCCAATAAGCCTTTTGTCCTCCCGCAGGGGAGGGGTCGTTGAAGGGAGGGTACTGTCAGGTTTTTTTTCCCTGTTTTGTTTACCATGTGCTGCTGGCAGCCATTTTACTCACCTCTCTTGCTGACTATGGTGCATTGTGGGGGATGCTGCTCATTTCCTGCACTTCCTTTTATGGCCAGACTGGTGTGCATCATCCGTGTGAGACAGGATGCAGTCTCAGAATTGTGATGTAATCACTTATTATTTAAAGGGCCTCTGTTCAGTATGCTTTGCCTTTGCGTTGTCTCAGACCTGTTTGTGAGAGTTCCTGTGTATTACCTGGCTGCCTGACGTCCTTCCTGGTTCCTGATCCCTGGCTTGTTCCTGACTCTGCTGTTTTCCTTGTTCCTAATTCTGGCTCGTCTGACTATTCGCTTTGGCTCCTGACTCGGCTCGTCTGACTACCAGCTCTGGTTTTGACTCCTGGCTTGTTATTTGACTTGTGGACGTTTTATTATTTTTTGCTATTAATAAAGGTGTGATTATTTTTGCACTTCTCGTCTCAGTCTGATTCCTGGCACCCTGACACTGTAGGGTTGTGGATTTAGTTTTCTCAGTGAAAAAATATGTTTTAAATCTCTCCCTTTATGTTATTACTCGCAGACTCTACAGCTTGGGTATTAGTTCCAAAGAGTAATAGATCGTGGACTCTCACCACCTGTACGTAAGAAAACATAATTTATGTTTACCTGATGAATTCATTTATTTCATGGTGGTGAGAGTCCACAAGACCACACCCAGTGTTTTATTTGTGTAGTTTTTACATAAGACTAAGGTAACAGTGAGGATGGAGGGGTTTATAGAGCTCTTGGGGTTTGCGAAGAGTAACTCCCAAGAGTAATGGCTCATGGACACTTTGATCTACAGAAAAAAAATCTGTTAAGAAGTATTTCTGTATTGCTGTCTTCTATCCTGACAGGGGCAGCATGCATAGAATAATGATCATTATTTCACTCTACTAGGAAATAAAAGTGGTATTTGAAATGCATGTAGTAAATTATAAATTATTATGTTATTGATACATTAAATTCAACAGTCTCCCATTTAAGCTGCAAGTCAATTCACTAATGGCTCCAAGTGCTCCATAGAAACTATATTTAGATTTTTCCTCAAAATGTATTTTTATTTATAAACAAAAAAAATTCAGATCAGAATTATTACTCTGTGGGTATTGTGAAAAATGCTTTAAATGGTATATGGGAATGTGCATCAAGACCAAATATCCAGAGAGCAAACTATACAAATATGCAACACAAATTAAATGAGATAGAAGACCGAGCACAACGCAATAATGTTAGATTCCTTGGTATTCCAGAATATAATGAGTTCGAGGATTTACTTAAATGTATTTCTTTGACACTACCACAAAGTCTAGGAATGGCACCTAATACACTACCCCTTATAGTGAAAAGAGTACATTGTATAGGTACACCCAAAACATTGCCCGATGGTACATTTAAGACTAGGGGGCAGAATTATCACCTTCAGGCTCGCCTGAAGCAGCAGTCTAAAGACCGCTGCTCCATAACTTGTCCGCCTGTTCTGAGGCTGCAGACATCAATCCGCCTGGTCCTATACGATCTGGCTGATTGACACCCCCTGCTAGTGGCCGAATCTGCAGGGGGCGACATTGCACAAGCAGTTCACAAGAACTGCTTGTGCAATGATAAATGCTGACAGCGTACGCTGTCTGCAATTATCGATGTGTGGCGGACATGATACGCTACATCGTATCATGTCCGCTCGCACTTTCATAAATCGGCCCCTAAACCTGTTATCGCAAAGTTTCTCAACTTCCAAGACAAGCTCAATGTCATGTATCACTACAGACAAAGGATCCTATTTTTTATTTGAAGATAAAACAATACTAATGTTTCAGGACTTTTTGGTTGAGACATCACAAAAGAGAAGAGAAATGACACCTCTATGTACTAAACTAATAAGTATTGGCATAAAGGCCACAGTTATTAGAAATGAGCGATTCGTTTCGGATCGATTCGGAAATTCAGGCGAATTCGTAAAATTCGGGATTCGGATCGATTCAAATTTCCGAATTAAAATAGTGCCGAATCTACCGAATAAATCCGAATTATTTCGTATTTATTCGGTAGATTCGGATGGCCATGGATTACACAAGTATTGTACCGTATATTAGGTTATATCACTCTGCTATGGGTTACACCTAATATACAGTACATAATACTAGTCTAATACACAGCACATCCCACCTAACACTTACCGAAATTCCGAATTTACGAACCGAAACTAATCCGAATGAATCCGAAACAAATCCGAACCGAATTGATTCGAATTTTTCCGAATTCAAATTGATCTGAACCGAAATTCGAAAAAATCTGAATCTATCCGAACCGAATTTTTTTTTTTCACCATGCACATGTCTAACAGTTATTTACCCTGCAAAAAATTAAATCCTATCAGACGGTGGCAACCCCAAGGAGGTTAGGGAATTTGCTAAAAAGAAGGGTATTACTTTGTAAAATTATAATGTATGAAACTGCAGGGGTTTTTTTAATTAAAAGATATATGTACTTTTCAGTTTCATAAGATATGTAATATATTGAACCTGAATACTTATCAGCTAAGGATACTAATTTTGTCCAGATGGTGTTTTATTCCTTCCCTCCTTTTTTCCTTTTTTTTTCTTCTCGACCCTTTCTGCCTTGCCGCTCCCTCGCTGCTCCCTCGCCCCTCCCCCCTTACTACCGACATATTTTAAATATGTATATTTTCTATATGCCTGAATATGCACGTAAATAAATGAAGGGCCAAATTTATCTGACCTCCTGGAATGTAGGTGGAATTACCTTGCCCCAAAAGCGGAAAAAGATTTTAGCACAATTAAAGCAATATAAACCCAATATAGTCTTTCTTCAAGAGACTTATTTAAAAGAAATTGAATTGTTCAAGCTAAAAATGGGATGGGTTGGGGAAGTGGTGGGCACCCCTTGTGTAAATAGGAAAAAAGGAGTCGCTTTCCTTTTTAAAAATCTTCAATATAATTATGGGAACTGAACTGGACACAGAGGAAAGATATCTAATTCTACATGTTGAGGTTGAGGCAATGAGTTTATCTTTATGTAATATTTATGGGCCCAATAAAATGGACAAAATTTTTTGGGCAAATTTCCAGTCAAAACTTTTACCCCTTTTTTACAAAAAACCTAATCATTGCAGGTGACTTTAACAGTGTATCCTGCATTGGACAGGCTAAAACCTCCCTTGAACAGGAATAGTAAGCAAGAATCTAAATTGTTTAAAAGTTTTTGTACTCCATGCCAAAGACATTTGGCGGGTATAGAATCCAGACCTAAAGGAATTTTCATGCAAATCCCATACACATCAAACAATGTCCAGAATTGACTATTTTTTAGTATCCGAAAAAATGTTGGGCTGTAAAATGACGACTGATATTCAAGAAATAATTATATCAGACCACACTATCCTCACCTTGAATTTTAAAATAAGGAATCCACAGGAAAGTAAGTTTAATAGGTTCTTTTTCCCAAGATATCTTGCATCTAATGTGCAGTTTAAAGTATGGTTAAGACTAAAGTGGATTGATTTTATCAGCTTAATTTTTCACCCGAAATTAATATTGAAACATTATGGGAAACTTTAAGGCAGTAATAAGAGGGGAAACTAAACCATACTTAGTAATTCAAAAGCGTAAAAGTGTAGCTAGGAATACACAACTTTCTAGTCGATTACGTAATGCATACAATTCCTATATTAGTGATCCATCTAAAAAACTATGGGAATTATATCTTAAAATAAAAAGGGAAAGAGAAGTTTTTTAGCCCAAAAATTGGCACAAAAAGACCTCAGGACAAGGTTTTTTTTCTATAGACATGGTGGAAAAGCGGGAAAGTTTCTAGCTAATTTGACAAAATCCAAAAAAAAAGAAATATATTATTGAATCCCTTAAGATCCCAACAGGTAGAACCACAAACATCAAGGAAATAAACAAACATATATTGTGTTATTTTCTAAAGTTATATTCAGAAAGCACAATAAATATGCAAGCTTAAGATAATTTCTGGAAAAAAATTCAGGTCCCAAAACTGGATAATACTAGATTAGATGACCTCAACAGTCCTATTTCCCTTACGGAAGATATTGATGCTATTAACAAAGCAGCAGCCAACAAACTTGAACTATATAAAATCCTGTCAGAAGATATTGCACCAATACTAGTAACTTTATTTAATCAATACTATACTAATAGTGCCCCATTTTCTAGATATTTTACTGCTTCCTTAATAGCTTTGATTCTCAAAAAAAAAAAAAAACCCAGAAAAGATCGGCTCTTATCTCGATCTCGTTACTGAATAGTGATTAATAAATTCTCATGAGTATCATAGCGACTAAAATTAAACTTGTTATCAGTCCTCCTCTTATACATAAGGACCAAGTAGGCTTTATGCCTGGCAGAAATTCCTCTCATAATCTGAGGAAATTGATATCAAGGGGTATATTTATCAAAGCGTCAATCTCAGTGCATTCGTCGGCGTCAATACGCTCGCCAGACATGCTGCGGATCTGCATACAATACCCTTATATATATATAAAAAAAATAAATCAAAAACACGCATCAAGTACGGTGCGATAAGCATCGGACTTTTGTTAACTAACAGTCATCGATGTTGCGGTTATTCAGGTTTTTCCCAACTTTATTTATACCAATTAATTACTGTCCATGAATAAGCACATTTCTCTAAAGCTAATCTTTTATTATACCTCAACAAACAATATCTCATAGAAAGTTATTTTTATATTTATTTGTTATACCAAAAAAATCTGTTGTATGATACTTTTACATAAATTAATGTGTATTTGTATTTCTAGAAGTCATGATAATGATTATTAATTCTACAATTTGTACATATATATTTGCACATACTTGCATATATATATATATATATATATATATATATATATGTGTGTGTGTGTGTGTGTGTGTGTTACGTCAGAAATCTTTTGCAAACATATTTACGTGTCCCTAAATTCCTTTTTTTGCTCGAAACAATGTTGTCTTAAATGTCTCTGTGTTTATTTATATCACTATATGTATATAGTGTAAATTTATTATTATTCTGAGCAGGAATAATTACGAATATAACATAACATGTAATCAGAGTATCATATGTATTTATTTGCAATCAATGGATATTTTAAGAGCTGGGCCAGTTTTCTCTCTGTACCTGTGTAACCCCTCCTGATTGCAATCTATGTTTAAAAACCACCCCTTCACAGGTGTTATAAAATGGGCTGGCATATAAAATGACATTTCTTACTGAAATATAAATTCAAGAGAAGGAAGAAATACACTAAAAATAGCATGACAGTAAAGAGGTGATTTTAATTTCTGCTGTATCTGAATCATGACAGTTTAATGTTAGGTGGGCTATACTTTTGAGCTATTAGTTTAAGATTATATTGAATCAAACATCAATTCAAATTTTAAAATCCTTGTCTAAAATATTACACTCTGTGTCCTAATGTCAGCATCAATGTTTATCTTTAATACTAATTTCACATATACATACTTACAAATGGCACTTACAAGTTCTGATGAGTGATCAATGACACAAGTATTGAACAATTTCATTCATTAGTGATAGTTTAAAATGTATATTTGAATCAAATTGGCTGATGTCATAAATCATGTTATTATGCATATTCCAATCAAAAGTGGTTGAAAAATTCATTAGTGTGTGGGTTGTTTTGGAGTTTGTGTCATAATTGGTGCGAAAAGTGTTGAGTCAAAATTGGTGCAAAGTGTAGAGTGTGACTTTTATTACATGGCTTAAACATGGTGCACATATATTTTTCACAAAAAAATAAAAAGGAATTTAGCTATATTATGTTCTGTATTTATTTTATTTTTATCTCTATATCTATTAGTGCGACAAGTTGGGGGCAAAACTTTTCAACAAATTTGTAGAAATAATATTGTTCCCTTGCTTTGTAATGAGAGAGAAATTTGTAGCATAATCCATAAGTAGTAATGTATTTTTAGTTTTTATCCCTATATCTACTAGTGAAACAAATGTGGAGCAATAATATTGTTTGATTTAGAAAGGGTATACAATTTTAAGAGTTTCTAATTTACTTTTATTATGTAATATACTTCATTCTCTTGCAGCATTGAACATAAGCTTTCTGTATTTTCAGACTCCCATTGAGTTCTATGGCATCCGCAACCTCAAGGGTGGCGGATTGAAAACCAGATAGCGGCGTCGGAATACACACGAGCGTACTTGTTAAATGTTTGATAAATTGGGAAAAGGGTCAAATAGAGTCGAATCTGAATTTGAAACATCTGTAATGATGCAAGCATCGATCTGTGTAGGATTGAGATTGCGGGATCGTATATTACGTCACAAATTTCAACATTTGCCGATCTTAATGCTTTGATAACTACAGTGGATCAATCTCGGGACAAATACGACGCGGGATTCAAGCGTATTTTCAGTTGACACTTTGATAAATATACCCCTAAATGTGCATCAAATTACAATCAGAGAAAAGAAAATTTACAATAGGGCCAGATGCAGAAATAATCTCAATAGATACAGAGAAGGCCTTTGACTCAATTACTTGGGGCCATCTGTTTACAGCTTTAACAAAGTTCGGGGTCGAAGGGTCTTTTCTGTACTTTATTCGTTTAATTTATAATTCTCCCGCTGCCTCTACTATTATTAATAATATTCCTTTAGTCAACTTTACGCAAGGGATCAAGCCAGGGCTGGCCACTCTCCCCCTACCTATTTAACTTGGCTCTAGAGCCTCTAGCTATTTGTCTAAGGAAAGAAATTGAAGGGATTAAGTTGGGCAAAAGAAAGGCCACCACATCATTGTATGCCGATGACCTGCTAGTTTTAATGACAAACACTAAAAAAAATATTCATTACTAACTCAGGACTTTAGTGCCTTCTCAGGCTACAAAGGTAATACATTAAAAACAGAAATCTTCTGGTTAAATAAATCAAAAGATTCCTACCAAACTTGTCTCTTTAAAGAGGTAAAAGACGCATTTACGTATTTAGGTATTAAACTATCCAAAGATATTAATGAGTGGTATGAGTTTAACTACCCACCAATTTTCCTCTAAATAAAACATGATATGGAAAATTAGGCCAATTTTAAACTAACCCTAACAGGTAAAGTCAACCTAATAAAGATGCTGATATTCCCTAACCTTTTTTATCTTATAAAAAATCTTCCAATTCTGATAAAATGAAAGGATTTAATCGCATTTAAATAGTTATGTCTACAATTTCTATGGGGGGGAAAACGGAAGGCTATAGCGTTTAAAAAACTCTATTTTTTTAGACTTGAGGGGGGATTTGAACTACCAGATATTGAAGTATATAATCTAGTCTGTAATGGAAAGTTTGCCCTGAATTAGGCAAATGGGAGCGGATTATTATGCAGTACAATCTATGGAAGAAATCTTAGTCCAGCCATTTTCTCTTGTCGCACTTATCAATTGTACTCCTGATGAATGGCCCATTAAAATTAGACAGCTACCCTTTATACAAAATACTTAAAATTTTACACATTAATCCGTGGTAACCCTAATTTTACCCCAGCACTAGACTCTAAAATCTAAAAAGAGGCTGAATATCATGCAAGAATCGGCAGTGAGGAGGCAGGAGGCGGAGTCACGGAGCACGGACGCACGCACACACGCTGTTGTTACCACGTGTCTCTCTGTGTGCGCTGTAATCGGATCTGCTCCCTATACGTGGCTGTATCCTTGGCGTGGGGCCTAATGCCTGGTGCCTGCTGAGGAAGGGGAAAAGCCTGATCGGACCACCTATCCGCTGCTCCACCTCACAAAGCGCCATCCACTCACGCCGACTACGCTGGGTAACCGCATTTGTTGATACCCCATGGCACAAGAGGAAGACTTGTCCTATGGGTCCCTGTTGAACCTGAATGTCTGAAAGCTGTTAAGGAAACAGAACTGTCTGTCTTAATCGCAAAGGAAAGTTCTAAAGTGACCCTTTCTCCATCACTTGTAACAGGGTTTATTGGACAGAAAGAGGAGGTAAGTCCTGTGGTCTGCTATTGTAGTCTGGGAGTTTGAGGTGCACTTTGGGTATGTTTATTTTCTTTTGGCTTTTATTCCTTGAAGTCCACATTTATATATAAACCCTATGTAGTCTCACATTTGCTGTTGTTAGCTTAATCCCAGTGAAGACACCAACCCAGGTGAAGTTTTACATTTTGTCTCTCTGAAAAACCCTGTTTTCTGCATGGAAAATGACCCAGATTAAGATGCCTTTGTCCATATTCGTACAGTAAATGTATTAACCCAGTTCGAGATTGTGGGAGGTTTCTCCTGCTGTTTCTTACTTTGTATAATATTTGAAAACCCTTCACAGGATATCATAAGTGTTTACACCTGTTTAGCTTAATCTCAGTGAAGATACTAAACTAAACGCAGAGCTCTGGGTTTAGGAGCCATTCTGGTCGCTGCTGCCTACCTCATATAAGCAAAGAAAATTTCTGCAAGATTATATACGTTTTTTTAATCTGTTTCTTATCCCTGGCCTGTTACCCAAATAAAGATACCCATCTGCTTGCAGTGATTCTACACCTGTTGGGCTTAATCTTTTTTCTTCTTTGAAATTATAATTTCTTTCATGTAATTAGCAAGAGTCCATGAGCTAGTGACGTATGGGATATACATTCCTACCAGGAGGGGCAAAGTTTCCCAAACCTCAAAATGCCTATAAATACACCCCTCACCACACCCACAAATCAGTTTTACAAACTTTGCCTCCTATGGAGGGGGTGAAGTAAGTTTGTGCTAGATTCTACGTTGATATGCGCTCCGCAGCAGGTTGGAGCCCGGTTTTCCTCTCAGCGTGCAGTGAATGTCAGAGGGATGTGAGGAGAGTATTGCCTATTTGAATTCAATGATCTCCTTCTACGGGGTCTATTTCATAGGTTCTCTGTTATCGGTCGTAGAGATTCATCTCTTACCTCCCTTTTCAGATCGATGATATACTCTTATATATACCATTTCCTCTACTGATTCTCGTTTCAGTACTGGTTTGGCTTTCTACTACATGTAGATGAGTGTCCTGGGGTAAGTAAGTCTTATTTTCTGTGACACTCTAAGCTATGGTTGGGCACTTTTATATAAAGTTCTAAATATATGTATTCAAACATTTATTTGCCTTGACTCAGGATGTTCAACATTCCTTATTTCAGACAGTCAGTTTCATAATTGGGATAATGCATATGAATAAATCATTTTTTTCTTACCTTAAAAATTTGACTTTTCCCTGTGGGCTGTTAGGCTCGCGGGGGCTGAAAATGCTTCATTTTATTGCGTCATTCTTGGTGCGGACTTTTTTGGCGCAAAATTTTTTTCTGTTTCCGGCGTCATACGTGTCGCCGGAAGTTGCGTCATTTTTGACATTTTTTTGCGCCAAAGGTGTCGGCGTTCCGGATGTGGCGTCATTTTGGCGCCAAAAACATTTAGGCGCCAAATAATGTGGGCGGCTTTTTTGGAGCTAAAAAAATATGGGCGTCACTATTGTCTCCACATTATTTAAGTCTCATTATTTTGTGCTTCTGGTTGCTAGAAGCTTGTTCTATGGCATTTTTTTCCCATTCCTGAAACTGTCATTTAAGGAATTTGATCAATTTTGCTTTATATGTTGTTTTTTCTATTACATATTGCAAGATGTCCCACGTTGAAGCTGAGTCAGAAGATACTTCTGGAATATCCCTGCCTGGTGCTGGAGCTACCAAAGCTAAGTGTATCTGCTGTAATCTTTTGGTATCTGTTCCTCCAGCTGTTGTTTGTACTGTTTGTCATGACAAACTTGCTAATGCAGATAATATTTCCTTTAGTACGGTTACATTACCTGTTGCTGTTCCGTCAACATCTAATACTCCGAGTGTTCCTGATAACATAAGAGATTTTGTTTCTAAATCCATTAAGAAGGCTATGTCTGTTATTCCTCCTTCTAGTAAACGTAAAAAGTCTTTTAAAACTTCTCATTTTTCAGATGAATTTTTAAATGAACATCATCATTCTGATACTGATATTGGTTCTTCTGATTCAGAGGATTCTGTCTCAGAGGTTGATGCTGATAAATCTTCATATTTATTTAAAATGGAATTTATTCGTTCTTTACTTAAAGAAGTCCTAATTGCATTAGAAATTGAGGATTCTAGTCCTCTTGATTCTAAATCTAAACGTTTAGATAAGGTTTTTAAATCTCCTGTAGTTATTCCAGAAGTTTTTCCTGTCCCTGGTGCTATTTCTGAAGTAATTTCCAGGGCATGGAATAATTTGGGTAATTCTTTTACTCCTTCTAAACGTTTTAAGCAATTATATCCTGTGCCATCTGACAGATTAGAATTTTGGGACAAAATCCCTAAGGTTGATGGGGCTGTCTCTACTCTTGCTAAGCGTACTACTATTCCTACGGCAGATGGTACTTCCTTTAAGGATCCTTTAGATAGGAAAATTGAATCCTTTCTAAGAAAAGCTTACTTGTGTTCAGGTAATCTTCTTAGACCTGCTATATCTTTAGCGGATGTTGCTGCAGCTTCAACCTTTTGGTTAGAAGCTTTAGCGCAACAAGTAACAGATCATAATTCTCATAGCATTATTATTCTTCTACAACATGCTAATAATTTTATTTGTGATGCCATCTTTGATATCATTAGAGTTGATGTCAGGTATATGTCTCTAGCTATTTTAGCTAGAAGAGCTTTATGGCTTAAAACTTGGAATGCTGATATGTCTTCTAAGTCTACTCTGCTTTCCCTTTCTTTCCAGGGTAATAAATTATTTGGTTCTCAGTTGGATTCTATTATCTCAACTGTTACTGGAGGGAAAGGAACTTTTTTACCACAGGATAAAAAATCTAGAGGTAAATTTAGGTCTAATAATCGTTTTTGTTCCTTTCGTCACAACAAGGAACAAAAGCCTGATCCTTCATCCTCAGGAGCGGTATCAGTTTGGAAATCATCTCCAGTCTGGAATAAATCCAAGCCTTTTAGAAAACCAAAGCCAGCTCCCAAGTCCACATGAAGGTGCGGCCCTCATTCCAGCTCAGCTGGTAGGGGGCAGATTACGTTTTTTCAAAGAAATTTGGTTCAATTCTGTTCACAATCTCTGGATTCAGAACATCGTTTCAAAAGGGTAAAGAATTAGCTTCAAGATAAGGCCTCCTGCAAAGAGATTTTTTTCTTTCCCGTGTCCCAGTAAACCTAGCGAAGGCTCAAGCATTTCCGAAATGTGTTTCAGACCTAGAGTTGGCTGGAGTAATTATACCAGTTCCAGTTCTGGAACAGGGGCTGGGGTTTTATTCAAATCTCTTCATTGTACCAAAGAAGGAGAATTCCTTCAGACCAGTTCTGGATCTAAAAATATTGAATCGTTATGTAAGGATACCAACATTCAAAATGGTAACTATAAGGACTATCCTGCCTTTTGTTCAGCAAGGGCATTATATGTCCACAATAGATTTACAGGATGCATATCTGCATATTCCGATTCATCCAGATCACTATCAGTTTCTGAGATTCTCTTTCCTAGACAAGCATTACCAGTTTGTGGCTCTACCGTTTGGCCTAGCTACAGCCCCAAGAATTTTTACAAAGGTTCTTGGTGCCCTTCTGTCTGTAATCAGAGAACAGGGTATTGTGGTATTTCCTTATTTGGACGATATCTTGGTACTTGCTCAGTCTTCACATTTAGCAGAATCTCATACGAATCGACTTGTGTTGTTTCTTCAAGATCATGGTTGGAGGATCAATTTACCAAAAAGTTCATTGATTCCTCAGACAAGGGTAACCTTTTTAGGTTTTCAGATAGATTCAGTGTCCATGACTCTGTCTTTGACAGACAAGAGACGTCTAAAGTTGATATCAGCTTGTCGAAACCTTCAGTCACAATCATTCCCTTCGATAGCTTTATGCATGGAAATTCTAGGTCTTATGACTGCAGCATCGGACGCGATCCCCTTTGCTCGTTTTCACATGCAACCTCTTCAGCTCTGTATGCTGAACCAGTGGTGCAGGGATTACACAAAGATATCTCAATTAATATCTTTAACACCGATTGTACGACACTCTCTGATGTGGTGGACAGATCACCATCGTTTAGTTCAAGGGGCTTCTTTTGTTCTTCCGACCTGGACTGTAATTTCAACAGATGCAAGTCTGACAGGTTGGGGAGCTGTTTGGGGGTCTCTGACAGCACAAGGGGTTTGGGAATCTCAGGAGGTGAGATTACCGATCAATATTTTGGAACTCCGTGCAATTTTCAGAGCTCTTCAGTCATGGCCTCTTCTAAAGAGAGGATCGTTCATTTATTTTCAGACAGACAATGTCACAACTGTGGCATACATCAATCATCAAGGAGGGACTCACAGTCCTCTGGCTATGAAGGAAGTATCTCGAATTCTGGTATGGGCGGAATCCAGCTCCTGTCTAGTTTCTGCGGTTCATATCCCAGGTATAGACAATTGGGAAGCGGATTATCTCAGCCGCCAAACGTTACATCCGGGCGAATGGTTTCTTCACCCAGAGGTATTTCTTCAGATTGTTCAAATGTGGGGACTTCCAGAAATAGATCTGATGGCCTCTCATCTAAACAAGAAACTTCCCAGGTATCTGTCCAGATCCAGGGATCCTCAAGCGGAAGCAGTGGATGCATTGTCACTTCCTTGGAAGTATCATCCTGCCTATATCTTTCCGCCTCTAGTTCTTCTTCCAAGAGTAATCTCCAAGATTCTGAAGGAATGCTCGTTTGTTCTGCTGGTAGGTCCAGCATGGCCTCACAGGTTTTGGTATGCAGATCTTGTCCGGATGGCCTCTTGCCAACCGTGGACTCTTCCGTTAAGACCAGACCTTTTGTCGCAAGGTCCTTTTTTCCATCAGGATCTCAAATTCTTAAATTTAAAGGTATGGAGATTGAACGCTTGATTCTTAGTCAAAGAGGTTTCTCTGACTCTGTGATTAATACTATGTTACAGGCTCGTAAATCTGTATCTAGGGAGATATATTATAGAGTCTGGAAGACTTATATTTCTTGGTGTCTTTCTCATCATTTTTCCTGGCATTCTTTTAGAATTCTGAGAATTTTACAATTTCTTCAGGATGGTTTGGATAAAGGTTTGTCTGCAAGTTCCTTGAAAGGACAAATCTCTGCTCTTTCTGTTCTTTTTCACAGAAAGATTGCTAATCTTCCTGATATTCATTGTTTTGTACAAGCTTTGGTTCGTATAAAACCTGTCATTAAGTCAATTTCTCCTCCTTGGAGTTTGAATTTGGTTCTGGGGGCTCTTCAAGCTCCTCCGTTTGAACCTATGCATTCATTGGACATCAAATTACTTTCTTGGAAAGTTTTGTTCCTTTTGGCTATCTCTTCTGCCAGACAAGTTTCTGAATTATCTGCTCTTTCTTGTGAGTCTCCTTTTCTGATTTTTCATCAGGATAAGGCGGTGTTGCGAACTTCTTTTAAATTTTTACCTAAGGTTGTGAATTTTAACAACATTAGTAGAGAAATTGTGGTTCCTTCATTCTGTCCTAATCCTAAGAATTCTAAGGAGAGATCATTGCATTCTTTGGATGTTGTTAGAGCTTTGAAATATTATGTTGAAGCTACTAAGAATTTCTGAAAGACTTCTAGTCTATTTGTTATCTTTTCCGGTTCTAGGAAAGGTCAGAAGGCCTCTGCCATTTCTTCTTTGGCATCTTGGTTGAAATCTTTAATTCATCATGCTTATGTCGAGTCGGGTAAAACTCCGCCTCAAAGGATTACAGCTCATTCTACTAGGTCAGTATCTACTTCCTGGGCGTTTAGGAATGAGGCTTCGGTTGATCAGATTTGCAAAGCAGCAACTTGGTCTTCTTTGCATACTTTTACTAAATTCTACCATTTTGATGTGTTTTCTTCTTCTGAAGCTGTTTTTGGTAGAAAAGTACTTCAGGCAGCTGTTTCAGTTTGAATCTTCTGCTTATCATTTCAACTTTATTTTGGGTGTGGATTATTTTTCAGCGGAATTGGCTGTCTTTATTTTATCCCTCCCTCTCTAGTGACTCTTGCGTGGAAAGATCCACATCTTGGGTAGTCATTATCCCATACGTCACTAGCTCATGGACTCTTGCTAACTACATGAAAGAAAACATAATTTATGTAAGAACTTACCTGATAAATTCATTTCTTTCATATTAGCAAGAGTCCATGAGGCCCACCCTTTTTTGTGGTGGTTATGATTTTTTGTATAAAGCACAATTATTCCAATTCCTTATTTTTTATGCTTTCGCACTTTTTTTCTTATCACCCCACTTCTTGGCTATTCGTTAAACTGATTTGTGGGTGTGGTGAGGGGTGTATTTATAGGCATTTTGAGGTTTGGGAAACTTTGCCCCTCCTGGTAGGAATGTATATCCCATACGTCACTAGCTCATGGACTCTTGCTAATATGAAAGAAATGAATTTATCAGGTAAGTTCTTACATAAATTATGTTTTTATCAGTGATTTCTATATGTTTGGCAAATTAATCTGGATGTGAGACCTGTAATGGTTCCTGCTGCTTATTTTACACAAGCATAGAAAGTCTTAACAGGACTGTTTAAGTGCTTATATCTGTTTCTCAATTTCTGGCTTATCACCCCAGTGAAGACACCAATTGATTTACAGCAACTTTACACCTGTCTGGCTTAAAGGGACAGTATACACTCATTTTCATATAACTGCATGTAATAGACACTACTATAAAGAATAAGATGCACAGATACTGATATAAAAATCCAGTATAAAACTGTTTAAAAACTTAGGCCTAGATTTAGAGTTTGGCGGTAGCCGTGAAAACCAGCGTTAGAGGCTCCTAACGCTGGTTTTAGGCTACCGCCGGTATTTGGAGTCAGTCAGGAAAGGGTCTAACGCTCACTTTTCAGCCGCGACTTTTCCATACCGCAGATCCCCTTACGTCAATTGCGTATCCTATCTTTTCAATGGGATCTTTCTAACTCCGGTATTTAGAGTCGTGTCTGAAGTGAGCGTTAGAATTCTAACGACAAAACTCCAGCCGCAGAAAAAAGTCAGTAGTTAAGAGCTTTCTGGGCTAACGCTGGTTCATAAAGCTCTTAACTACTGTGCTCTAAAGTACACTAACACCCATAAACTACCTATGTACCCCTAAACCGAGGCCCCCCCACATCGCCGACACTCGATTACATTTTTTTAACCCCTAATCTGCCGACCGCCACCTACGTTATCCTTATGTACCCCTAATCTGCTGCCCCTAACACCGCCGACCCCTATATTATATTTATTAACCCCTAATCTGCCCCCCACAACGTCGCCGCCAGCTACCTACACTTATTAACCCCTAATCTGCCGTCCGCACGCCGCCGCCAGCTTCATTATTCCTATGTACCCCTAATCTGCTGCCCCTAACACCGCCGACCCCTATATTATATTTATTAACCCCTAACCTGCCCCCCTCAACGTCGCCTCCACCTGCCTACACTTATTAACCCCTAATCTGCCGAGCAGATCTCACTGCTACTATAATAAAGTTATTAACCCCTAATCCTCACTCCCGCCTCAATAACCCTATAATAAATAGTATTAACCCCTAATCTGCCCCCCCTAACATCGCCGACACCTAACTTCAAGTATTAACCCCTAATCTGCCGATCGGAGCTCACTGCTACTCTAATACATTTTTTTAACCCCTAAAGCTAATTTTAACCCTAACCCTAACACCCCCCTAAGTTAAATATAATTTTATTCTAACGAAATAAATTAACTCTTATTAAATAAATTATTCCTATTTAAAGCTAAATACTTACCTGTAAAATAAACCCTAATATAGCTACAACATAAATTATAATTATATTATAGCTATTTTAAGATTAATATTTATTTTACAGGCAACTTTGTATTTATTTTAACCAGGTACAATAGCTATTAATTAGTTAAGAACTATTTAATAGCTAAATTAGTTAAAATAATTACAAAATTACCTGTAAAATAAATCCTAACCTAAGTTACAATTAAACCTAACACTACACTATCAATAAATTAATTAAATAAACTACCTACAATTATCTACAATTAAACCTAACACTACACTATCAATAAATTAATTAAATACAATACCTACAATTATCTACAATTAAACCTAACACTACACTATCAATAAATTATTTAAATAAAATATTTACAAATAACTACAATGAAATAAACTAACTAAAGTACAAAAAATAAAAAAGAACTGTTACAAAAAATAAAAAAATATTTACAAACATTAGAAAAATATTACAACAATTTTAAACTAATTACACCTACTCTAAGCCCCCTAATAAAATAACAAAGCCCTCCAAAATAAAAAAATGCCCTACCCTATTCTAAATTACAAAAGTTCAAAGCTCTTTTACCTTACCAGCCCTGAACAGGGCCCTTTGCGGGGCATGCCCCAAAGAATTCAGCTCTTTTGCCTGTAAAAAAAAAAACATACAATACCCCCCCAACATTACAACCCACCACCCACATACCCCTAATCTAAACCAAACCCCCCTTAAATAAACCTAACACTAAGCCCCTGAAGATCTTCCTACCTTATCTTCACCCTGCCAGGTTCACCGATCCGTCCTCGGAAGTCTTGATCCAAGCCTCGGAAGTGTTGATCCAAGCCCAATCGGGGGGCTGAAGAGTGACGTCCATCCTCGGGCTGAAGTCTGGATCCAAGCAGCGACTGAAGAAATCCATCCTCGGGCTGAAGTCGGAAGTCCATCATCTGGATGAAGTCTTCTATCAAGCCGCATCTTCAATCTTCTTTCTTCTGGAGCGGAGCGGAACCATCTTCTTCCAAGCCGACGCGGAACATCCTCTTCAACCGACGACTAGACGACCAATGACAGTTCCTTTAAATGATGTCATCCAAGATGGCGTCCCTCGAATTCCAATTGGCTGATAGGATTCTATCAGCCAATCGGAATTAAGGTAGGAATATTCTGATTGGCTGATGGAATCAGCCAATCAGAATCAAGTTCAATCCGATTGGCTGATACAATAAGCCAATCAGATTGAGCTCGCATTCTATTGGCTGATCGGAACAGCCAATAGAATGCGAGCTCAATCTGATTGGCTGATTGGATCAGCCAATCGGATTGAACTTGATTTTGATTGGCTGATTCCATCAGCCAATCAGAATATTCCTACATTAATTCCGATTGGCTGATAGAATCCTATCAGCCAAACGGAATTCGAGGGACGCCATCTTGGATGACGTCATTTAAAGGAACCGTCATTCGTCGTCTAGTCGTCGGTTGAAGAGGATGTTCCGCGTCGGCTTGGAATAAGATGGTTCCGCTCCGCTCCAGAAGAAAGAAGATTGAAGATGCGGCTTGATAGAAGACTTCATCCAGATGATGGACTTCCGACTTCAGCCCGAGGATGGATTTCTTCAGTCGCCGCTTGGATCCAGACTTCAGCCCGAGGATGGACGTCACTCTTCAGCCCCCCGCTTGGGCTTGGATCAACACTTCCGAGGCTTGGATCAAGACTTCTGAGGACGGATCGGTGAACCTGGCAGGGTGAAGATAAGGTAGGAAGATCTTCAGGGGCTTAGTGTTAGGTTTATTTAAGGGGGGTTTGGGTTAGATTAGGGGTATGTGGGTGGTGGGTTGTAATGTTGGGGGGGGTATTGTATGTTTTTTTTTACAGGCAAAAGAGCTGAATTCTTTGGGGCATGCCCCGCAAAGGGCCCTGTTCAGGGCTGGTAAGGTAAAAGAGCTTTGAACTTTTGTAATTTAGAATAGGGTAGGGCATTTTTTTATTTTGGGGGGCTTTGTTATTTTATTAGGGGGCTTAGAGTAGGTGTAATTAGTTTAAAATTGTTGTAATATTTTTCTAATATTTGTAAATATTTTTTTATTTTTTGTAACTTAGTTCTTTTTTATTTTTTGTACTTTAGTTAGTTTATTTCATTGTATTTATTTGTAGATATTGTATTTAAATAATTTATTGATAGTGTAGTGTTAGGTTTAATTGTAGGTAATTGTTGGTATTTTATTTAATTAATTTATTGATAGTGTAGTGTTAGGTTTAATTGTAACTTAGGTTAGGATTTATTTTACAGGTAATTTTGTAATTATTTTAACTATTTTAGCTATTAAATAGTCCTTAACTATTTAATAGCTATTGTACCTGGTTAAAATAAATACAAAGTTACCTGTAAAATAAATATAAATCCTGAAATAGCTATAATATAATTATAATTTATATTGTAGCTATATTAGTGTTTATTTTACAGGTAAGTATTTAGCTTTAAATAGGAATAATTTATTTAATAAGAGTTAATTTATTTCGTTAGATTTAAATTATATTTAACTTAGGGGGGTGTTAGTGTTAGGGTTAGACTTAGCTTTAGGGGTTAATACATTTATTAGAATAGCGGTGAGCTCCAGTCGGCAGATTAGGGGTTAATGTTTGAAGTTAGGTGTCGGCGATGTTAGGGAGGGCAGATTAGGGGTTAATACTATTTATTATAGGGTTATTGAGGCGGGAGTGAGGCGGATTAGGGGTTAATAACTTTATTTTCTTTCATGTAATTAGCAAGAGTCCATGAGCTAGTGACGTATGGGATATACATTCCTACCAGGAGGGGCAAAGTTTCCCAAACCTTAAAATGCCTATAAATACACCCCTCACCACACCCACAATTCAGTTTTACAAACTTTGCCTCCGATGGAGGTGGTGAAGTAAGTTTGTGCTAGATTCTACGTTGATATGCGCTCCGCAGCAAGTTGGAGCCCGGTTTTCCTCTCAGCGTGCAGTGAATGTCAGAGGGATGTGAGGAGAGTATTGCCTATTTGAATGCAGTGATCTCCTTCTAAGGGGTCTATTTCATAGGTTCTCTGTTATCGGTCGTAGAGATTCATCTCTTACCTCCCTTTTCAGATCGACGATATACTCTTATATATACCATTACCTCTGCTGATTCTCGTTTCAGTACTGGTTTGGCTATCTGCTATATGTAGATGAGTGTCCTGGGGTAAGTAAGTCTTATTTTCTGTGACACTCCTAGCTATGGTTGGGCACTTTTTTTATAAAGTTCTAAATATATGTATTCAAACATTTATTTGCCTTGACTCAGAATGTTCAACTTTCCTTATTTTTCAGACAGTCAGTTTCATATTTGGGATAATGCATTTTAATTTAACATTTTTTACCTTAAAATTTGACTTTTTCCCTGTGGGCTGTTAGGCTCGCGGGGGCTGAAAATGCTTCATTTTATTGCGTCATTCTTGGCGCGGACTTTTTTTGGCGCAAAAATTCTATTTCCGTTTCCGGCGTCATACGTGTCGCCTGGAAGTTGCGTCATTCTTTGACGTTATTTTGCGCCAAAAATGTCGGCGTTCCGGATGTGGCGTCATTTTTGGCGCCAAAAAGCATTTAGGCGCCAAATAATGTGGGCGTCTTATTTGGCACGAAAAAATATGGGCGTCACTTTTGTCTCCACATTATTTAAGTCTCATTTTTTTATTGCTTCTGGTTGCTAGAAGCTTGTTCTTTGGCATTTTTTCCCATTCCTGAAACTGTCATTTAAGGAATTTGATCAATTTTGCTTTATATGTTGTTTTTTTCTTTTACATATTGCAAGATGTTCCACGTTGCAACTGAGTCAGAAGATACTTCAGGAAAATCACTGCACAATGCTGGAGCTACCAAGCTAAGTGTATCTGCTATAAACTTTTGGTATCTGTTTCTCCAGCTGTTATTTGTATTGCATGTCATGTCAAACTTATTAATGCAGATAAAATTTCCTTTAGTACTGTTACATTACCTGTTGCTGTTCCGTCAACATCTAATTTTCAGAGTGTTCCTGATAACATAAGAGATTTTATTTTTTAAATCCATTAAGAAGGCTATGTCTGTTATTTTTCCTTCTAGTATACATAAAAGTCTTTTAAAACTTCTCTTTTTTTCAGATGAATTTTTAAATGAACATCATCATTCTGATACTGATAATGGTTCTTCTGGTTCTGAGGTTTCTGTCTCAGAGGTTGATGCTGATAAATCTTTGTATTTGTTCAAGATGGAATTTATTCGTTCTTTACTTAAAGAAGTGTTATTTGCATTAGAAATAGAGGATTCTGGTCCTCTTGATACTAAATGTAAACGTTTAAATAAGGTTTTTAAATCTCCTGTAGTTATTCCAGAAGTGTTTTATCTCCCTGATGCTATTTCTGAAGTAATTTCCAGGGAATGGAATAATTTGGGTAATTTATTTACTCCTTCTAGACGTTTAAGCAAATTATATCCTGTGCCATCTGACAGATTAGAGTTTTTTGGGACAAAAATCCCTAAGGTTATGGGGCTGTCTCTACTCCTGCTAATGTACTACTATTCCTACGGCAGATAGTACTTCATTTAAGGATCCTTTAGATAGGAAAATTGATTCCTTTCTAAGAAAAGCTTACTTATGTTCAGGTAATCTTCTTAGACCTGCTATATTTTTAGCGGATGTTGCTGCAGCTTCAACTTTTTGGTTAGAAGCTTTAGCGCAACAAGTAACAGATCATAATTTTATAGCATTATTTTTATTCTATAACATGCTAATAATTTTATTGGTGATACCATCTTTTGATATCATTAGAGTTGATGTCAGGTATATGTCTCTAGCTATTTTAGCTAGAATAGCTTTATGGATTAAACTTGGAATGCTGACATGTCTTCTAAGTCAACTTTGCTTTCCCTTTCTTTCCAGGGTAAATAATCATTTTCGTTCCTTTCCTCACAAGGAACAAAAGCCTGATCCTTCATCCTCAGGAGCGGTATCAGTTTGGAAACTATTTCCAGTTTGGAATATATCCAAGCCTTATAGAAACCTATAGCCAGCTCCTAAGTACCTATGAAGGTGCGGCCCTTATTCCAGCTCAGCTGGTATGGGGCAGATTACGTTTTCTTCAAAGAAATTTGGATCAATTCCGTTCTTAATCTCTGGTTTCAGAAACATTGTTTCAGAAAGGTACAGAATTGGCTTCAAGTTAAGGCCTCCTGCTAAGAGATTCTTTTCTTTCCCGTGTCCCAGTTAACACAGCAAAGGCTCAGCATTTCTGAAATGTGTTTCAGATCTAGAGTTGGCTGGAGTATTTATGCCAGTTCCAGTTCTGGAACAGGGGCTGGGGTCTTATTTTATCTCTTCATTGTACCAAAGAAGGTCAATTCCTTCAGACCAGTTCCGGATCTATCATTATTGAATCATTATGTTAGGATACCAACATTCAAGATGGTTACTGTAGGACTATCCTGCCTTTTGTTTAGCAAGGGCATTATATGTCTACAATAGATTTACAGGATGTGTATCTGCATATTCCGATTCATCCAGATCACTTTTAGTGTCTGAGATTCTCTTTTTAGACAAGCATTACCAGTTTTGTGGCTCTACCGTTTGGCTTAGCCTCAGTTCCAAGAATTTTTTTCAAAGGTTCTCGGTGCCCTTCTTTCTGTAATCAGAGAATAGGGTTTTGGTATTTCCTTATTTGGACGATATCTTGGTATTTGCTCAGTCTTCTCATTTTCGAAGAATCTCATACGAATCGACTTGTGTTGTTTCTTCAAGTTCATGGTTGGAGGATCAATTTACCAATCAGTTCATTGATTCCTCAGACAAGGGTAACCTTTTTAGGTTTCTAGATAAATTCAGTGTCTATGACTCTGTCCTTGTCAGACAAGAGAAGTTTAACATTGATATCAGCTTGTCAAAACCTTCAGTCACAATCATTCCCTTTGGTAGCCTTATGCATGGAAATGTTGGGTCTTAGGACTGCCGCATCAGATGCGATCTCCTTTGCTCGTTTTCACATGCGACCTCTTCAGCTCTGTATGCTGAACCAATGGTGCAGGGATTACTCAAAGATATCTCAATTAATATCTTTAAACCGATTTTACAACACTCTCTGACATGGTGGACAGATCACCATCGTTTAGTTCAGGGGGCTTCTTTGTTCTTCCGACCTGGACTATAATCTCAACAGATGCAAGTCTTACAGGTTGGGGAGCTGTGTGGGGGTATCTGACGGCACAAGGGGTTTGGGAATCTCAGGAGGTGAGATTTCCGATCAATATTTTGGAACTCCGTGCAATTTTCAGAGCTCTTCAGTCTTGGCCTCTTCTGAAGAGAGAGTTGTTCATTTGTTTTCAGATAGACAATGTCACAACTGTGGCATACATCAATCATCAAGGAGGGACTCACAGTCCTCTGGCTATGAAAGAAGTATCTTGAATTTTGGTTTGGGCGGAATCCAGCTCCTGTCTAATCTCTGCGGTTCATATCCCAGGTATGGACAATTGGAAAGCGGATTATCTCAGTCGTCAAACGTTGCATCCGGGCGAATGGTCTCTTCACCCAGAGGTATTTCTTCAGATTGTTCAAATGTAGGAACTTCCAGAAATAGATCTGATGGCTTCTCATCTAAACAAGAAACTTCCCAGGTATCTGTCCAGATCCCGGGATCCTCAGGCGGAGGCAGTGGATGCATTATCACTTCCTTGGAAGTATCATCCTCCCTATATCTTTCCGCCTCTAGTTCTTCTTCCAAGAGTAACCTCCAAGATTCTGAAGGAATGCTCGTTTGTTCTGCTGGTAGCTCCGGCATGGCCTTACAGGTTTTGGTATGCGGATCTTGTCCGGATGGCCTCTTGCCAACCGTGGACTCTTCCGTTAAGACCAGACCTTTTGTCTCAAGGTCCTTTTTTTCCATCAGGATCTAAAATCCTTAAATTTAAAGGTATGGCGATTGAACGCTTGATTCTTGGTCAAAGAGGTTTCTCTGACTCTGTGATTAATACTATGTTACAGGCTCGTACATCTGTATCCAGAGAGATATATTATAGAGTCTGGAAGACTTATATTTCTTGGTGTCTTTCTCATCTTTTTTCTTGGCATTCTTTTAGAATACCGAGAATATTACAGTATTCTTCAGGATGGTTTAGATAAGGGTTTGTCCGCAAGTTCCTTGAAAGGTCAAATCTCTGCTCTTTCTGTTCTTTTTCACAGAAAGATTGCTATTCTTCCTGATATTCATTGTTTTGTACAAGCTTTGGTTCGTATAAAGCCTGTCATTAAGTCAATTTCTCCTCCTTGGAGTTTGAATTTGGTTCTGGGGGCTCTTCAAGCTCCTCCATTTGAACCTATGCATTCATTGGATATTAAATTACTTTCTTGGAAAGTTTTTTGTTCCTTTTGGCCATCTCTTCTGCCAGAAGAGTTTCTGAATTATCTGCTCTTTCTTGTGAGTCTCCTTTTCTGATTTTTCATCAGGATAAGGCGGTGTTGCGAACTTCTTTTGAATTTTTACCTAAAGTTGTGAATTCCAACAACATTAGTAGAGAAATTGTGGTTCCTTCATTATGTCCTAATCCTAAGAATTCTAAGGAGAAATAGTTGCATTCTTTGGATGTTGTTAGAGCTTTGAAATATTATGTTGAAGCTACGAAATCTTTTCGTAAGACTTCTAGTCTATTTGTTATTTTTTCCGGTTCTAGAAAAGGCCAGAAAGCTTCTGCCATTTCTTTGGCATCTTGGTTGAAATCTTTAATTCATCTTGCCTATGTTGAGTCGGGTAAAACTCCGCCTCAGAGAATTACAGCTCATTCTACTAGGTCAGTTTCTACTTCCTGGGCGTTTAGGAATGAAGCTTCGGTTGACCAGATCTGCAAAGCAGCGACTTGGTCCTCTTTGCATACTTTTACTAAATTCTACCATTTTGATGTATTTTCTTCTTCTGAAGCAGTTTTTGGTAGAAAAGTACTTCAGGCAGCGGTTTCAGTTTGAATCTTCTGCTTATGTTTTTCATTAAACTTTATTTTGGGTGTGGATTATTTTCAGCAGGAATTGGCTGTCTTTATTTTATCCCTCCCTCTCTAGTGACTCTTGTGTGGAAAGATCCACTTCTTGGGTAGTCATTATCCCATACGTCACTAGCTCATGGACTCTTGCTAATTACATGAAAGAAAACATAATTTATGTAAGAACTTACCTGATAAATTCATTTCTTTCATATTAGCAAGAGTCCATGAGGCCCGCCCTTTTTTTGTGGTGGTTATGATTTTGTATAAAGCACAATTATTCCAATTCCTTATTTTATATGCTTTCGCACTTTTTTCTTATCACCCCACTTCTTGGCTATTCGTTAAACTGATTTGTGGGTGTGGTGAGGGGTGTATTTATAGGCATTTTAAGGTTTGGGAAACTTTGCCCCTCCTGGTAGGAATGTATATCCCATACGTCACTAGCTCATGGACTCTTGCTAATATGAAAGAAATGAATTTATCAGGTAAGTTCTTACATAAATTATGTTATAATAGTGGTGCGGTCCGGTCGGCACATTAGGGGTTAATAAGTGTAGGCAGGTGGAGGCGACATTGTGGGGGGCAGATTAGGGGTTAATAAATATAATATAGGGGTCAGCGGTGTTAGGGGCAGCAGATTAGGGGTACATAGGGATAATGTAAGTAGCGGCGGTTTACGGAGCGGCAGATTAGGCGTTAAAAAAAATATGCAGGGGTCAGCGATAGCGGGAGCGGCAGATTAGGAGTTAATAAGTGTAAGGTTAGGGGTGTTTAGACTCGGGGTACATGATAGAGTGTTAGGTGCAGACGTAGGAAGTGTTTCCCCATAGGAAACAATGGGGCTGCGTTAGGAGCTGAACGCGGCTTTTTTGCAGGTGTTAGTTTTTTTTCAGCTCAAACGGCCCCATTGTTTTCTATGGGGGAATCGTGCACGAGCACGTTTTTGAAGCTGGCCGCGTCCGTAAGCAACTATGGTATCGAGAGTTGAAGTTGCGTTAAATATGCTCTACGCTCCTTTTTTGGAGCCTAACGCAGCCATTCTGTGAACTCTCAATACCAGAGTTATTTAAAAGGGGCGGCCAGAAAAAAGCCAGCGTTAGCTACGCGGGTCGTTACCGACAAAACTCTAAATCTAGCCGTTACTTAGAAGCTGTCAGTTTAGCTTTGTTGAAAAGGTAGATGGAAAGCCCACAGCAAGTGGCAAATAAGACACTCCCCCCTTCCCCCTTCTTTTGCATATAAAAAGACCCTTTACACAAACAGCAGCAAGCTGGATAAGGTAGCTGACGGTATTCACATAAAACTTTGGGGCTTGGGGGCGTGTCCGTGCAGTGTCTTGGATAAGACGCAACTTCTGAAGGCTCCAGCAGAATTGACACTAATCCGCTGATTACTGTGTCTAAACGGCAAGAAATTGACCAAATATCATACAGACACTACGACTCTGGTAGTTGTGGTCTCATCATTATCCTTCTTGCCGTTTACATGACTTTGGAGACTTAGCTCGGAACTATATGGCCTAGGGCAGCGGCCCACTGATAGGTATCCACCCCCCCCCCGGGAAGAAACGGGTTATTGGTGCTGCCGGAACATCCCGACTTACCAATTCTTCACCCTCACACAGCCCTAAAGGATCAGAGGGCTGAAGCTTTGTCCCACTAACTAAAGTATAAACTTGCTTAAAAACTAAGTAAAGCAAGCAAAGGATATCCAATATGGCGGATGAGTACAGCCAGCCACGCCACGAAGCTCTCATGGCAAGATTTACTGAGCGTATGCTACAACTGATAGAGAGAGCCCCATTTGAATTTCTGTTGCAGCGACTGGAGGCGGAACAGGAGAGCATAAAATATACTAAGGATCCCTCACAGGAAAATGTCCAGACAGGCTCTACCACCACTGACCTGCTTCCAGTTACACAGAAGCCGCCCGGCATGGCGAACGCATCAGAAACAGATCTATTTTCTGGAGCTTGCAGGGTTACCACGCAGCCCATAATATGGCCGACCTCTACTCCAAGCCAGAATACTAAAACGCAGCTGAATGAGGACCATCACCAAGCGGACATAGCTATGGAACCAATTCCGGTGTCTGCGGATCCCTTGAAAGATCTGAACCTACCCATCAGTGCTGCATCACAAAAAATAGTAGCGGAGGGTACAAAGTGGCGACTTCAGCATAAGGATACTGGGCATGATCGTACCAAGGTGGAGATTCCACTGAGACCACACAGGTCGGGATTACTGCGTGAAACCCATCACATTGCAGGAGACACACCGCCGCGCTTGACAGCTCGCGGCTATAAGCCAGCTCTTTCCTCTGGGACACTCGACATCACGAATGAGGTACCTGCTCTCTTAGCCACACGAAACATTATTGGGCTTTTAGTCCCGCTGACCCATACGAACTGGCTAGGAAGTTGCCGCATGAACACTCACACTACTATTGCCTATTATGGCCAGCTGGACTCAGGGGGTTAATAGTATATAACTATGATCCTATTATCCAGCACAGTTACTGTTCATGGCAATTGTCAGGCAAAACAATTTTATGATAAAGTGTTCATAATTGCGTTGCTAGGTTCAGGATTTATGCTTATAATTTTAGAGATGATTCACACTGTTTTTGGCTTAACCTTGTTAACTGGTCGGTACTGTTATGAACAAGGTGTATGCGAGCCATATGCGACACACAGCCTTAAATCAGTGACAAAATGTTCAAAATATGTCGTTAAGTTGGGAGGTACATGTTAATTATGAGATGTTTAATTAGTTCTGTATTGTTCTTAGTTTAGACTTGTTTGCTTATCTATTGTGCTATAACCACCGAGTTTGTAAGCAGTTTAAGATGTGCAGCAATATTAGTTGAGAACCTGACCAACGTAGTATACTTACTTGTTAAAATCGGATAGGGTAGATAGGGGCCTCACAAACTCAAACTACAATGCTGCATCAGGGTACTAAAATGTTGTTGAATTTGTGCTATAACCAATGAATTAGTGGAGTTGCAGGTGAATATACCCTCCCTCCTTGTGGCCTACGGCCAAGGCCCATGGCGGACGGAATAAACTAAGCACGGGGTCCATATGCCCAAAACATTAAAGCGCCCTATATTAGAGAATATAACCTCTCACCTAATTTGGGTCATTGAAGAGCATAAGGACACTAATAAAAATAAAATGAATCTATCTATAAATGCCTCTTCGCCACTATATAGAGATAACTAAAGCCCCCCTATATCAAGACTATATGTAAACTCTTCCTTAACAGCTGGATAATGTTAGTGGCGCATAGATAGATAAATGACATAGAAGACTGGCCTGAGTAAACACTCTGTAGATGCCTATCTTTACTCTGGTCTAACTATCCCAAAATGGAACAATATACCCTTAAGCATACCTGGTTTGTAGACGGGCGCCCCTGGAGGATACCCCACAGCTGGCCTGCATCAAGAACTTAAAGTTATCTATCAGCCACCTAGTCACACAGTCACTTATAGATTGTGTAAGATTAGTATCGGACCTGAGCTAGGGAGTGAACTGCCCTAGACATGAAAGACCCCTGCTTATCTTTCCTCTGATCCCCCCTATTGATCCTAATGCAGCTTATTGACTCCTTTCCCCCAGATCCCGTTATTTTATTATTTTTCAGAAGCTCCCATTATCACTTTTACTAGCCTTATTAATAGGATCCAAGAGTGATCTGTATAGCTGTCAACGGGAAAATAACTTTTCATAGATGCTGTTTTTCTTTTATATGTTTATTTTCTTTGTTATCTTAACTTAACCCCCGGATGTACATAAGAATAGCCTATTAGGTCCAAGAGTGACCTGCAACAGCAAGTTAAGGGGGGAAAAAAATGAGGACTACAACCATTTAAGTGCTATGTATCTCTAACACGATGTGTATATCTGACATTTTACTTACATATGTATTGTGTTTGTTTTCTACCCTCAATAAAAGATTTAAAATAAAAAAAACAAAAAACTTTGGGGCTTGGTTAGGAGTCTGAAAATCAGAGCAATGTTATTTAAAAATAAGCAAAACTATACATTTTTTTTTTACATTTTTTTTATGGGCTTTATAAATAGATCATCTACAAAACATTTATGCAAAAAAAAATATGAGTGTATAATCTCCCTTTAATTCTGGTGTAGATACTAACTTACACTCCTACAAGAATACACATAGGGGAATTTGTGATCCCTCTACATGTTTGGTGACTTAGAGTGGGTTCAAGAGCTACATTGGTTGTTGATGTTTTCCACTCACAGAAAAAAAAATATTACAGGACTGTATAAGTTCTTTTCCTGTAGAGCTACATAAATTTCATACTTGTTTTTTCCCTGTGGCCTTAATTCCTGTGAAGATACTAACTATATGCTGGTTATTTGCTACGTGGTTTGTTTCCTATAAGATTTTGTATATTGGGGAATCTGAGCTATTCATTTTTGAAAATATTGCTCTCTGTACATGTTTTGTATGCTACTCTAGGTATGAAAGTCACATTGATTGTTGCTGCTTATTATACATAAAATTAGAAAGTCTTTGCAACATCATAAAAGTTTCTACTCTAGTTTTTTTTACTTTTCACCCACTGAAGATATCAATTCATTTACAGTGACATTACTATTTCTCTCACACTGTACAAGTCCATATAGGTAGAGTTTTGAGTAATTTCTTGAGATCTCTACAATGTGAAATTTGGGGTTCACCTAAACTATGCACCATTTTTAGAACTAGTACTTATTAAACTTAGACGCATACCCTAGTTCTGCTTCCCAATATATATCAAACTAAATATTGTCTTTTTCCTACACTTACTGACTGTGTCTATTAAGGGTCTTATTACTCTTTTTTATTTAAACTATCTTTATGGAGAAATTTCTTTCCCCTACATTGCAGTCTTAGGGGCCGATTTATCAAGCCGTCAACTGCAAATACGCTAAAATTCCGCAGCATAATTGTGGATAGCCTGATTCCCTTATTTATCAAAGGCTACAGACCGGCAAAAGTAGAATTTTGTGATGTAACATACGATCTGCCGGTCTCTGTCTGACACAGATCGATGGGTACGTCAATACAGATGTTCCGAATGCAAATTCAGCACTATCTGACTACTTTTGCTAGTTATCAAGAATCTACCAGGTACGCTCGCCACTATTCCGGCCCAGCATACCTGGTTTTCAATCCGCCGCACTGAAGGCGGCAGATGCCATAGGAATCAATGGGAGTCTGAAAGCAGCAAACGCTTATGTTCGATGCTGCCCGATATCCCATTGATTTCTATGGTATAATAAAAGTTATGTTTACACCTAACACCCTAACATGTACCCCAAGTCTAAACACCCCTAATCTGCCACCCTTGACATCGCCACCACCTACATTATACTTATTAACCCCTAATCTGCCGCCCTGACACCGCCGCCATCTACATTATACTTATTTACCCCTAATCTGCTGCCCCCTACACCGCCGCCACCTACATTATACTTATTAACCCCTATTCCACAACTGCCTACACCGCCGCCACCTACATAAAGTTATAAACCCCTGGGGCGGAGTTTGGCCACGCAGGCGGATGGCTGGGTTCTAACTGAGCTCCTAATCCCAAGGGCAGATAACGCTATAAAATACGGCATAAGATGAACTTTTCTGAGCACTTCAAATATTCGTATACCCTTGTGAGTGGCCTGGCATTAAAAAACCCAACAAAGCTCCTCAATAAGTGACCTGGGAGACGGATAGGAGAGAGACAGCGTTATAAGCGCAACAGTGGGGGCACCGGAAGCAAAGGAGGCCGAAGTAATTAGAAGCAATAAGGTACCGAGAGGCTGTTGCTTGACACAACTGGGCACTTGTTCCTGCTCATAAGAGCAACATGTAAGGCAAATGTAAGATATTAATACTAGTGGTGGACTATAGTTTCACTAAACAACCCAGTTATATCAATAAAACCTTTATAAAAATTGATAATAAGTGAATACAGTGGGAAAACAGAAAACCAGGTTGCGCCTAATTAATTTTATCCTGGGTGTCCAGGACAAAACTAATTGTCTAAAGAGTGAAAATATACAACTAAACTAAAATATAAATAAATATTGAAGGGGATAAGATTTAATTTGAGGTGGTAAAATTTAATTAAGTTGTAAATAAATATTTGAGGTAGTAAAATTTATAAAATATGGTTTATTAAATTTTACTACCTCAAATATTTATTTACAACTTAATTAAATTTTACCACCTCAAATTAAATCTTATCCCCTTCAATATTTATTTATATTTTAGTTTAGTTGTATATTTTCACTTTTAGACAATTAGTTTTGTCCTGGACACCCAGGATAAAATTAATTAGGCGCAACCTGGTTTTCTGTTTTCCCACTGTATTCACTTATTATCAATTTTTATAAAGGTTTTATTGATATAACTGGGTTGTTTAGTGAAACTATAGTCCACCACTAGTATTAATATCTTACATTCGCCTTACATACTAAAACACTAAAATCTTTACCAAGGTATTGTATTAGTGTAAGTTAGCATAATATTATAATCACCATGACTAACAATTCAGATGTCTTTAATTTAAGAACAACTATTTATGACAGTCTGAATAATATATTTGAAGAAAATATTACAAGTAGCAATGAGAATAACACTGATACTATAGAATTGATCACTACAACAAATAAAGGGGATATAATTAAGAAAATAATGAATGAATTAGAAACAAAACTAACAAATGAAATGAGACAAAAAATAGAATATGCTTTTCTTACAAAATACATTGAACAGAATGGATCCCACGTGGATTAAGAATAAAGAAACAATGTTCTTTTAAAGTGGAAGATGAAACATGTCATTAAAAAATGGAGAGATATTCTAGAAAATGCCTTCTTAAATTGATGGAATTGATAAAAGAATATAGAGGGGACACACTAATAAAATTAGGCAATGAAATTAATGAATTAGAATTACAGTTGCAGAAATATAAATCAGATAAAGAATACCTTGAAAAAGAATTAAAAATAAAAGAGATGATGAATAGGACTAAAAAAGAACTATTAGACATAAAAAAGAAAAAATTTGACAGGGATAGAGAAGACTACAAACAATTTAAAGGGATAGAGGGAAACAAATATTTCAGTACACATTTTTGGAGATCAAATAGATACACTGAAAACACTGAAGTCTAAAATAATATCACTAACAATAAAGAAAATATAGATCAGGATCGTGATGTTAACATACCATGGAGACCATCTTACCATAACCAAAGGCGATATAATGGTCACCTTCAACAAACACTAATAATACAAATCAATATAGAAGTACAACATTTACACCTTATAATAGTAATAGAGATAATAGATATAATGACTATTTCAAACTTAATGAGTATGATAGTCACAATAGAAATAATAGATATAGAGAAAATTTCGGAAACCAATATAATTATAGACAAAATGTATATTCAATGAACGAAAGACAGAAAGTTCAATATAACCATTGGGATAGGGATTATAATGACAGAAGATTCAATTCTTATGAGAGTAGAAATACAAATTTCAGAGAACATACCAGACAAGAAAATGAATATAGAAATTTCCAGTCCCAAAACAGATCAACACAAAATAGAAATTTTGAATCATATAATAGGTTTGATCCACTTAGATATATAGATACAGAGAAAGACAACCAGGAGCACTACATCGAGAATAGAGATTTTTTAGGAGTAGGACAAAAGACCAGAGAGCCAATACCCCCCAGGAGAGGGAGAACAAGAATTCAAGAAAAAGAAAGGAGTCAGAAAGAGAGGGGACAAGAGGAAAATTATTATGTAAAACCAAAAGACAAGAAAAGAAAGTAGTTAATTCTATACTTGAATGTCCAGTAGGAATAAACGATATAGATACAAATGAATTGACACTAAAGTAGAGACAACCAAGTGAGAATACTAATACAAACTATATAAGGCAGTCTATAATTTAAGTAAAATAAGTTTGAGTAAAGAACAAAAAGATGTTCTAAGCAAGGGTTTATCCTTTGCCCCTAGTAAGAAGCTTAACAAATTCAATACCTATATAGATGTACAAAAATACATTAGATCACTCACTTTAAAGAGATATTTTTCAAAGACACCTGTGGAAAAAACTATTACAGAAGAGAATATCCGCCATACAAATATGGTAAGACAGTCAGGCCTTAAAAAGAAATCAACATTCTATCCCAAGCATGAGAAAGGCCCTTTTTTGGAAACTTTTGAGATGCTAGTATTAGACGATTTAAAGAAAATGAAAGAACCTAAATTAAATCGAAATGATTACAATTTAAATAAAAAAGAAAAAGAGGCACTTGATATCTTAGAACAAAATAAAGAAATAATTATAAAACCTGCTGATAAAGGGGGAGGGATAGTCCTACTTAATAAAGAGCACTATGATAAAATCTGTAGCGAACTCATAGAAGATACTAAGATGTATAAGAAATGTGTGAGGAACCCAACCAGCTTTATAAATGGAATTAAAAAATGATTTTAACTGAAGCAAAGAACAATGGGATTTTTAAATGATAAAGAATTTGAATATCTCTTACCACAGACACCCTAAAATTCCCTTATTTATATTTTACCTAAAATTCATAAATCTATAATAGACCCACCAGGTCGACCATAGTATCAGGATAGGGTCACTAACTTCAAATTTATCACAATACGTTGATCTATAGTTACAAAATATGTGACTAAATTGGACAGTTACCCTCAAAGACTCAACAGTGTAATAAATCTTTTAGAGAATATTACATGGGATGAAAACATGTGCTGTTACCTGTGACGTGACGTCACTTTATACTGTATACGACATATAGATGGTATAAAAGCAGTAGAACAATATTTGGAAAACGATAATGAAGTAATAGTACAACATAGAAATTTTATATTAGAAAGTATTAAATTATTTTAACACATATTTATTTTTACTAATGAAGACTCTTTTATGACCAAATCTGTGGAACAGCAATGGGGACCAGGTTTGCTCCAAGCTACGCAAATCTTTTTATGGGATCCTGGGAAACAGAATTTTTAACCAATGTAGCGGCTGGAGCAAACCTGGTCTCCTTTAAAAGGTATATAGATGATATTTAATGGTATGGAGAGGAAATATATCTCTATTTGAGTCTTTTTTTAATAAAATGAATGAAAACGATTTGAACTTAAATTCACATATGAGATTAGTAAAGAAAAGATAAGATTTTTAGATCTGAAATTTTTATTGATAATGACATAATTAAAACAAAAACACACTTTAAACCAGTTGACAGTATAATTACATACACGCAAAAAGCTGCCATTACCAACTTGGAAAATAATATACCAAAAGGTCAATTATTACGCATAAGAAGAAATTGCACAAGTGAAATGGATTATTTAGATCATCCACCATCTAAAAATAAATTTACAGAAAGAGGATATAAAAGTGATGCTATTGATAAAGAGATCAGTAAAAATACAACAAATAAATAGAACAGACATCATACAAAGGTCAAAAAGAGAGAAAATAAATACAGAAAAGAAACCTTTTATACCATTGGTTACCCAATATAATAACAACTATAAGGAAGTAGAGAGGATCATAAAAAAACATTGGAATATTCTAAAATTAGATGAAAAACTAAGAGGAGTGATAGGTGAAGCTCCAAATATAGTAAACAGAAGAGCTAATAACTAAAAAACAGACTAGCACCAACAGATTTAAGAAGAAAAAGAAATATGAAAAAGGACAAAGACCTCTTGGGAGAAGATCTAAAAGGTTTTTTTCCATGTCTAGCATGCAAAGCGTGCAGGCATTCTGAGAAAAAGAAAAAATTTCCATTCGAACGTTACTGTAAGAATACGAAATAAAGTCCTTAATAAGATGTACAGATAAAAATATTATTTACCTCATCAATTGTAAATGTGGAAAACAATATATAGGAGAGTCCACAAGACCCGTCAGAGAAAGAGTGAGGGAACATATCTTATCAATAGAGAATGCTACAGAAAAAAGAAATGAAGACCTCCCTGTACCAAGACATTTTTTAGCTTGTAATAATTGCAATCTGAAACATTTTAAATACATAGCCATACATAAGTTAAACCCAGATTGGAGGGGTGGAGATGTACAAAATGAGCTTTTAAAATTGGAATATAAGTGGGATATATGAGTTAGAGACCAAACACACCCGAAAGGACTAAATATAGATTTCCACTTAACCCCCTTTCTTCATTAACTTTTAATTTTTAGCCCAGATTAAGGGGAAACTCTAACTATTAGGATTAAATAAGATAAATAAGCCTGACAGAGAAACAACAAAAACAGAGCTTCAAACACTAGAAATATCAACGGGTATAATCGACTTACATATAGCTCAGTGGAGAGAACATCACTCTCCCAACTGTAAGACCACGAGTTCGAAACCAATGTCGGTAATATATATATTTTTGAACAAATATTTATTTATGACTTCAAACAATATAAATATAATAAATTTTGATTACAGATATATATATGAAAATACTCTCTACTGTGCTATTTCTGTTAGCCCAGTGGTAAGACCACCATCCCTCAAACCAGGAGTCTATGAGTTCAATTCCCAACTAAGAATTATTATTATTATGAGTTTCAATTTTTGTGGTCATTTCTTATAAAAACATTAGAAATGCTGTTTTAAATAAACCAAGATTAGAGGGGAAGTCTAACTATTAGGATCAAATAAGGGAAATAAGTCTGGTAAAGAAACAACAAAAATAGAGCTTCAAATACTATAAATATCAACAGGTTTAATTGACTTATATATAGCTCAGTGGAGAGAACATCACTCTCCCAACTGTAAGACCACGAGTTCGATACCAATTTAGGAAACATATTTCTTTTGAAAAAAAATCCACTAACGACTTTAAAACTATTCTAATAAATAAATTTTGAAGAATAGATAATATGATTTATGTTTGCTATACTATTTTTCTGACAAGCATTTTAGGTTTCTTCGTTCCCTTCCATTATCATCGAATTGATATATTTATTTATATTTAAATCACAATTATTCAATTAAAAAAAAAAAAAAAATTTTTTTCAGACTATGGCCTATAAAATAGCAGGATAAATGAGGCTAAGAATCAAAATCGCTTGAGAAAGGCTGCAGTAGCGGCTGAAACGCGTAGCATTCACACTTTTCCAATTCTTGAGGACACATCAGTCTGGGGATATCCACTGTGAGGATACCGAGTCACTGTTAAACAGGAAGTGACGGACGACTGTGTGAGACGGACCGGCCTGGGATTTGAATCAACCACCGCTAGCGTGAGAACAAGACGCTACTAAGCAAGGGAGCGGTTGCTTTCAAAATAAAACAAAACTCTATATGGACCTAGGATAACGCTCCTACCTGCAAATTTGAAAGTAAGACTTATATGAAATTTTTAACTCATGAAGGATGACATTGAAATAATAGCTTATACCCGGTATTTGCTGAATACATGTCCTGAACTAATTATATGACTATTATCGTTCTGAATATCTTTGGGAAAGTGATTCTTGCCTTATCCTGCTAGAAGTGGACAAATAGTATATACGAAGAAACACAAGGCATTAAACTACTATAAAGATACACCACAAAACAGCACAATCACTGAAATCTATCATATCTGCCATATGGATGGTTTTTAATTAAACAACAACATTAGAACAACAACATTTGAACAAATTACACATATTTTATTTATTTATTTGATACTATATTTATATATTTATCTTTGATTTATTGCATATATTGCTCGAATGGTTCCCTTAGGTTACTGATGCAAGTGTGCCAGCGTTTTATTAAGGATTTATTATATAAACTTAAGTCAGAGTTGGCCAGTCAAATTTTGTAAATTTACAATTTGTTTCTGTATTATATTTACTTTTTATATGTTTATATCTGTTCCTCCAATAAAATTGTATATATATGTTTTTAGTATAAAATATTTTAAACTAATCTTAAGATTATTCAGTTGTCTCATAAACATTTTAATAAACCCATATTTTATAAATTTACTACCTCAAATATTTATTTACAACTTAATTAAATTTTACCACCTTCAAATTAAATCTTATCCCCTTCAATATTTATTTATATTTTAGTTTAGTTTGTATATTTTCACTTTTTAGACAATTAGTTTTGTCCTGGACACCCAGGATAATAATTAATTAGGCGCAACCTGGTTTCTGCGTTTCCCCATCATAAGAGCAAACATACCTGGCGGCCCGCAACTACACAACTTACCCGAGGTGAACTGACCACTTTGGAGGTGGAGCGGCTACCCAGCCCAAGAAAGAGCACCCACGTGGCTACAGAGCGATCGGACAAAAGCGCAGGAGACGAAACAGAGCAGCGCTGCAGCGGTAAGAACACAGTCAGTCTCCCACATAATAGAATACTGACAGGCTCAATACCACTGAGGGCTCCTGTTATGTTTGCACTCGCACCCCTCAGCGCCTAGTGAACTGTCAGTTTGCCTCCCGCCTGACATGGGGCGCTAACATACCGATAGACACCCGCAGTGTCATATAGCAGTAAGGCCCCAACACTTACTTTCTCCTGCGGGGATCCATACACCAATACAGCGTGCTATACTCAAGTGCCCCCTAATATTTATATACAAAAGAGGGGACGACATATACGCAGCAAAGTTTATTACCCTGACATACACTTTTCCCAAGGGGGATGCCTAATAAAAAATCGCACAAAACAGAGAAAACCACAGCTGTAAGACCGCTGAGCCCGATATCTTAAGCAGCTGGATAGTACCGCCCTACCCTACAAACAACCAGCATGGATGCAGACCAACTTCCCCAACCTAGCAGTGCACAAACAGCACGATAGAAGAGCATACCCAGCCCTGACTAAAAGCGATCTCCAACACTTATCATCCAAAGAGGACATACAGGGTGTCCTGCAGGAGATGCGCAGTCTCTTCGGGGACCTAAAAAAAGACATGGTTGCATTAGACCACAGGGTCACTAAGATGGAAAAGGACTATACAGCAACAGCCAAAGCAGCCCAAGATAATAGCAGAGACCTACGGCAACAACAGACCACTATGCAGCTCCTATCTGAGAAAATGGAGGACTTAGAAAATCGTAGAAACAACATAAGGGTCAGAGGTGTACGTGAATCTATCCATCTCCAGCTATCGAGGGCTATCTACAGAGCCTCTTTAGAACCATTAAAGGTACACCGGATTCTCCTGATATTGTTATGGAAAGGGCCCATAGGGCCTTAAGGCCTCGGCCCCCGCCAAAAGGCCCACCCAGAGACATAATAATTAGGTTCCTTAATTTTAAGGACAAAGAAGACATCCTCAAAAGTGCCAGAGCTAAGCAGGTCATCATGCACGCCGGCGAAGAGATTCAGCTGTTTCGGATATTTCACCAATAACGCTACAGAAGCGAAGAGAATTAGGTCATATAACCCAAACCCTCAGGATCACAAAGTGCAGTACCGCTGGGTTTCCTCGGTCTCATTAATCGCCACGCACAACAACAGATCTGCAGTTTACAGACCTGGAGGGGACCCACAAGCCTTTTACTCAGCGCTATCTATAAAGGGGGACAACTCAGAATCTACTATGCAGCAATGCAGGGGAACCACACCCAAGCCTGACTGAGGAAGACACTCTGCTAAGCCCAAACTAAGTACTGCTGTCGGACGAAAAACTGTCTGAATAATACTCCCCTGGGCTTCGACAGCACAATTAAAATTGTATCCTTTTTATTTACCGTTTACGCTACCTATTTTTACCAATGGGTCGCATATGTTTAAGATCTTACTGCTCTCCATCCGGTCTAAATGTTACAGTTTGTTATAAGATGAATGTTGAAAATACACCCATTTATGTTTATCATGTTAGGCCTGCCAGTCAGGCACACTCATGAATAGGTTTTGTTTTATACTTTTGCTCAGTTTACAGTTTACAGTGGGACATCCTACCCAAAAGGTGAGGCACTGACGCATACCAATCCTCTCCCTTCCCCCCACCCCCCTACCCCTTAGCACAACCTCCTCCCCTATTTACTTCCCGCAGAAACTCCGACCACTGGAGGAAAAACTATAACTATTTGTCTCCACTCTCCTCTTCAGCCCCTCCCACCCCACCCCACCCCCTTGTCCCCTTCCCCCCTCTCTCTCCTTAACCAGCTCAGGCTCCACAAGTCACATTACCCAACGAGCTCCCACATGTATCATTAATATTTTTGTTATTGCCGTTTTTTGTATTTAAACCTTGACGGAGGAGCTCCCCTCCGCCGAGAACAATAGTATAGTATGAAAGTTTATCTGTCCTGGGGGTTACAACCCCGATAGACACCAATTTTATTGTGTGAATTGCTTTGCTACCGTTGTTGATACTCTGTGTGCCCACTCCTCTCTTGGCGGGGGTTAACTGAGTGTATATACGAATTTTTGTGATTTTTCTGCCTCTGGTGTCGGGCAGCTAAATAAAGCACTCTCTCTTGGTTACCTCTTCTCTCCTACTTTCCTACTCTCCCTCAATCTTAATACTTTTCCCTTAAACGCTCAACCACTCTCTTCTTCCTCCTAACCTCAACCCCTTTTCTACACCCCTCCACCCCCTATTTTTTTTAATTTTTTTTTTGTGCTTGGATAACTCCTCTATAGCATGGCTAGTAAACCAAGTAGGTTCCGATCTCACTACCTCACAATGACGTCTATAAACGCAAAGGGTCTAAATAGCCCCGGTAAGCGATCAATAACTCTGAAAGACTTACAGCGCCTAAACAGTCAAATACTCTTTATACAAGAGACACACTTCCGCAGGGGTAGGGAGCCGAAATGGTCTGACAGCACATACACCACCGCATATTTTTCATCAGGAACAGAAAAAAAGGGGGGGGGGCATTTTGATACATAGAGCAGTACCTTTCCACCTAACACAAGTTGAAAGAGACACGGATGGACATTACCTATTGGTAAAGGGCTCACTTTACGACCACCCAATCACCCTTGTGTGCATATACGCCCCAAATGTAGCTCAACACCAATTTGTTAAAAAAAGCACTCAAAACACTACTTGACCACTCAAAAGGAGGGCATATTTTTATGGCCGAGACTTAAATCTCCCTATAGACCCCAGCTTGACACTTCCAATGGGGTGTCCAACATTCCCAATAAGACAGTCAAAGCCATAAAGAACTCCCTTGCGGACGTACAACTCCACGATGTATGGCGGACACTACACCCATCACAACGCGACTACACATACTACTCTGCTCCACACAACAAATACTCTCGCATAGACTACTTCTTTACAGACTCGACAGGACTGGACATGGTAGTTGATACAAATATAGGTTCCATCACTTGGTCGGACCATGCGCCGGTAACCTGCAACATAGAGTGGCCTGACATCCCAATGACAGCGTACATATGGAGACTAGATGACTCCATACACTAAACCCCCTTGGTAGTTGACGACATTTGCAGATCCTTGACGGAATATTTTTCCCTGAATGACCCATCGGGTACATCACGGTTAACCACATGGGAGGCACACAAATGTTGGTTTCGCCGGGGAATTTCTCAAACATAAGGCCAGATTAACTAGACAATATAGGGATAAACACGCAAAATCGTATGCAAGAAGGTAACGGAACTAGAAGCTGCAACACAAACGGGACATGACGTCCCAGACTGCAAAAAGCCGTCTCATAGAGGGCTAGAAAAGGAACTCAATAACCACCTATTAGCAGCTCTCCACACACGCAGGCTTAGACCAAACAAAGATATCATGAAGGGGGGCAATAAGCCTGGCAAACGCTTGCTAGTTCAATTCGTAGAACACAACTGAAAATGTATATACACTCCCTGACTTCCAAGGACGGCACTAAGATAAAGAGCACTAAGCAGATAGCGGAGTCCTTCCACACATATTATAGCAAACTATATAACTTGACAAAGGCAGCAAACACTGTGCATACAACTGAAGAACTGCATACCCAAACTGAGAACCAAATAGGGGAATAGCTATCTGACTTACATTTGCCCCGATTGCTGACCCCTGAAAGCAACAAATAAATGCCCAAATAATACTGGACGAACTGTCTAAGGCTATTAAAGACCTCCCTAAGGGGAAATGCCCAGGCCAGACGGCCTCACTCCTAGGTATTACAAGAAATTTTCTCCCGGGGTGTTAGCCCCACACATAGTTACAACTATTTAAGATCTGAGGAGATGACCCCTAAGCTGTCGGAAGCTATGTTTAGAGGCACATATCACATTATCCCCAAGCCAGGCAAGAGAACCCACCACCCCAGCAAATTTTTAGGCCCATTTCCCTACTAAATACTGATGTAAAGATATTGGCCAAAATTCCTAGCAAATCGATTAAATAACTATCTCCCAAATCTAGTTTCCCCAGACCAGTCGGATTTATACCGGCAGAGAGGGCGCGGTATAATACCACCTAGGTACTGCAACGGTCAACTTTGCGAGAGTCGAGGGGTGTGCCCATGGCCCTCTTCTCCACCGACGCGGGAGAAGGCCTTCGACCAGGTCGGCTGGCCTTTTCTGCGTCGGGTGATGGAATCAATTGAATTTTGGGGAAGCCTTTCCTGAACATGGTGTTTGCCGCTGTACTCCTCCCCTTGCGCACGCGTGAGGGTAAATGGTTCACTATCAAACTCATTCCATATAACATACGGAACAAGGGCAGGGGTGCCCCTTGGTCTCCGCTTCTCTTTGCCTATCCATAGAGGCCCTGGCACATAAAATTAGGCACAACGACAAGAGCAAGGGCATTAAGGTGGGCGATATAGAGCACAGCAGCACTTTATGCCGACGACGTTCTATATACCCCTCACGAGCATAGACTCCTCAGGTTCCAGAACTCCTTAGGGTAGCTGGACTTATATGGGCACAGTCTCAAACTTTCACCTCAATTTGGGAAAATCTGAACTATGATCATGCACCGCTCCGATGGAGGCAGGTGGACATGCTCCGAACGAAATATAGGGTCCCGATCTCGACAACAAGCCTGCGCTACCTAGGCATACATATCCCATACAAATACCAAGATCTGTTCAAGGTCAACTATCTAAAATTAATAAGAAGAGATAGTTAGAGATCTTTCATCATGGAAGAACAAACCGTTATCCCTGGCTTGGCAAAATAGGAATCATTAAGATAATATCCTGCCACGGATCTTGTATATCATGCAGGCAGTGATTACTCCACTGCCGGGAGACTACCTAGCTCACCTGCAAGGCGCACCTGGAGCAATTTGTGTGGACGGGTGTGAAACCCCGTATACCACGAAAGACCATGTATCTCCCAGGGATAGAGGGGGGTTGGGTTTCCCTGATTTGAAGGCGTACAACAGAGCTATCATACTACACACATAGTAGAATGGTCCAAAAACGAAGATAACAAAACTTGGGTTAAAATAGACAGTAAGATCTTAGGACTCAACAATGTAGGCACACTGGCGTGGACACCAGCAACACATCGCCCCAAAATATTGCACAAGTATCCTATCCTAAAAGAGATCCTTGCGGAATGGGACAAGATAGTCTCTACTTAGCGTACACATCACTTCACAGTTTTCTCCCCTACTCCCGATATTCGAAAATCCACTCCTACCATACTATACGCCTAGGGGAAAAGACACTGCTTGTCATACCCCCTTAGAGAGGGATGCTTATTTAACTTGATAGAGAACGTGAAGCTTAAATCGCAGCACCAAATGTCGGAGATAAACAACCACATCTTCTCTTCCTGGCTGAGGTATAACCAACTCCTGCATTATGTCTCACACCACAAACATAAAGAACAGCTAGCAAGAGACCCAACCCCCTTTGAACGACTCTGCATTTCCAGTGCCCCTCAAAAATGACTGATTTCCCTTACTTACAAGCTACTCACAGTCCCCCCAGACCTCCCTCTCCCCACATACACACTGACCTGGCACAAAGAACTTAACAAAGACTACGAACAAGAGGAATGGCACAAAGCATTCCGACTGGTTAAACGCTCTTCTATCTCAGCCACTGTACAGGAGATCCATCTGAAACTTCAGTGCAGATGGTATCTCACGCCAAACAAATTGCATTGTCTATACCCAACGACTAGCCCCTTGTGTTGGAGGGGCTGCGGTGGGGTGGGGACACCTCTACATATATGGTGGTCCTGCCCGAACCTGAACGGTTTCTGGGCGGCCATGTTCAGGGCAAATGTCTGATATCTTGCAAATGGGGGTTCCGGCCTCGCCGGAGGCTCTCCTTTTCTTAAAGCTCCCTAAAAACAAGAGCACACATATCCAATCCCTCTTACTAATAATGCTTACAGGAGCAAAACGACTGATACCCAAAAAATGGAAATCAGCCGACATCCCCACGATTTCGGAGTGGCGCACCTCGGTGACTGATTTGCTTGCCCTAGAAAAATTACATTACCTTAAAACAAACCAAATGGAGACCTATGAAATGATGCAAGCACAGTGGAAAGGTACTCCGATCTAACTGAGGAGATTTACAGCACCCAAGTACAAGGCTCTATGAGTCTAAACCCTGCCATAAGCAATTACTGATTGCTTGACTTTTTTTTTTTTTTTTCCTCCCCCTTCTCTTCCTCCCCCATCTTTTCTCCCCTTCTTTACCCCTTCTCTAGTTTCTTCCCTCGCTTTCCTATAGCTGACAACTTTTTCTTTGAAAAGATAGTTAAATAAGATTATAACATCAAAGGACTTTGAGGAACCAGGAATTAATCTTATCGTTGTATTGCACTTTTATTGAAAAGAAAAAATGACTTTTAAAATTTCAAGCTCTTTGGAGACATGTTGGCAATGAACAGACCTGGGGGTCGATCCGATATAAATCGTCGCCCGCAAAAGCCGGCGACGCCAATATTTGCGCGGATTTGGTATCACATATACGGCGTAACCTAGAAGTTACGCCCGTATATTTCTGCCGTCGCCGCAGTTTTTTGGGCCATAGGCAGGTATACCAAACCCGCGCAGTTGGTATTCAATATGCCGCGTAAGGACGTTACGTGGCGAAAATGGAGAAAACTTACTCCATTTTCACCTCGCCACAAAAAGCAGCCGTAAGAAGCCTTACGCTGACTATGGAGCCCCGTAACTCCCTAAACTAACTAGAAAATAAACCTAACACCTAACGCATGCGCAATGTCTATCTCCCTGTCAACCGCGATCTGCTAAAATAAACCTACACCTAACGCATGGCGCAATGTCTATCTACCTGTCAACCGCGATCCCCCCCCCCCCCGAAATCCCTAATAAAGTTATTACCCCCTAAAACCGCCGCTCCCGGACCCCGCCGCCATCTACATAAACTAACCCCCTACTGTGAGCCTCTAAAACCGCCGCCATCTACCTTATCTATCCCCTAATCTGACCCCTTACACACCGCCGCCACCTATATAAAAATTATTAACCCCTAATGTAAGCCCCTTACTCCGCCGCCATCTCTATTAAAATTATTAACCCCTAATTTAATCTACCTACCCCCCGCCGCCAGCTATATTATCTATATAACCCTAAGTATATTATAGTTAATATAGGTATTACATTATATATATTAACTATATTAACCCTAATTATATTAGGGTTAATATAGTTAATATAGTTACTATAGTATTTATATTAACTATATTAACTCTATCTAACCCTAACTAAATTTATATTAAATAATCTAATTCATTTATAAACTAAAATATTCCTATTTAAAGTCTAAATACTTACCTATAAAATAAAGCCCTAAGATAGCTACAATATAATTAGAATTACATTGTAGCTATGTTAGGGTTAGTTATATTATTTTACAGGTAAATTGTTTAGTTATTTTAACTAGGTATATAGATATTAAATAGTTATTACTATTTAATATCTACCTAGTTAAAATAATTACCCAATTACCTGTAAAATAAATCCTAACCTAAGTTACAAATACACTACACTATCAAGAAATTTAATAAACTACAAACATCTATCTAATAAATACAATTAAATAAACTAAACTAAATTACAAAAAAAAAAAAAACACTAAATTACAAAAAATAAAAAAAAGATTACAAGATATTTAAGCTAATTACACCTATTCTAAGCCCCCTAATAAAATAATAAACTGCCAAAATAAAAAAAATTCCCTGCCCTATTCTAAATTCAACAAATTTCAAAGCTCTTTACCTTACCAGCCCTTAAAATGGCCTTTTTTTGGGGCATGCCCAAAGAATTCAGCTCTTTTGCATACAACAAATACAATACCCCCCCCCCCCATTTCAACCCACCACCCACATACCCCTATTCTAAACCCACCCAAACCCCCCTTAAAAAAGCCTTACACTACCCCCCTGAAGATCTCCCTACCTTGTCTTCACCACACGACCGGGCCGAACTCCTGATCCGATCCGGGCGATGTCATCCTCCAAGCGGCAAAGAAGAATTCTTCCTCCGGCGACGTCTTCCTCCAAGCGGCAGCAAAGTCTTCATTCTTCCGGCGGCATCTTCAATCTTCTTTCTTCGCTCCGCCGCCGCGGAGCATCCATCCCGGCCGACTGCTGAACTTGGAATGAGGTACCTTTAAATGACGTCATCCAAGATGGCGTCCGCCGAATTCCGATTGGCTGATAGGATTCTATCAGCCAATCGAATTAAGTGAAAAAAATCTGATTGGCTGATTGAATCAGCCAATCAGATTCAAGTTTCAATCCGATTGGCTGATCCAATCAGCCAATCAGATTGAGCTCGCATTCTATTGGCTGTTCCGATCAGCCAATAGAATGCGAGCTCATCTGATTGGCCTGATTGGATCAGCCAATCGGATTGAACTTGAATCTGATTGGCTGATTCAATCAGCCAATCAGATTTTTTTAACTTAATTCCGAGTTGGCTGATAGAATCCTATCAGCCAATCGGAATTCGGGCGGACGCCATCTTGGATGACGTCATTTAAAGGTACCTCATTCCAAGTTCAGCAGTCGGCCGGGATGGATGCTCCGCGGCGGCGGAGCGAAGAAAGAAGATTGAAGATGCCGCCGGAAGAATGAAGACTTTGCTGCCGCTTGGAGGAAGACGTCGCCGAGGAAGAATTCTTCTTTGCCGCTTGGAGGAAGACATCGCCCGGATCGGATCAGGAGTTCGGCCCGGTGTGGTGAAGACAAGGATAGGGAGATCTTCAGGGGGGTAGTGTTAGGCTTTTTAAGGGGGGTTTGGGTGGGTTTAGAATAGGGGTATGTGGGTGGTGGGTTGTAATGGGGGGGGGGGTAGTGTATTTGTTGTATGCAAAAGAGCTGAATTCTTTGGGGCATGCCCCACAAAAGGCCCTTTTAAGGGCTGGTAAGGTAAAGAGCTTTGAAATTTGTTGAATTTAGAATAGGGCAGGGAATTTTTTTTATTTTGGGGGTTTATTATTTATTTGGGGGGCTTAGAATAGGTGTAATTAGCTTAAATATCTTGTAATCTTTTTTTATTTTTTGTAATTTAGTGTTTGTTTGTTTTTGTAATTTAGTTTTAGTTAATTTTATTGTATTTTAGATAGATGTTTGTAGTTTATTAAATTTATTGATAGTGTAGGTGTATTGTAACTTAGGTTAGGATTTATTTTACAGGTAATTGGGGTAATATTTTAACTAGGTAGATATTAAATAGTTAATAACTATTTAATATCTATTATACCTAGTTAAAATAATTAACAATTTACCTGTAAAATAAATATTAACCCTAACATAGCTACAATGTAATTATTAATTATATTGTAGCTATCTTAGGGTTTATATTATAGGTAAGTATTTAGATTTAAATAGGAATATTTTAGTTTATAAATGAATTAGATTAATTTAATATAAATTTAGTTAGGGTTAGATAGAGTTAATATAGTTAATATAAATACTATAGTAACTATATTAACTATATTAACCCTAATATAATTAGGGTTAATATAGTTAATAGATATAATGTAATACCTATATTAACTATAATATACTTAGGGTTAATATAGATAATATAGCTGGCGGCGGGGTAGGTAGATTAAATTAGGGGGTCAATCATTTTAATAGAGATGGCGGCGGTGTAAGGGGCTTACATTAGGGGTTAATAATTTTAATATAGATGGCGGCGGTGTAGGGGCTCCCTTTAGGGGGTTATAGATATAATATAGCTGGCGCGGGGTACGGGAGCGGCGGTTTAGGGGTTAATAGCTTTTTTATTGTTAGGCTAGTGAGGGGGGATAGCGGATAGAGGGTTAGACAGTGCGGGCTATGTTAGGGAGGGCGTGGTTAGACAGTGCGGGCTATGGTTAGGGAGGGCGTGTTAGACAGTGCGGGCTATGTTAGGGAGGCGTGTTTAGACAGTGCGTGGCTATGTTAGGGGAGGCGTGTTAGACAGTGCGGGGCTATGTTAGGGGAGGCGTGTTAGACGTGTCGGGCCTATGTTAGGGAGGCGTGTTAGACAGTGCGGGTGTTTTAAACTTTAGTCAGGTTTTATAGGCGCCGGCAGTTTCTAACGTGCCGCAAGTCACTGGCGACGCCAGAAATTTTGTACTTACGCAGATTTCTGGACATCGCTGGTTTGTGAGACTTACGGCACGTTAGCATCTGACGGCGACCTATATGGGATGGCTCGAGTTGCGAGCTGAAACTGCGGGCGACGCCGGTTCCCTCGCTTGCGCCGCAAACTGCGATCGATATCGGATCGCGCCCCTGGACTTTGATGTAACTAAGTCTAACCAACTTACACAAAACAGGGAGAATCTATTGCCAGATGTAACTTCATTTATTGTTAATGTTATTTATATTTGATCAATAAAGCTTGGTTTAAAAAAAAAAAAAAAAAAGTTATAAACCCCTATCCTGCCGCTCCCGGAGCCCACCGCAACTAAATAAATGTATTAACCCCTAAACCGCCAGCCCCCCACATTGCCATCAACTAAATTAACCTATTAACCCCTAAACCTAACAACCCCGCAAACTTTATATTAAATATTAACTCAATCCCTATCTTATATAAATTTTAAACTTACCTTTAGATTTAAATTAAACTATATTAAACTAATATTAACCTATTCTATTATAATAAAATTACATAAAGACTATATTCAATTAATAATTAACCTAAACCCTAACTATAATAATACAATTACATAAACTATCTTAAATTAATAATTAATCTAACCTAACTTTTATACTAAAATTAAAACTACAAATTAAATTAACTATTTATATATTTAACAAACCTAACCCTACTCAAATATTTTAAATCTACACCAAAAAAATGACTAACGGCTAGATTTAGAGTTCTGCGGGCAAAGGGGTGCGTTAGCTACGCGTGTATTCTTTCCCCCGCACCTTTTAAATACCGCTGGTATTTAGAGTTCTCTGAATGGCTGCGTTAAGCTCCAAAAAGGGAGCGTATAGCATAATTTACCGCCACTTCAACTCTAAATACCAGCGGTGCTTACGGACGCGGCCAGCTTCAAAAACATGCTCGTGCACGATTCCCCCATAGGAAACAATGGGGCAGTTTGAGCTGAAAAAAACCTAACACCTGCAAAAAAGCAGCGTTCAGCTCCTAACGCAGCCCCATTGTTTCCTATGGGGAAACACTTCCTAAGTCTGCACCTAACACCCTAACATGTACCCCGAGTCTAATCACCCCTAACCTTACATTTATTAACCCCTAATCTGCCGCCCCCGCTATCGCTGACCCCTGCATTTTATTATTAACCCCTAATCTGCCGCTCCGTACACCGCCGCAACCTACGTTATCCCTATGTACCCCTAATCTGCTGCCCCTAACACGGCGACCCCTATATTATATTTATTAACCCCTAATCTGCTGCCCCCAACGTCGCTGCCACCTTCTGTAACGTTTCACCAACCAATGTTATGATAAGTGATGTTAAAATGTATAATGATAGTTTGTAGCTATTTGTTACTACTTCATTCACATATAACTCTGTGAGGAAGTTAAACCCAAATAGCAAATATTGGGTGGATTGTGTAAACTTTAGATTGAGACACAAAATCACAATGAGTAAAGTTGTGTAACGTTTTTAGTGTATCAGCTTTAACTACTTCGGTAGTAATGTAAAGAAAACTTTCATTCAGAATCTGTGGAAATTCAAAGTGTAAGTAGCAACAGTATCGGATTAGATGAATATGAACACAGTTTGTATAAATACTTGGCTGTTGATACAATTGTTACCAAATAGTAATACTTGCGGTTGATTCCACTGCAGTGATTGACAGACAGGATCTGTGTTAGCCACCTCCGGTTCTGTTGAATTAGTAAGGTTCCACTGAGGGGGATCAGAGAGAGTTGATCCAGCTTGGTTTACCCTGTCCGCGATGTAAGCGTGAGACAGGCTCTCAGATGTTCCGACACTCGATGGAGGAGAGGAGAAGGAACCGCGCTGCGGTTAGCGTGTGACGTCACAATGCTGTGTGAATTTCTGACAGGCACACGGAACACGCTCAGAGCAGCAGGTGGATTTTTGTTTAAAACTGAATTTGGATGTTAGGAGAAAAAAGATAATGTCCCTGTTACGGTTGCCTCCAGGCTGGCTGGAAGTTGGACCGTAGAAAATATAAATTTAGTTAGGGTTAGATAGAGTTAATATAGTTAATATAAATACTATAGTAACTATATTAACTATATTAACCCTAATATAATTAGGGTTAATATAGTTAATATATATAATGTAATACCTATATTAACTATAATATACTTAGGGTTAATATAGATAATATAGCTGGCGGCGGGGTAGGTAGATTAAATTAGGGGTTAATCATTTTAATAGAGATGGCGGCGGTGTAAGGGGCTTACATTAGGGGTTAATAATTTTAATATAGATGGCGGCGGTGTTAGGGGCTCCCTTTAGGGGGTTATAGATATAATATAGCTGGCGGCGGGGTACGGGAGCGGCGGTTTAGGGGTTAATAGCTTTTTTATTGTTAGGATAGTGAGGGGGGATAGCGGATAGAGGGTTAGACAGTGCGGGCTATGTTAGGGAGGCGTGTTAGACAGTGCGGGCTATGTTAGGGAGGCGTGTTAGACAGTGCGGGCTATGTTAGGGAGGCGTGTTAGACAGTGCGGGCTATGTTAGGGAGGCGTGTTAGACAGTGCGGGCTATGTTAGGGAGGCGTGTTAGACGTGTCGGGCTATGTTAGGGAGGCGTGTTAGACAGTGCGGGTGTTTTAAACTTTAGTCAGGTTTTATAGGCGCCGGCAGTTTCTAACGTGCCGCAAGTCACTGGCGACGCCAGAAATTTGTACTTACGCAGATTTCTGGACATCGCTGGTTTGTGAGACTTACGGCACGTTAGCATCTGACGGCGACCTATATGGGATGGCTCGAGTTGCGAGCTGAAACTGCGGGCGACGCCGGTTCCCTCGCTTGCGCCGCAAACTGCGATCGATATCGGATCGCGCCCCTGGACTTTGATGTAACTAAGTCTAACCAACTTACACAAAACAGGAGAATCTATTGCCAGATGTAACTTCATTTATTGTTAATGTTATTTATATTTGATCAATAAAGCTTGGTTTAAAAAAAAAAAAAAAAAGTTATAAACCCCTATCCTGCCGCTCCCGGAGCCCACCGCAACTAAATAAATGTATTAACCCCTAAACCGCCAGCCCCCCACATTGCCATCAACTAAATTAACCTATTAACCCCTAAACCTAACAACCCGCTAACTTTATATTAAATATTAACTCATCCCTATCTTATAATAAATTTAAACTTACCTTTAGATTTAAATTAAACTATATTAAACTAATAATTAACCTATTCTATTATAATAAAATTACATAAAACTATATTCAATTAATAATTAACCTACCCTAACTATAATAATACAATTACATTAAACTATCTTAAATTAATAATTAATCTAACCTAACTTTTATACTAAAATTAAAACTACAAATTAAATTAACTATATTATATATTTAAAAACCTAACCCTACTCAAATATTTTAAATCTACACCAAAAAAATGACTAACGGCTAGATTTAGAGTTTCTGCGGGCAAAGGGGGTGCGTTAGCTACGCGAGGATTCTTTCCCCATCCGCACCTTTTAAATACCGCTGGTATTTAGAGTTCTGCTGAATGGCTGCGTTTAAGCTCCAAAAAGGGAGCGTATGAGCAAAATTATACCGCCCACTTTCAACCCTCACTCTAAATACCAGCGGTGCTTACGGACCGGCCAGCCTTCAAAACATGCCGTGCACGATACCCCCATAGGAAACAATGTGTGGGGCAGTTTGAGCTGAAAAAAAACCTAACACCTGTCCAAAAAAGCAGCGTTCAGCTCCTAACGCAGCCCCCATTGTTTTTCTATGGGGAAACACTTCCTAAGTCTGCACCTAACACCCTAACATGTACCCCGAGTCTAATCACCCCTAACCTTACATTTATATTAACCCCTAATCTGCCCGCCCCCGCTATCGCTGACCCCTGCATTTTATTATTAACCCCTAATCTGCCGCTCCGTACACCGCGCCCAACCTACGTTATCCCTATTGTACCCCTAATCTGCCTGCCCCTAACACACGGCGACCCCTATAATTATAATATTAACCCCCTATCTGCTGCCCCCAACGTCGCTGCCACCATTCTGTAAACGTTTCACCAACCATGTTATGATAAGTGAGGTTAAAAAATGCATAATGATAGTTTGTAGCTATTGTTACTACTTCATTCACATATAACTCTGTGAGGAAGTTAAACCCAAATAGCAAATATTGGGTGGATTGTGTAAACTTTAGATTGAGACACAAAATCACAATGAGGTAAAAGTTGTGTACGTTTTTAGTGTATCAGCTTTAACTACTTCGGTAGTAAGTGTAAAGAAAACTTTCATTCAGAATCTGTGGAAATTCAAAGTGTAAGTAGCAACAGTATCGGATTAGATGAATATGAACACAGTTTGTATAAATACTTGGCTGTTGATACAATTGTTACCCAAATAGTAATACTTGCGGTTGATTTCCACTGCAGTGATTGACAGACAGGATCTGTGTTAGCCACCTCCGGTTCTGTTGAATTAGTAAGGTTCCACTGAGGGGGATCAGAGAGAGTTGATCCAGCTTGGTTTACCCTGTCCGCGATGTAAGCGTGAGACAGGCTCTCAGATGTTCCGACACTCGATGGAGGAGAGGAGAAGGAACCGCGCTGCGGTTAGCGTGTGACGTCACAATGCTGTGTGAATTTCTGACAGGCACACGGAACACGCTCAGAGCAGCAGGTGGATTTTTGTTTAAAACTGAATTTGGATGTTAGGAGAAAAAAGATAATGTCCCTGTTACGGTTGCCTCCAGGCTGGCTGGAAGTTGGACCGTAGAAAAGGATGCTCCTAGCGCTCACCAAAGGAGCAGCAGCACCGTAGACTCTATAACTGCTGCGTAGCCACCATAAGTAATGCAGACTCTATGAACCACCGCTGCTGGGCTGGTATCTCGCCGTCTGCTCTGCGCCCTGGACCTATGACCAGGCTCCAGTAGGTGAACCTCTTCCTTCTGTAGCAATCCCTGTAGCTAAGGGAGTATGAAGAGCATAGCAATCCCTGTAGTGATTATAAGCTGTATCCTACAAACAGTGAGTCAAAGCTTCAAGTTAGAGGGTCAACATAGGTCTGATGTGCTGGAGCACACAGCCTGCTTTTTATTGAGGTTACATGCAAACAGGACACTCTCAGGGGGAGGCATAAAATCCCCCATCACACATTTGATATTAGATAGAGAGACACTCCCTTTGACAGGCCACAACATTACTTCAGCAGATAACATTTTACACACAATAAAACAATGCAGTCCACCTTATCACTACTAGAAGTCTGATTAGACAATGGGAATGTTTTATCACTAAACTTAATTAGAGCTGATCCCAGCAAACTTGTATTTAGAATGCTTCTTGAAGCTGAACAAAGTTATCTCTGTAGTTCTGACCGAAGGGTCTGTCACATAGCACTTAATGGCACACAATGAAACTGAACCAAGTGGGAGAAAGCCAGGGACAAGTCATTTCACAGGTCTGGGGACATAGTCTTAAAGGGGCATTGTTCACCAAAGTCACAATATGTCCCCAGACGGTTCTTAAAGGGCCATACACACCCAATAAAAGTCAATATGTCCTCAGGGGCACAATCTTCCAGGGGCCATAGTCATGTGGAAGGAGGCTGGCAAATAGGCTTCTCCAAAATCCAGGGAAGCAGGGCAATTTTCCATTTAAAGGGCCAGTTACAAATAGCAGTTTGTAACAGTCCCATATGAAGTTAGATGGTTTAGGTTGATTTGATGTGTTCAGATGATGTGATGAAGTAAAGTTTTTTGGAATAGTTATAATTCAGGATGGATAGAGGGAAACACAAGCTTCACTAGCTAACTATCCCTATACACTATAATAATCAAGCAGGGAAGCAAGGAAGAGGAGTTCCCTTTATAGACTTAAACAGGAAGTTGGATTTCAGTAATTTAAAGGAACAGCAGAACGTGACAGATCCCCCCTCTCAAGATCCCCTGGAAGCAGGACCAGGACCCGGTTTCAATGGGTACTTGGCATGATAAGAGGCCAATAAACGTGGGGCATGTAAATCATGCGCTGGAACCCATGAATCTTCGGAAGTTTCATAACCTCTCCAATGCACTAGATACTCAAGCTTACGATTGCGAATACGGGAATCTAGAAGTTTGCCCACTTCGTATTCTTGTTGATCATCCACTAGTGAGAGTGACTCAGTAGGAGATGGCAATTGAGTGTCCGGATCGCCCCTGTACGGTTTCAACAACGAGACGTGAAAAGAAGGATGGATATGCAGGTCTTCTGGCAATTGGAGACGAACTGCATTATCATTGATGACTTTGGAGATGGGAAAGGGTCCCAAACATTGAGAGGCTAATTTCTTACAGGGTACTGACATTTTAATGTTCTTCGTAGACAACCAGACCAAATCCCCTTCTTCATAAGCAGGAGGTGTAGAGTGTTTGGCATCAAAATATTTCTTCTGGGTTGTTTTAGCAATATACAATTGATCCTGAAGAGTGTCAAGAGTACTCTTGAGTGTCATAGAGTAATCCTGAGCAGCAGGAGAGTTGGAGGAAGTGGTGGGATTTGGAAAAGTGACAGGGTGGTATCCATAGGTTGCATGGAACGGGGATTGTTTAATAGAATCATTCACAGAATTATTATAAGCGAACTCAGCCAGTGGGAGCCATTCAGACCAATCATCTTGTGAGTTACTAATATAACACCTAAGATATTGCTCTAGAGTCTGATTTAGACGTTCGGTTAGACCATTTGACTGGGGATGGTAGGTTGTGGAAAACCTGTTTGAGATTTTGAGTTGGTGACATAAATTCCGCCAGAATCTTGAAGTAAATTGTGTTCCCCTATCCGTTACTATAGAGGAGGGAAGACCATGTAATTTCACGATATTCGATAAAAAGATTTTTGCAGTTGTTGTTGCATTTGGGACTTGTTTTAATGGTACAAAATGTGCCAATTTAGTCAGATGATCTATAACTACTAAGATGGCAGTATATCCATTGGATGTAGGTAGATCAACAATGAAGTCCATACCTATGATGCTCCAAGGTTTTATAGGTACTGGTAACGGAGTTAATAGACCACTAGGTTTAGTATGTAGTTTTTTCTTGGTAGCACAAGTGAGACAGGAATTTATGTAGTGATAAATATCTTTTTTCATAGATGGCCACCAAAATTGTCTTTTTATAAGTTCTGTAGTACGAGTTATGCCCGGATGGCCGGCCATAGGAGAATCATGATGATTTTGTATGATTTGATTCAGTATAGTTGGTGGAATGTATGTTAAATTTTGATATGTGAATAACCCTGTTGTGGCATCCTTTATACAGTGGTTGGGTATTGATGAATCTGATTGGAGAGCCACTAAAATATCGGATTGAAGCGTAGTTAAGGCACAAATAAGCTAGTAGGAGGTATGATAAACACTTTTTCCATATTTTCGGAAGTGGGTTCTGTAGTTCTTGAGAGAGCATCAGCTCTAACATTAGTATTTCCTGGTCTATAGGTTAATACAAAATGAAACCTGTCGAGAAATAAGGCCCAACGTACCTGCCTAGAAGTCAAGGTTTTACTTTTCTTCAAATATTGGAGATTCTTGTGATCTGTAAATATTGTAAAAGGGGTTGAACAACCTTCTAGCAGATGTCTCCATTGTTCAAGTGCTACCTTAACAGCTAGCAACTCTTTGTCCCCTATTGAGTAGTTCTTCTCTGCTGGGGTTAACAAACGTGAATAATAAGCAATAGGACGTTCCTCTTTGGTTTCTTGATTGGTTTGAGACAAGACTGCACCAATCCCGGTATTGGATGCATCTACCTCCAGAGTGTATGGAAGGGATGGATTGGGCAGTTGTAAAAATGGAGCAGATGTATATTTCCTCTTTAATGTTTGGAAGGTGTTTTCTGCTTCGGAATTCCATTGAAACTTGCTTTTCCTAGTTAATCGAGTAAGTGGTTGTACTGTGCTGGAGTAGTGATCAATAAACTTTCTATAAAAATTGGAAAATCCAAGGAATCTCTGTAAGGATTTTACATTGGTTGGAGTAGGCCAGTTGAGTATAGAAGTGATCTTTTCTGGATCCATTTGGATTCCAGTTGGTGAAATAATGTAACCAAGGAATTTGATAGTGTTTTGATGAAAATAGCATTTCTCCATCTTAGCGTAAAGATGATGTTCCCGCAAAGTAGATAGTACCCACCTCACATGTTTTTGATGTTCCGACAAATTCTTAGAGTAAATGAGGATGTTGTCGAGGTATACGATAACACATATATCTATAAGATCTTTAAATATCTAATTTATGAAGAATTGAAAGGTGGCGGGAGCGTTAGTGAGGCCGAAAGGCATAACATTATACTGATATAATCCGTAACGGGTTTTAAATGCTGTTTTCCACTCATCACCAGGTCTCATTCGGATGAGATTGTAAGCCCCTTTCAGGTCCAATTTAGTGTAAATGGTGGCCCCAGCTAGACGTTCTAACAACTCTGGTATTAGAGGAAGTGGATAGCGATTTTTTATAGTTATTGCGTTTAATGCTCTGTAGTCGATAATGGGGCGTAGGGTTCCGTCTTTGTTGGTAACGAAAATGATGGCAGAAGCAATTGGAGATGATGATGGTGAAATAAAACCTTTTCTGAGATTTTCATCGAGGTATTCACGTAGATGTTGTAGTTCCTTTTGTGATAAAGGAAAAATGCGGTTAGTTGGCAGTATAGCGTCTTCCTTGAGATCAATAGGGCAATCGAAGGATCGATGAGGTGGAAGGTTTTCTGCACTTTTAAGATTGAAAACATCAGAAAAATCACTGTATTGTTTTGGTAATAATGGATCTAAATGATTAATTGAAACATATGGAAAACATATTTGTGAACAGAATGTGGAATCAAAGGTGAGTGTACAATTATGCCAGTTAATAACTGGGTTATGTTTCTGTAACCAAGGGAAACCGAGTATGATTGGGTGTAAAGAACTAGGTATTATATCATAAGTGATGAATTCTTTGTGACCTGTGTTGGTTAAAGTGAGTATTGGAACAGTATGGTGTGTGATGGGTCCTTTGAGATATTGAGACCCATCAATAACTCTCACAAATACAGGGATTGCTTTCTTCACACAGGGTATTTTATTTTTTGTAACAATTGATTGATCAATAAAGTTGCCATAAGCTCCGGAATCAATTGTGGCTTGTTCCTGGATCTGCAACTGGTCCCACTGCAATGATAGAGTTAGAGTTAGATGAGTACGTGATTCATGAGTTTCAGAGATAAATAATGATTTTATCTTACCCTTTCTAGGTCTGTTTAGTAGAGGGCAAGTAGCAACATCATGTTCTCTGTTTCCACAGTACATGCATAGATTTGTCTGTTTTCTTCTTAATTTTTCTTCTATCGATAGTGGACCTCTTATGGTTCCGATTTCCATAGGTACTACTGTTGTAGCGGGTTTTTCATGAGTTGTTGAGTAATGTTTCCTAGGGTTAGAGTCAGATTGGAATTTTTCATGTCTTCGTTCTCTATATCTTCTGTCTATACAGATACTCAACTTGATAAGTCCCTCTAAAGTCTCAGGAAGCTCAACCCTTGACAGCTCATCTTTTACATATTCAGAGAGTCCTAAACGGAACTGATTTTTAAGAGAGATAGAGTTCCATTGTGAATCAGTACTCCATAGCTGAAATTCAGCTATGTAGTCCTCGACGGCTCTTTTGCACTGTCTGAGGGAACGCAGACGAGTTTCTGCGGCTTGCTGTTTGTTTATATCTTCGTAGAGAACTGCCATAGCATGGAAGAAATTTTCTAAGGAACTTAATATTGGGTCATCAGATTCAAAAAATCTGTTAGCCCAAGCCCTAGATTCTCCACTTAAATACAAAATGGTGGTGCAGACCTTTATTTTGTCATTACAGTAAGTCCTGGGTTTCATTGCAAATAGTAACAAACAAGAGTTTCTAAACTCACGAAACTTGGCTCTGTCACCCGAAAAGGGAGTAGGAGGGTTGACCTGAGGCTCAGGCCTTTCATTTGCTTTCTGAGTTATTAACTCATTTAGTGCTCTTTTTAAAGTGGAGTTTTCGCTTTGTACTTCTCTTAAACCTTGTGCCAGTAAGTCCATCTTTTGATTAATTGTGGTTATTTCATTACTCATGGCTACTGGGTCCATGTTCATTGGTATCAGTTTTTTTTTTTTTTTAAACTTCTTTTTATTGAGAAAAGTAGTACATACATAATGAGAGCTCATGTACATCAAGCAAATATTGTCAACATAATCAAGAAAAAGATTTACAACATATAGTTTCACAATGGCAGCATTGTAGTGACACGTGTTACAATAATCTTGTTATACTGAGTCTAACATAAGAAATATGTAGCTTTGTAGCTCTCATTCTAGCTAAGACTGCGAGGAAGTCTGGTTAAATGATACAATATATGTAGTGAAACATTACCAGATCACTAGTAGAGACGTGACTTAAATACATCCTCTCACAGTTTTTAGACTGATTTTCTCATTTTTAACTATTGAAAACCAAACAAACCTTTACAACAACAACAAAAACTACACACCACATACAACAACAAAACATACAACAACAACAAAAAAAAAAAGAAAAATACACATAACATGAACCCTATAACAGGATAGTCTGTTGGTGGTAATAAATAGGTTGATTTATATTATTATGTTCAAGTTGAGGCCTGAGTTAGTCTTAAGCCAAGCCAAATGAGTTGATGTCAGGTTTAATATAATAGGCACAAACTGAGGATAGATTAGGCAGGGATTGCCAATGCTGGATTATTTTATATTATCAGTGTACACTTATGCATTATCGAAAAGGTCTTTCCAATATTGGTCTGGCATAAATAAGTGCAGCACATGGGGGCTACTCATTCTACAGGGCAGTTCTAGGGAAAGCTGAGCAGATCATAAAGAATCTATTGATATATGCAGAGTTAGCATAATATGAACTTTTGTCAAATAAAAATATGCACATGAGTAAATAAGAGAATCCTTGCTGTCTCTCTGCTAAGTTAAATACAATTATATATTTTTAAAAAAGAAAAACAGATGTTGCAGTAATATAGGGATTGTGCAGCTTAAAATAGTAGCGGTTGAACAGTACACATTCTATAGATAGTGACACTTCATTGTAGTAGATAGTATGTTAGAGCACCATTGCCATTTAATACTCGGCAAGAAATACATTTTTAAAGTTGCATGAGAACCAGAGCTAGTAAAAATAAAGTTAACATCAAGTAAAAACAGGGCTTAAAACAGTAAACAACCAGCAGTTTAACCCACATGCTTTTTCTCTCTTTTTTTTTTTCTCCCCTGCTTTTTTCTTCGGTTGCGTGCATTCTCTTATAGTCCCCAAAAGACAACCAATAGCATACACACACATGTAAACAGAACTAGTCCTTAGAGCCATATTAAACAAACTTTACTCTTTTATAGCATGTCTGTAAAGAGGCGTCAGTCCAAATATCCAGAAAGACAATTCAGGCAGGATCTACATGCTTTATCCTACTCCCTCCCTTGCTAGAGCCGTGGTATCAGTTTTTTATAGGCTTGATTATTCTGTAACGTTTCACCAACCAATGTTATGATAAGTGATGTTAAAATGTATAATGATAGTTTGTAGCTATTTGTTACTACTTCATTCACATATAACTTTGTGAGGAAGTTAAACCCAAATAGCAAATATTGGGTGGATTGTGTAAACTTTAGATTGAGACACAAAATCACAATGAGTAAAGTTGTGTAACGTTTTTAGTGTATCAGCTTTAACTACTTCGGTAGTAATGTAAAGAAAACTCTCATTCAGAATCTGTGGAAATTCAAAGTGTAAGTAGCAACAGTATCGGATTAGATGAATATGAACACAGTTTGTATAAATACTTGGCTGTTGATACAATTGTTACCAAATAGTAATACTTGCGGTTGATTCCACTGCAGTGATTGACAGACAGGATCTGTGTTAGCCACCTCCGGTTCTGTTGAATTAGTAAGGTTCCACTGAGGGGGATCAGAGAGAGTTGATCCAGCTTGGTTTACCCTGTCCGCGATGTAAGCGTGAGACAGGCTCTCAGATGTTCCGACACTCGAAGGAGGAGAGGAGAAGGAACCGCGCTGCGGTTAGCGTGTGATGTCACGATGCTGTGAATTTCTGACAGGCACACGGAACACGCTCAGAGCAGCAGGTGGATTTTTGATTAAAACTGAATTTGGATGTTAGGAGAAAAAAGATAATGTCCCATATGAAGTTAGATGGTTTAGGTTGATTTGATGTGTTCAGATGATGTGATGAAGTAAAGTTTTTTGGAATAGTTATAATCCAGGATAGAGGGAAACACAAGCTTCACTAGCTAACTATCCCTATACACTATAATAATCAAGCAGGGAAGCAAGGAAGAGGAGTTTCCTTTATAGACTTAAACAGGAAGTTGGATTTCAGTAATTTAAAGGAACAGCAGAACGTGACACCTACCTACAATTATTAACCCCTAATCTGCCGACCGGACCTCACCGCTACTATAATAAAGTTATTAACCCCTAATCCGCCTCACTCCCGCCTCAAAAACCCTATAATAAATAGTATTAACCCCTAAAGCTAAGTCTAACCCTAACACCCCCCTAAATTAAATATAATTTAAATCTAACGAAATAAAATAAATCTTATTAAATAAATTATTCCTATTTAAAGCTAAATACTTACCTGTAAAATAAACCCTAATATAGCTACAATATAAATAATAATTATATTGTAGCTATTTTAGGATTAATATTTATTTTACAGGCAACTTTGTATTTATTTTAACCAGGTACAATAGCTATTGAATAGTTAATAACTATTTAATAGTTACCTAGTTAAAATAATTACAAAATTACCTGTAAAATAAATCCTAAATTACAATTAAACCTAACACTACACTATCAATAAATAAATTAAATAAACTACCTACAATTATCTACAATTATATCAACTAAACTAAATTACAAAAAAAAAGAAACACTAAATTACAAAAAAACAAACACTAAATTACAAAAAATAAAAAAAGATTACAAGAATTTTAAACTAATTACACCTACTTTAAGCCCCCGAAAAAAATAACAAAGCCCCCCAAAATAAAAAAATGCCCTACCCTATTCTAAAATAAAAGGTGTAAAGCTCTTTTACCTTACCAGCCCTTAAAAGGGCCTTTTGCGGGGCATGCCCCAAAGTAAACAGCTCTTTTGCCTGTAAAAAAAAACATACCATGCCCCCCCCAACATTACAACCCACCACCCACATACCCCTAATCTAACCCAAACCCCCCTTAAATAAACCTAACACTAAGCCCCTGAAGATCTCCTTACCTTGTCTTCACCACGCAGGGTATCACCGATCCGTCCAGAAGAGGGTCCGAAGTCTTCATCCTATACGGCAAGAAGAGCTCCTCCAGAGGGTCCAAAGTCTTCATCCAATCCGGGCAGAAGAGGACATCCGGACCGGCAGACATCTTCATCCAGGCGGCATCTTCTATCTTCTTCCATCCGGCGTGGAGCGGGACCATCTTCAAGCAGCCGACGCGGAGCCATCCTTCTTCACCGACGGACTAACAATGAATTAAGGTTCCTTTAAGGGACGTCATCCAAGATGGCATCCCTCGAATTCCGATTGGCTGATAGGATTCTATCAGCCAATCAGAATTAAGGTAGGAAAAATCTGATTGGCTGATTGAATCGGCCAATCAGATTCAAGTTCAATCCGATTGGCTGATCGGATGGATGAAGATAGAAGATGTCGCTTGGATGAAGATGTTTGCCGGTCCGGATGTCCTCTTCTTGCCGGATAGGATGAAGACTTCGGACCCTCTTCTGGACCTCTTCTTGCCGGATAGGATGAAGACTTCGGACCCTCTTCTGAACCTCTTCTTTCCGGATAGGATGAAGACTTCGGAGCCTCTTCTGGACGGATCGGTGATATCCGGCATGGTGAAGATAAGGTAGGGAGATCTTCAGGGGCTTAGTGTTAGGTTTTTTTTAGGGGGATTTGGGTTAGATTAGGGGTATGTGGGTGGTGGGTTGTAATGTTGGGGGGCATTGTATGTTTTTTTACAGGCAAAAGAGCTGTTTTCTTTGGGGCATGCCCCGCAAAAGGCCCTTTTAAGGGCTGGTAAGGTAACAGAGCTGTAAACTTTTTATTTTAGAATAGGATAGGGCATTTTTTTTATTTTGGGGGGCTTTGTTATTTTTTTAGGGGGCTTAGAGTAGGTGTAATAAGTTTAAAATTCTTGTAATCTTTTTTTATTTTTTGTAATTTAGTGTTAGTTTTTTTTTAATTTTGTGTTTTTTTTTGTAATTTAGTTTAGTTTATTTAATTGTAGATAATTGTAGGTAGTTTATTTAATTAATGTATTGATAGTGTAGTGTTAGGTTTAATTGTAACTTAGGTTAGGATTTATTTTACTGGTAATTTTGTAATTATTTTAACTAGGTAGCTATTAAATAGTTATTAACTATTTAATAGCTATTGTACCTGGTTAAAATAAATACAAAGTTGCCTGTAAAATAAATATTAATCCTAAAATAGCTACAATGTAGTTATTATTTATATTGTAGCTATATTAGGGTTTATTTTACAGGTAAGTATTTAGATTTAAATAGGATTAATTTATTTAATAAGATTTATTTTTTTTCGTTAAATTTAAATTATATTTAACTTAGGGGGGTGTTAGGGTTAGACTTAGCTTTAGGGGTTAATACATTTATTATAGTAGCGGTGAGGTCCGGTTGGCAGATTAGGGGTTAATATTGGAAGTTAGGGAGGGCAGATTAGGGGTTAATACTATTTATTATAGGGTTTTTGAGGCGGGAGTGAGGCGGTTTAGGGGTTAATATATTTATTATAGTGGCGGCGATGTCCGGTCGGCAGATTAGGGGTTAATAAGTGTAGGTAGGTAGCGGCGACATTGGGGGGGCAGATTAGGGGGTAATAAATATAATATAGGGGTCGGCGATGTTAGGGGCAGCAGATTAGGGGTACATAGGGATAATGTAGGTTGCGGCGGTGTGCAGTCGGCAGATTAGGGGTTAAAAATTATTATTAGAGTGGCGGCGATGTGGGGGGACCTCGGTTTAGGGGTACATAGGTAGTTTATGGGTGTTAGTGTACTTTAGAGCACAGTAGTTAAGAGCTTTATGAACCGAGTTAGCCCATAAAGCTCTTAACTCCTGACTTTTTTCTGTGGCTGGAGTTGTTAGAGTTCTAACGCTCACTTCAGCCAAGACTCTAAATACCAGCGTTAGAAAGATCCCATTGAAAAGATAGGATACGCAATTGACGTAAGGGGATCTGCGGTATGGAAAAGTCGCGGCTGGAAAGTGAGCGTTAGACCCTATCCTGGCTGACTCTAAATACCAGTGGGCAGCCAAAACCAGCGTTAGGACCCCCTAACGCTGGTTTGGACGGCTAACGCAGAACTCTAAATCTATTCGGGTATGTTTAGAAAGTCCATTTAATGGCAAGAAAAACGGTATTTAATATGTATGGGTACAGTAAATGAGTAAGAGGAAATTTACAGCTAAACACAAACACCACAGAAATTTAAAAATAGCCCTGGTCCTTCAGGGAAAGAAATTGAAAAATGGCCTTGTCCTTAAGGGGTTAATATTATCCCATATCTTAAAAATCTTTTTAATCATTACTTTATGTCAGGGTTTTTTCCCTGTTTTGTTTACCTTGTGCTGCTGGAAGCCATTTTACTCACCTCTCTTGCTGACTCTGGTGCATACTGTGTGATGCTGCTCATTTCCTGCACTTCCTTTTATGGCCAGACTGGTGTACATCATCGTGTGAGACAGGATGCAGTCTCAGAATTGTGATGTCAATTATTTAAAGGGCCTCTGTTCAGTATGCTTTGCCCTTGCATTGTCTCAGACCTGTTTGTGAGAGCTCCTGTGTATTACCTGGCTGTCTGACGTTCCTCCTGGTTCCTGATCCCTGGCTTGTTCCTGACTCTGCTGTTCTCCTTGTTCCTGATTCCGGCTCGTCTGACTACTCGCTTTGGCTCCTGACTCGGCTCGTCTGACTTTTCGCTTTGGCTCCTGACTCGGCTCGTCTGACTACCAGCTCTGGTTTTGATTCCTGACTTGTTATTTGACTTGTGGACTTTTTATTATTTTTTGCTATTAATGAAGGTGTGATTATTTTTGCACTTCTCGTCTCACTCTGATTCCTGGCACCCTGACATTACGCAAGGGCCAAGCATACTGAACAGAGGCCCTTTAAATAATAAGTCATGACATCACAATTCTGAGACTGCATCCTGGTTCACACGGATGATGTACACCAGTCTGGCCATAAAAGGAAGTGCAGAAAATGAGCAGCATCACACAGTATGCACCAGAGTCAGCAAGAGAGGTGAGTAAAATGGCTGCCAGCAGCACATGGCAAACAAAACAGGGAAAAAACCCTGACAGTAAACGGAAGACCTCACAGGCAAAAATTGAAGCAAGCTCCTGAGCGGTCCGTTCCGCTTGCTATTGAGGCCATTGATGGCAGGCCCCTTCAGCACGCACTCGTTACTCACGAAACTGCTCCGTTATCCATGGCTGTTGGGGCTCTCCATTTTGAAACCCTCCATTTCCATGTGATAAACTCTTCGCATTTTCCGGTTGTTCTGGGTTATCCCTGGCTTCAAAAGCACAATCCCAGTCTCGACTGGCACAGGTCCGAAATTTTGTTGTGGTCTCCGCAATGTATTTCCACTTGTCTTCAGAAACCAGTTAAAGTCTTGTGCACTTCTTTGGTATCTCAATTGCCAGAGGAGTACCGAAAATTCCTAGACGACTTTGACAAGGTGCATGCCAGTACGTTGCCTCCTCACCGGTCTTACGATTGTGCCATAGATCTGCAACCCAGAGCCATTCCTCCTTGGGGCCGGGGTTTACCCTCTGTCTGTTGCAGAGAATTGTGCTATGGAGGAGTATGTTGCCGATGCTCTGTTGCGGGGGATCATCCGCAAATCCTGTGGCCTACGCTCTTGACCTTCCTCCTGCAATGCGCATCTCCAATGTTTTTTATGTCTCCCTCTTGAAACCATTGGTTTGTAATCGGTTTACCACTGTGTTGCTACGTCCCCGTCCTATCTTTTTTGACAACCATGAGGAGTATGAGGTTAGCAGCATTATTGACTCTTGTATGTCCAGGGGCCGTGTACAGTATTTGGTTCACTGGAGGGGCTACGGTCTGGAGGAGCGTTCATGGACTCCCTCCTCTGATGTTCATGCTCCCGCCCTCCTCCGTGCCTTCCATGCCCGTTTCCCCAATAAACCTTTTGTCCTCCCGTGGGGGAGGGGTCGTTGAGGGGAGGGTACTGTCAGGTTTTTTTCCCCTGTTTTGTTTACCATGTGCTGCTGGCAGCCATTTTACTCACCTCTCTTGCTGACTCTGGTGCATACTGTGTGATGCTGCTCATTTCCTGCACTTCCTTTTATGCCCAGACTGGTGTACATCATCCGTGTGAGACAGGATGCAGTCTCAGAATTGTGATGTCATCACTTATTATTTAAAGGGCCTCTGTTCAGTATGCTTTGCCCTTGCGTTGTCTCAGACCTGTTTGTGAGAGCTCCTGTGTATTACCTGGCTGTCTGACGTCCCTCCTGGTTGCTGATCCCTGGCTTGTTCCTGACTCTGCTGTTCTCCTTGTTCCTCATTCCGGCTCATCTGACTACTCGCTTTGACTCCTGACTCAGCTCGTCTGAATTTTCGCTTTGGATCCTGACTCGGCTCGTCTGACTACCAGCTCTGGTTTTGATTCCTGGCTTGTTATTTGACTTGTGGACTTTTTATTATTTTTTGCTATTAATAAAGGTGTGATTATTTTTGCACTTCTCGTCTCAGTCTGATTCCTGGCACCCTGACACTTTATAAATAAATCACCATGTTCGGACGCCTTCTCTGCATCCTGGACCACTTTGATCTTAAAGAAACGTAAAAATCCTCTTGAAATGGGTTCCTACAGACCAATAGCCCTATTAAATTCTGATTATAAAATCTTAACTATTTTTGCCAACAGACTCCAGAGCCCTTTAAACCAAATAATTCATTATGATCAGGTTGCTTTTCTTAAAGGCAGAAATGCTTCTGCTAAGATTAGATAATTATTTATTACAATAGATTACTGTCTGTTAAAGGAAGATGTGTCTACTGCATCATTTAAAAGGTTCAAGGATGTGGCTGTTGTTTCACTGGATGCAGAGAAGGCGTTCGACACAATCACATATTCTTTTCTTTGAAAAGATTTGGTTTGCATGGGCTTTTTTTGCACTTTGTGAAGAATATTTATCACATCTCTAAAACAGCTTTGTTAATTAATGGTCAACTGACAAAAATAAATACTCTCAAACAAGGGACTAGACAGGGCTGTCAGCTTTTATCTCTCCTATTTATTACAGCCATACTTTAGCTATCCGGTAGAGAATTGAAGGTATTAAGATTTGTAAAAAAAGAAATTAAGGTTGCCCTCTATGCGGAGAATTTATATTTCTAATCTTTACAAGAGATGGAAATTTTTAGTTCTTTTTCTGGTTATAAAGTAAATAAATAAAAATCATACATTTTCTGGCTTAAGGAACAACATCTCTCTACAGTATCTACACCATTTAAAGTTGCAACACATTTTATTTACTTATCTTGGTATTAACATTTTGCGAGATCCGTGTACCTGGTATACCTTAAATATTACAAAAATACTCTGTAAGGTCAAAGAAGATCTGCCCCATTGGCATAATTTGCCGCTAAACATCTCAGGAAGGGTTGCCATCTTTAAAATGATCTCTTTCCCTAGGATTCTTTATGTAATTCAGAACAGTCCTATAATTCTTAAGAAAAAAGATCTCTGCAAGTTTTATTCATCACTATCATAGTTTATATGGCAATTAGAATTTCTAGAAAAGATTATTCTTGGGAAAAGAACATGGCGGTTTAGCACTTCTCGATCTGGAACTATATAGCTTAATTTCTTTGGCGAAATTTGTTTTAGGATGGCTTCGGAATTCAAACTATTTTTCTCAGTTAGAACTTGAAGAAAATGTATTATACCCATATTCACCTATAGCCATTCTTCACTGTAATCTTAAAACAATTCCTAGATCAGTTAAAAAATCTAACCTAGATATAATTTATAATAAGATATGTGCAAAATGGGTCTTAATTTTGCAATTTCTAATTATCAGATTACCACGGGGACCCCTGAATTTACCCCAGGACATTACACAAAGGTATTCCAAAAATGGGCCTGTTTGGGGCTTTTCAAGTTAGTACAATTTGTAGACATTTTTTAATTTAAATATAGTCAAATCTTTTTCTGATCTGAAAGAACAGTATCTATTAGATAATAAGGATTTCTTTTGCCTATCTTCAGATAAGACACTATGGGGTCAATTTATGAAGCAGCAGATACTGCTTCCGACCCACTCCGCTTCAGTTAAGTTAAGAAACAATGGCCCTAAGAGGTGGAGGACAGCAATCAGCCCATTCAAATACAATCGGGTATTGCACCACCTGTCGGCATTTATCGATGTGAGGCGGACATGATTCACTATAGCGGATCATGTCTGTCCACACCATGATTAATTTACCCCCTGATCCTTAATTTCACTACCCTACATGGGTGGAACAGGACCTGGGCAAAATTAGATTCCTGGATTAAATTAGTTCAGCATAACCTTTTCTCTATCTCTCCCTGGTACAGATTGTTATTGGGACTTAGAGGAGATGAAAATGTAACTTATATTTTCAATAAGTGGCAACTTCTACTTGTAAATCTCCATACTCATGACATAAAGCATTCTATAAATAGGGTATGTGAAACCACATTATCGGCTTCCTGGAGAGAATCACATCTTAAACTTTTGTACATGACCTATTACCCTCCTAATAAGGGAAATAAGTGGTACAATTTAGATTTTAATAAATGCCCTAAGATATAACAGCTGTGGCTAAAGTTAGAATACAGGATCAATACGGTCCTAAAGATATCTCCTTTTACATTTTCCAAGCACAACATAGTCCTCCTCTCCTCCTATAATATAGACTTGCCCAATAATAAACTTATTAACTCTTTTATATTGTGCATAAGAAGCCTCATCTTCCACAAGTGGAAAGATAAGGCAATACCTAAATTTACAGAAATAATGAGTTTTAGCAAAAAGCAATGTATTATTGAACAGAGAGATACTGATATCAACTTAGAGCTCGCTTCCATTGAGTCGTTAAAAATGGAGCCGTAAGCTACCGAAGCGGCCGACAGCTAAAAGTAATTTACGGCTTCATTTTAGTACCAGGTTTCCATTGAAAAGATTAGCGTGTTGTGCGCAGTCGCTCTTTTCGGCCGTACGTAAGTTTGCGCTGCCACCCGATGTCGGATTCGATGAAAAGCGCACCAGCGTAACCTGACCTCTGTCTATAAGAATAACGGTTTGCGTCTGCGCTCTTTAATTGTGATTGCCTCTAGAGAGAAAGACACGGGAGCTAGTTGCGCTGGTAGAAGTTTGGTGGTTTGGATATTTTTTTGAGAGTTAGTGGATAATTGGAGATTTGTTTTTCATATATTCTTATTGTAGGCCTCATATAATATTAGGAACACACACACATCCATACATTAGTTAATTAACACAAATTAGTTTATATACACAAACACACACACACACTTTTATTTTATACAAACACATTCACATATTTTATTTCATTAACCCCCATATCCCCATCTTCCTTTATTACTCCTTTCATTAACCCCCTTATCCCACTTCCCATCCCCCCTTTAACTACCCTTCCCTTCTCCACTATATAACTTTATTTTACTTTTTTTTCGATTTATACATTTTGCCCATCCTTTTTTTTTTTACATCCCATTTTTTTTCCAGCTGACTATATAGCCTGTCCCTTTCTTCATTTGCATCCCTTATTATTTTTCTTTAATTTTGTTATAATCCTTTTTTTTATATTTAGCCCATCCCTTTTTTTATTTACATCCGTTTATTTTCACCCCCACATTTTATTTTTATTTGGAGGGATATAGAATAGAGATAGTTAGGGTCTATATAGGTTAGGTAGTTAGTTTTGGGGATATTTAATTTAGGGTTTAGTTAGGTGAATTAGTGTAGTTAGGTAAGCTAGGGACTTTAGTGCTAGGTTAGAGCTAGGGAAGAAGGAGAAAGGGATGGATAGGCCTAGTGAGTTGGGAAGGGGGTGGCTAGGGGGAGGGCAGTGGAGAGGGTGGATAGAGGGAGGAGGAGGGGGGAGGTAGGGAGTAGTATGGGCAGGACTAGGAGCCGAGGTTTGGGTGGAGGATTTGTCCTTCCTCAAACCCTGGCAGAGGAGGGAAGGAGAGAGGGTGGAAGAGGAGTGGAGGTGGGAGGAGTGAGGAGGAGTCAGCCTCAACTAGGCACCCAAAGAAAAGGCAGAGTGGGGCAGACTGTGGCAAGTGGGGGTGGGGCTGGTGGTAGTCTGTCACAGCCTGCAGGGACAGAGGAGGTAGAGAGGGCTGGTCCCCAGTCACAGGAGGGAGAGTCTGTGTCTGCTGGCCCTTAGGTGTGAAGGGCAGGCTTAGAGAGGAGAGGTACTCTGAGGAGGAGAAGGAGGCTCTTGTTGAGGCCTACTTGGAGAGGGCACCTCAGCTGGAGAACCCTAACCTGAGGGCAGGTGTCCGGAATAAGCTGTGGGAGGAGATTCGAGTGGCAGTCAGCTGCTTAGGACTTAATCGTTTGACTGCCAGCATAAATCACCGATATCATGACTGCAGGAGGGAAACAAAAGCGAAGATGGCACAGCAGGCCAAATACGCACGTAGGACAGATGGTGGTCCTAGCAAGAGAATTCACCTAAAGTCATGGGAGGAGATGCTGTCCAATGTCATCTCGGGTGAAGCTGTCCTAGGATGTAAGGGGACAATGGACACATCAGTGCCAGCTGAAGAGGTCCATGAAGGTGAATATTAAATATCATATGTAATAAATGTTTTATTTCTAACAAATATATGTTAACATCAGAAATATATATCGGCTTTGTTTTTTAAAATATAAATGTAATCATACGCATGTGTAATACAGAATATAGAATGTTCATATTTTATATATGTTTAGTAATCAATTGTGTTCAAGCATCAGTGGAAAACATACCTAGGTAGGATTAGTACAAGTAATGTACATGGTTCAAAGTCTAATTTGCACATTAACTTAAAGTGATAGTAAACCCAATGTTTTTATTTCATGATTCAGATAGAGCAGCAATTTTAAGCAACTTTCTAATGTACTACTATTATCAATATTTCTTTGTTCTCTTGGTATCTTTATTTGAAAAAGTAGGAATGTAAGCTAAGGAGACTTTGCATTTTTGGTTCAGCGCCCTTGCTAGCGCTTGTGATTGGTGGCTACATTTAGCCACCCAATAAGCAACAGCAACCCAGGTTCTGAAACAAAAATCGGCTGGCTCTTAAGCTTTACATTATTGCTTCTCAAATAAAGATACCAAGAGAAGAAAGAAAATATGATAATAGGAGTAAAATATAAAGTTGCCTAAAATTGCAAGCTCTGTCTGAATCATGAAAGATTAATTTTTACTTTACTGCCCCTTAAAGTGCATCTTAACATAGTTGTAGTGGATATATTCATCCTGATTTCTGGAGGCACAATCTTTAAATATACACCTCTGGTTAAATATGTTTAAGTTTATACAGAAATAATATATATATATATATATAAAACTATATCTATATCTATATATTTGATTTCCAAATGTTAGATGTTTCATCAGATTAATTTATAATTACAATTTATTTTTCAGAATCGGAACATGAGTATGGGTCCTCAACAAGACCAGAGGCCAGTGATGTTCCGGAATTCAGTGAGGAGGAGGAGGGGGATGTTATTGAAGCTGGATACTCCTACCTTAGCATGCTTGAAGGGGATGAGCAACAGCAACTGGCCTATTAGGTTGAAAATGTTCCTGCCCCATCCCCATATTCATCTGGGAGGACATATCATCAGATGCATCCTTCACCACCACAGCATTATCAGATGCATCCTCCACCACCACAGCATCAGCAGATGCATCCTTCACTACCACAGCATAAGCAGATGCATCCTCCACCACAGCATCAGCAGATGCATCCTCCACCGCAGCATCAGCAGATGCATCCTCCACCGCAGCATCAGCAGCTGCATCCTCCCCCGCAGCATCTGTACTATTTGCCACCTCAACAGCAGATTCAGCACCCTCCCATGGCACAACAAATGCTGCCGCCACCACCACAACAACAACAATCACCACCACTACCCACCAATGTCTGTCCTCAATTGGATATTGAGCCACCCACACAGTCCCCAATACTGAGTGACGACAACCCCACACAGAGCCAGGAATATGTGCCGGAGACACCTATGGAGCCACAAGTCCCCCCATGGAATACAATATCCCCGCACAGTCCCAGCAGGATGCTCTACTGAGGCTCATTCACAGGGAGCTTAGGCTTACTAGGCTCCAGCAGCAGCATGATTTCAGGAGGCTACAGAGCCAGATGGACATACATAATGCCTCACTCGTCCGCCTGGCAGAGGCAGTGGAGAGGCTTGCAGATAGGCCGCAAACTCCCTCCTCATTCGCATCCTCCGTTATCTCCCTGCAGGACCCTGAATCACATGTTTTAGCCTCCCAGTCAGCTGGTGTTCATCGCACAAGACGCCACACTTCCACCCCAAGTACCTCTCCTCCAAAGGCCAAATCCCGCCGCAGGCATTAATAAATATTTTTCTTTTTAAATTATTTCCAGATATATAATATCTAATTTTTTGTATGAAGCACTTTTTTAAGTGCGATTTCCATCTCATAAATATGCATATATTTTTCTAATCAAAAGTAGAAAATATATTTCCAAATTGTTTTAATAGCTGTTTATTTTCAAAACATTAACAGCTTTATTCATTTTTATTTCACATGATGTCAATTAATATTCAGGTGTACATTGTTAATAATTGTTTGTGTACTTCTATCGAGAACGTTATGCCATTTAAGAATACTTGAGGATACGTGTCTGAAATCAATACAGTATATGCTATCTAACATCAGTCAACGTGGCATGTGTAAATGTTATGATTAATATTCCACAAGCATATGTTGTTTGCTCCTTCAGATGAAGCTAATAAGGGTTATCCAGTTATAGAAGAGTTGTAAAGTAAATACTCCTTCCTGTTGATATGGCCAAATACATTCATGCTTATAGTCGTCATGTGTGGAATGTAATATCTGAACTGAAACCTATACCTATCATGACTAATGCACTCCTTTTTATCAAGAATATTATTAAATATTTAGACTGATTAGAGAAATGCATCTCTATGATATTTAAGCACTGATGTATATATGTGATTGCCATGATATAGATGTGATTAATACATTTTAATTGACATCATATGAACAGACACAGACTCTCCCTGGGACCAATGCACAATGCACTTTTAAATTGTTTCAATAACTCCATGTTAAAGACAATGCTTCAAATCTCTCGAAGTATGTAATATTTAGCACTTAGGTATTTTGGTTAATAGTCTAAATCAGTGTTTTTCAACCAGTGTGCCGTGGCACACTAGTGTGCCGTGAGAGATCCTCAGGTGTGCCACGGCAGACTGACAACAGTGTGACATATTTTTTAAACTTTGCTTGTTTTTTACTCCCAGTGCAGAGGTAGTTTGTAGGAGGCATGGCATAACAGCACAATACATACAGTATGTGTGTGTTTGTGTGTATGTGTATATATATATGCTGTATTAGGCTACAATGTGTGATTTTTTTAAAATTTTGGGATGGTGGTGTGCCACAGGATTTTTTAATGTAAAAAAGTGTGCCACGGCAAAAAAAAGGTTAAAAATCACTGGTCTAAATATTGCAAATGAATTCTCTGCTTTAGCAGACATGATATTACATATATTTTATAAATAATAGTACTATGTCACATTAAACTTTAATGTGTCATCGTTTTGTATTAAATAAATATGTTCAATGATTTCACATTGAAAATTACATTTTGAATGAGGGAAAATCTGTAATAATAAAACTCATCTTCATGATAATTTATTTCCTTTGACTTATTTTTCTATATTAATTTCTATCAGGTAACCATACCATTCAAGTGTGCAATCTCATGGGATTGTACATACTGATAATGTATATTTAGTTTAAGGATTATATTATATCTGGATTTGTCTCTTTGAAATGAGCATCTGATATATTTCTTAAAGGGATAGTCTATTCAAAATAAAACTCATGAATCAAAGCATGCAGTATTTATATACTTAAATATGTATTCCTATAATCTATTTAACTTCATTATCATCTGTAATTTTGTAAAACAGGAATGTTATCTTAGGAATCTACCCATTTTGATTCTGCACACGGAGAGCACTTGATGATTGTTGTCTAAATGTAGGCAACAATCAGCAAATGCAACACAGGTGCTGAACATTAAATGGAACTGCTCCTAAACTTAAATACATGATTGAAATAAGAAACATAACAAAATTAAATTGATTATGAGTACATATGTAAGTTGATTGGAATTGAATGATTTATCCGATTCCTGAATGTTTAATTGTGAATACACTATCCCTTTAATTTAAAGTGACATAACACAAATATTTGATTGCATTATTTTGCAAGAACATATATATTTTCACAAAAATAAAATATAATTATATGGTTTATATCGGTCAAAGACGTATATACAATAATCATACATATACATGTAGGGGAAGATTATTATTAGATATAATTATATTTCTATATATATTGAGAATGTACTGTATATAGCATCCCTGGGCAAAGGTTGCATTTTGAATAGGTGATATATGCTTGCATATATTTTTCTATGTACATACATATTGATATTTCTATGAAAACATGGGTGCAAATATTCCTATACATAGGAACAATAAATGTAGTATATATAGTGTTATTTTTACATTCAAACACTCATAAATGTTTTTGTGATTTGCAATTTCAATGAGAAACAGACCTCTAAAAGCTCTTTTTTCCTCCTTTACACCTAGCAGAGCTGGGTGTAATATTTCTCAATGTATCGACAGCCTCCGACAGTGTATTAACGGTTAGCGCTTTCATTGGAAACCTGGTATAATTTATCGATTAACGGCTTCTATTACTTTCTATGGGACGCAAAGATCTTTTCGGCAGCCGAAGTCCGGCTGCCGATATTGAGGTATAACGTGACATTGGAAACAGTCGATAAAAGATATTAATTTCAACAGCATATTTAATGGTTTGTGAGTGCACGCAAACCGAATAATGACTCAATGGAAGCGAGCTCTAAGAGGGACATACTAAACTGCATATTGGGGTATAACGCGACATTGGAAACAGTCGATAAAAGATATTGATTTCGACAGCATATTTAATGGTTTGCGAGTGCACGCAAACCGAATAATGACTCAATGGAAGCGAGCTCTAAGAGGGACATACTAAACTGCATATTGGGATGATGGGATGATTGGCTGCAATGCTAAACACTATCACTAGATGTCATTATACTTTTTATACACATTCATTGTAATGACTCTGCTGTAACTCAAAATATGTTGTTCTTTTCTGAAGTGCTTGATACTAAGTTGCAAACAGTAGTTGCAAATGTTTAACTATTCACTTGCTGATATATATACAGTTGTATAATGGTATCACATTAAATAATATAACAGAAAAATGACTCAATACTTTTGTAGGACTAGATTACTAATTTATTATAGTACATGTATGTGCAAAGGAACACCTTTTACCTATTTTGATAGGAACCTGTGAATAGATGTTTTAAACATATCTGTTTTATTTCTGATAAGAATATGGTTATAATTATTTTTCTTCATTGGGGTTATGGGTGCAATATCATGGTTACACTTGCAGAGGAACAGATTTGACCTGTTTCTGATAGGAATATGGTTATAATTATTTTTTATACATGGGGATTATGGGTGCAATATCATGGTTACACTTACAGAGGAACACATTTGACCTGTTTCTGATAGGAATATGGTTATAATTATTTTTATACATGGGGATTATGGGTGCAATATCATGGTTACACTTACAGAGGAACACATTTGACCTGTTTCTGATAGGAATATGGTTATAATTATTTTTCTACATGGGAATTATGGGTGCAATATCATTGTTACACTTACAGAGGAACGCATTTGACCTGTTTCTGATAGGAATATGGTTATAATTATTTTTCTACATGGGGATTATGGGTAGAATATCATGATTACACATGCAGAGGAACACATTTGACCTGTTTCTGATAGGAATATGGTTATAATTATTTGTATACATGGGGATTATGGGTGCAATATCATGGTTACACTTGCAGAGGAACACATTTGACCTGTTTCTGATAGGAATAACTATAATAGGATAACTAACAGATGCTCACGCAATCTCAAAGACATTTTAATGCATAGCCATTTTCAAAAAACACAACCAGAAACTTGGCTGAATAGAACCAAAGGATTCTTCAAATGTAGCCATTGCAAGGCTTGTGATAACATAAAACCTACAAAATGCTTTGAACACCCGGTTACTGGCAAAAAGTATAATATAACATATTTTATGAATTGTAGATGCAAAATGGTTATCTATGTAGCTATGTGCAGTTGCCCAAATATCTATATAGGCGAAACTAAGAGAGAACTACGTACTAGAGTTCTAGAACATTTGGGTGACATCAAATGGGGTAGACCAGTACCAGTTACACAGCATATGAATTTCATACATAGTGACCGCAAATATGATATTAAGTTTTTTGCAATTGAACAACTTAATCTTCATGGTAGAAAAGGTAATATAACTAAATTGTTATTACAAAAAGAATGTAGGGAGATACAAGTATTACAATCCATGTCACCTATGGGACTAAATGAAGCCCTGTCTTTCAAAAGCTTTCTATGATACCATATTAGATGATGTAATAGTGAGATATAGGCTCTTTAGTGCCTTTCTCTGTAAGTCCCCTTCCCTTTCTCTTGTTCTGAGTAAAAAATAGTTAAATTCTTCTATAAGATGGTAAAAAATATATGTTATACTATTGCAGTTTCTTCTGGTTATAAGAAATATATAATCTATGTAGCATATAACTTAGATTGTGTGAGGCTTAAAAAATGTCTATCTGCTATATATTAAATAATGTGTTATCTCACAATTAATGACCATGAAATTTGAAGTTGCATTAAATTGTTTCTACAATTATGAGATCTATGTTGATTGTAGACGTTTCACATGGTGATGATGATAGTGGTGCATAAAGATATTTTGTTGATAATATTGACAACTATATACCTCCATTGGATGATCCCTGAATTAAAATGAAAAATAGTGTGGTTACCATTAAAATTTGATAGAGAGAAACATTCTATGAATTAGTATGATAATGAATCTTTTGAGCAATTTGAACACTAAAATGCATGTAACATCTCTATATTAAGTTGAACCTTTGAGGGACATTATATTGATGTGAATATTATTTCTGTTGGCATCATATAACATAGTTGAGCTGCATTAGTCACTTTGAATTCTGAAAAAGATCTCTAACTATAAACTGTAGATACCTAATCTTGCATATCTTGTGATGATTTTGATAAGACTACTGTAATTTCCTCTCGCTTCCTCCTCCTCGGATGTGATCAATATGCCTATAATGCGGTTGACTCTTCCGCAAACAGAATATGGTTACCATATCAACGAATAGCGTATATAAGCCGTGTTGTTCGGCTTGGCCAGCCCTAATACCCTGACAAAGTCACGTTTCCTAGTGACAAAACACATCGGTGGGCGGGGCTAATGGGGCAGCGTGTCTAACTTATGTTAGAGTGATACACACAGTGATATCATTATAATACAATATTGTTAAAAGATACTTAGTTACAACTTAAAAGGCATTATGCCTAACTGATGATGGTGTGATACTCACAAAGATTTTGCTATAACATATAACTGTCAAAAGGAATTTAGTTAAAAAGGCAGCGGTTTTAACTTATGTTGTATGTTGGTGTGATACACACAGTGAAACAATACTGTTAAAATAAACATAGTTGCAACTACTTTTAAGTTCAATAAGACACATGATAATGGTCCATATAGAGAACTTTATGTAACGATTAAGTTTTCTGTGTGGTGTGCGGTTGATACTGGTATTATGCCTTTAGTCAGAAATCGGCTGATTGGGTAACCCTCAGGAAGTTTGCAGGCAGGACGACGCCTTTGAGCGTATAGGAATGCCTGTTTTGAATGTTTGAAAATGGATGTTAACTACCTGGCCCTATCTTTGTTTTTAACTTAGTGTTGGGTTCAATTTGTTATAAGGACTGGATGTGATATTCCCTATTCCTTTACCCAACTTTAGTTCTATGTTGTTTGTTGTTGTTGTTTAATTAATAAAGTGTTCAATTTTAAACTACTTTCTATATATTTAGTGTATAATTCTACACTGGGCTTTAATCCCTAAATCCTCTATATACCCTAACATTATTTGGAACAGATTTGCAAGGCAGCAACTTGGTCTTCTCTCCATACCTTTTCTAAATGTTACCATTTTGATGTTTATGCTTCCTCTGAAGTCCTTCAGGCCGCTTGGTCCTGCAAATAGGAACTGCCATCATTTTGTCACACCCGTCCTTAACATGGACTCTTAGCTTGGGTATTGTATCCCACATGTTATGGACACAAATGGGCTGTCATCATCTTACGAAAGAAAACAAAATTTATGCTTACCAATAAAATTATTTCTTTCGGGATGATGAGAGTCCATAGGACCCACCCTGGTTTTAGCTATATAGGCACCTCTTAACCCTGTTTTTTGTCTTTCCTACCTTTTCTGTCTCTCTCCTCTGTTTGGCTATACGTAAACTGAGTGGTGAGAGGAGGTGGCTGGGATTAAAGCTCTTGTAAGGATTCTTGACCTCCTCCTATTGGCAGGAAATATATACTATGTTATAGACACCTATGGACTCTCATCATCCTGAAAGAAAGAAATTTATCAATAAGTATAAATTCTTTTTTAATGTATTCATGTTATATTTGGTGCACATTTTTTAACATTTATGCACAAACCCAACGCGCGCTAATTAGTTTGCATAGGAGCAAATGTGTTTACTTTCAACTTGTAATATACAGGGAGTGCAGAATTATTAGGCAAATGAGTATTTTGACCACATCATCCTCTTTATGCATGTTGTCTTACTCCAAGCTGTATAGGCTCGAAAGCCTACTACCAATTAAGCATATTAGGTGATGTGCATCTCTGTAATGAGAAGGGGTGTGGTCTAATGACATCAACACCCTATATCAGGTGTGCATAATTATTAGGCAACTTCCTTTCCTTTGGCAAAATGGGTCAAAAGAAGGACTTGACAGGCTCAGAAAAGTAAAAAATAGTGAGATATCTTGCAGAGGGATGCAGCACTCTTAAAATTGCAAAGCTTCTGAAGCGTGATCATCGAACAATCAAGCATTTCATTCAAAATAGTCAACAGGGTCGCAAGAAGCGTGTGGAAAAACCAAGGCGCAAAATAACTGCCCATGAACTGAGAAAAGTCAAGCGTGCAGCTGCCAAGATGCCACTTGCCACCAGTTTGGCCATATTTCAGAGCTGCAACATCACTGGAGTGCCCAAAAGCACAAGGTGTGCAATACTTAGAGACATGGCCAAGGTAAGAAAGGCTGAAAGACGACCACCACTGAACAAGACACACAAGCTGAAACGTCAAGACTGGGCCAAGAAATATCTCAAGACTGATTTTTCTAAGGTTTTATGGACTGATGAAATGAGAGTGAGTCTTGATGGACCAGATGGATGGGCCCGTGGCTGGATTGGTAAAGGGCAGAGAGCTCCAGTCCGACTCAGACGCCAGCAAGGTGGAAGTGGAGTACTGGTTTGGGCTGGTATCATCAAAGATGAGCTTGTGGGGCCTTTTCGGGTTGAGGATGGAGTCAAGCTCAACTCCCAGTCCTACTGCCAGTTTCTGGAAGACACCTTCTTCAAGCAGTGGTACAGGAAGAAGTCTGCATCCTTCAAGAAAAACATGATTTTCATGCAGGACAATGCTCCGTCACACGCGTCCAAGTACTCCACAGCGTGGCTGGCAAGAAAGGGTATAAAAGAAGAAAATCTAATGACATGGCCTCCTTGTTCACCTGATCTGAACCCCATTGAGAACCTCTGGTCCATCATCAAATGTGAGATTTACAAGGCGGGAAAACAGTACACCTCTCTGAACAGTGTCTGGGAGGCTGTGGTTGCTGCTGCACGCAATGTTGATGGTGAACAGATCAAAACACTGCCAGAATCCATGGATGGCAGGCTTTTGAGTGTCCTTGCAAAGAAAGGTGGCTATATTGGTCACTGATTTGTTTTTGTTTTATTTTTGAATGTCAGAAATGTATATTTGTGAATGTTGAGATGTTATATTGGTTTCACTGGTAAAAATAAATAATTGAAATGGGTATATATTTGTTTTTTGTTAAGTTGCCTAATAATTATGCACAGTAATAGTCACCTGCACACACAGATATCCCCCTAAAATAGCTATAACTAAAAACAAACTAAAAACTACTTCCAAAACTATTCAGCTTTGATATTAATGAGTTTTTTGGGTTCATTGAGAACATGGTTGTTGTTCAATAATAAAATTAATCCTCAAAAATACAACTTGCCTAATAATTCTGCACTCCCTGTATGTGCAAGTTAGCATTGGCGCGATATTGGTTATTGCGACCCGCACTAACAAGCCACTTGTAATGTAGCCCAGTATAGGGATTTATCCTTAAAAATTGGTTGATCAGCTCTATCAAGTAGCATCCACTCTTTTTCATGATGCCGAAAATGTATCTATTATCTTTAAGAGAAATATCAAGGGGCCTCTCAAGCCTTTAAAAGGTTAAAAAGTTATCCTTTAATTTAGCATTTAAAGGAGCAGCACATTGGTTAAGGATGATGTAACAGAGCATTTTAATTTAAAAAAAAGACACATATTTCTCTCTTAATGATTCAATAAAATTAGGTTAAGAAAAAAAAGTCCTGAAGCCAAAACAAAGATGAATGGAAAGGCAATACACATCCTTCACTAAGGGGGTAACATGATCAGAGATAGAATTCAAGTGTACCAGACCAACATTACCACTGAATATTAAAAAGCTCAATCTTTATTAAATTTCATTGAAAGCAAAGTAAAAGGACATGGATGCAAGATCAGCAAGCAGTCTGACACGTTTCAGCGTTTAAGCCCCACTCATAGGGGCCTATTTATTAAAGGTCTTGCGGACCTGATCCGACAGTGCGGATCAGGTCCGTAAGACCTTGCTGAATGCGGAGAGCAATATGCTCTCCGCATTTAACATTGCACCAGCAGCTCACAAGAGCTGCTGGTGCAACGCCGCCCCCTTCTGACTCGCAACCAATCGGCCGCCAGCAGGGAGGTGTCAATCAACCCGATCATACTCGATCGGGTTGATTTCCGGCGATTCCTGTCCGCCTCATCAGAGCAGGTCTTTAGACCACTGCTTCATAACTGCTGTTTCTGGCGAGTCTGAAGACTCGCCAGAAACACGGGCCCACAAGCTCCGTTCAGAGCTTGATAAATGGGCCCCATAGACTCTTTTATGTCTGTTTCCCCTTTCTATATATACAAATTCCTAATTAAAACCATCACTTCAGTGTTTAACCCTTACCTACTTCATACTTTGAGAGTTAACATAGACAGAAAGTTACCAATCTGTTGGTTACACTTTCATCATTGTTAGTTATGACTGATAGATAACATTCATATGAAGAATTGTCAAATAATTCAATATTCCTAATATTGTCTCACTAGGTGATAAGCCTGCCCGGAGGGCTGTCTATGTTTAAAAAATTACAAAACCCCAATGTTAAAACAAAATAAAAAATGTAAAATTACAGAAAAAAATAAACAAAGTTAACCAAAATAAAAAATGTAAACCTAAACTAATACCCCATTAAAAATAAAAAATCCCCCTCAAAATAAAAACACCCCCTAATCTAATACTAAACTACCAATAGCCCTTAAAAGGGCCTTTTGTAAAGCATTGCCCTAAGTTAAACAGCTCTTTTACTTAAAAAAAAATCCAATTACCCCTAACAGTAAACCCCCCCCCCCAAAAAAAAACTAAGTCTAAAAAAACCTAAGCTACCCATTGCCCCTAAAGGGGCATTTTTATGGGTATTGCCCTTAAAAGGGCATTTGGCTCTTTTACTGCCCTTAAAAGGGCAATCAGCTCTTTTTCAGCCCATTAAATCCCTAATCTTAAAAATTAAATTTTTTAAAAAAAATCCTAAATCTAAGCCCCAAATAGGTACTCACCGTTCCTGAAGTCCAGCGGAGAAGGTCTTCTTCCAGGGGGCTCCATCATCTTATATCTTCATCAGGAGCGAATGCGGTGCGGAGCGGTCTGCCCCAATGAGCTGATCCGGAACGGCGATCCTTAGCGGCGGTCTTCAGCAGCGGTGATCCTCAGTGGCGTGGAGGCTCCTCTTCATCCGATCTCTGGCGTACACTAAAAATTGAATGGAAGGTACTGCAATCAATTTGGGGTACCTTGCATTCCTATTGGCTGACATTTTTAAATCAGCCAATAGGATTAGAGCTACTGAAATCATATTGGCTGTTCAAATCAGCCAATAAGATTTCAGTAGCTATCATCCTATTGGCTGATTTAAAAATTTCAGCCAATAGGAATGCAAGGTAACCCAATAAATATGGGGTACCTTGCTCAGTCACCATCAGCAACTCGGAGGCGGCGAACAGTTCAAGTAATCCTCATCCTAACGCCCTTCACGCAGAACAGAAACCATGTCTAAGGGACCAGCAGTTGGAATTGATCTTGGAACCACATACTCCTGTGTGGGTGTCTTTCAACATGGAAAGGTTGAAATCATTGCCAATGACCAAGGCAACAGGACAACACCAAGCTATGTGGCCTTCACAGATACTGAAAGGCTGATTGGAGATGCAGCCAAGAATCAAGTTGCCATGAACCCAACAAACACAGTTTTTGATGCCAAACGTCTCATTGGTCGCAGATTTGAAGATACCGTTGTACAGTCTGATATGAAGCACTGGCCATTCAACGTTATTAGTGATGGTGGAAGGCCCAAGGTCGAAGTAGATTACAAAGGAGAGTGCAAATCTTTCTACCCAGAGGAAATCTCTTCAATGGTATTGACAAAAATGAAGGAGATTGCTGAAGCTTATCTTGGCAAGACAGTGTCAAATGCAGTTATTACTGTACCAGTCTACTTCAATGACTCCCAGCGTCAAGCTACAAAGGATGCTGGCACAATTTCTGGCCTCAATGTATTGAGAATCATTAATGAGCCAACTGCTGCAGCTATTGCTTATGGCTTGGACAAGAAGGTTGGAGCAGAAAGAAATGTGCTGATCTTTGATCTTGGTGGTGGCACTTTTGATGTTTCCATACTTACTATTGAGGATGGTATCTTTGAAGTAAAATCTACAGCTGGTGACACCCACTTGGGTGGCGAAGACTTTGATAACCGCATGGTAAATCACTTTGTTGCCGAATTCAAGAGAAAGCACAAGAAAGATATCATTGACAATAAGAGAGCTGTTCGCCGTCTCCGCACTGCCTGTGAGCGTGCAAAGCGCACCCTGTCCTCCAGCACTCAGGCCAGCATTGAAATAGATTCTTTGTATGAAGGAATTGATTTTTATACCTCAATCACCAGAGCTCGATTTGAAGAACTCAATGCTGATCTCTTCAGAGGCACTTTAGATCCTGTTGAAAAATCACTTCGTGATGCTAAACTTGACAAGTCTCAGATTCATGATATTGTGTTGGTTGGTGGGTCCACTCGTATACCTAAAATTCAGAAGCTTCTCCAGGATTTCTTCAATGGAAAGGAGCTAAACAAGAGCATTAACCCTGATGAGGCTGTGGCTTATGGTGCAGCTGTCCAGGCTGCCATCTTGTCTGGTGACAAGTCGGAGAATGTGCAAGATCTCCTTCTACTTGATGTCACCCCTCTATCGTTGGGTATTGAGACTGCTGGTGGTGTGATGACCACATTAATCAAACGTAATACAACCATTCCCACAAAACAGACACAGACCTTCACAACTTACTCAGATAATCAGCCTGGTGTCTTGATTCAGGTATATGAGGGAGAGCGTGCCATGACAAAGGATAACAATCTTTTGGGAAAATTTGAGTTGACAGGCATTCCTCCAGCTCCACGTGGTGTTCCTCAAATTGAGGTGACATTTGACATTGATGCCAATGGTATCCTGAATGTGTCTGCTGTAGATAAGAGCACTGGAAAGGAAAACAAGATCACAATCACAAATGACAAAGGTCGTCTCAGCAAGGAAGACATTGAGCGTATGGTTCAAGAAGCTGAAAAGTACAAAGCAGAAGATGAGAAACAGAGGGACAAAGTTTCATCCAAGAATTCATTGGAGTCCTACGCATTCAACATGAAAGCAACCGTTGAAGATGAAAAACTACAAGGGAAAATTAGTGATGAAGACAAACAAAAAATACTGGATAAATGCAATGAGGTCATCAGCTGGCTGGATAAGAACCAGACTGCTGAGAAGGATGAATTTGAGCATCAACAGAAGGAGCTGGAGAAGGTGTGCAACCCAATAATCACCAAGCTGTATCAGGGTGCAGAGGAATGCCAGGTGGCTTCCCAGGTGCTGGTGGTGCTCCATCAGGTGGTGCATCATCTGGCCCCACCATTGAAGAAGTTGACTAAAGTTGGATGCATTCTTTATGGGTCCATCTAATTAAACCTAGGATGCAAGTTTCTATCAATGGCTGTTCAAAAGTTTTTCCATGTAATTTATTGTTTAAACTTTTTAAGGGCATTGTTAATACTTGAATTCACTCCATAATGTTGGTTAAAAGAACACTGTTGCACTTTATCTGTTCTGAAACAAATTTGGGTCCAAAAGAATAAATTTATTTAATTGGCTGACAAAAAAAAAAAAAAATATGGGGTACCTTGCATTCAATCTTCAGTGTGCGACAGACGATCGCATGAAGAGGAGCCTCCACGCCGTTGAGAAGCACCGCTGAGGATCCGTGCATTGGGGAAGCCAGCTCCACACCTCCACTCTGCGCCGCCTTCGCTCCAGATGAAGACAGAAGATGATGGAGCCGCCTGGAAGAAGACCTTCTCCGCCAGACTTCAGGAACAGTGAGTACCTATTTGGGGCTTAGTTTTAGGATTATTTGTTTTTTTATTTTTTTTTATTTTTAAGATTAGGGATTTAATGGGCTGTAAAAGAGCTTATTGCACTTTTAAGGACAATGCCCATACAAATGCCACTTTAGGGGCAATGGTTAGTTTAGGTTTTTTTAGTGTTAGGTTTTTTTTATATTGGGGGGTTTGGTGGGTGGGGGTTTTTTACTGTTAGGGGGGACTTAGTATTTTTTAAAAGAGCTGTTTAACTTAGGGCAATGCCCTACAAAAGGCCCTTTTAAGGGCTATTGGTAGTTTAGTTTAGATTAGGGGGTGTTTTTATTTTCGGGGGCTTTTTATTTTCATAGGGATTAGCTTTAATTTTTTTTATTTTTGATAATTTTGTTTATTGCTTTCTGTAATTTTAGAGTTTTTTATTTTTTGTAATTTTAGATTATTTTTTTTGGAATTTAATGTTAGGTTTTATTATTTTAATTACGTATATTTTCGTTGTTTCATGCAGGCGGTTGCGTGTTTTTTTTATTTAAGGCTTCGTTTGCCTACACTGCATCCAGGTGGATTACGAAAATGGCAGGGTGGTGAAAGAATCTACCCTGCCATTTTCAGAATCCACCGGGGATGCAGCTTTGCTGTATCCAAGTGGATTTCTTTTGGCTGCCTCGCGTAGGCAACATTCATTTGAGGATGCGTGCGCAACTGGCGACACCAACGGACGCATTACAAACTCGATTATAGTATAGATAGATTATTGGAAATTCTATTGGTGCAAAATGTAAGTCCTAATAACCCTAATGTAAATCTCTTATATCATTATGAAATCCAAAAACTGGTCAAATCAAATTGAGGATGTAAAAATCCAATACACGTCACGCTTAATTAGTAAGTGATCTCTATCGCCCCCTTTTTTTTTTATATCTTTTTTTTTTATTATTAATTATGGTCCATGAAAATGTTTCCAAATTTATTTTATGGAGTTCAATAAAATGTGTGGCTAAAGGAGAAACATATTTACCATTTGCGGACATCATTCCACATCTCATGTCTCCGAAGACTCCTTCCATCCTGCTATAACATATTAATTTATAGATTGCATCTTCAGGGCCAAATGTTCTATATGACTGGATACATCAAAAAGTTTACCTAGGATACTTTTGCTGAAGCCATAAAAAAATCTAATTGTAGAAACCATGTATTGCAAAGGCTTTTCGATTTCTTAATTATTAGATAAATGGAGTAACTACTCTGAAAAGGGACAGATTTCAGGAAGATACCCTGGTGTGCCTATGATACAAAGGAGACACAAGACTGAAGTATATTACACACCAATGAAAGACACTGTCCAGATAGTTAATTACCCCTCACTGTGCTCAATACCTTAGACATCACATCTGACCAAGGGTAGAGTATGAAAAATGTGGTAACTTGCAAATAGGATGTCACATATTTTATATGAAGCTATATGATATGCCATCTATGAGATAGAATATTATGATACAGGGGCGTGTCGAAGCAGCAACCAAGATGGCTGCTTTTCCTTAAAGGGCCAGTAAACCTTAAAAATAATGTTATATAATTCTGTACATAGTGCAGAATTATATAACATTATTTAAGTGCTATAGTTCTAAAATACTTTTTTACCATTTAATATGTAAAAAATATGGCGCTTTTACAGACCCGCTCTCTGCTCAGCGGGTCTGTTATATTTAGTCAGCGCATCGGGCCAGCTGTATAGTCACAGCCCAGCCCGACCGCGCCATAGCACTAAGTGCAGCTCGCTCCTGTCACAGACTGTAAAATTCTCGGAATTCTAAAAGAATGCCAAGAAAAATTATGAGAAAGACACCAAGAAATATAAGTCTTCCAGACTCTATAATATATCTCTCTGGATACAGATTTACGAGCCTGTAACATAGTATTAATCACAGAGTCAGAGAAACCTCTTTGACCAAGAATCAAGCGTTCAATCTCCATACCTTTAAATTTAAGGATTTGAGATCCTGATGGAAAAAAGGACCTTGCGACAGAAGGTCTGGTCGTAGCGGAAGAGTCCACGGATGGCAAGAGGCCATCCGGACAAGATCCGCATACCAAAACCTGTGAGGCCATGCCGGAGCTACCAGCAGAACAAACGAGCATTCCTTCAGAATCTTGGAGATTACTCTTGGAAGAAGAACTAGAGGCGGAAAGATATAAGCAGGATGATACTTCCAAGGAAGTGATAATGCATCCACTGCTTCCGCCTGAGGATCCCGGGACCTGGACAGATACCTGGGAAGTTTCTTGTTTAGATGAGACGCCATCAGATCTATTTCTGGAAGCTCCCACATTTGAACAATCTGAAGAAATACCTCTGGGTGAAGAGACCATTCGCTCGGATGCAACGTTTGGCGACTGAGATAATCCGCTTCCCAATTGTCTATACCTGGGATATGAACCGCAGAGATTAGACAGGAGCTGGATTCCGCCCAAACCAGAATTCGAGATACTTCTTTCATAGCCAGAGGACTGTGAGTCCCTCCTTGATGATTGATGTATGCCACAGTTGTGACATTGTCTGTCTGAAAACAAATGAACGATTCTCTCTTCAGAAGAGGCCAAGACTGAAGAGCTCTGAAAATTGCACGGAGTTCCAAAATATTGATCGGTAATCTCACCTCCTGAGATTCCCAAACTCCTTGTGCCGTCAGAGATCCCCACACAGCTCCCCAACCTGTGAGACTTGCATCTGTTGAAATTACAGTCCAGGTCGGAAGCACAAAAGAAGCCCCCTGAATTAAACGATGGTGATCTGTCCACCACGTTAGAGAGTGTCGTACAATCGGTTTTAAAGATATTAATTGAGATATCTTTGTGTAATCCTTGCACCATTGATTCAGCATACAGAGCTGAAGAGGTCGCATGTGAAAACGAGCAAAGGGGATCGCGTCCGATGCAGCAGTCATAAGACCTAGAATTTCCATGCATAAGGCTACCGAAGGGAATGATTGTGACTGAAGGTTTCGACAAGCTGAAATCAATTTTAGACGTCTCTTGTCTGTTAAAGACAGAGTCATGGACACTGAATCTATCTGGAAACCCAGAAAGGTTACCCTTGTCTGAGGAATCAATGAACTTTTTGGTGAATTGATCCTCCAACCATGATCTTGAAGAAACAACACAAGTCGATTCGTATGAGATTCTGCTAACTGTAAAGACTGAGCAAGTACCAAGATATCGTCCAAATAAGGAAATACCACAATACCCTGTTCTCTGATTACAGACAGAAGGGCACCGAGAACCTTTGTAAAAATTCTTGGAGCTGTAGCTAGGCCAAACGGCAGAGCCACAAACTGGTAATGCTTGTCCAGTAAAGAGAATCTCAGGAACTGATAGTGATCTGGATGAATCGGAATATGCAGATATGCATCCTGTAAATCTATTGTGGACATATAATGCCCTTGCTGAACAAAAGGCAAGATAGTCCTTACAGTTACCATTTTGAACGTTGGTATCCTTACATAACGATTCAATATTTTTAGATCCAGAACTGGTCTGAAGGAATTCTCCTTCTTTGGTACAATGAAGAGATTTGAATAAAACCCCATCCCCTGTTCCAGAACTGGAACTGGCAAAATTACTCCAGCCAACTCTAGATCTGAAACACAATTCAGAAATGCTTGAGCTTTCACTGGATTTACTGGAACACGGGAAAGAAAAAATCTCTTTGCAGGAGGTCTCATCTTGAAACCAATTCTGTACCCTTCTGAAACAATGTTCTGAATCCAAAGATTGTGAACAGAATTGATCCAAATTTCTTTGAAAAAACGTAACCTGCCCCCTACCAGCTGAGCTGGAATGAGGGCCGCACCTTCATGTGGACTTAGAAGCAGGCTTTGCCTTTCTAGAAGGCTTGGATTTATTCCAGACTGGAGATGGTTTCCAAACTGAAACTGCTCCTGAGGATGAAGGATCAGGCTTTTGTTCTTTGTTGAAACGAAAGGAACGAAAACGATTATTAGCCCTGTTTTTACCCTTAAATTTTTTATCCTGTGGTAAAAAAGTTCCTTTCCCACCAGTAACAGTTGAGATAATAGAATCCAACTGAGAACCAAATAATTTGTTACCCTGGAAAGAAATGGAAAGTAGAGTTGATTTAGAAGCCATATCAGCATTCCAAGTTTTAAGCCATAAAGCTCTTCTAGCTAAAATAGCTAGAGACATAAACCTGACATCAACTCTGATAATATCAAAAATGGCATCACAGATAAAATTATTAGCATGCTGAAGAAGAATAATAATATTATGAGAATCATGATCTGTTACTTGTTGTGCTAAAGTCTCCAACCAAAAAGTTGAAGCTGCAGCAACATCAGCCAATGATATAGCAGGTCTAAGAAGATTACCTGAACACAGATAAGCTTTTCTTAGAAAGGATTCAATTTTCCTATCTAAAGGATCCTTAAACGAAGTACCATCTGACGTAGGAATAGTAGTACGTTTAGCAAGGGTAGAAATAGCCCCATCAACTTTAGGGATTTTGTCCCAAAATTCTAATCTGTCAGACGGCACAGGATATAATTGCTTAAAACGTTTAGAAGGAGTAAATGAATTACCCAATTTATCCCATTCTCTGGAAATTACTTCAGAAATAGCATTAGGAACAGGAAAAACTTCTGGAATAACCACAGGAGATTTAAATACCTTATCTAAACGTTTAGAATTAGTATCAAGAGGACCAGAATCCTCTATTTCTAAAGCAATTAGTACTTCTTTAAGTAAAGAACGAATAAATTCCATTTTAAATAAATATGAAGATTTATCAGCATCAATCTCTGAAACAGAATCCTCTGAACCAGAAGAGTCATCAGAATCAGAATGATGATGTTCATTTAAAAATTCATCTGTAGAGAGAGAAGTTTTAAAAGATTTTTTATGTTTACTAGAAGGAGAAATAACAGACATAGCCTTCTTGATGGATTCAGAAACAAAATCTCTTATGTTATCAGGAACATTCTGCACCTTAGATGTTGAAGGAACTGCAATAGGCAATGGTACATTACTAAAGGAAATATTATCTGCATTAACAAGTTTGTCATGACAATTAATACAAACAACAGCCGGAGGAATAGCTACCAAAAGTTTACAGCAGATACACTTAGCTTTGGTAGTTCCAGCACTAGACAGCGATTTTCCTGAAGTATCTTCTGACTCAGATGCAACGTGAGACATCTTGCAATATGTAAGAGAAAAAACAACATATAAAGCAAAATTGATCAAATTCCTTAAATGACAGTTTCAGGAATGGGAAAAAATGCCAATAAACAAGCTTCTAGTAACCAGAAGAAAAGAAAAAATGAGACTGAAATAATGTGGAGACAAAAGCGACGCCCATATTTTTTAGCGCCAAATAAGACGCCCACATTATTTGGCGCCTAAATTCTTTTTGGCGCCAAAAATGACGCCACATCCGGAACGCCGACATTTTTGGCGCAAAAGGACGTCAAAAATGACGCAACCTCCGGCGACACGTATGACGCCGGAAACAGAAAAGATTTTTTGCGCCAAAAAAGTCCGCGCCAAGAATGACGCAATAAAATGAAGCATTTTCAGCCCCCGCGAGCCTAACAGCCCACAGGGAAAAAAGAGTCAAATTTTAAGGTAAGAAAAAAAGATTGATTCAAATGCATTATCCCAAACATGAAACTGACTGTCTGAAAATAAGGAATGTTGAACATCCTGAGTCAAGGCAAATAAATGTTTGAATACATATATTTAGAACTTTATAAATAAAGTGCCCAACCATAGCTTAGAGTGTCACAGAAAATAAGATTTACTTACCCCAGGACACTCATCTACATGTTTGTAGAAAGCCAAACCAGTACTGAAACGAAAATCAGCAGAGGTAATGGTATATAAATAAGAGTATATCGTCGATCTGAAAAGGGAGGTAAGAGATGAATCTCTACGACCGATAACAGAGAACCTATGAAATAGACCCCGTAGAAGGAGATCACTGCATTCAAATAGGCAATACTCTCCTCACATCCCTCTGACATTCACTGCACGCTGAGAGGAAAACCGGGCTCCAACTTGCTGCGGAGCGCATATCAACGTAGAATCTAGCACAAACTTACTTCACCACCTCCATAGGAGGCAAAGTTTGTAAAACTGAATTGTGGGTGTGGTGAGGGGTGTATTTATAGGCATTTTGAGGTTTGGGAAACTTTGCCCCTCCTGGTAGGAATGTATATCCCATACGTCACTAGCTCATGGACTCTTGCTAATTACATGAAAGAAAGTAATTTATCAGGTAAGCATAAATTCTGTTTTCTCTTACATGGTGTATCCAGTCCACGGATTCATCCTTACTTGTGGGATACCAATACCAAAGCTTTAGGACACGGATGAAGGGAGGGAATAAGTCAGGTAACCTAAACGGAAGGCACCACTGCTTGCAAAACCTTTCTCCCAAAAATAGCCTCCGAAGAAGCAAAAGTATCGAATTTGTAAAATTTGGCAAATGTATGCAGTGAAGACCAAGTCGCCTTACAAATCTGTTCAACAGAAGCCTCATTCTTGAAAGCCCATGTGGAAGCCACAGCCCTAGTGGAATGAGCTGTAATTCGTTCAGGAGGCTGCTGTCCAGCAGTCTCATAAGCCAATCGGATGATGCTTTTCAGCCAGAAGGAAAGAGAGGTAGCAGTCGCTTTCTGACCTCTCCTCTTACCAGAATAGACAACAAACAAAGATGATGTTTGTCTGAAATCTTTAGTTGCCTTTAAATAGAATTTTAAGGCACGAACCACATCAAGATTGTGTAACAGTCGTTCCATCTTAGAAACTGGATTAGGACACAGAGAAGGAACAATAATTTCCTTGTTAATATTCTTATTAGAAACCACTTTTGGAAAGAAACCAGGTTTGGTATGCAAAGCAACCTTATCTGCATGGAACACCAGATAGGGTGAATTACACTGCAAAGCAGACAATTCAGAAACTCTTCGAGCAGAAGAAATAGCTACCAAAAACAAAACTTTCCAAGATAATAACTTAATATCTATGGAATGTAAAGGTTCAAACGGAACCCCTTGAAGAACTGAAAGAACTAAGTTTAGACTCCATGGAGGAGCCACAGGTTTGTAAACAGGCTTGATTCTAACTAAGGCCTGCGCAAACGCCTGAACTTCTGGTACAGCTGCCAGACGCTTGTGTAACAGGATAGACAGAGCAGATATCTGTCCCTTTAAGGAACTAGCTGACAAACCTTTCTCCAATCCTTCTTGGAGAAAAGACAATATCCTTGGAATCCTAACCTTAATCCACGAGTAACCCTTGGATTCACACCAACAAAGATATTTCCGCCATATCTTACGGTAAATTTTCCTGGTGACAGGCTTTCTGGCCTGGATCAGAGTATCTATCACTGATTCAGAGAACCCACGCTTAGCTAGAATTAAGCGTTCAATCTCCAAGCAGTCAGTTGCAGAGAAACTAGATTTGGATGCTTGAATGGACCTTGAATTAGAAGATCCTGCCTCAATGGCAGTTTCCATGGTGGAGCCGATGACATGTCCACTAGGTCTGCATACCAAGTCCTGCGTGGCCACGCAGGCGCTATCAGAATTACCGAAGCCTTCTCCTGTTTGATTCTGGCTACTAGCCGAGGGAGAAGAGGAAACGGTGGAAAGACATAAGCTAGACTGAATGACCAAGGCGCTACTAAAGCATCTATCAATGCCGCCTTGGGATCCCTGGATCTGGATCCGTAAAGGGGAAGTTTGGTGTTCTGACGGGACGCCATCAGATCCAATTCTGGAATGCCCCATAGCTGGGTCAGCTGAGCAAAATCCTCCGGGTGGAGTTCCCACTCCCCCGGATGGAAAGTCTGACGACTCAGAAAATCCGCCTCCCAGTTGTCTACTCCTGGGATGTGAATTGCAGATAGATGGCTGGAGTGATCCTCCGCCCAATTGATGATCTTGGTTACTTCCTTCATTGCTAGGGAACTCTTTGTTCCCCCCTGATGATTGATGTACACTACAGTCGTGATGTTGTCCGACTGAAATCTGATGAATTTGGCCTCCGCTAATTGAGGCCACGCCTGGAGCGTATTGAATATCGCTCTCAGTTCCCAAATGTTTATCGGGAGAAGAGATTCTTCCCGAGACCATAGACCCTGAGCTTTCAGGGAGTCCCAGACCGCACCCCAGCCTAACAGACTGGCATCGGTCGAGACAATGATCCACTCCGGTCTGCGGAAACTCATTCCCTGAGACAGGTGATCCTGAGACAACCACCAGAGAAGAGAGTCTCTGGTTTTCTGGTCCATTTGTATTTGAGGAGACAAATCTGCATAATCCCCATTCCACTGTTTGAGCATGCACAGTTGCAGTGGTCTTAGATGAATTTGGGCAAAAGGGATTACGTCCATTGCCGCAACCATCAAACCAATTACCTCCATGCACTGAGCCACAGAAGGCCGAGGAATGGAATAAAGAACTCGGCAAGTATTCAAAAGCTTTGACTTCCTGACCTCTGTCAGAAAGATTTTCATTTCTACCGAGTCTATTAGTTTTCCCAGGAAGGGAACCCTTGTGAGCGGGGACAGAGAACTTTTTTCTACGTTCACCTTCCACCCGTGAGACCTTAGAAAGGCCAGAACAATGTCCGTATGAGCCTTGGCTCTGTGAAAAGACGACGCCTGTATTAAGATGTTGTCTAGGTAAGATGGTACTGCAATGCCCCACGGTCTTAGTACCGCTAGAAGGGACCCTAGCACCTTTGTGAAAATTCTGGGAGCGGTGGCCAACCCGAAAGGAAGGGCCACGAACTGGTAATGCGTGTCCAGAAAGGTGAACCTTAGGAACTGATGATGATCTTTGTGGATAGGAATATGTAGGTACGCATCCTTTAGATCCACGGTAGTCATATATTGACCTTCCTGGATCATCGGCAAGATTGTCCGAATGGTTTCCATTTTGAAAGGTGGAACTCTGAGGAATTTGTTTAGAATTTTTAGATCCAGGATTGGCCTGAAAGTTCCTTCCTTTTTGGGAACTACAAACAGGTTTGAGTAAAATCCCAGTCCTTGTTCTGCAATTGGAACTGGGTGTATCACTCCCATCTTTAGGGGATCTTCGACACAGCGTAAGAACGCCTGTTTCTTTGTCTGGTCTGAAGACAAACGAGAAATGTGGAACCTTCCCCTTGGGGGAGAGTCCTTGAATTCTAGAAGATACCCCTGAGCAACAATTTCTAATGCCCAGGGATCTGGAACGTCTCTTGCCTAAGCCTGAGCAAAGAGAGAAAGTCTGCCCCCTACTAGATCCGGTCCCGGATCGGGGGCTACCCCTTCATGCTGTCTTGGCAGCAGGTGCAGGCTTCTTGGCCTGTTTACCCTTATTCCAGCCCTGCAAGGGTTTCCAGGTTGCTTTAGGCTGGGAAGCGTTACCCTCTTGCTTAGCGGCAGCAGAGGTTGAAGCAAGTCTGCTCCTGAAGTTGCGAAAGGAGCGAAAATTAGCCTTGTTTTTGGCCTTAAACGGTCTATCCTGCTGGAGGGCATGACCCTTCCCCCTAGCGATATCCGCGATAATTTCTTTCAACTCGGGACCAAAAAGGGTCTTTCCCTTGAAAGGAATGTTTAGTAATTTTGTTTTGGATGACACGTCAGCCGACCATGATTTGAGCCAAAAGCGCTCTTCGCGCCATAATGGCAAAACCTGAATTTTTCGCCGCTAACTTAGCTAATTGGAAAGCGGCATCAGTGATAAAAGAATTAGCCAGCTTTAAAGCGTGAATTCTATCCATGACTTCGTCATATGAAGTCTCCCTCTGGAGCGACTCCTCCAGAGCCTCAAACCAAAAAGCTGCTGCAGTAGTTACAGGAATAATGCAGGCAATTGGCTGGAGAAGGAAACCTTGCTGAACAATCATTTTCTTCAGCAAACCTTCCAATTTTTTATCCATAGGGTCTTTAAAAGCACAACTGTCTTCTATTGGTATAGTTGTACGCTTAGCAAGTGTTGAAACTGCTCCCTCCACCTTAGGGACCGTCTGCCACGCGTCCCGCCTGGGGTCATTTATGGGGAACATTTTCTTAAAGATAGGGGGGGGACAAAAGGTACACCTGGTCTCTCCCACTCCTTAGTCACAATATCTAATGAATCTGACTCTGCCCGCTGAGAAATTTTTCCTGTCAGAAATTTCTCCCTCAGACAGACCATCCCTCACTGCCACTTCAGAGTGTTGTGAGGGTACTACAGATAAATCATCCAAAGCTTCTGATTGCTCATCCTCCGTTCTTAAAACTGAGCTTTTTTGGAAAAAATGGCAGTTTGGATAGAAATGCCGCAAGGGAATTATCCATGACTGCTGCTAATTGTTGTAATGTAATAGGGCACAATGCGCTAGAGGTACTAGGCAACGCTTGCGCGGGTGTAACTGGTGTAGACACATGGGGAGAGGAAGGAGGACTATCCTCATTACCTTCCGTCAAAGAATCATCTTGGGCTACATTTTTAAGTGTCACTGCATGGTCATTAAAATGTTTAGATACCTTAGCACACTTTAAACACAAATGCAATGGGGCTACCGCCATGGCTTTCAAACACATAGAACAAGGTCTATCTGTAGGCTCAGACATGTTAGACAGACTTAGATAGCACTTAAATACAAAAAAATACACTTTTTGAAAAAACGTTACTGTGCCTTTAAATAATAAAAAGCACCCACTTTTTTAACAAATCTCAAAAAAACATCCGATCTTTATGAAATTTACACCATATGATCCTAATGCTTTGAAAAGATTGCACACAAAGTTTCAAGCCAATTAACCCCTTATTGCCCAAACCGGAGCAAATTGAAGCTGCCACCGGTTTAACACACTACAGCATGATGCCACTCTGCTGTGGCCCTACCTTGCTTGGGGATTAGTTTTGGAATGAAATAAGTCTCCCTGAAGTCCTTCTGCAATCTCTGGACTCTACATGTGAAGCTGCATGAAGCTGACTTGCAAAACAACTGCGCAACTGAGGCGCGAAAATTTGGCCCCCTCCCTCTTCACTCCGGAGTTGGGGGTCCTTCCTGAGTCAATTTAGGTATCTAAAATTATGCCAGGCGTATAAAACCCCTATAAAGTGTTCCAAACATGATAAACACTTGTGCAAACATCAGATTATATTCAAAAATAATCGATTTTCCCCATAACAGTGTCCACCAGTGATTTAAGCCCTTTTAACTAAGCCATCCTTCTATACTGAGTCTGAGAATATGGCTTACCTTCCCACATGGGGATTTCTGTCAGTCTTCTAGCATTACCAAGTCTTGTTAGAAAAAAAGTGACTGAGCATACCTTAAGCAGTTAAGCCTGCAAACTGTTCCCCCCAACTGAAGTTCTCCGGTACTCAACAGTCCTGTGTGGGAACAGCAATGGATTTTAGTTACAACATGCTAAAATCTTTTTCCTCTCAGCAGAAATCTTCATCACTTTCTGCCTCAGAGTAAATAGTACAAACCGGCACTATTTTAAAATAACAAACTCTTGATTGAAGAAATAAAAACTACAAATCTAACACCACATACTCTTTACCCTCCCGTGGAGATGCTACTTGTTAGAGCGGCAAAGAGAATGACTGGGGGGGCGGAGCCTGAGGGGAGCTATATGGACAGCTCTGCTGTGTGCTCTCTTTGCCACTTCCTGTAGGGATTGAGAATATCCCACAAGTAAGGATGAATCCGTGGACTGGATACACCATGTAAGAGAAAGATACTTATAAATACATATTTCAGCCCGGAAGATCTAAATAGATGTGGTGCGTAGCGGAGGACTTCTAATGGCCTAAGCCTTCATCTAGCCCTCCCCATTATCCTGCAGACACTGGATGAACAGCTGCATATGCTGCACACCTCCCATTCCCAATAACCAATATGAGTTATTTCCCCTTCCCTTTGATGTACAAAATGCAACCTGCAGAAAAATCCTTGGTGATTGCTTTAGACAAGTGGTTGTCAGATTGTCTTAACCTCATGGTGACACAACCGAAACTAGCATGGGGAAGTACCGATACAACTGAGGTGCATGACTGCATACAGAGAAATCCTATGCAGCCTCAAGAGAAGATGACTCCCATTAAATATGTACCTCTGGCGACAACCAAAAGATCTAACACCTCAGCAATAAACCCACTAGCTTTGGCTGACAACACACTTTTGCCAGATGCCACTGGTGAAGTGGTCGCAACGGAGAGCAGTCTGAGACCTATGGTGAGACAGAGTGAAACTATATGTGACCAGTCATGTGGAGAATCGCTATCTTACATCCTTACTGTAGGGACAATAGGTGTTAGCGGAGTAAGGGAGACACTATCGGAGACGCAGTACATATCCACAGCCTTCATGTCAGAACCTTCTGTTTTGTTGCCGACCCTTTGAGCGGCTGAGGAGCGTTCATCTATTCAATGCTGCCTTCCCCACTACTTTGAAGGTACCCTGGACCGTGTCTCTCCAGGTCTCCACTGGAGACACGTATCACGACTCTCAACTCTATCAGATTCCAGCGGCAGGGTGCAGGGCCTTCTCCAGATGCCTAGAACCCTTGCTATACAAGAGCTTGAAAGATCTGTGCAGCAGTGTGAAATTCACCTGCTTGGGACACATACATCACAACCTACAGCGGCCCACAGGGCTGGAGTGGGGTAATCCGCACGCTGTCTTTGGGGGCTGCCTGGTAAAGTTGGACAGACCAACCGTTCAAAATCCTTGCACATAGACATATAATTTGAAGTGAATGATTTGTACTCGGGGGGTTCCTTAAAGATTGATCTTAAAGAGTTAATGTAGAGAAGTTCTAGAAACCTGATGTATATAAACCTCCAATAATTAATAGAAAAATGGGTTATGGTCATTTAAAACATACAGTAGTTAATGTCATGGCTCTTATGATGTTTTCAAGTTACTGCGGTTAAGATATTCTGCCTATATTATAATTGTAGAAGATGTGTATTTATAGCCAAATGAGATTATATAGAGGAGGCTATATATTAAAACTGATATCTTATAGAAATAGGTACATACCCCTGTATATGTGCTTTAGTGCCCCACCATTAATGACACTCATATAGCCCACTATCATCTATTGCCAAGGTCATGTGTGTACGAATTTTCCCAGATGACATCTGTGCTCCCCAAAAAATAATTTTTGTAAAAAATTTTTTTGGACTGCCCTATCACTTTAAGTGATTCAACTTAAAACCCTAATGATAAGTGTAGATCACTCACTCTTTATTAACTACAGGTACCCCCATTTAGAAGTTGTTTCAATCAACTATTTAGATCCTATTACAACTATATTGCTTGACAATGTGTTGCTATTACTGCTTTTTTGCTGCTTACTATTTGAAAGTGACCTCCTTACTTTAATCTGCATGAGGTAATGTTCTAAACAAATTCTATGCTATTAAGGCTTTTAAGTGTGTATAGGAACTGGTGTACATGTTTATATGCTAATCAAGGACCTTAGCTACATATTCCATGATAAGCTAGCTATTTATTACTGTTATACTTTATAATTCATACAGTCTCCAAGGTTAAATGATAGCAAAGAACATCCCTCTTCCTAATTCATATTATGCCTATTTGGCCCTAATTGCCTCCTCTTGGAGCACAAATGTTTTTTGATTTGAGAACCACTAGTTATCTATCTCATGTACATAATAAAAACCGAGAAATATATACACATAATTTGCTAAGGGTCCAAGAGTGTATAGTAAGTTTCCATTCTTACTACCAAGATTTTGTTAAACTACAGACCTGAGAGTCCAAAAGTGGTCCTATAACCCCATTTATTTCCCCCCCCCTACTAGTCCCCATTTATATTCTCTTTCACGGGGTTATAGCAGTCCAAGAGAGGCTGCTGAAGTTTAACTGGGGAAACAGGAGTTACATTTCATACAATTTTAAGGGGAACTACGCTATACTAAAAAAAAAAGAGGCTGTTATTGAACATTTGCTTTATCTGTTTATAGTCAAATTTTGTCGCCTTGCCTTGCCACCTAACTCTGATATGTTTGTGATATACTCACTTTTGTATACATGGTGGTCATGTTAGTCTGTTTTCATTACTATATGTGACTATGTTAGTAACTCTGTTTTTGAAGCAAAAGATGCTTATAACTGTACTGACTTTACGCCTCAATAAAAATTTTTTAAATAAGAATTAAAAAAAAAAAAAAAAAAAAGAATATTATGATACAAAGAGATATGTGAGACAGAAAAGAAGCATCCCCTAAGCACTCAGAGGTAAAAAGACCCCAAACAGGGCCGGTGCTAGGATTTTTGGCCACACAGGCGAGGATACATTTTGACCCCCCCGAGATTACATATCATCCTATTGCTATTTATTGCGAGATATGAAACCCAATTTTTTAGAGCATGACATTTTAAACAACTTTCTTCATAGGCCTCTAGTTATTAAGCTCCGTACTTACCTGCATTCGCCGGCCCCAATACGCCCGCCTAAGTTCACCTAACCTCGCTGCTGCGGACCTCAATATGCTTGCCAAATTTATCAATAAAGCTGTCAAAAAGCTGCGCACCAAGTACGGAGCGATGAGCAGCGGACTGTGTTATTTATCAGTCATCGATCTCACTGCTCTTCGGCTTTTTCCCAGCTTTATTGCTACCTTGTCACTAAGCACTCACACTATACTATACTGTTTTACCCCTATACTGCCGCCCCCGGAGCCCCCCACAACTAAATAAAGTTCTTAACCCCTAAACCGGTGCTCCCAGACCCCGCCGCAACTATAATAAATATATTAACCCCTAAACCGCCGCTCCCGGACCCCGCCGCCACCTACATTATACCTATTAACCCCTAATCTGCCGCACCCTATACCGCCGCCACCTACATAAAGTTATTAACCCCTATCCTGCCCCCCCTATACCGCCGCCACCTATATTAAAGTTATTAACCCCTATCCTGCGGATCCCAGACCCCGCCGCAACTAAATAAATTGTTTAACCGCCGCACCCGGAGCCCACCGCCAACTACATTACATTTATTAACCCCTATCCTGCCCCCCACTACACCGCCGCCACCTACATTAAACTCATTAACCCCTAAACCGCCGCTCCCGGACCCCACCGCAACTAAATTAAATGTTTAACCCCTAAACCGCCACACCCGGACCCCGCCATCACCTATATTAAACTTATTAACCCCTATCCTGCCCCCCTATACCACCGCCACCTATATTAAACTTATAAACCCCTAAACCTAAGTTTAACACTAACACCCCCCTAACTTTAATATTATTTTAATAAATCTAAATAAAACTTAATATTATTAACTAACGGCTAGATTAGAGTTCTGCGGCCAAAGGGGTGCGTTAGCTACGCGTGTATTTTTCCCCCCGCACCTTTTAAATACCGCTGGTATTTAGAGTTCACAGAAGGGCTGCGTTAGGCTCCAAAAAGGGAGCGTAGAGCATAATTTACCGCCACTGCAACTCTCAATACCAGCGGTGCTTACGGACGCGACCAGCTTCAAAAACGTGCTTGTGCACGATTCCCCCATAGGAAACAATGGGGCAGTTTGGGCTGAAAAAAAACCTAACACCTGCAAAAAAGCAGCGTTCAGCTCTTAACGCAGCCCCATTGTTTCCTTTGGGGAAACACTTCCTATGTCTGCACCTAACATGTACCCCGAGTCTAAACACCCCTAGCCTTACACTTATTAACCCTTAATCTGCCGCCCCCGCTATCGCTGACCCCTGCATATTATTTTTAACCCCTAATCTTCCGCTCCGTACACCGCCGCAACCTACGTTATCCCTATGTACTCCTAATCTGCTGCCCCTAACACCGCCGACCCCTATATTCTATTTATTAACCCCTAATCTGCCGCCCCCACCGTCGCCGCCACCTACCTACAATTATTAACCCCTAATCTGCCGACCGGACCTCACCGCTACTCTAATAAATGTATTAACCCCTAAAGCTAAGTCTAACCCTAACCCTAACACCCCCCTAAGTTAAATATAATTTTTAGCTAACAAAATAAAATAAATCTTATTAAATAAATTAATCCTATTTAAAGCTAAATACTTACCTGTAAAATAAACCCTAATATAGCTACTATATAAATAATAATTATATTGTAGCTATTTTAGGATTAATATTTATTTTACAGGCAACTTTGTATTTATTTTAACTAGGTACAATAGCTATTAAATAGTTAATAACTATTTAATAGCTACCTAGTTAAAATAATTACAAAATTACCTGTAAAATAAATCCTAACCTAAGTTACAATTAAACCTAACACTACACTATCAATAAATAAATTAAATAAACTACCTACAATTACCTACAATTATATCAACTAAACTAAATTACAAAAAACAAACAAACACTAAATTACAAAAAAAACACTAAATTACAAAAAATAAAAAAAGATTTCAAGAATTTTAAACTAATTACCCCTACTCTAAGCCCCCTAAAAAAATAACAAAGCCCCCCAAAATAAAAAAATGCCCTACCCTATTCTAAAATAAAAATTGTAAAGCTCTTTTACCTTACCAGCCCTTAAAAGGGCCTTATGCGGGGCATGCCCCAAAGAATTCTGCTCTTTTGCCTGTAAAAAAAACATACAATACCCCCCCCCGAACATTACAACCCACCACCCACATACCCCTAATCTAACCCAAACCCCCCTTAAATAAACCTAACACTAAGCCCCTGAAGATCTCCCTACCTTGTCTTCACCACGCCGGGTATCACCAATCCGTCCAGAAGAGGGTCCGAAGTCTTCATCCTATCCGGCAAGAAGAGCTCCTCCAGAGGGTCCAAAGTCTTCATCCTATCCGGGCAGAAGAGGAGATCCGGACCGGCAAACATCTTCATCCAGGTGGCATCTTCTATCTTCTTCCATCCGGCGCGGAGAGGGACCATCTTCAAGCAGCCGACGCAGAGCCATCCTTCTTCACTGACGGACTGATCAGAACAGCCAATAGAATGCAAGCTCAATCTGATTGGCTGATCCAATCAGCCAATCAGATTGAACTTGAATCTGATTGACTGATTCAATCAGCCAATCAGATTTTTCCTACCTTAATTCCGATTGGCTGATAGAATCCTATCAGCCAATCGGAATTTGATGGACGCCATCTTGGATGACGTCCCTTAAAGGAACCTTCATTCGTCGTTAATCCGTCGGTGAAGAAGTTACAATTATTAGTTATATTGTAGCTAGCTTAGGGTTTATTTTACAGGTAAGTATTTAGTTTTCAATAGGAATAATTTAGTTAATAATAGTAATATGTATTTAGATTTATTAAAATAATATTTAAGTTAGGGGGTGTTAGTGTTAGACTTAGGTTTAGGGGTTAATAAGTTTAATATAGGCGGCGGCGGGGTCCGGGAGCAGCGGTTTAGGGGTTAAACAATTTATTTAGTTGCGGCGGGGTCAGGGATCCGCAGGATAGGGGTTAATAACTTTATGTAGGTGGCGGCGGTATAGGGGGCGGCAGATTAGGGGTTAATAGGTATAATGTAGGTGGCGGCGGTGTAGGGGGTGGGAGATTAGGGGTTAATAAATATAATGTAGGTGGCGGCAGGGTCCGGGAGCGGTGGTTTAGGGGTTAATAAGTATAAAGTAGGTGGCTGCGGTGTAGGGGGGTAGATTAGGGGTCTTTAGACTCGGGGTACATTTTAGGGTGTTAGGTGCAGACATCTCCCATAGAAAGCAATGGGATATTGGGCAGCAGCGAACATGAGCTCTCGCTGCTGTCAGACTCCCATTGATTCCTATGGGATCCGCCGCCTCCAGGAAAACCAGGTACGCTGGGCCGGAAAAGTGCCGAGCGTACCTGCTAGTTCTTTGATAACTAGCAAAAGTAGTCAGATTGTGCCGAACTTGCGTTCGGAACATCTGGAGTGACGTAAGAATCGATCTGTGTCGGACTGAGTCCGGCGGATCGTAGCTTACGTCACTAGATTCTACTTTTGCCGGGCTGTAGGGCTTGATAACTACAGCGAATCAGCCTCGCCACAAATACGTTGCGGAATTCCGTATTTGCGGTTGACGGCTTGATAACTAGAGGCTTTATTATCAATTTTTCTTTGTTCTCTTGGTATCTGTATTTAAAAAAGCAGGAATGTAAGCAGGAATGTAAGCTTAGGAGCTGGCCCATTTTTGGTTCAGCACCTGGGTAGCGCTTGCTTATTGGTGGCTAAATTTAAATCAGAAAGTGGTTGTGCTGCATAGCAAATCAGACAGTGGTTGTGCTGCATAACAAATCAGACGGACAGCTTTGGCTAAGGTTACTTGGCATTCTGCTCCTGTTCATAGCTCTGACCCTGCATACCTGCTCCCTGGTCCTTTCCTGATCCCATCAACATTGGCTCTCCTGGCTACTTGGTCTTGGCTAGGCTTATCTGTTTATGAATCTTCACTGCCTGTCCTGACCTCAGACTGTCTGACTTCGCTTTTGCCTGCTTCTTTTTGACACATTGCTTTGTTTCTTTTTCTTTATTTCATTAAAGGGATTCAGATAGAGCATGCAATTTTAGGCAACTTTCTAATTTACTCCTATTATCAATTTTTCTTTGTTCCCTTGCTATCTTTATTTGAAAGAGCAGGACTCTAAGCTAAGGAGCCAGCCCATTTTTTATTCAACACCCTGGAAAGAGCTTGCTGATTGGTGGCTACATTTAGCCACCAATCAGCAAGTGCAACCCGGGACTGAACCAAAAATAGGCCAGCTCCTAAGCTTACATTATTGCTTTTCAAATAAACAAAGCAAGTGAACGAAGAAAAATCAATTATAGGAGTAAATTAGAAAGTTGCTTAAAAATTGCATGCGCTATCTGAATCATGAAATTAAAAAAATGGGTTTGGTATCCCTTTAATAACCCCCTTTGCCACCATGGATCTCAGAGGATCCTATCCTCACCTCCAGGTCCTCCTAGAGGTTATGCTTGCAAGAGTGTGCTGTCTTGCTGCTATTGGGTTCCAGTTCCTGATTGGCCTATTAGCTCAGTGACACTAAATCCCACACTGTTGCAAACAGTGCTGAATATAAGCCCATCACAGATGAGATAAAGACCAAAGAAAATCCAAAGCAGGAAAGCATCCCTATCATATAGTCCCACCGGACCCTGTCAAAAGAATCCAAGGACAAGGTGATGAGTGGGACTCCCAAAGAGTTCAATAACCTATGCAGGCTATCAAAGCTTTGTCATCTGGGAGTGAACCCCACTTGATCTATCTGGACCACAGAAGGCAGAATACTAGTTAGTCTAAATACCAAAATCTTTGCATAGTTCTTTGATATTCAGGTTGATAAGTGAAATGGGTTTATAACTTTCACAAAGAATGTGGGGTCTTTTCCTGGTTTAGGGATGGCAATAATTGCAGTCTCTAAAAATTCCCTTAGAATGTCATCAGGACCTGGAGCTTTGTGCAACCTTAGTCGAAACTATCTCATCAAGTGTGATGGGGGAAGATAGTGCCTCAACTGATGCTTCAGCTACCCGTGGTAACCCTAAAGTCTATATTGCAGTTTACAATAATCCACAAATGGGTTTCAATACCTCTAACCGAAAAAAAGGCCTGTACGCCTCTTTTAATTTCAACTATTCTATTCTTTTGTGTCCATTGCCTAAGTCTGTGTTTTTCAACCAGTGTGCCCTGGCACACTAGTGTGCCGTGAGAGATCCTCAGGTGTGCCGCGGCAGACTGACAACAGTGCGGGGGTGTCCCTCTTTCAAACTTTGAAATATTGGTAGGTATGTGACAGGCTCATCAGGCATCATTTACAACCATGACATTGACATTCCTTTACAGACAATCATTATGTGTGATTTTGTAAAATTTTGGGATGATGGTGTGCCACAGGATTTTTTAACGTAAAAAAGTGTGCCACGGCAAAAAAAAGGTTGCAAATCACTGGCCTAAGTTACTATCAGCTTTGTTCCCTTTGTGATAATATAGTTTCAGTTTCACTAAGCTATCTTGGACACGTAGCATCTCTTTGTCTGCTATACTCTTTCACAACTGTAACGATTTTGCAGTAAAAGTTGAGGTAGGATTTTGCTTATTGAGAGTAGCTAAAGTTCTCAATTACAGTAGAGCTGTGCCTAAGAAGCACCTTACTTCTGTTTAATCTGTGCAGCTTGTTTGATAAAGATTCCTCTCAGATAAGCCTTAAGTGCTGCCCACACGGTCAGGTCAGAAACTTCTCCTGTGCCATTAAGGTGATGGTAAATCCTAGCATTTAGAAAATGCTAGGATTTACCATCACTAAAAATAAATAGTAGTTCAGTGATCGTTTTGTAAAAAAGTGTGCTTAAGTACCTTTTCTGTGCTGAGGCCTCTTTGGTATACTCATCGGCTCCGGCCACCCACGCCACAGCGATCTTTTTTCAATGAGGTGACATTTCCACCTCTAAACCAATAGCTGTGCTAGCATACAGAACAATACCATATGACTAGCACAGCTATTGGTTTAGAGGTGGAAACGTCACCTCATTGGGTACGTTTTTTTTGGGGGGGTATCTTAGGGGTGTTAGGTTAGGGGGCTTAGCTGGTTAAGGGGTTTAGTTGTTAGTGGGTATTTTGTGGTGGGGGGGTTAAGGCAGTTTATGGGTTAAAGGGACAGTATACACCAATTTTTATTTAACCGCATGTAATAGACACTACTGTAAAGAATAATATGCACAGATACTGATCTAAAAATCCAGTATAAAATAGTTTATAAACTTACTTAGAAGCTCCCAGTTTAGCACTGTTAAAAAGGTTAGCTGGAACACCCACTGAAAGTGGTTCTATAGCAAAAAAAAGGAGACACTCCTCCCTCCCCCTTCCTCTGCATAGGAAAAGACTTTACACAAACAGGAGCAAGCTGGAGTAGGTATACGTCGGTATTCTCCTAAAACTTTGGGGCTTGGTTAGGAGTCTGAAAATCAGTGCAATGTTATTTAAAAATAAGCAAAACTATACGCAAAAAATAAGCAAAACTATACATTTTTTAAAACTAAAACTGTATGGGCTATATAAATGGAACATCTACAAAACATTTATGCAAAGAAAAATCTAGTGTATAATGTCCCTTTAATAGAGAAGTGCAGTATTTTGGGATATAGGAATGTTGTAGTTTAGGGGTTAATAGAGTAGAGTGGGCATTGCATTAGGCTATGTGGTGGGGTTAATAGTGTTCTGGGGACTTTGTGGTGGGCTATGTGGTGGAGTAGGGGGCTTATGGCGATTTGGTTTAGCATGCGAGTATGGGTGTTTTTTTTTCCACATTTCACTCTCCATTGAAGTCTATGTTAACGTGCTGACAATATTCTAACTTCTGCTCTTTGCGTGCACAAGGTTACCATACAAGCGGAAAATATTTACTTTCAACTTGTAATACGTGCTCTACCCGATGTGTGCAGAGAGCAGAAGTGGAGCGGAGTTAGCAAGCGAGCAGGAGTGGTAATTTCCGCTCCACTCGTAATCTAGCCCAAAGTTTTTAGAATGGGGCCCTTAGAGAGAACAATTGAAAATTAACATGTTATTAAGCTTTCAGCTTGCCTGGAGGTATGGATTCCACCCCTACAGCAGCAGAACATAATATTATTGTGCCAATGTATGTGTGTCACTCTCTTTTTTGCCTCAATGGGTGCTTGCTACGGCAATTGGCTTTTGGGTTGTGTTTTCGCTTTACATACAATCCCTATTCAGATCATATATATTAGATTTATATTAATTCATAGTTGAACAAACTAGGCTATGTTATGAGCAAGCAAATAAATTAACATTTAATTTAGATCTCTTTTTGTCACCACATACAGTAATTGGTTAAATCTGATCCTGTGTTGGGAATATAGAGGCTCCTTTATTGTGGTTTTGTTGGGACAATAAGCCAGTGTTTTAGGGAATTAAATGCATTTGTCTTGGGGGCGCAAATCTCATGCAAACACCAGTTCATGACAGCAGGGGGCACCAGCACATACAGTGAACAACTGCAAGGCAATCGTCTGTTATTTTAACCTTTTATGCTACGTAACTGTAGCACATCAGAGATTAATAAAATTAGCTGGGAAAGAGGTTAATTTACAAAGTATATAAATCAGAATTTGTATTTAGATTTTGTTTCAAATGCTGTATATTTATAGAATTAGTATTTATTTATAAATCACTACATTGTTCTGTATTGTTTCGGTACATTTGTGTGTAGAAATAGACATGAGACTGACTAGATTCACTAACATAACTTTCCAGTGAGACACCAATTTGTGTATTTTGAGCAGTCTCTCTGCATTGTTAGTGAAACAAGAAGTCACATGCAGCAAACGATTCTATAAAAATACAGGAAGGATGCATGTTTCAAACAGGGAGATATTCTGCAACAAATAGCTATGCTTAAAAGTTGCATGTTTGAAAATTAAATAGAAATATACAGAAAGGGTGGTGGATTCACCTGTGGAGTTGGTACTTACTCAGTAAAACAGAATGTGGATTCAGATTAGATTAAAATCTGAATAAAAAGAAGGTTGTTAATCATGTGGAGGTGGAGGCTGGGGTGTTGCTAGATTCTAAAATGATGTGGAACTAGACCAGACACCACCCTTTATGTAACTTATGTACTGAGATCAGATAGATACCATGTTATGATAGGTAAAGGTGGCAATTGCATAACGTGTTTTCCACATAAAGAATCATTTGAGCAACACAGAAGTTCTATACTTTTGCAACTTGGGGGCTCAGCCCTGCATAGAAAATTAACAGCACTGACCAAAACGGACAAGGAGTGGCTATTTTTTATACAGAGCAGGCGTGCCAAAGCTTTTTTATAAAGAGCTTGTTACTAATGATGAGTTAATAATTACATTACACTCACACTTATGCTAAAGATAGCACCTCTAAATAATAATTATATCATAATCACATGTTTTAGGTAAACATTTCATATAAAATTAGTTACATTTCATGAATTTAATGTGACAGTATATACTTAATAACATTTACAAAATGTGGTACAGACATACCTAATTACCTATTAAGGAGCATACTACTGCTTTTTCAATAGCAAATTGCTGGGTCCCCATTATATATGCAGCGTTACCCGCAAAAGCCGGCAACAAAGCTTTTTGCTCTGTTTTGGTATCCTATATACAGCGCCGCATATAAATGCGGCACGTATATTTCACCGTCGCCCGCAATTTTTACTCCCATAAGCTAACATGGGACCGCGTCGCAAATCGGTATCCAATATTCAGCGCAAGGACTTACGTGGCGAAAATGGAGAAATCTTACTCCATTTTCACCTTGCCACACAAGGTGGCCGCAGCAAGCCTTGCACTGGGTATTGGAGCACCGTAACTCCAGAAAATGCCTGCAAAAATAAACTAACACCTAACGCATGCACAATATCTATACCTGTCAACTGCAATCCTCCACTGCAATAAATAATAAAGTGTATTAACCCCTATATCCGCCATCAAACCTACACTGCAAGTAATACTAAACTAACTAAATTATTAACCCCTAAATCCGCCAACCCCAACATCGCAAACTACCTATTAAAACTATTAACCCCTAATCCGCCATTAACCCCCAATGCAAACTACCTACTAAAGTATTAACCCCTAAACCGCAAAAGCCCACAACGCAATAAACCTATCAAACTATTAACCCCTAATCCATCATTAACCCACAATGCAAACTACCTACTAAAGTATTAACCCCTAAACCGCCAAAGCCCACAACGCAATAAACCTATCAAAGTATTAACCCCTAAACCGTCAAAGCCCACAACGCAAATAAATAAATTACTAAGCCCCCTAACCTAACACCTCCTAATCTAACACCCCCTAAATGTACCCAAATTACCTAAATTTCAAAATACTAAAGTTACCATTAAAATAAAAAAAAATAACACTACTTTAAAAAATAAAAATAAACTAAGTATAAATTAAAGGGACAGTCTAGTCAAAATTAAAATTCTGGTGTAGAATGTCCCTTTAAACTACAATTACAGAAAATAAAAAAATCTAAGATTACATAAAATAAAAAACAAAATTACCAAATTTTAAAAAATTATACCTAATCCCTATGAAAATGAAAAGCCCCCCAAAATAAAAACACCCCCTACTCTAAGAATGAACTATCAGTAGCCCTTAAAAGGGCTTTTTGCAGGGCATTTCTCCAAGATAATCAGCTCTTTTACATCAAAATACACAAAGTCCCCCTAACAGTAAACCCCCCCCACCCACCAAACACCCCAAAATAAAAGAACCTAACACTAAAAAACCTAAACTACCCATTGCCCTGAAAAGGGCATTTGTTTGGGCATTGCCCTTAAAAGGGCATTTAGCTCTTTTATTTCCCATCCTTAATCTTAATAAAACAAACTCCACCAAAAGAGCCATGGAGCGTGGAGGATCCTCTTTGTATGATCGCCGCCGTACACTGGATAGAGAATTCAAGGTACGCGATTAAAAATAGCGTCCTTTGGGGGGGCGTGTCCGGGCTATGGTCCAAGATGGCCGCTAAACTGGGAGCTCTGTAACACAGTTTTACATCCCGCCTGTAATCTGCTAATTACACAGCCACCCAGCAAGAATTTATACCTCACGATGCAGGGGATAGTTAGCTGAATGGTCTGATATAAACATTTTTGTTCTCAATACAACAGGACTTCCCAGTCTGGACCGCTGAATGTCCCTGGCGGCTCCTAAGGAGAGGGATTTCAGCTCCCCCCCCCCCCCCCCCCGGGGAACCGGGTATTCAGAGAATATAGTGATCCTCTGCTCAACATTTCCAACATGGAGGAGGACTTTTACTCTAAGATACAAGATCTATTCGCTATGTCTGAGCAGCAGATGCTCCACAGATTTGACCGCCTCATGAAATTAATTGAGGCCCCTATGAAGCAGCTTGCAGGCTCAATATGGTGGAGGTGACAGATCCAGGCACTCTGAGCAGCGATCCACAGTCGTGGGATGAGAGCACACTTACCGGAGCCACTTTTCTGGAGAAGGGAGACGTCACTCACCCGGGAACTCCCAAAGTAAATGATCTGCCTGAGATGGAGACATTTGCAACCGCAGCGGCTGTCGCCAGCCCACAAGAAACTACTGAGACCCATGGCGGTTGCTCAGCTGGAGACATCCAGACTAATGCTGCTTACCTGGACATGTGGGGGAGAACGACCGTCTCCCCGGCGAAAGGCTCTACGGAAGAACGTCTTCTGCTGACAGCTAACTATTATCCTGCTGTCCTGGATCTCTGCGAGGGTTGCGGCCCAGGTTCGTGGCACACGCTGGAGTATATGATAGATTTGGCTCCCAAAGTGATGCGGTGGATACCCGGAGGCCTTCTGGATCTGAGTATTGACACAAGAGTTGGGGTTGGGTAAAGTAAAAGGTACAATGGTTGCTTCTGGACTGCTAGGCTTGAGCTAGCCCCACTCCAGAATTGATTCTCTCCCGAACTTGGAGTTTATGCACTGCCCTGAGAACTGCTGTACATGAGGCCGAGATGTTATTAATATACTTAACACTGTTGTGCCCTTAGGTCTGTGGTTAGCTTGGCCTCTATACTACCCCATGAGACTAGGGGAAAGTTGGTTAACTGAGACAGATTTGCCCAAAACCCAGTTTATTAGTTGGATAGCAACATTTAATAGAGCGTGGGATCCTTTTAGGAGATAAGGTGCTGTAATCGTTTGATGAGAAGCAGTCCTCCTCCCTTAATTCATATTTGTTATACTGCAGGTTCGATAGAGGCCTGTACCCCCAGACCAGAAGGTAACGTTCATTGAGGCCCTGATATATATTAGACAAAGGGGAAAATGAATGTTTATAAGCTCCTTCTATCTATGACAATGTGCTTTATTTTCTTTTTCTCTTACTACTGAGAGAAATGTTTATCTAGCTATGTAGATATGCTACCATAAAAGAGAGTGTGCAAATTTTATAAAGTCTTTTACGGCTAGATTTAGAGTTTTGTCGGTAACGACCCGCGTAGCTAACGCTGGCTTTTTTCTGGCCGCACCTTTAAAATAACTCTGGTATTGAGAGTCCACAGAATGGCTGCGTTAGGCTCCAAAAAAGGAGCGTAGAGCATATTTAACGCAACTTCAACTCTCGATACCAGAGTTGCTTACGGACGCGGCCAGCTTCAAAAACGTGCTCGTGCACGATTCCCCCATAGGAAACAATGGGGCTATTTGAGCTGAAAAAAAACCTAACACCTGCAAAAAAGCTGCGTTCAGCTCCTAACGCAGCCCCATTGTTTGCTATGGGGAAACACTTCCTACGTCTGCACCTAACACTCTAACATGTACCCCGAGTCTAAACACCCCTAACCTTACACTTATTAACCCCTATTCTGCCGCCCCCGCTATCGCTGACCCCTGCATATTATTATTAACCCCTAATCTGCCGCTCCGTAAACCGCCGCTACTTACATTATCCCTATGTACCCCTAATCTGCTGCCCCTAACACCGCCGACCCCTATATTATATTTATTAACCCCTAATCTGCCCCCCACAACGTCGCCTCCACCTGCCTACACTTATTAACCCCTAATCTGCCGAGCAGACCGCACCGCTATTATAATAAAGTTATTAACCCCTAATCCGCCTCACTAACCCCATAATAAATAGTATTAACCCCTAATCTGCCCTCCCTAACATCGCCGACACCTAACTTCAAACATTAACCCCTAATCTGCCGACTGGAGCTCACCGCTATTCTAATAAATGTATTAACCCCTAAAGCTAAGTCTAACCCTAACACTAACACCCCCCTAAGTTAAATATAATTTAAATCTAACAAAATTAATTAACTCTTATTAAATAAATTATTCCTATTTAAAGCTAAATACTTACCTGTAAAATAAATCCTAATATAGCTACAATATAAATTATATTTATATTATAGCTATTTTAGGATTTATATTTATTTTACAGGTAACTTTGTATTTATTTTAACCAGGTACAATAGCTAAAATAGTTAAAATAATTACAAAATTACCTGTAAAATAAATCCTAACCTAAGTTACAATTAAACCTAACACTACACTATCAATAAATTAATTAAATAAAATACCTACAATTACCTACAATTAAACCTAACACTACACTATCAATAAATTAATTAAATACAATATCTACAAATAAATACAATGAAATAAACTAACTAAAGTACAAAAAATAAAAAAGAACTAAGTTACAAAAAATAAAAAAATATTTACAAACATCAGAAAAATATTACAACAATTTTAAACTAATTACACCTACTCTAAGCCCCCTAATAAAATAACAAAGACCCCCAAAATAAAAAAATGCCCTACCCTATTCTAAATTACTAAAGTTCAAAGCTCTTTTACCTTACCAGCCCTGAACAGGGCCCTTTGCGGGGCATGCCCCAAAGAATTCAGCTCTTTTGCCTGTAAAAAAACCACATACAATACCCCCCCCCAACATTACAACCCACCACCCACATACCCCTAATCTAACCCAAACCCCCCTTAAATAAACCTAACACTAAGCCCCTGAAGATCTTCCTACCTTATCTTCACCATACCAGGTTCACCGATCGATCCAGAAGAGCTCCTCCGATGTCCTGATCCAAGCCCAAGCGGGGGGCTGAAGATGTCCATGATCCGGCTGAAGTCATCATCCAAGCGGGAGCTGAAGAGGTCCATGATCCGGCTGAAGTCATCATCCAAGCGGGAGCTGAAGAGGTCCATGATCCGGCTGAAGTCTTCTATCAACGGCATCTTCAATCTTCTTTCTTCCGGATCCATCTTGCAGACCTCCGATGCGGAACATCCTGCTGGCCCGACGGACTATAGAATCCTATCAGCCAATCGGAATTCGAGGGACGCCATCTTGGATGACGTCCCTTAAAGGAGCCTTCATTCGTCGGTAGTCCGTCGGGCCAGCAGGATGTTCCGCTTTTTTTATTTTGGGGGTCTTTGTTATTTTATTAGGGGGCTTAGAGTAGGTGTAATTAGTTTAAAATTGTTGTAATATTTTTCTGATGTTTGTAAATATTTTTTTATTTTTTGTAACTTAGTTCTTTTTTATTTTTTGTACTTTAGTTAGTTTATTGTATTTAATTAATTTATTGATAGTGTAGTGTTAGGTTTAATTGTAGGTAATTGTAGGTATTTTATTTAATTAATTTATTGATAGCGTAGTGTTAGGTTTAATTGTAACTTAGGTTAGGATTTATTTTACAGGTAATTTTGTAATTATTTTAACTATTTTAGTTATTGTACCTGGTTAAAATAAATACAAAGTTACCTGTAAAATAAATATAAATCCTAAAATAGCTATAATATAAATATAATTTATATTGTAGCTATATTAGGATTTATTTTACAGGTAAGTATTTAGCTTTAAATAGGAATAATTTATTTAATAAGAGTTAATTAATTTTGTTAGATTTAAATTATATTTAACTTAGGGGGGTGTTAGTGTTAGGGTTAGACTTAGCTTTAGGGGTTAATACATTTATTAGAATAGCGGTGAGCTTCAGTCGGAAGATTAGTGGTTAATGTTTGAAGTTAGGTGTCGGCGATGTTAGGGAGGGCAGATTAGGGGTTAATACTATTTATTATAGGGTTAGTGAGGCGGATTAGGGGTTAATAACATTATTATAATAGCGGTGCGGTCCGCTCGACAGATTAGGGGTTAATAAGTGTAGGCAGGTGGAGGCGACGTTGTGGGGGGCAGATTTGGGGTTAATAAATATAATATAGGGGTCGGCGGTGTTAGGGGCAGCAGATTAGGGGTACATAAGGATAACGTAAGTAGCGGCGCTTTGCGGTCGGCAGATTAGGGGTTAATTATTGTAGGTAGCTGGCGGCGACGTTGTGGGGGGGCAGGTTAGGGGTTAATAAATATAATACAGGGGTCGGCGGTGTTAGGGGCAGCAGATTTGGGGTACATAAGGATAACGTAGGTGGCGGTCGGCAGATTAGGGGTTAAAAAAAATAATCGAGTGGCGGCGATGTGGGGGGACCTCGGTTTAGGGGTACATAGGTAGTTTATGGGTGTTAGTGTACTTTAGAGCACAGTAGTTAAGAGCTTTATAAACTGGCGTTAGCCCATAAAGCTCTTAACTACTGACTTTTTTCTGCGGCTGGAGTTTTGTCGTTAGATTTCTAACGCTCACTTCAGCCACAACTCTAAATACCGGAGTTAGAAAGATCCCATTGAAAAGATAGGATACGCAATTGACGTAAGGGGATCTGCGGTATGGAAAAGTCGCGGCTGAAAAGTGAGCGTTAGACCCTTTCCTGACTGACTCCAAATACCGGCGGTAGCCTAAAACCAGCGTTAGGAGCCTCTAACGCTGGTTTTCACGGCTACCGCCAAACTCTAAATCTAGGCCTTAGAATTTTAAATGTTTTCTATGTGATATTTCATGTGGGGTTGCATGTATAAAAATATTACACTATTGCTAAGATAAGCAACACAGTCTTAGTAGAAATTTATACTTTACATCACCAATTAGAAATCACTGTATACAGGTTATTCACTGTGGTGATGTTCTATATTTGGTTTGCAACTAGTATACTCTATATGGATATGCCCTGATGTTTCATACATATTATATAGGGCTCCTTGATTTATTTGTCTAATGGTCAGGGAATCCTGCCATATATCATACTACATATTATGAGGGGCTATACTGATATCCATGTACTGTTTGCTCCCCTTGTTACTATGGTGCCTAGAGATTATATAACTACAAGTTTACTACAGTTACTTCTCGCAATTTAACTTCAGCATCTTGCAGCTCAATGTGCCAGTGTTAATATGATTATTTTTTTTTTTAATGAATTGTAGACAGATGTCTTTGCCACAAATGCAATGCATATTGTATATGTTATGGACACACGAAGACCTATTTCTTTTCTTTTAGAGATTTGTTATGAAAACTAGGTCTTATGTTTCTCACTGGTTATGTTATGCTATGTCAAAACATTTATATATAAAATGAGGAGCCACTCATGGCTTATTGTATTTCCTACTGTTTAGGAACTTATATTGTTTATAGTTTTTTAGGACAAACCTATGTATTAAATGTGCAAGACATGATGTATATATATAGGTATGTTGTCATGAAAACACATGAAGCTATTTATGTATGTCATTGCTACCTCAATAAAAACTATTAAAAAAAAATAAAAAATAGCGTCCTTTGAATCCTATTGGCTAATTTGATTCTTCAAATTCAAATCAGCCACTAGGATGAAAGCTACTCAAATCCTATTGGCTGTTCAAATCAGCCAATAGGATGAGAGCTACTGAAATTCTATTGGCTATTCAAATCAGCCAATAGAATTTCAGTAGCTCTCATCCTATTGGCTGATTTAAACAGTCAATAGGATTTGAGTAGCTTTCATCCTATTGACTGATTTGAATTTGAAGAATCAAATCAGTCAATAGGAATTCAAGGGACACCATTTTTACCTTGAATTTTCTATCCAGTGTATGGTGGCAATCGTACGAAGAGGATCCTCCATGCTCCATGGCTCCGCGGTCGCCGGTCTTCAGTTCCAGGGTCTCCGGTCTTCAGCTCTGCCCTCCACTTCGCGCCTGGTTCTTCCTAGAAGAAGAAAGAAGAGGTCGCCGCTTGGAAGAAGACTTTACCGCCTGGAACAGGGCCTTCTCCGCCAGACTTCAGGAACGGTGAGTACCAACCTGGGGGTTAGATTTAGGTTTCTTTAAGGGTTTTTTGGGAGGGTTTGTTTTATTTAGATTAGGGATGGGCAGTAAAACAGCGAAATGCCCTTTTAAGGGCAATGCCCAAACAAATGCCCTTTTCAGGACATTGGGTAGTTTAGGTTTTTTAGTTTTAGGTTCTTTTATTTTGGGGGGTTTGGTGGGTGGGGGGTTACTGTTAGGGGGGACTTTGTGTATTTTGATTTAAAAAAAGCTGATTACCTTGGGGCAATGCCTTGCAAAAAGCCCTTTAAAGGGCTACTAGTAGTTTATTCTTAGAGTAGGGGGTGTTTTTATTTTGGGGGGGCTTTTTATTTTTATAGGGATTAGGTATAATTTTTAAAAATTTGGTAATTTTGTTTTTTTAATTTTCTGTAATTGTAGCTTAAAGGGACAGTATACACCAGAATTTTAATTTTGACTAGACTGTCATTTTAATTTATACTTAGTTTATTTTTATTTTTAAAGTAGTGTTAGTTTTTTTATTTTAATAGTAACTTTAGTATTTTGTAATTTAGGTAATTTGGGTACATTTAGGGGGTGTTAGGTTAGGGGGCTTAGTAATTTATTTGTGTTGTGGGCTTTGGCAGTTTAGGGGTTAATACTTTAATAGGTAGTTTGCGTAGTGGGTTAATGGCGGATCAGGCGTTAATAGTTTAGTTATTACTTGCGGTGTGGGTTTGATGGCGGATATAGGGGTTAATAGTTTAATTAGGCATATCGCGTTGTGGGGGGTTGTTGGTTTAGGGGTTAATAATTTAGTTATTACTTGCTGTGTGGGTTTGATGGTGTATATAGGGGTTAATAGTTTAATTAGGCATATTGCGTTATGGGGGGTTGTTGGTTTAGGGGTTAATACATTTATTATTAGTTGTGAGAGGGGGGATTGCGGATGTAGAGGTTGTACGTGTCAGGCTTATTTTTGGGAGGCATGTTAGACTTTTACGGGAGATTAGTTGATTTTTTTTTTACTTTTCTTAGGCACTGGCAATTTCTAAAGTGCTGTAAGTCACTAGCGACTCCAAAAATTTGTATTAACACTCATTTCTGGACATCACTAGTTTATGCAACTTACGGCACTTTATGAACTGCCGGCGGGGTTTATTGGATACCCCGATGTGCGAGGTGAAATTACGGGAGGCGCGGGTTGCAGTGCTTGCGCTAAAGCCTGCATCGTATATGTAATCTCACCCCTGATGTCTATTTTCTGCTTAGTGGTGCTGAGAGACATGTAAAAAAAGCCTTGGAGGGCCACATGTGGCTCTCAGGCCATATAGTTTAGCTGTCCCTATCCTAGAGGGATTGGGGTGTCTGGTCAAAGGGAAGTATAATTGAACTTATTGGATGTAGGTGACTGTGTCCTAAGATACAGAAATGCATCCGATATTGAAAAGATTGCTGGGTCTGTGCTAGATAAATGACTGTCTCTAATTTGGTATAGAACAGTCAAACGTATTTTAGCTTTGAAAGAAGGTGATTTGTCATACCAGAAGAAGCTAGATGCTTTTTGAGTCTCAGGTGGTTTTTCATCTGGGAACAAAAGCTAGTGTCGCCTAAAATGCAGAGAGGACATCTGATAAAGAATATGATAAAACACAAAGGCCTAAACTGGTGATTACTAGAGCATATTTTAATTAGACAGGCATGTTTTATCTGTCATCCAACTCAGTCTCTAAATAAAGTGACCGTTATGGGTTTAGCAAAAAGTGACCATTAGCCAGCTGTACAATTCCATTCTGCAAAGCTCTGTAAGAACTTAATGAGTCAGGGTTAGTGAGGATTCAGATACAAATCCACAGACTCAGTTTGACATACAGGCCTCATCCTCTGTGGGGTTATAGGGACTTTTAGAGGATGTGCTCAAGCACAGGCAGCTGTACAGGAAACCCTTGGGAGTTGGGGAAGTGTCTGGCCAGGAACCAGACAGATAACCCTGTAAACGGTGGCTCTTACTGATTATCAATAGGAAGTGCACAAGTCATAAAAAAACTATAAAAGATCTTCACAGAACAAAGAAATAGATCATTTGTCATTATTCCATTTCAAGTATATTTCATAATAGAGCACTCCTGACTGAGTAATATACATATGCAGTGCTTTTTAAATACACTTCTGTAAATATTAATATTTCTCTTGACCCTTGTCCTGAGGAATTTCAGTAAAAACCATCCTTCCATTGGCTGTCACAGTGAGAGGAGAACAATGACTAACAGCTGCTAATACAGGAGAGCAAAGTCTACTTAGTGCTTACATCTTAAAAAAGAATTCCTGTACAGGGAGCTGCCTGCTCCACACCCTGCACCTAGACCTGACCCTCCCTCTACCGCCCCAGGAGCAAACACACCTCGCATCTGAAATGTCCATAATTCTCCTGTTTATTGTTCTCTTTCTTTAAAAAACAAACAGGGGGGAAAAATGTTAGTTATGGTAAAACTCAACAAGTATTTTAGCTAAATAAATTTAGGCTGAAACAGTATCTGTTGTAGGTTGTGTTTGCTTTAAAAGGGCCATTATGCGCTTCTTGTGTTTGTGAAATAATTGTGTTTTGTCCCATACTCCCTAGAGAGGCCAGGAAGCAAAATCTGTAATTTAGTTTTTTTTTTTTTTTTGTTGGGGGGGGGGGGGGGGGAGGGCTCTTTAGCAAACATGGGACAAACACTAGTTTACACAAAAAGAGATATTTGATGCTCTTTTAACTGAAACATGTGCAGTTTTAAAACGTATTCTGTGCAGATTCCCTGAAGACTGCAATTAAATTCTGATGCAAAAATGACATGTTCTAATTCATTAGAGGACGTAACGTTTACATTACTGACCCTATTTAACAATCTGTTTAACCCCCCTACTGCCAGTGAGCCATACAAGAATGGCAGTAACACATACTTCCCAATGAATTGATGTTTCCTGCTCAGGACCTGCAATACTTGCAGTTTCCAAGTGGGACTTTACCTATGTGTTTAACCTCTTTGTGGGAAGGGGTTTAACACATACTTATTTAGGGTCAATAAGGCAAACATTGCATATTTTTTACAATTAGAACATGGTATTTCTGCAACAGAATGTCCCTTTAATTATGTTTACTTCTGAGGAAAAACAGATCTACAACCTAGGAGGTTAATGAAGTCATCCAAAGCCCCACCGCCCATGTAACAATTAATTTAAAGTAGAATTCAGTCTCATTTGAGGGAGACGCGTTGGTTTTAACTCACATCTTGTTTTTACATATGTGAAGAGGTTTGATGGAAGTTGGAGAATGAATGAAATGGCTGTGATAAAGGCAAAGCATAAGGAACCAAAGGGTTAAAGATAAGGTTACAGTTGGTTCAGGAGAGACAAGTATGGTATCTGGTGAGTCTGATCTTGGAATATATGGAACTTGTCTCTGCACTGAACCACAAGTGTACTGTTTGCAAACCCCTTTAAAAGCTCCTCCTACTTCTCTCTTGCCTGCCCTTGCTGTCACAGAGCTCTGACCTTGCTGCGTGCAGCCTGAGGACATAACAGAGTCAGTCAGAAGAGTTCTGTCTGGTGTAATCACATCACACAGGGCAATTACTAGGGCAGAAGGGGCAGCTAGCACACACAGCCATGTGCTCCCATCCTTAAATGAAACACCTGCCAGGTTATGAAAATGCGTGCAGAGACCTGTGAAATGGTCACTGATTTTTGTTTTTATTCATTTAAATCTCCATAAATGTATATGCTACCCAGTCTAAACTAACTCATCCTGCAGAAAAGGGTCACAGGATACAAAGTGTTAGGATACAAACAGCTTTCATCTGGTTGGATTATAGTAACGATTTTAAAGAAATTATTATCATCATCATCATTATTATTATTATCTTTACTTGTGATATGTCTACAGCTTCCACAATAAATATACAATAAATATGATCAAATGTGGGTCATTTCTTGGGGCTATAAATATATCTAATATGGGTGAAACATGTCAGGCTTCCTTGATTTCTATATACAAGACTGATTGGTGGAGTACTCAAGTCTGGTCCAAGGTGAATAAGTTAGCTGAGACAGATAGACCTGATATGAAAAGTCAGTTAGATTTCAGATAGGTCTGATAATGGAGAATACAACAGTCAGATATTAATTTGGGGGGGGGGGGATTAGTGAGTCTGATCTGGAGGGCAAGCTTCCCTGATCTTTCAGAACTGATATATGATGGGCAGGTAGAGGAGCAAGTGGGTATGATCCCTGAAGAAAGACAGCTGTGGTTTAAAGGGAACTGATGGATTTTCTCTGTTTGAGCTAAGTAATGCATAGACAAGTCTAATTGGGGGATAATAGAAACAAATATTTTGGGGAACAAGGTGTTCTGAAGGGAACATTCTATTTATAACATTCTTTATAGGATGAGAGATGGATTATTCCAAAATGTTTGGATTTTTTACTTTTCACTTGTTTTAGATGACTTTCTGTTTGGCGTTTTTGTTGGGGGGGGGGGGTTACTGGCCCACTCGTGCCTGGTGCATCTGCTAGATTCTCAAGGTCACACAGCCCTTTGGGAGAAACATGAGCTGATCAATAGTTGTTTTACGCTGCTGTCACCTCTCTTCCCATCAGTGCTGTGCCTACAATGGCTATGGGTGTGCACTTATAAAGCTACGTGTATGCAAAAAATACCCATGTGCTACAGAAGGTTTCATGCACAGATACACATGCTGACTGGCACAAATGATTGTGTAGCGATACTATGTAACAAGCTGTATGTTAATGTGTGCAGAAATATCTACGTGGACAGCCTCAAGTCTGGGCCAGTCATGTCATGTGAAGGAAATCAGGTGCACATTAGTATTCCTATAGTGAACAAGGTGTTGAACTTACATGAGTAATAACAGTCACTTTGTAAGTTAGGCCCTAGTTACCATCTCCAGTACGTATAAACAGAGTTACCATCTCCAGAACGTATAAACAGACTGAGTTACCATCTCCAGTACGTATAAACAGAGTCACCATCTCCAGTACGTATAAACAGAGTTACCATCTCCAGTACGTATAAACAGACTGAGTTACCATCTCCAGTACGTATAAACAGAGTCACCATCTCCAGTACGTATAAACAGAGTTACCATCTCCAGTACGTATGAACAGAGGTACCTTCTCCAGTACGTATAAACTGAGTTACCATGTCCAGTACGTATAAACAGAGTTACCATCTCATGTACTTATAAACAGTTACCATCTCCAGTATGTATAAACAGAGTTATCATCTCCAGTACGTATAAACAGAGTTACCATCTCCAGTGCGTATAAACATAGTTACTATCTCCAGTACGTATAAACATAGGTACAATCTCCAGTACATATAAACAGAGTTATCATCTCCAGTACGTATAAACATAGTTAACATCTCCAGTACGTATAAACAGTTACCATCTCCAGTAAGTATAAACATAGTTACCATCTCCAGTACGTATAAACAGAGTTACCATCTCCAGTACGTATAAACAGAGTTACCATCTCCAGTACGTATAAACAGAGTAACCATCTCCAGAACGTATAAACAGACTGAGTTACCATCTACAGTACGTATAAACAGAGTTACCATCTCCAGTACGTATAAACAGAGTCACCATCTCCATTACGTATAAACAGAGTTACCATCTCCAGTACGTATAAACAGAGTTACCATCTCCAGTACGTATAAACATAGTTACCATCTCTAGTACGTATAAACAGTTACCATCTCCAGTACGTATAAACATAGTTACCATCTCCAGTACGTATGAACAGAGTTACCATCTCCAGTACGTATAAACAGAGTCACCATCTCCAGTACGTATAAACAGAGTTACCATCTCCAGTACGTATAAACAGAGTTACCATCTCCAGTACGTATAAACAGAGTCACCATCTCCAGTACGTATAAACAGAGTTACCATCTCCAGTACGTATAAACAGAGTTACCATCTCCAGTACGTATAAACAGTTACCATCTCCAGTACGTATAAACAGTTACCATCTCTAGTACGTATAAACAGTTACCATCTCCAGTATGTATAAACAGTTACCATCTCTAGTACGAATAAACAGTTACCATCTCCAGTATGTATAAACAGTTACCATCTCCAGTACGAATAAACAGTTACCATCTCCAGTACGTATAAACAGTTACCATCTCTAGTACGTATAAACAGTTACCATCTCCAGTATGTATAAACAGAGTTACCATCTCCAGTACGTATAAACAGAGTAACCATCTCCAGTACGTATAAACAGAGTAACCATCTCCAGAACGTATAAACAGAGTTACCATCTCCTGTACATATAAACAGAGTTACCATCTCCAGTACATATAAACAGAATCACCATCTCCAGTACGTATAAACAGAGTTACCATCTCCAGTACGTATAAACAGTTACCATCTCTAGTAAGTATAAACAGTTACCATCTCCTGTATGTATAAACAGTTACCATCTCTAGTACGTATAAACAGTTACCATCTCCAGTATGTATAAACAGTTACCATCTCTAGTACGTATAAACAGTTACCATCTCTAGTACGTATAAACAGTTACCATCTCCAGTACGTATGAACAGAGTTACTATCTCCAGTACGTATAAACAGAGTTACCATCTCCAGTACGTATAAACAGAGTTACCATCTCCAGTACGTATATACAGAGTCACCATCTCCATTACGTATAAACAGAGTTACCATCTCTAGTACGTATAAACAGAGTTACCATCTCCAGTACGTATAAACAGAGTTACCATCTCCAGTATGTATAAACAGTTACCAACTCCAGTACGTATAAACAGTTACCATCTCCAGTATGTATAAACAGAGTTACCATCTCCAGTACGTATAAACAGAGTTACCATCTCCAGTACGTATAAACAGAGGTACCTTCTCCAGTATGTATAAACAGAGTTACCATCTCCAGTACGTATAAACATAGTTACCATCTCCAGTATGTATAAACATAGGTACCATCTCCAGTATGTATAAACATAGGTACCATCTCCAGTACGTATAAACATAGGTACCATCTCCAGTACATATAAACAGAGGTACCATCTCCAGTACGTATAAACAGAGTTACCATCTCCAGTACGTATAAACAGAGTAACCATCTCCAGAACGTATAAACAGACTGAGTTACCATCTACAGTACGTATAAACAGAGTTACCATCTCCAGTATGTATAAACAGAGTCACCATCTCCATTACGTATAAACAGAGTTACCATCTCCAGTACGTATAAACAGAGTTACCATCTCCAGTACGTATAAACAGTTACCATCTCCAGTACGTATAAACAGTTACCATCTCTAGTACGTATAAACAGTTACCATCTGCAGTATGTATAAACAGAGTTACCATCTCCAGTACGTATAAACAGAGTTACCATATCCAGTACGTATAAACAGAGGTACCTTCTCCAGTATGTATAAACAGAGTTACCATCTCCAGTACGTATAAACATAGTTACCATCTCCAGTATGTATAAACATAGGTACCATCTCCAGTATGTATAAACAGTTACCATCTCCAGTACGTATAAACAGTTACCATCTCCAGTACGTATAAACAGTTACCATCTCTAGTACGTATAAACAGTTACCATCTGCAGTATGTATAAACAGAGTTACCATCTCCAGTACGTATAAACAGAGTTACCATATCCAGTACGTATAAACAGAGGTACCATCTCCAGTATGTATAAACATAGGTACCATCTCCAGTATGTATAAACAGTTACCATCTCCAGTACGTATAAACAGTTACCATCTCCAGTACGTATAAACAGTTACCATCTCTAGTACGTATAAACAGTTACCATCTCCAGTATGTATAAACAGAGTTACCATCTCCAGTACGTATAAACAGAGTTACCATATCCAGTACGTATAAACAGAGGTACCTTCTCCAGTATGTATAAACAGAGTTACCATCTCCAGTACGTATAAACATAGTTACCATCTCCAGTATGTATAAACATAGGTACCATCTCCAGTATGTATAAACATAGGTACCATCTCCAGTACATATAAACAGAGGTATCATCTCCAGTACGTATAAACTGAGTTACCATGTCCAGTATGTATAAACAGAGTTACCATCTCCAGTACATATAAACAGTTACCATCTCCATTACATATAAACAGTTACCATCTCCAGTATGTTTTAACAGAGCTATCATCTCCAGTATGTATAAACAGAGTTACCATCTCCAGTGCATATTAACATAGTTACCATCTCCAGTATGTATAAACATAGCTACCATCTCCAGTACGTATAAATATAGGTACCATCTCCAGTACGTATAAACAGAGTTACTATCTCCAGTACGTATAAACATAGGTACCATCTCCAGTACATATAAACAGAGTTACCATCTCCAGTACGTATAAACATAGGTACCTTCTCCAGTACATATAAACAGAGTTACCATCTCCAGTACGTATAAACATAGTTACCATCTCTAGAACATATAAACAGTTACCATCTCCAGTACGTATAAACATAGGTACCATCTCCAGTACATATAAACAGAGTTACCATCTCCAGTACGTATAAACATAGTTACCATCTCTAGTATGTATAAACAGTTACCATCTCCAGTACGTATAAACATAGTTATCATCTCCAGTATGTATAAACAGAGTTACCATCTCCAGTACGTATAAACAGAGTTACCATCTCCAGTACGTATAAACAGTTACCATCTCTAGTACGTATAAACAATTACCCTCTCCAGTACGTATGAACAGAGTTACCATCAACAGTACGTATAAACAGAGTTACTATCTCCAGTACGTATAAACATAGGTACCTTCTCCAGTACATATAAACAGAGTTACCATCTCCAGTACGTATAAACATAGTTACCATCTCTAGTACGTATAAACAGTTACCATCTCCAGTACGTATAAACATAGTTACCATCTCCAGTACGTATAAACAGAGTTACCATCTCCAGTACGTATAAACAGAGTCACCATCTCCAGTACGTATAAACAGAGTTACCATCTCCAGTACGTATAAAAAGAGTTACCATCTCCAGTACGTATAAACAGAGTCACCATCTCCAGTACGTATAAACAGAGTTACCATCTCCAGTACGTATAAACAGAGTTACCATCTCCAGTACGTATAAACAGTTACCATCTCCAGTATGTATAAACAGTTACCATCTCTAGTACGTATAAACAGTTACCATCTCCAGTATGTATAAACAGTTACCATCTCTAGTACGAATAAACAGTTACCATCTCCAGTATGTATAAACAGTTACCATCTCCAGTACGAATAAACAGTTACCATCTCCAGTACGTATAAACAGTTACCATCTCTAGTACGTATAAACAGTTACCATCTCCAGTATGTATAAACAGAGTTACCATCTCCAGTACGTATAAACAGAGTAACCATCTCCAGTACGTATAAACAGAGTAACCATCTCCAGTACGTATAAACAGAGTTACCATCTCCAGTACATATAAACAGAGTTACCATCTCCAGTACATATAAACAGAATCACCATCTCCAGTACGTATAAACAGAGTTACCATCTCCAGTACGTATAAACAGTTACCATCTCTAGTAAGTATAAACAGTTACCATCTCCTGTATGTATAAACAGTTACCATCTCTAGTACGTATAAACAGTTACCATCTCCAGTATGTATAAACAGTTACCATCTCTAGTACGTATAAACAGTTACCATCTCTAGTACGTATAAACAGTTACCATCTCCAGTACGTATGAACAGAGTTACTATCTCCAGTACGTATAAACAGAGTTACCATCTCCAGTACGTATAAACAGAGTTACCATCTCCAGTACGTATATACAGAGTCACCATCTCCATTACGTATAAACAGAGTTACCATCTCTAGTACGTATAAACAGAGTTACCATCTCCAGTACGTATAAACAGAGTTACCATCTCCAGTATGTATAAACAGTTACCAACTCCAGTACGTATAAACAGTTACCATCTCCAGTATGTATAAACAGAGTTACCATCTCCAGTACGTATAAACAGAGTTACCATCTCCAGTACGTATAAACAGAGGTACCTTCTCCAGTATGTATAAACAGAGTTACCATCTCCAGTACGTATAAACATAGTTACCATCTCCAGTATGTATAAACATAGGTACCATCTCCAGTATGTATAAACATAGGTACCATCTCCAGTACGTATAAACATAGGTACCATCTCCAGTACATATAAACAGAGGTATCATCTCCAGTACGTATAAACTGAGTTACCATGTCCAGTATGTATAAACAGAGTTACCATCTCCAGTACATATAAACAGTTACCATCTCCATTACATATAAACAGTTACCATCTCCAGTATGTTTTAACAGAGCTATCATCTCCAGTATGTATAAACAGAGTTACCATCTCCAGTGCATATTAACATAGTTACCATCTCCAGTATGTATAAACATAGCTACCATCTCCAGTACGTATAAATATAGGTACCATCTCCAGTACGTATAAACAGAGTTACTATCTCCAGTACGTATAAACATAGGTACCATCTCCAGTACATATAAACAGAGTTACCATCTCCAGTACGTATAAACAGAGGTACCTTCTCCAGTATGTATAAACAGAGTTACCATCTCCAGTACGTATAAACATAGTTACCATCTCCAGTATGTATAAACATAGGTACCATCTCCAGTATGTATAAACATAGGTACCATCTCCAGTACATATAAACAGAGGTATCATCTCCAGTATGTATAAACTGAGTTACCATGTCCAGTATGTATAAACAGAGTTACCATCTCCAGTACATATAAACAGTTACCATCTCCATTACATATAAACAGTTACCATCTCCAGTATGTTTTAACAGAGCTATCATCTCCAGTATGTATAAACAGAGTTACCATCTCCAGTGCATATTAACATAGTTACCATCTCCAGTATGTATAAACATAGCTACCATCTCCAGTACGTATAAATATAGGTACCATCTCCAGTACATATAAACAGAGTTACTATCTCCAGTACGTATAAACATAGGTACCATCTCCAGTACATATAAACAGAGTTACCATCTCCAGTACGTATAAACATAGGTACCTTCTCCAGTACATATAAACAGAGTTACCATCTCCAGTACGTATAAACATAGTTACCATCTCTAGAACATATAAACAGTTACCACCTCCAGTACGTATAAACATAGGTACCATCTCCAGTACATATAAACAGAGTTACCATCTCCAGTACGTATAAACATAGTTACCATCTCTAGTATGTATAAACAGTTACCATCTCCAGTACGTATAAACATAGTTATCATCTCCAGTATGTATAAAAAGAGTTACCATCTCCAGTACGTATAAACAGAGTTACCATCTCCAGTACGTATAAACAGTTACCATCTCTAGTACGTATAAACAATTACCCTCTCCAGTACGTATGAACAGAGTTACCATCAACAGTACGTATAAACAGAGTTACTATCTCCAGTACGTATAAACATAGGTACCTTCTCCAGTACATATAAACAGAGTTACCATCTCCAGTACGTATAAACATAGTTACCATCTCTAGTACGTATAAACAGTTACCATCTCCAGTACGTATAAACATAGTTACCATCTCCAGTATGTATGAACAGAGTTACCATCTCCAGTACGTATAAACAGAGTCACCATCTCCAGTACGTATAAACAGAGTTACCATCTCCAGTGCGTATAAAAAGAGTTACCATCTCCAGTACGTATAAACAGAGTCACCATCTCCAGTACATATAAACAGAGTTACCATCTCCAGTACGTATAAACAGTTACCATCTCATGTACGTATAAACAGTTACCATCTCTAGTACGTATAAACAGTTACCATCTCCAGTATGTATAAACAGTTACCATCTCTAGTACGAATAAACAGTTACCATCTCCAGTATGTATAAACAGTTACCATCTCCAGTACGAATAAACAGTTACCATGTCCAGTACGTATAAACAGTTACCATCTCTAGTACGTATAAACAGTTACCATCTCCAGTATGTATAAACAGAGTTACCATCTCCAGTACGTATAAACAGAGTAACCATCTCCAGTACGTATAAACAGAGTAACCATCTCCAGAACGTATAAACAGAGTTACCATCTCCTGTACATATAAACAGAGTTACCATCTCCAGTACATATAAACAGAATCACCATCTCCAGTACGTATAAACAGAGTTACCATCTCCAGTACGTATAAACAGTTACCATCTCTAGTAAGTATAAACAGTTACCATCTCCAGTATGTATAAACAGTTACCATCTCTAGTACGTATAAACAGTTACCATCTCCAGTATGTATAAACAGTTACCATCTCTAGTACGTATAAACAGTTACCATCTCCAGTACGTATGAACAGAGTTACTATCTCCAGTACGTATAAACAGAGTTACCATCTCCAGTACGTATAAACAGAGTTACCATCTCCAGTACGTATAAACAGAGTCACCATCTCCAGTACGTATAAACAGAGTTACCATCTCCAGTACGTATAAACAGAGTTACCATCTCCAGTACGTATAAACAGAGTTACCATCTCCAGTATGTATAAACAGTTACCAACTCCAGTACGTATAAACAGTTACCATCTCCAGTATGTATAAACAGAGTTACCATCTCCAGTACGTATAAACAGAGTTACCATCTCCAGTACGTATAAACAGAGGTACCTTCTCCAGTATGTATAAACAGAGTTACCATCTCCAGTACGTATAAACATAGTTACCATCTCCAGTATGTATAAACATAGGTACCATCTCCAGTATGTATAAACATAGGTACCATCTCCAGTACGTATAAACATAGGTACCATCTCCAGTACATATAAACAGAGGTATCATCTCCAGTACGTATAAACTGAGTTACCATGTCCAGTACGTATAAACAGAATTACCATCTCCAGTACATATAAACAGTTACCATCTCCAGTACATATAAACAGTTACCATCTCCAGTATGTTTTAACAGAGTTATCAACTCCAGTACGTATAAACAGAGTTACCATCTCCAGTACGTATTAACATAGTTACCATCTCCAGTATGTATAAACATAGCTACCATCTCCAGTACGTATAAATATAGGTACCATCTCCAGTACGTATAAACAGAGTTACTATCTCCAGTACGTATAAACATAGGTACCATCTCCAGTACATATAAACAGAGTTACCATCTCCAGTACGTATAAACATAGTTACCATCTCTAGTACGTATAAATATAGGTACCATCTCCAGTACGTATAAACAGAGTTACTATCTCCAGTACGTATAAACATAGGTACCATCTCCAGTACATATAAACAGAGTTACCATCTCCAGTACGTATAAACACAGTTACCATCGCCAGTACGTATAAACATAGGTACCATCTCCAGTACATATAAACAGAGTTACCATCTCCAGTACGTATAAACATAGTTACCATCTCCAGTACGTATAAACAGTTACCATCTCCAGTACGTATAAACATAGTTACCATCTCCAGTACGTATAAACAGAGTTACCATCTCCAGTACGTATAAACAGAGTTACCATCTCCAGTACGTATAAACAGTTACCATCTCTAGTACGTATAAACAGTTACCATCTCCAGTACGTATGAACAGAGTTACCATCTCCAGTACGTATAAACAGAGTTACTATCTCCAGTACGTATAAACATAGGTACCTTCTCCAGTACGTATAAACAGAGTTACCATCTCCAGTACGTATAAACATAGTTACCATCTCTAGTACGTATAAACAGTTACCATCTCCAGTACGTATAAACATAGGTACCATCTCCAGTACGTATAAACAGAGTTACCATCTCCAGTACGTATAAACATAGTTACCATCTCTAGTACGTATAAACAGTTACCATCTCCAGTACGTATAAACATAGTTACCATCTCCAGTACGTATAAACAGAGTTACCATCTCCAGTACGTATAAACATAGTTAACATCTCCAGTACGTATAAACAGTTACCATCTCCAGTAAGTATAAACATAGTTACCATCTCCAGTACGTATAAACAGAGTTACCATCTCCAGTACGTATAAACAGAGTTACCATCTCCAGTACGTATAAACAGAGTAACCATCTCCAGAACGTATAAACAGACTGAGTTACCATCTACAGTACGTATAAACAGAGTTACCATCTCCAGTACGTATAAACAGAGTCACCATCTCCATTACGTATAAACAGAGTTACCATCTCCAGTACGTATAAACAGAGTTACCATCTCCAGTACGTATAAACATAGTTACCATCTCTAGTACGTATAAACAGTTACCATCTCCAGTACGTATAAACATAGTTACCATCTCCAGTACGTATGAACAGAGTTACCATCTCCAGTACGTATAAACAGAGTCACCATCTCCAGTACGTATAAACAGAGTTACCATCTCCAGTACGTATAAAAAGAGTTACCATCTCCAGTACGTATAAACAGAGTCACCATCTCCAGTACGTATAAACAGAGTTACCATCTCCAGTACGTATAAACAGAGTTACCATCTCCAGTACGTATAAACAGTTACCATCTCCAGTACGTATAAACAGTTACCATCTCTAGTACGTATAAACAGTTACCATCTCCAGTATGTATAAACAGTTACCATCTCTAGTACGAATAAACAGTTACCATCTCCAGTATGTATAAACAGTTACCATCTCCAGTACGAATAAACAGTTACCATCTCCAGTACGTATAAACAGTTACCATCTCTAGTACGTATAAACAGTTACCATCTCCAGTATGTATAAACAGAGTTACCATCTCCAGTACGTATAAACAGAGTAACCATCTCCAGTACGTATAAACAGAGTAACCATCTCCAGAACGTATAAACAGAGTTACCATCTCCTGTACATATAAACAGAGTTACCATCTCCAGTACGTATAAACAGAGTTACCATCTCCAGTACGTATAAACAGAGTTACCATCTCCAGTACGTATAAACAGTTACCATCTCTAGTAAGTATAAACAGTTACCATCTCCAGTATGTATAAACAGTTACCATCTCTAGTACGTATAAACAGTTACCATCTCCAGTATGTATAAACAGTTACCATCTCTAGTACGTATAAACAGTTACCATCTCTAGTACGTATAAACAGTTACCATCTCCAGTACGTATGAACAGAGTTACTATCTCCAGTACGTATAAACAGAGTTACCATCTCCAGTACGTATAAACAGAGTTACCATCTCCAGTACGTATATACAGAGTCACCATCTCCATTACGTATAAACAGAGTTACCATCTCTAGTACGTATAAACAGAGTTACCATCTCCAGTACGTATAAACAGAGTTACCATCTCCAGTATGTATAAACAGTTACCAACTCCAGTACGTATAAACAGTTACCATCTCCAGTATGTATAAACAGAGTTACCATCTCCAGTACGTATAAACAGAGTTACCATCTCCAGTACGTATAAACAGAGGTACCTTCTCCAGTATGTATAAACAGAGTTACCATCTCCAGTACGTATAAACATAGTTACCATCTCCAGTATGTATAAACATAGGTACCATCTCCAGTATGTATAAACATAGGTACCATCTCCAGTACGTATAAACATAGGTACCATCTCCAGTACATATAAACAGAGGTACCATCTCCAGTACGTATAAACAGAGTTACCATCTCCAGTACGTATAAACAGAGTAACCATCTCCAGAACGTATAAACAGACTGAGTTACCATCTACAGTACGTATAAACAGAGTTACCATCTCCAGTATGTATAAACAGAGTCACCATCTCCATTACGTATAAACAGAGTTACCATCTCCAGTACGTATAAACAGAGTTACCATCTCCAGTACGTATAAACAGTTACCATCTCCAGTACGTATAAACAGTTACCATCTCTAGTACGTATAAACAGTTACCATCTGCAGTATGTATAAACAGAGTTACCATCTCCAGTACGTATAAACAGAGTTACCATATCCAGTACGTATAAACAGAGGTACCTTCTCCAGTATGTATAAACAGAGTTACCATCTCCAGTACGTATAAACATAGTTACCATCTCCAGTATGTATAAACATAGGTACCATCTCCAGTATGTATAAACAGTTACCATCTCCAGTACGTATAAACAGTTACCATCTCCAGTACGTATAAACAGTTACCATCTCTAGTACGTATAAACAGTTACCATCTGCAGTATGTATAAACAGAGTTACCATCTCCAGTACGTATAAACAGAGTTACCATATCCAGTACGTATAAACAGAGGTACCATCTCCAGTATGTATAAACATAGGTACCATCTCCAGTATGTATAAACAGTTACCATCTCCAGTACGTATAAACAGTTACCATCTCCAGTACGTATAAACAGTTACCATCTCTAGTACGTATAAACAGTTACCATCTCCAGTATGTATAAACAGAGTTACCATCTCCAGTACGTATAAACAGAGTTACCATATCCAGTACGTATAAACAGAGGTACCTTCTCCAGTATGTATACACAGAGTTACCATCTCCAGTACGTATAAACATAGTTACCATCTCCAGTATGTATAAACATAGGTACCATCTCCAGTATGTATAAACATAGGTACCATCTCCAGTACATATAAACAGAGGTATCATCTCCAGTACGTATAAACTGAGTTACCATGTCCAGTATGTATAAACAGAGTTACCATCTCCAGTACATATAAACAGTTACCATCTCCATTACATATAAACAGTTACCATCTCCAGTATGTTTTAACAGAGCTATCATCTCCAGTATGTATAAACAGAGTTACCATCTCCAGTGCATATTAACATAGTTACCATCTCCAGTATGTATAAACATAGCTACCATCTCCAGTACGTATAAATATAGGTACCATCTCCAGTACGTATAAACAGAGTTACTATCTCCAGTACGTATAAACATAGGTACCATCTCCAGTACATATAAACAGAGTTACCATCTCCAGTACGTATAAACATAGGTACCTTCTCCAGTACATATAAACAGAGTTACCATCTCCAGTACGTATAAACATAGTTACCATCTCTAGAACATATAAACAGTTACCATCTCCAGTACGTATAAACATAGGTACCATCTCCAGTACATATAAACAGAGTTACCATCTCCAGTACGTATAAACATAGTTACCATCTCTAGTATGTATAAACAGTTACCATCTCCAGTACGTATAAACATAGTTATCATCTCCAGTATGTATAAACAGAGTTACCATCTCCAGTACGTATAAACAGAGTTACCATCTCCAGTACGTATAAACAGTTACCATCTCTAGTACGTATAAACAATTACCCTCTCCAGTACGTATGAACAGAGTTACCATCAACAGTACGTATAAACAGAGTTACTATCTCCAGTACGTATAAACATAGGTACCTTCTCCAGTACATATAAACAGAGTTACCATCTCCAGTACGTATAAACATAGTTACCATCTCTAGTACGTATAAACAGTTACCATCTCCAGTACGTATAAACATAGTTACCATCTCCAGTACGTATGAACAGAGTTACCATCTCCAGTACGTATAAACAGAGTCACCATCTCCAGTACGTATAAACAGAGTTACCATCTCCAGTACGTATAAAAAGAGTTACCATCTCCAGTACGTATAAACAGAGTCACCATCTCCAGTACGTATAAACAGAGTTACCATCTCCAGTACGTATAAACAGAGTTACCATCTCCAGTACGTATAAACAGTTACCATCTCCAGTATGTATAAACAGTTACCATCTCTAGTACGTATAAACAGTTACCATCTCCAGTATGTATAAACAGTTACCATCTCTAGTACGAATAAACAGTTACCATCTCCAGTATGTATAAACAGTTACCATCTCCAGTACGAATAAACAGTTACCATCTCCAGTACGTATAAACAGTTACCATCTCTAGTACGTATAAACAGTTACCATCTCCAGTATGTATAAACAGAGTTACCATCTCCAGTACGTATAAACAGAGTAACCATCTCCAGTACGTATAAACAGAGTAACCATCTCCAGAACGTATAAACAGAGTTACCATCTCCAGTACGTATAAACAGAGTTACCATCTCCAGTACATATAAACAGAATCACCATCTCCAGTACGTATAAACAGAGTTACCATCTCCAGTACGTATAAACAGTTACCATCTCTAGTAAGTATAAACAGTTACCATCTCCTGTATGTATAAACAGTTACCATCTCTAGTACGTATAAACAGTTACCATCTCCAGTATGTATAAACAGTTACCATCTCTAGTACGTATAAACAGTTACCATCTCTAGTACGTATAAACAGTTACCATCTCCAGTACGTATGAACAGAGTTACTATCTCCAGTACGTATAAACAGAGTTACCATCTCCAGTACGTATAAACAGAGTTACCATCTCCAGTACGTATATACAGAGTCACCATCTCCATTACGTATAAACAGAGTTACCATCTCTAGTACGTATAAACAGAGTTACCATCTCCAGTACGTATAAACAGAGTTACCATCTCCAGTATGTATAAACAGTTACCAACTCCAGTACGTATAAACAGTTACCATCTCCAGTATGTATAAACAGAGTTACCATCTCCAGTACGTATAAACAGAGTTACCATCTCCAGTACGTATAAACAGAGGTACCTTCTCCAGTATGTATAAACAGAGTTACCATCTCCAGTACGTATAAACATAGTTACCATCTCCAGTATGTATAAACATAGGTACCATCTCCAGTATGTATAAACATAGGTACCATCTCCAGTACGTATAAACATAGGTACCATCTCCAGTACATATAAACAGAGGTATCATCTCCAGTACGTATAAACTGAGTTACCATGTCCAGTATGTATAAACAGAGTTACCATCTCCAGTACATATAAACAGTTACCATCTCCATTACATATAAACAGTTACCATCTCCAGTATGTTTTAACAGAGCTATCATCTCCAGTATGTATAAACAGAGTTACCATCTCCAGTGCATATTAACATAGTTACCATCTCCAGTATGTATAAACATAGCTACCATCTCCAGTACGTATAAATATAGGTACCATCTCCAGTACGTATAAACAGAGTTACTATCTCCAGTACGTATAAACATAGGTACCATCTCCAGTACATATAAACAGAGTTACCATCTCCAGTACGTATAAACAGAGGTACCTTCTCCAGTATGTATAAACAGAGTTACCATCTCCAGTACGTATAAACATAGTTACCATCTCCAGTATGTATAAACATAGGTACCATCTCCAGTATGTATAAACATAGGTACCATCTCCAGTACATATAAACAGAGGTATCATCTCCAGTATGTATAAACTGAGTTACCATGTCCAGTATGTATAAACAGAGTTACCATCTCCAGTACATATAAACAGTTACCATCTCCATTACATATAAACAGTTACCATCTCCAGTATGTTTTAACAGAGCTATCATCTCCAGTATGTATAAACAGAGTTACCATCTCCAGTGCATATTAACATAGTTACCATCTCCAGTATGTATAAACATAGCTACCATCTCCAGTACGTATAAATATAGGTACCATCTCCAGTACATATAAACAGAGTTACTATCTCCAGTACGTATAAACATAGGTACCATCTCCAGTACATATAAACAGAGTTACCATCTCCAGTACGTATAAACATAGGTACCTTCTCCAGTACATATAAACAGAGTTACCATCTCCAGTACGTATAAACATAGTTACCATCTCTAGAACATATAAACAGTTACCACCTCCAGTACGTATAAACATAGGTACCATCTCCAGTACATATAAACAGAGTTACCATCTCCAGTACGTATAAACATAGTTACCATCTCTAGTATGTATAAACAGTTACCATCTCCAGTACGTATAAACATAGTTATCATCTCCAGTATGTATAAAAAGAGTTACCATCTCCAGTACGTATAAACAGAGTTACCATCTCCAGTACGTATAAACAGTTACCATCTCTAGTACGTATAAACAATTACCCTCTCCAGTACGTATGAACAGAGTTACCATCAACAGTACGTATAAACAGAGTTACTATCTCCAGTACGTATAAACATAGGTACCTTCTCCAGTACATATAAACAGAGTTACCATCTCCAGTACGTATAAACATAGTTACCATCTCTAGTACGTATAAACAGTTACCATCTCCAGTACGTATAAACATAGTTACCATCTCCAGTATGTATGAACAGAGTTACCATCTCCAGTACGTATAAACAGAGTCACCATCTCCAGTACGTATAAACAGAGTTACCATCTCCAGTGCGTATAAAAAGAGTTACCATCTCCAGTACGTATAAACAGAGTCACCATCTCCAGTACATATAAACAGAGTTACCATCTCCAGTACGTATAAACAGTTACCATCTCATGTACGTATAAACAGTTACCATCTCTAGTACGTATAAACAGTTACCATCTCCAGTATGTATAAACAGTTACCATCTCTAGTACGAATAAACAGTTACCATCTCCAGTATGTATAAACAGTTACCATCTCCAGTACGAATAAACAGTTACCATGTCCAGTACGTATAAACAGTTACCATCTCTAGTACGTATAAACAGTTACCATCTCCAGTATGTATAAACAGAGTTACCATCTCCAGTACGTATAAACAGAGTAACCATCTCCAGTACGTATAAACAGAGTAACCATCTCCAGAACGTATAAACAGAGTTACCATCTCCTGTACATATAAACAGAGTTACCATCTCCAGTACATATAAACAGAATCACCATCTCCAGTACGTATAAACAGAGTTACCATCTCCAGTACGTATAAACAGTTACCATCTCTAGTAAGTATAAACAGTTACCATCTCCAGTATGTATAAACAGTTACCATCTCTAGTACGTATAAACAGTTACCATCTCCAGTATGTATAAACAGTTACCATCTCTAGTACGTATAAACAGTTACCATCTCCAGTACGTATGAACAGAGTTACTATCTCCAGTACGTATAAACAGAGTTACCATCTCCAGTACGTATAAACAGAGTTACCATCTCCAGTACGTATAAACAGAGTCACCATCTCCATTACGTATAAACAGAGTTACCATCTCCAGTACGTATAAACAGAGTTACCATCTCCAGTACGTATAAACAGAGTTACCATCTCCAGTATGTATAAACAGTTACCAACTCCAGTACGTATAAACAGTTACCATCTCCAGTATGTATAAACAGAGTTACCATCTCCAGTACGTATAAACAGAGTTACCATCTCCAGTACGTATAAACAGAGGTACCTTCTCCAGTATGTATAAACAGAGTTACCATCTCCAGTACGTATAAACATAGTTACCATCTCCAGTATGTATAAACATAGGTACCATCTCCAGTATGTATAAACATAGGTACCATCTCCAGTACGTATAAACATAGGTACCATCTCCAGTACATATAAACAGAGGTATCATCTCCAGTACGTATAAACTGAGTTACCATGTCCAGTACGTATAAACAGAATTACCATCTCCAGTACATATAAACAGTTACCATCTCCAGTACATATAAACAGTTACCATCTCCAGTATGTTTTAACAGAGTTATCAACTCCAGTACGTATAAACAGAGTTACCATCTCCAGTACGTATTAACATAGTTACCATCTCCAGTATGTATAAACATAGCTACCATCTCCAGTACGTATAAATATAGGTACCATCTCCAGTACGTATAAACAGAGTTACTATCTCCAGTACGTATAAACATAGGTACCATCTCCAGTACATATAAACAGAGTTACCATCTCCAGTACGTATAAACATAGTTACCATCTCTAGTACGTATAAATATAGGTACCATCTCCAGTACGTATAAACAGAGTTACTATCTCCAGTACGTATAAACATAGGTACCATCTCCAGTACATATAAACAGAGTTACCATCTCCAGTACGTATAAACACAGTTACCATCGCCAGTACGTATAAACATAGGTACCATCTCCAGTACATATAAACAGAGTTACCATCTCCAGTACGTATAAACATAGTTACCATCTCCAGTACGTATAAACAGTTACCATCTCCAGTACGTATAAACATAGTTACCATCTCCAGTACGTATAAACAGAGTTACCATCTCCAGTACGTATAAACAGAGTCACCATCTCCAGTACGTATAAACAGTTACCATCTCTAGTACGTATAAACAGTTACCATCTCCAGTACGTATGAACAGAGTTACCATCTCCAGTACGTATAAACAGAGTTACTATCTCCAGTACGTATAAACATAGGTACCTTCTCCAGTACGTATAAACAGAGTTACCATCTCCAGTACGTATAAACATAGTTACCATCTCTAGTACGTATAAACAGTTACCATCTCCAGTACGTATAAACATAGGTACCATCTCCAGTACGTATAAACAGAGTTACCATCTCCAGTACGTATAAACATAGTTACCATCTCTAGTACGTATAAACAGTTACCATCTCCAGTACGTATAAACATAGTTACCATCTCCAGTACGTATAAACAGAGTTACCATCTCCAGTACGTATAAACAGAGTCACCATCTCCAGTACGTATAAACAGAGTTACCATCTCCAGTACGTATAAACAAAGTTACCATCTCCAGTACGTATAAACAGTTGCCATCTCCAGTACGTATAAACAGTTACCATCTCTAGTACGTATAAACAGTTACCATCTCCAGTATGTATAAACAGTTACCATCTCTAGTACGAATAAACAGTTACCATCTCCAGTATGTATAAACAGTTACCATCTCCAGTACATATAAACAGTTACCATCTCCAGTACGTATAAACAGTTACCATCTCTAGTACGTATAAACAGTTACCATCTCCAGTATGTATAAACAGAGTTACCATCTCCAGTACGTATAAACAGAGTAACCATCTCCAGAACGTATAAACAGACTGAGTTACCATCTCCAGTATGTATAAACAGAGTTACCATCTCCTGTACGTATAAACAGAGTTACCATCTCCAGTACGTATAAACAGAGTCACCATCTCCAGTACGCATAAACAGAGTTACCATCTCCAGTACGTATAAACAGTTACCATCTCTAGTAAGTATAAACAGTTACCATCTCCAGTATGTATAAACAGTTACCATCTCTAGTACGTATAAACAGTTACCATCTCCAGTATGTATAAACAGTTACCATCTCTAGTACGTATAAACAGTTACCATCTCCAGTACGTATGAACAGAGTTACCATCTCCAGTACGTATAAACAGAGTTACCATCTCCAGTATGTATAAACAGAGTTATCATCTCCAGTATGTATAAACAGTTACCATCTCCAGTACATATGAACAGAGTTACCATCTCCAGTACGTATAAACAGAGTTACCATCTCCAGTATATATAAACAGTTACCATCTCCAGTACGTATGAACAGAGTTACCATCTCCAGTATGTATACACAGTTACCATCTCCAGTACATATAAACAGTTACCATCTCTAGTACTTATAAACAGTTACCATCTCCAGTACGTATAAACAGTTACCATCTCCAGTACGTATAAACATAGTTACCATCTCCAGTACATATAAACAGAGTTACCATCTCCAGTACGTATAAACAGAGTTACCATCTCTAGTAAGTATAAACAGTTACCATCTCCAGTATGTATAAACAGTTACCATCTCTAGTACGTATAAACAGTTACCATCTCCAGTATGTATAAACAGTTAGCATCTCCAGTACGTATAAACAGTTACCATCTCTAGTACGTATAAACAGTTACCATCTCCAGTACGTATGAACAGAGTTACCATCTCCAGTACGTATAAACAGAGTTACCATCTCCAGTATGTATAAACAGAGTTATCATCTCCAGTACGTATAAACAGTTACCATCTCCAGTACATATGAACAGAGTTACCATCTCCAGTACGTATAAACAGAGTTACCATCTCCAGTATGTATAAACAGTTACCATCTCCAGTACGTATGAACAGAGTTACCATCTCCAGTATGTATACACAGTTACCATCTCCAGTACATATAAACAGTTACCATCTCTAGTACTTATAAACAGTTACCATCTCCAGTACGTATAAACAGTTACCATCTCCAGTACGTATATACATAGTTACCATCTCCAGTACATATAAACAGAGTTACCATCTCCAGTACGTATAAACAGAGTTACCATCTCCAGTACGTATAAACAGAGTTACCATCTCCAGTATGTATAAACAGAGTCACCATCTCCAGTACGTATAAACAGAGTTACCATCTCCAGTACGTATGAACAGAGTTACCATCTCCAGTACGTATAAACAGTTACCATCTCCAGTACGTATAAACAGTTACCATCTCTAGTACGTATAAACAGTTACCATCTCCAGTACGTATAAACAGAGTTACCATCTCCAGTACGTATAAACAGAGTCACCATCTCCAGTACATATGAACAGAGTTACCATCTCCAGTACGTATAAACAGAGGTACCATCTCCAGTATGTATAAACAGTTACCATCTCCAGTACGTATAAACAGAGTTACCATCTCCAGTACGTATAAACAGAGTTACCATCTCCAGTACGTATAAACAGAGTTACCATCTCCAGTACGTATGAACAGAGTTACCATCTCCAGTATGTATAAACAGTTACCATCTCCAGTACGTATAAACAGAGTTACCATCTCCAGTACGTATGAACAGAGTTACCATCTCCAGTATGTATAAACAGTTACCATCTCCAGTACGTATGAACAGAGTTACCATCTCCAGTATGTATACACAGTTACCATCTCCAGTACGTATAAACAGTTACCATCTCCAGTACGTATAAACATAGTTACCATCTCCAGTATGTATAAACAGTTACCATCTCCAGTACGTATAAACAGTTACCATCTCCAGTACGTATAAACATAGTTACCATCTCCAGTATGTATACACAGTTACCATCTCCAGTACGTATAAACAGTTACCATCTCCAGTACATATAAACAGAGTTACCATCTCCAGTACGTATAAACAGAGTTACCATCTCCAGTACGTATAAACAGAGTCACCATCTCCAGTATGTATAAACAGAGTTACCATCTCCAGTACGTATGAACAGAGTTACCATCTCCAGTACGTATAAACAGTTACCATCTCCAGTACGTATAAACAGAGTTACCATCTCCAGTATGTATAAACAGAGTTACCATCTCCAGTACGTATAAACAGAGTTACCATCTCCAGTACGTATAAACAGAGTTACCATCTCCAGTACGTATGAACAGAGTTACCATCTCCAGTATGTATAAACAGTTACCATCTCTAGTACGTATAAACAGTTACCATCTCCAGTACATATAAACAGTTACCATCTCTAATACGTATAAACAGTTACCATCTCCAGTACGTATAAACAGAGTTACCATCTCCAGTACGTATGAACAGAGTTACCATCTCCAGTACATATAAACAGTTACCATCTCTAGTACGTATAAACAGTTACCATCTCCAGTACGTATAAACAGTTACCATCTCCAGTACATATAAACAGTTACCATCTCTAGTACGTATAAACAGTTACCATCTCCAGTACGTATAAACAGTTACCATCTCCAGTACGTATAAACAGTTACCATCTCCAGTACGTATAAACAGTTACCATCTCTAGTACGTATAAACAGTTACCATCTCCAGTACGTATAAACAGTTACCATCTCTAGTACGTATAAACAGTTACCATCTCCAGTACGTATAAACAGAAGTTACTAATACTTCACCTGAGTATTACGTCTAGTGCTGCATCTCTACTTAAAGGGACATGATGGTCAAAATTAAACTGCAATAATGCGGATAGGGCGTGCAATTAAAAAAATATTGAATTTACCTCTCTTTCTCATAGCTCCCTTCCATGGCAGCAGGTTGATGTAGTCTCAGAAGCAATCACTGCAACAAAGTTTTGTAACAACGTTATACATATAGCACTCGAGACACATTCAAATTCCCAAGCCTACCTCAGACTACTTTAATGGAAAGAAGCAAAGTTCATAACAGAAGAAAAATTTAAAGATTTCTTCTTTTTTTTTAATGTATTATGAGTCATGAAGGTTTACTTTTGACCTTTAGGTAGGTAGTAAAACACAAGCTTAAATATTGCTAAGTGCTAAAAAACAAAAAATCTCTTTTAGACAGCAAAATATATCTACACATCCGTATCTGATAAGATCTAAATTGTAGCTAAGCTTATCACAAACAAACTGTACAAAAATAGTGAATTATTAAAGCTACATCCTCTGAAGGAGGAAGCCTACTGGTTGCTGCATAATTTCCCTACAAACGACAACAAAAAATCCTCCTGCTATCAGATAGATAGTGTGAAACTCTATGGGCCAGATTTAAGAAAGTAAGGCGAACAGGGGCGTACATCTTTGCCCCTGACCACCCGGCTTCATGTCTAGCTGACAGTAATACTCTGCCGTAGTGTGCAATGCTGCCCCCTGTTTACAGTCAATCGTGCGCGAGCAAGAGCCGTCAATCTCCCTGGATGGAAAAGTTTGGGGGGATTGACGTACGCCACATAACAGGTGGAGAAATGGTTTAATAAACAGCGGTCTAATGAACGCTACTTCTTAAATCTCAAAGACAGGTTCATTTATGCAAACCTGCAGCCGACAGTGCTCCAATCCCTTGATAAATGGGGCTCTATATAGATAATGCCGTCAAGATAACACAGTGATGAAGTATTCTCACATTATAGCTTCCATTACAATCCAAAATAAAAAGTATTTTATAGAATATAAAGCAAAAAAAAAGTTTGTCTATATTCCTATAATGGGAAAGAGCTTCTATAACACCTGCCTTAGTATCATACCCCCAGTATTCCTGGGAGATGAACCTCTGCACCAGAGGGGTGAATTAGGCAGTGAGAGACACAAGTTGGCTAACAAAAATAACATGAATTTAAGCTTAGAAGCTATTAAAATCAATTTAACACAATACATGTTCCGCCCTGCTTACCCTGCAGCATGTGTAACTCATAAGTGTCCAGGAAAACATGGCGGAGGTGGCAATCCTACATGTGGTGCTCTAAGCTTTACTATATAATGAATGAAATACATTTTAGAAGCTTTGTTTTAAAAGTTTTGACTTCAAAAACTATTTTTTGTGTATGCTTTCAAGCACTACTTATTGACTGAGGACAGTTTGTGTTCATGCTCAGTTTACATGTTAATTAACACAATAAGCTCAAATGACACATCAATGATCATCAAACTGTTTATGATTGTAATTAAGTGTTTGAACATTTTGCACACATTTGTCATAAATTGATAATAATGGTTAAAGGAACACTAAAGTAAAACTTTCATGATTCAGATAGAGTACACAATTTTAAACAACTTTCCTAGTCACTTCCATTATCTAAATGTGCACAATATTTTTATTTGTACACTTTCTGCGACTCCAGCACCTACTGAGCATGTGCAAGAATTCACGGAATATACGTATATGCTTTTTGTGATTGGCTGAGGACTATCACATGATGCAGTGGGAAGAAAAAATGAACTAACTAAAATTTGTCAGAAAAAAAATCTACTACTAATTTGAAATTCAGTGCTTTTGCATTGTCTTTTTATTAGGCATGTGTTGATTGTGCAAGTCTACTGTGTTTAGTGGTCCTTTAATGGGAGCCTCGATCTGATGCCATCAGAGCCGACATTAGAACCTAATAGGGCAGCAACTGCAGCATTTTTAAATATATATGTATATGCTTATATGTTATATATATATATATATTTATGTGTATAATGTGTGTGTATAAAAAAACCTGAGAATTTGCATATCTAATTTGCATATCTTACCCACAATTCTCTTGTGCATTGGAAACATTGCATATTAAGAATTTCTGGGGAAAAGCAAGCGGGGATACTTGCCTAGATGTACTAATTTCCTATGCAAATATTTACATTGATTTATATATATATATATATATATATATATATATATATACAGCTTGCATGAAAAAAGAGCACTCCATGGGTCTTTGGATAGATAACACTTTACAGTAAAGTGTTATCTATCAAAAGACCCGTGGAGTGCTCTTTTTTTCGTGCAAGCTGTGACTATATATTTGGTGCACCCGGGGCTGGATGAATGATTCTGGAATGCGGTCTGTATTAAATTTAGATAATAATAATAGAAGTTAGCTTTTTTTTTTTTAAATTGTATGCTCTATCTGAAACATGAATGTATTATTTTGACTTTACTGTCTCTTTAATATAAATAAACCATGGTACATGCAACAGCTATACAAACTCACTAACACAAATTCTATTTTGTGCATAATCACAAAGCCAGAGTGAGAGGTAGATACACAGAGAAACCTTCCAACGCAGTTGGCATAGCTAATTCATTATTGGGACATGAGACGCACCAATTTATATCTGGTATAGATATAAACACAATATTCTCTGTTGACAGATTACTTTTTTTCTTCTTTTTTTTTTTACAGAGGGGAATAAAAGATTTAACCCTTTCTGTGTCTGTAAAAGGGTTAAAATTGTCTTTCTTAGTGATTCAGTCAGATACGGTATCTGAATCCTTGTTTCAGTGTTAAGTTCCTCTATTGATTTTAAGGACTCTACACTGATATGAAAGGAGGCCTTGAGACTGTCTGGATTTTTTCTGGTGCTTCTGGCATTTAATGCTCTTCCCACACAGGACTGTGAAAAACTTCACACCCCCAGATCCAGAGCCTGCGAGGCCGCTGTGCCATTACAAAGATGCACCCTAGCAGTGCTGGCTAATAAGGGCTGGTTTAGTTATTAATTAGAGCCCAGGGCCCCTGGGGATATGAACAGCCTGAAATCACACAGATCTGCACAGAGCTGGGGAATTATTGATTGAATAATTTGAGGTAAGGACAAAGACAGATCGATGGTTTGTAATTAATGGGACTCAGAAGCAAGCAGGAGGGTGGGTCCGTACTCTGGCATGGGGCAAGGGGGTTATAAACTCAGGACCCTCACATGCTCACTGCTACAAGTCCTGGAGGCCAGCTGTACTTCCACAGGTAGGTGAGATGCAGCCATAGAAAGTAACAGGAAGACTCAGATTTATTTGTATATGCTGAAATGGGAAGGAATGCAAATAGGTCATTATAAATGACAGCTATTGATGCTAGAATAGAGTGGCAGCTGTGATACAAAGTCATACTCATCTGAGCACAAAGACATCATGTTTGTAGGAGAAAAAGTACTGTATAGTGTAAAAGTGCTGCTAACAAGTTTATTGTTTTGAAAAGGGTAAAGCAGATCTAGATGCTAATACAGCAAAATAATTCAGTTATTTAATAGCTTAATGCTAGCATCATCAGGGTGTAATGCTGTAAAGAAAGAAAAGATTACAGGAGAATGAACTTTCCCTTTCATGTTATTCTGCTTTTGAATGTTAGGTGTTTGCTTATTATTTGGTCTGATTTGTCTCAATGACACAATGTTGTGTTACAAATATTTCAGCAGTGATTCTGAGCTAGGGTGTTTGTTCTGTTCTGAGGATGTTAAAGGAAATTAGAGCTGAAGATGATGAGACAGAGAATGTGTAACACATGGTTAAATAATTTTTTTAAATGCAATACTGATATACATTTGAATACATTTGTAAAACTCTCTTGGTATAAGTTACTTGTGCATTTTTAATAATGTTGTACATATAACAAAGAAGAATCACATTTTTAATTTGTACCATCTTTTATTTGTTTGTTGTTTGTTTGGTTTGTCAGTTGTTGTATAGTGTATCATCTGTTTAAAGGACCATTTTAGTGTTAAAAATGCATGTTCTAATCCGATAGCGCATGTAAATGTAGTGCTAGTAATGCTATGTTTAAAGGGACACTGTACCCAAAAATTTTCTTTCGTGATTCAGATTGAGCATGAAATTTTAAGCAACTTTCTAATTTACTCCTATTATCAAATTTTCTTCATTCTCTTGGTATCTTTATTTGAAATGCAAGAATGTAAGTTTAGATGCCGGCCCATTTTTGGTGAACAACCTGGGTTGTCCTTGCTGATTGGTGGATAAATTCATCCACCAATAAATAAGTGCTGTCCAGAGTACTGAAACCAAAAAAAAAAAGCTTAGATGCCTTCTTTTTCAAATAATGATAGCAAGAGAACGAAGAAAAATTGATAATAGTAGTAAATTAGAAAGTTGCTTAAAATTGCATGCTCTTTCTGAATTACAAAAGAAAAAATTTGGGTTCAGTGTCCCTTTAACTCACATGCTGAAAGGGCCGCTCAGGACCCCAGAGCACTGCTGGTCCACAGCAGAAACTTCCACTGGTCATGGCTCAGCTGAGGAACTGACACTGCTGATTGGATAAGTGGCAGTTTCCTCTTGGGACCTGCAGTCTTGTGGGAATAACTTTGCAGGGGGTTAAACACATAGCATTACAGCGTTGTAATTTTAACACTATAAGGGCCCTTTAAAAGTATATTTGTGATGTCACAAAGTAAACAATAGATGAGAATCTTTGAATTTGGGGATTACACAGGTGGACCTATTTAGGGAATAATACATTCAAAATGTAATTCCCTATAAAATATGTAATTAAGAGTAGTGCAACAATATACCTTTGATGTTTATTTTACCTGCTTTTTCTGTAATTTAACTTCAAAAAGTGTGTCTTTTCCACTGCTACCATAGATATTGCAATGGATCCTGCTGTATTTAGTACTCTAACCATACAACATGCTACACAATGATTGCTTGATCAGTGCAGCAGAAAATGTATGTTTGTTCCTTATTGGCCACAGCAATAAAGATAAGGTAAAACCTACTTAGGAGGTTGTTGATGAGGTGTGTCCTTGAACTGCAAAAGAAATGTGTATTATGCTATCTAGATTTTTAATATATAACAAATGAGTGGTGTTATGTGCTTTGGTTGTATTTCAAGGGATATGAAACCCAGAATATAAAATAAAAAAGTTTCTAATTGCCTTCTATTATCAAATTTGCTTAATTCCCATGGTATTCTGTGTTGAAGCAATACCTAGGTAGGTGTCTTCAGAACTACGTGGCAGGAAATAGTGCTGGCATCTATTGCTATTGCTAATGTATAACATTCTTGCAAGACTGCTGCCATATAGTGCTCCAGGCTCGTGCACCCTCCTGAGCTTGCATCTCTGCTTTTCAAGAAAAGATACCAAGAGAACAAAGTAAAATGTAATAATAGAAGTAAATTAGAAAATTGTTCAAAATTACAATCTCTATATGAAACATGAACAAAAATTTGGGTTTCAAGTCCCTTTAACTGTAATAGCTTTTTTTGTATTATGCAGAACTTCTAGGACCGAAATAAACCATGAAAAATACTTTAAATGTTGCTAATAAAGCTGCAAAAACACCTTTTCTAATGCAGTACTTTGTTACTGGCAACATCAACCTGAACTCTATTCAGTGCTGAAGTTGGCACTTTCTTACTGTCTTTGGTAATAAATAGACCCATGACACAGATGCTTCATCTGTTATGCTATATTTGGGAATGACAGCAGCGTTTGCAGGATATGGAAATATCTGTAGGGTATAGGAAACAGCTTTTAATCATAGCCATTAACAGTGCACTGTTTGTAAGTTCTGCTTTTATTTATCCCACCTATCAGAGTCAGCGAATAAAGCCAGCACTGGGAAACTTCTGCTCATATTAATACTATTTGTATACAGTAGAGCACTGCAATTGTGTTATTAGTTTAATAGATATTCAGAGAAACAATGTAATGTGATCACTCAGAGGCAAAAGTATCCCTAGATATTGTTTAGACAACCAGAATTTTGCAACTAAAAATATTTTAAATGGTGAGCTGAGATTTCAAGGGAAACAAACTGTAACCGCTGTGTGTAAATGGCACCATATTGTTTCCTGTGGTATATTGCACAATGCACAGCATAGGTTTGATCAAATTACACAATAACTGTGTGATATATGATTTTGATATTCCACTGACTTTGTCAAGGCATTACTCTGTTTTTATTTCATTCCAGACTTCAGGTGTCAAATACAAAACAAATGTTCATTACAATTTATGTTATGAAGTTATTCAACTCTAAATGGCCAAACTTTACTCACAAATAAACTGTATACCTTTCAGGGGGTATGAAATATGTCTCTATTTGTGATGTGTTAATTGTATTACATTTTCACATTACATGTAACTGATGGTCATTTGTAACAAACATTTTTTGGTACTTCACATAATTTAAGTCTCTTTTTAGAGCATCTGTCAATTTAACAGTATGACAATCTAATTTTATTGGTTTATTTTTTCGCAGTACGTTTTCCAAATTTTTGCTGCCATCTCTCTATCCATATCTTGAAAACGTCTGGATTTTCATGCAAGTATTTCTATTTTTTAAAACATTTAAATATACAACAACTTTCAATGATATTGCAATCAAATAACATTCACAGAGTGTGACCATAAATAATTATTGGTGTATAGTATAATATCCAAAGAGCATCCAAGTTTTACAAAATATTAGACTACATAAATCAGAAAATAAGAATATTAAAGGAATAACTCTTTTAGACTTTAAATGGACAGTAAACACATTGATATATTTATATATAATGTTTAGTTAAACATAATGAAACAACTTTGCAATATATTTTAATTATTAATTGTGCCCCGTTTTCATGTAATTTGGCTCTGAGAAATTGAGCAATTTCTAATTCTCAGATCTTAAAATGCACCCTGCTGACTTATCAAGGCTAACTCTGCTACATATGTGTCCCTAATTGGCTTTAACTGATAACAACTGCAAAACTTACTTTATACTAACTTGACAGTGACTAGCCTTGTTGCCCTTAAAATAAGGCAAATAATGTGTGCAGATTGGCTATTGAGAAATAATTGCAGTAAAAAAGATGTTAATTTGCTTAAAAAAATATTAAGACATCTGATATTTTATAGCAAAACAACAGAAATGCCTTGTTTTTACAAGGTGCTTACTATCCCTTTAACATATAGGGCATGATTATCAAAAACTTGCCATAATGGAAAGAAATCACACAAAAACAGTCTTTTTTTTGAGCATTATATTATAATGTAGGTGTCTCTCCTTTGCATTCAGAATTCTGCATAGCGAGAGTCATAGCCATCAACTGTATTGAACCGGAACAGATATGAAGGTCAAAATTAAGGGTATATGAAACCCAACATTTTCTTTAAGGATTCAGATAGAGCATGTGATTTTAAACAACTTTCTAATTTACGTCTATTATCAATTTGTTTTTGTTCTCTTGATATCTTTTGTTGAAAAGCAGGGACATATGCTTAGGAGTCGGACCATTTCTGGAGCACTATATTGCAGCAGTTTTGCAACAATGTTTTCTGCCATGCATTGCTCCAGATGCCTACCTAGGTATCTCTATAACACATAATATCATAGGACCGAAGCAAATTTGATAATAGAAGTATATTTAAAACTTTTTTTAAATGGTATGTTCTGGCTGAATCACACACAAAATATTTGGGTTTCATATCCCTTTAAACTTTCATGATACATAGAGCACAAAAAAAAACAAAAACAAAAACAAAAAAAAAAACCTTTCCAATTTACTTATATTATCAAAATAATGATTGCTTTTGTATACTTTGCTGAAACTTAGTTCCTTTTCCTACAGAGGAAAGCTAAAGATGTCTTGTGTGCTACATGGCAACTGAGTTTGCAAAAATGTTTGTAACAGAGTTATAGTCACAGTGCTCAAGTCATGCTCCTTAGCCTGCCTACCTATTTTATTATTATTCTTTATTTATAAAGCGCCAATAGATTCCGCAGCACTGTCCATGGGTACAAAGATAAAAGTACAGTACAAAATAATATAAAAAAGACACCAGACAAAATTTAATAAACAAATACAGGGGGAATTGAGAGTCCTGTTCCCATGGCAACTTACAATCTAGATGGGTAGGAGGGTGAGAAACAGGAGGTGGGGACTGCAAAGGTGGGAATGATGTTAGTGTGGAGTTAGTTGAGGGCAGCTATTAGGCAAGTGGAATTAATTTGTTACTGATTTGGAGATAGGCTTCCCTGAACAAAAAGGTCTTTAGGGAGCGTTTAAGGGTGGAAAGGTTAGGGGAAATTTTAACAGCTCGAGGAAGTGCGTTCCAGATAGTTGGTGCCGCACAATAGAAGTCCTGTAGTCTAGCATTGGAGGAGGTGATGGTAGAAGATGCAAGGAGCAGGTCATTGTTGGATCTTAGGGGGCGGGCTGTAGTATATTTGTTGATGAGTGAGGACAGGTAGGGGGTAGCTGCATTGGTAAGGGCTTCGTAGGTCAGAGTGAGAATTTTGAATTTAATTCTGCTGTGAATGGGGAGCCAGTGAAGGGACTTGCAGAGAGGTGCAGCAGATACAGAGCGTCGCAAGAGGTGGATTAGCCTAGCAGAGGCATTCAGGATGGATTGAAGAGGGGAGAGTCAGGAGAGAGGGAGGCCAGTTAGTAGGTTATTACAGTAGTCAAGTCGGGAAATTACCAGGGAGTGGATTAGCTATTTAGTAGTTTCAGCACTCAAAAACGGATGAATTTTGGAGATATTGCGTAGGTGGTTGTGGCAGGATGAAGAGAGCAATTGGATGTGGGGTATTAAGGATAGATTAGAGTCAAGTGTAACTCCTAGGCAGCGGACTTGGGTGATGGGGAGACAGTGGTGTCACCAACAGTGAATGAAAAGTTAGAAACCGGGGTAGAATTAGAGGGGGGGAATGTCTTTGTAGGAGCTCAGTCTTGGACATGTTGATTTTTAGGTGGTGAGAGGCCATGCAAAAGAAATGCCAGATAAGCAGACACTGATGGGAGAAAGGACAGAAGGAGAGAGTGCAGGGGTGAATAGGTAGATCTGAGTACCATCAGCATAGAGGTGATAGTTGAAGCCATAGCTACTGATAAGTTTACCCAGTGAGGAAGTATAAATAGAAAAGAGTAGAGGACCCAGAACAGAGCCTTGAGGTACTCCAACAGACAGAGGAAATGGAGGAGTAGTCACCAGCAAAGGAGACAAAAAAGAACCTATTAAAGAGATAAGAGTGGATCCAGGAAAGGGCAGTGTCAGAGAGCCCAAGGGAGCTGAGAGTCCGTAGGAGAAGGGAATGGTCAATGGTGTCAAAGGCAGCAGACCGGTCAAGTAAGATAAGTATTGAGTAGTGGCCATTGTTTTTAGCAGAAAGAAGATCGTTAGTAACCTTGGTGAGGGCATTCTCAGTTAAGGGTTTGAGTATGGGTGAGTAGAGTGCTGGAAGTACAAGGATTCCAAACACCTCACTAAGGGAAAAGATCCTTCTGTCTTTTCAAATGCTGTAATTGGTTATGTGTGGGGAGTGAGGGCGGTAAATACAGCTAAAGGAATCTGAACGAATAGAACAAAAAAAATAATTTGTGCAAAAAATGTGTAAGGTGCTTTCCTACGGTAATTTCAAGAGAATATTTTAAAGTGCAAAGTGCATTTGTGGCAAATATGGTATTGAAAATTCGAATAAATATAGTTAACAAAAATATTTTTTGCAAACTATTACTTTTTTTTACAAAAGTGTTTTTTTTACAAGTTATAATGTACAATTTGTCATCATCAAATTTATAATCTGAGAAATATTTGATAGTGTTGAAATAGTGATAACAAAAATAATAGGTGATCGCGTATATTGGTTCTCATAAATAAAAGGTATTGTGTGAGTATTCACAAAAAAACGTAGGCTATTGGCAATATTAAAACAAATTTTATATAACCAATCCTATATAAAATAAAATTAAAAAAATGAAAGTTAGGCTGGAATGTATGATAAAAATATTGATACAATTTATTAAAATCTTATAGAAGAGCTTAAAACAAAGTATATGTGTGTGAGTCAACGATAAATTCAAACGTTACACATGAGCTACGGGACGTCTCCCCAGAAGTGTTAGAAACAAAGATTACTGACAAATATACAGATATCATTATCAGAAGCTTGTATCTGAATTTTACATTATTTATTGCACACAGTTCCCAGTATTAAAAATATTGTATTGGTACGGCTCAGTTTTAGTTACTTCATAGATGTTTTGAACAACAGGAGGTTAAGCCGTATCTGAAGGGCTCAGTGTTAATCACTTAATATAGATTTCTAGCATCAAAAGATTAAGCCGTATTGAGTAGAGTCTTTCTATTGTAAAGGACAAAAGTCTCTATAGTACACCTTGGGTAAGAGTTACCTTGTTTTCTTTACAGTTGTGGTTCCACTCGTAGCTTGTTTGTTCCGATAGTCACTTTCGGCAACGCCGCATGTGTCTTGGCGTCTGACGTCACACTCCCTAGTCAGAGGTCAAGTTCCGGAGATTTTTACCTTGTTTGTTTAAACAGTTCCTTATTCGCCAAATGGTACATCGGAAAAGTCCTGCACTTAGTGCTATGCACACAGGTGCGGGATAACTTGAGCAGCCAAGTATAAGGCAGTAGTGGTGCGTGGAGATAGATGGATAAACAGATAACCCGGGTTATATAGCCACAATATTATTCTTAGATTGGCAAAGATGATGATTCCTCACTTTGAAGTTTGCAGACAAGTCACACAGCTCAACGCGTTTCGCTCTATACAGAGCTTTATCAAGATCGAATAAGGAACTTTTTAAACAAACAAGGTAAAAATCTCCGGAACTTGACCTCTGACTAGGGAGTGTGACGTCAGACACCAAGACACATGCGGCGTCGCCGAAAGTGACTATCGGAACAAACAAGCTAGGAGTGGAACCACAACTGTAAAGAAAGCAAGGTAACTGTTACCCAAGGTGTACTATAGAGACTTTTGTCCTGTACAATAGAAGGACACTACTCAATACGGCTTAATCTTTTGGTGCTAGAAATTTATATAGTGATTAACACTGAGCCCTTCAGATACGGCTTAACCACCTGTTGTTCAAAACATCTATGATGTAACTAAAACTGAGCTGTACCAATACAATATTTTTAATACTGGGAACTGTGTGCAATAAATAATGTATAATTCAGATACAAGCTTCTGATAATAATATCTGTATATTTGTCAGTAATCTTTGTTTCTAACACTTCTGGGGAGACGTCCAGTAGCTCATGTGTAACGTTTGAATTTATCGTTATACTTTGTTTTAAGCTCTTCTATAAGATTGTAATAAATTGTATCAATATTTTTATCATACATTCCAGCCTAACTTTCATCTTTTTAATTTTATTTTATATAGGATTGGTTATATAAAATTTGTTTTAATATTGCCAATAGCCTACGTTTTTTTGTGAATACTCACACAATACCTTTTATTTATGAGAACCAATATACGCGATCACCTATTATTTTTGTTATCACTATTTCAACACTATCAAATATTTCTCAGATTATAAATTTGATGATGACACATTGTACATTATAACTTGTAAAAAAACACTTTTTGTAAAAAAAAAATTTTAAGTTTGCAAAAAATATTTTTGTAAACTAGATTTATTCGAAATATCAATACCATATTTGCCACAAATGCACTTTGCACTTTAAAATATTCTCTTGAAATTACCGTAGGAAAGCACCTTACACATTTTTTGCACAAATTATTTTTTTTGTTCTATTCGTTCAGATTCCTTTAGCTATGTTTAGCGCCCTCACTCCCCACACATAACCATTCTCAGTTAAGTGTTGGGGGCGGAAGCCAGATTGCAAGGGGTCAAGCAATGAGTTGGAGGACAAGAAGTGGGTTAGGCTATCAAAAACTAGTTTTTTCCGGACTTTTGAAGCTAGCGGAAACAGTGATATTGGGCGGTAGATTGCAGGAGAATTGGGGTTGAGGGTTTTTTTTTTTGAGGATGGGGTGACCTTTGCATGAAAGATGGGAATGAACCAGTAGTAAGGGAAAGGTTTAATATGTAAGTAAGAGCTACATATGCTCTCATTGAAGGAGCTAAGTTATTTCTGACTTTCATAATGGTTTAAAATGTTAAGAGCTAAACTGCTTTTCATAAATGTAACCAAAGCCTCCAAGAGCTACATAACCTCAAGGTAATTATTACATTTTAGTACGAGTTTTCCCATCAGGCTGAAGACTACATGGAAGCATAGATCGTTTATGGAAAGAGCACTTTAGAATTTGTTCACTCATGTTTGAGGATATTTAAAGACACAGGAGTGATGCGATAACTTTATTGTAAATAAAGATTGCAATAAAAAAAAAAATAGCATCTTGTTTTTGCAAATAAAATACATCACCTCTATGTCTATTAAATACACTAGTAAACTAAAACTATAACGTTATGTTCTTTCTTTAATTGCTTATTGGCTGACAAGTACTTTCTACAGATGCTTATTGTACCCATCAACAAGATGTATGTAGCAGCCATTGACCATTAGTAGGATGTAGACAACTAATACTGTTGTTTTTATATAGGCGAAAAAGTATACATGTTTAAATCCTTTTCATTCATATACATTATATATAATGCTTAATTACAATGTCCCTTTAAGCAAGCATAAGTAAAGTATTAAAATACTAGGTGTATTAAAATACTAGGTATATTCACTACCATAATATGATCTTAAACTTATCCTGCCAGTAATCTGAAATCCATATTTCATGTTGCATTCATAATCTCCAAAGAAATCCAGAACTTTATTGTACTTTTTGGCAGTGGCTGGTGAGGCACTGGCTAGTATCAGAGCCAGATAAACACATATGAACCCGATAGAGGTTCAATTGTTTGATACTTGAGTCACACACAAACAAAAACATTTAAAGACACACACAAACAGAAACATTCAAAGGCCCCTAGAAATAGTCACACACACTCAAAAAATACTCATGAGACACACACACATTCAAAGACACAAAAACACTCACAGACACTCACATAGAAAAACTCAGGTACACACACAGACACAAAGAAACACAGACTAATAAACAAAATTAAAAATAGATATACTGGATATATAGATGCAACTCCTGACCTGACAGACAGCGGACAGGAGCTCCATACAGCACCTTCTAAATTGTTGCGCAATCGAGAGAGGCTGAGCTGGTTCGCTGCTTCTTTCCATGTATATGCAGCTAGGGTCAGAAAATTTGGTATGGTTTTCATTTCATTTTACTTTAACATTATTTTCTTTTTATGACAGGTGAGGCTCTGCCTCCCCTAAATGCACGTCCCTGCTTTTTGGCCTCTTGGAACAAAAGAAAGGGGCTCATATTTGGAGTTTTCTGGTGCCAATGCTTTATACTGAACAAGGACCCTGCCTTAAATGCTAAGTTGGGAACCGGAAAAAGATTACTTCACTCTTTTCATGAAAATAAAAAAAATGTCTTTAGGATTGTGCATTTTTTTCATAACTTATAATGAAAGGAAAACAATTGCAATCACCAAGGTAAGAAATGTTTAAATTGTTATGGGATATTTCTTTCAAAGATGATGCAATTTAATTTCAGAAAAATGTCCTTCTCTCTGGAAAATCCATCTTGTTCTTGAAAAAATCCTTCAAAACAAAAGAATGAGAAGGATGACTGTATGGACCCCAAGAGAAGATTACTGTCTGTCCTGATTCTAATTTGAAAAACTATCTTATGGAACCTGTATGTTTAGAGCTTTTAAGAATCAGACTATACAAAAACGTAAATGATCTGAGAACAAGAAAAAACTGGATTAGTGTGCCTTCAAGGTAACTCAGAAGGGAAGATGCTACAAGGGTAAACACTACTGCCAGCATGGTTGTTTTCTTCTGGGCTCTGTTTGATATGTTTGATATTAGGTTGTTTTATTGAAAATCGACTAAATATCATACATATTGCTACAGTGCTTGGGGTACTCTGCACATGACTGACAGGGAGAGTCACATGATCAGTCCAGAAACCAATGGACAAAATGGAAATAATTGGGACTTGTGATACATTATTGGACAGATCTATAAAACAACAAATAGACAGATAGTAAAGGTGTATAGGCCCTAAAGTGTAAAGGAACAGTACGCACATTGAATTATATTCACATACAGGGTGAATTTAAAACATTGTCTTGTTTGCATTTTTACCTGTGATTTGTTTGCTGTGATTGTTTTTCAACAGAAAAATTGTACCTACCACTTGCCTTATTTTGAGGATTATCTGGACTTCTTAGAAGAGTAGATACAATTAGCCATAGTCATTTTGACAGCAAAATCTCCTTTGTTTTGCAGTGTATAATCTTATCACCTCTGCTAAAGCCAGTTAGGGACATATATAGTGCAGGATTCTGAAGCCTGTTATGTTTACTTCTAGTTTTCATAATTTGAAAATTCTTAATTTGTAGTCTTAATTTACAGGAAAATAGTGTGAAGTAAATAGTGTAAAAGACTCTTTTGTATTCTAAATAGGTTGAGCATACAGTGAAAGGACAATGCCAGAGAAATGCAAATAAAGCAATATATATAGGTTGAAAAATGCAGTCTTCCCATCATCAGTGTATTTATTATTTACTATATAAAGTGTAGGCATAACTGGCATGTGGCAGCATTTATTAGTGAAAATTTAAAGTGCATAGCTATGCTAGTGTTTTGCTTACAAGAGATGTGTGGGCAGAGTTCCGGGAATTGCCGATTCCCGATTTTGATAGATCACCAGTTTCGACGCAACACCAGGAATTGCCGATTCCCAATTTTTATAGTCACCAGATTTGACACAACACCGGCTTTCGTCAAAAATGTAGTAACAACAGAAAGGTACATTAGTGGCATAAAAAAGAAAAAAAACTATAGTAGATTTATATATTATCAGATAAGTAACCATAGAAAAACATACAGTGTCCATCTGCCATCAAAAATGTCTTGTAAGGCTATGATCGCATAATAAAAGATTAGAATATAGGAAAAATTATATTTTTCACCTGCTTGCAATATATGTCCATAATAACAGTAAGAGTAATTATTGCATACTCAGATATAGGACTGGTGCCCCATGTGATAGGGGAAAAAGCAAACAGAATGTGTGCAATACAGTGAGAAAGATTTTTAACAACATGTCATAAGTAAAAAAATAAATTTGTTATGTTAAGTAGAATGACCATACGATAAGTAAACCAGCTCGTACACAGGAAGTCTGTAGATTTGCTTTATTCTCAATGAAACGAAGACCCTTTCTGTAGGCCCAAGTGTATTTCTAGGTTTTTCATCTCTTCATACACTAGGATATGTTATATGGGCGCCACTTTTCCTTCATCGCTTGCCTTATATTGATTTTTTTCCCCACAGTCCAAATTTAGCCACCAATCAGCAGGCGCTACCCAGGTGGTGCTGAAACAAAAATGCTTACATTCATGCTTTTTCAAATACAGATAGCAAGAGAATGAAGAAAAAATTATAATAGGAGTAAATTAGAAAGATGCTTAAAATTGCATGCTCTATCTGAATCATGAAAGAAAAAAACATGGGTTTTGTTTTGTGTCCCTTTAAGTGTCATAGATGATGTGTGAGCAAAATGCAGCATTTTGACCAAATTTGGGCTAAATGTATAGGGGCCGATTTATTAAGCTGCAAATGCAGCCGTTTCCATGCGAGCCTGGTCTAAGACCGCTGCTCCTTAAATAATCTACCACCTCTGAGGTGGCGGACAGCTATTATGCCGATCAGATACGATCAGGATGATTGACACCCCCTGCTAGCTGCCGATTGGCCGCGAATGTGCAGGTGCGGCATTGCATTTTCAACATTGCGGCATTTAGCATTGCACACCCCATAGTGTCAGTATATATTTCATGGTATGCCTATAGGGTGGGTGAGTAATAGGGTGAGAGGTCAGTTGTTGCTCTTAGCTTCCTGATTAAATCTATATAAAAATATAATTGCAAGCACCCTGTTATGTCAATACCACACAAACACACACCATGAAGCAAGCCCAAGAGGGCTGGTGTTAGTGGCTGCATTAAAGGGTTAGAAATTGTATCATAGAATGACATCAATAAAACACATAGTTATAATTATTATACTATATGGAATAAAATAAAAAGTATTTTTTTTTTAAAAACAAAGTTTCTAAATCCCTTATTTTTTATTTTTGTAAACCACCATAAAAGAACAGTAACGACCGCCCACAAAAGGAGGCAGACTATGTTAATTCAGCTACAGCACCTCATCCAATGGAGAGGTAGCTGCAAACAGTGATTTAAATATTATAATTGCTCTACATCGCATGCGCACTTGTATTTATAAGGCATCGCATGCGCAATGTCTACAAAATTTACTGGCGACATATATATTTTTTCCCAACCATGCGCAGATGGAGTCTCCACAAAAAAATAATTCATCTTGCTCGTTGGTCTAGGGGCAGTTGGCATACTTACCTGTCTTATTCTTCTGCAGCTGCTGCTCTGTCTGCGCACCTTCAAACTTCTCTTCTGTAGTGCGCAACTCCCTCCGGCGTCAAAGTCACGATCCGGCGCAATGGAGGCGGAGCCTAGATAGTGATGTGACTGAGAGAGCAGATAAGGGTCTGCATATGCGCATGCATCTGTCAGGAGCCTGCTGAACTGCGCTTGCGGGCCACAATGATGTTTCTACCTAGGTAGAACATCATTATAATTTGCATAATAATGGGTTTGTCAATATTATATATTCTTATAAGAAATTCTATGAAAACCAAACAAAAAGTTTAATAAGTGTTAATTGGAAAGATTGATATAATATAAAGCAGATTTTAGTGGGATTAAAAAAAGTTTTGTGTTTACTATCCCTTTAATTAAACATTGCAGTAATGCAGTGAATATTAGTTTTAGGTAAAAGTTTTGCTTTAACAAAATTAGAATTGTTGCTTCAGAATATTCTACAAATATTTTGTGTATGGCATAATAAATCCTAATGTTAGAAATTTGTACTCTTAAAGGGACTGATTGTACTGAAAAACTGAATTCCCCTTAATGTGTTTCCAATCACTTGCAATATCAGCTGAAGATTAAAAAATGTGTGTTAAATTGTTCCATTAGGACTTATCTCTAACCCCCCCCCCCCCCCCCCCACTGGGAGTGTAATTTTTTTTCTCTCTCTCTCTCTCTCTCTCTCTCTCTTTCTTTCTCCCTCTGTCTCTCTCCCTCTCCCCCTCTGTGTGTGACTCTCTCTCCCTCTGTCTCTCTCTCACTCTCTCTCTCCCCCTCTGTGTGTGACTCTCTCCCTCTGTCTCTCTCTTCCAATCTGCGTCTCCCTCTCTCTATCCCCCTCTCTCTCTCCCCCTCTGTGTCTCCCTCTCTCTATCCCCCTCTTTGTCTTTCTCTCTCATTCCCCCTCTGTGTGTGACTCTCCCTCTGTGTCTCTCTCTCTCTCCCTCTGTGTCTCTCTCTCACCCTCTGTGTCTCTCTCTCAATCTGCGTCTCCCTCTCTCTATCCCCCTCTATGTTTCTGTCTCTCTCCCTCTCTCTATCCCCCTCTATGTTTACCTCTCTCTCTCCCCCTCTTTGTCTTTCTCTCTCTTCCCCCCTCTGTGTGTGTCTCTCTATCTCCCCCCCCTCTGTGTGTGTGTCTCTCTCCCCCTCTGTGTGTTCTCCCTCTCTCTGTCACCCTCTATGTCTTCCTCTCCCCCCTCACTTTGTCTCTTTCTCTCTTTCTTTCCCCCTCTGTGTGTGTGTGTGTCTCTGTCTCTCCCCCTGTGTGTGTCTTCCTCTCCCCCCCTCACTCTTTCTCTCTCTCTCTCTCTCTCTCTCTCTCTCTCTCTCTCTCTCTCTCTCTCTCTCTCTCTTTCTTTCTTTCCCCCTCTGTGTGTGTGTCTCTCTCTCTCCCCCTGTGTGTGTCTCCCTCTCTATATCCCCCTCTGTGTGTGTGTCTCCGTCCCCTTCTGTCTCTCCCTCTCCAACCCCTTTGTGTGTCTGTCTCTCCCCCCTCTGTGTGTGTGTGTCTCTCTATTTCCCCTGTGTGTCTCTCTCCCCCTCTGTGTGTTCTCCCTCTCTCTGTCACCCTCTGTCTTCCTTTCCCCCCCTCACTCTTTGTCTCTCTCTCTTTCTTTCCCCCTCTGTGTGTGTGTGTCTCTCTCTCCCCCTGTGTGTGTCTCCCTCTCTATATCCCCCTCTGTGTGCGTGTCTCCGTCCCCTTCTCTCTCTCCCTCTCCAACCCCTTTGTGTGTCTGTCTGTCTCTCCCCCTCTGTGTGTGTGTCTCTCTCCCCCTCTGTGTGTCTCTCTCCCTCTCTCTGTCACTCTCTCTGTCACCCTCTATGTCTTCCTCTCTCTCTTCCCCTCTCCCCCCTCTCTTTGTCTCTCTCTGTGTTTAATGTATCTTTAAATGACTTTACTGTAGATGTCCATATCACTGCGGTGGGAAAACTATGCTATGTGTTACTACCCTTTATGTAAACCAGGGAATGACAAATTCATATGAATCATAGCTTCCTTATTAAACCCATCAGATCAGCAATATAACAACACAACTAAATATCTCTATACAGGGACAGATGAACTCTATGGGGTCCATTTATTAAGCAGTGGATGCTGCTTCGGAGCGCCATAATTTCAGGTCCACCTGAAACGGAAGTTAAGAAGCAGCGTTTGTTAGACCGCTGCTCCTTAAATTCTGTGGTGAACTGAAATCATCACGATCCGATCTGGGTGATTGACGGCCCCTGCTAGCGACCGATTGTCCGCCAGTGAGCAGGGAGCGGCATTGCACAAGTATTTCACCAGAAATGCTTGTGCAATGTTACATGCCGACAGTGCAGCAAATCATGTCTGCTCGTCTCATAATAAATCTACCCCTTTGTATACATCAGGTCTCAGTTGCACATTTAAATCAAGTTGTACAACTTATATAAATCAGGCACTGCAAGAGAGAACTCACCAATGCATAACTGTACCAAAATACACAGCTACCTATTTATATACTGCTAGACATTGTTTTTAATATAAACTGTGCACTGCTACATATCTGAAACTTATAATTATCAAGTAAAAAAAACACACACAAAAAAACTTGTCATCTTTACATAACTGGATCGAGCTACAAAATATATACACAAGTGTCTAGAGGGGATCTGGAATTTGCTGATTGAAGCATATACTAGAGCTGCTACTACTTCAGGGGAAAAGTGAGGCCGATATTTGCAAGATATTTCACTCACTACCTTCATTCAACACTTGATAGCATTGCCCTAAGTTTTTTTTTCCCCTCTATCTCATTTGCAGTTGGTCAGGATATCATATTTTTTTCTATTGTCCCCTTTGAATATATATAAATACATAGTACACACAAGAACATGCTGGTCAGTGATACATAACTTATAACCTATACTGTGCACAAGAAATACAAAAGAGTATTCAGCTGAACATTGTTACACATGTAGGTCTGGGCAAACGTCCCCTATACAAAACAACCTATGTGTTGACACACCTACAGAAGTTACTTCTTCACATCCAGGCATATCTTTACACACCTACAGAAGTTACTTCTTTACATCCAGGCATATCTTTACACACCTACAGAAGTTACTTCTTTACATCCAGGCATATCTTTACACACCTACAGAAGTTACTTCTTTACATCCAGGCATATCTTTACACACCTACAGAAGTTACTTCTTCACATCCAGGCATATCTTTACACACCTACAGAAGTTACACTTCACATCCAGGCATATCTTTACACACCTACAGAAGTTACTTCTTCACATCCAGGCATATCTTTACACACCTACAGAAGTTACACTTCACATCCAGGCATATCTTTACACACCTACAGAAGTTACTTCTTCACATCCAGGCATATCTTTACACACCTACAGAAGTTACTTCTTCACATCCAGGCATATCTTTACACACCTACAGAAGTTACTTCTTCACATCCAGGCATATCTTTACACACCTACAGAAGTTACTTCTTCACATCCAGGCATATCTTTACACACCTACAGAAGTTACTTCTTTACATCCAGGCATATCTTTACACACCTACAGAAGTTACTTCTTCACATCCAGGCATATCTTTACACACCTACAGAAGTTACTTCTTCACATCCAGGCATATCTTTACACACCTACAGAAGTTACTTCTTTACATCCAGGCATATCTTTACACACCTACAGAAGTTACTTCTTTACATCCAGGCATATCTTTACACACCTACAGAAGTTACTTCTTCACATCCAGGCATATCTTTACACACCTACAGAAGTTACTTCTTCACATCCAGGCATATCTTTACACACCTACAGAAGTTACTTCTTTACATCCAGGCATATCTTTACACACCTACAGAAGTTACTTCTTTACACACCTACAGAAGTTACTTCTTTACACACCTACAGAAGTTACTTCTTTACACACCTACAGAAGTTACTTCTTTACACACCTACAGAAGTTACTTCTTCACATCCAGGCATATCTTTACACACCTACAGAAGTTACTTCTTCACATCCAGGCATATCTTTACACACCTACAGAAGTTACTTCTTCACATCCAGGCATATCTTTACACACCTACAGAAGTTACTTCTTCACATCCAGGCATATCTTTACACACCTACAGAAGTTACTTCTTCACATCCAGGCATATCTTTACACACCTACAGAAGTTACTTCTTTACATCCAGGCATATCTTTACACACCTACAGAAGTTACTTCTTCACATCCAGGCATATCTTTACACACCTACAGAAGTTACTTCTTCACATCCAGGCATATCTTTACACACCTACAGAAGTTACTTCTTTACATCCAGGCATATCTTTACACACCTACAGAAGTTACTTCTTTACATCCAGGCATATCTTTACACACCTACAGAAGTTACTTCTTCACATCCAGGCATATCTTTACACACCTACAGAAGTTACTTCTTTACATCCAGGCATATCTTTACACACCTACAGAAGTTACTTCTTTACATCCAGGCATATCTTTACACACCTACAGAAGTTACTTCTTCACATCCAGGCATATCTTTACACACCTACAGAAGTTACTTCTTTACATCCAGGCATATATTTACACACCTACAGAAGTTACTTCTTCACATCCAGGCATATCTTTACACACCTACAGAAGTTACTTCTTTACACACCTACACAACACACACAGACTCTGTGTAACCAGACCACAAGCAGGTTAGTACACACCTCAGTTCACCACACCTATGTTAAGCATTATTCAATTAAACAATTAAACTACAGTGTACACCTGTCCAGTTCTGTGCACAAGTATACTGAATACATAAAAATGCATTGCCAGTCCAACAGCCATCATAAACATATGATATCACACTGCTAATATGTCTTCATAAGTAAAAGGGACACTGGCAGATATAAAACTGTAAAAAGAAAATTCTGTAAATTGTTAGAGCACTTTATTATAACATAATTGTTTGCATTTATCTATGTGTTTAACCTCTGCAAAGGGATTAATCATATCTCTAAAGTAGGCTCCAGAGCCACAATGCCCTACTGAGAGATAGCTGAAAACATCTGATGAGCCAACGACAAGAGGCATATATGTGCAACTACCAATAACAAGTTAGCTCCTAGTAGTGCATTTGTATTCTTGAGCCTACCTAGGTATGCTTTCAAGCAAATGATACCAAGATAATGAAGTAAACTGAAAAATCTCTTAAAACTGTATGGCTGAAACCGTCACCTATAATGAAAATTTCAGTACCTAAGTATTGGCCATGGTGTATAGGGTAATATAAGACAAGCATATCTGCTCTTTCTGCATACTCCGCTCCATTAGGTTAATTTTTGCAATTGAAATAGCTGGTTTTGTTTATTAAAACCACCAAATATAATGAGCATGTCAGAACCTAATTATTAACCTTTGTGTATAGAGTGATATAAGATAAGCAAATATACACAGTTGGCCCATTTGAAAGGGCGTGTTCTTGAGAACAGATATTTCAAATAAATAAATTAACCTATACATTTAATACTCTTTAGCTGGTATAACAAGTCATTGGGAACTATTCATAAACACAAATTGCTCACACATATCTTTAAAGCCATCTCATCTATATCGGAGCTGGTCTGTTAACAAAACAGCATCATTCACTGAAAATAACTTATGTATCCCCATGAAAAGAAATCACAGAACAGCCCCCCCCCCCTACCAATTGTAACAATAGGAGAGGCAGTCCAGGGACGCTTTGGGATCTGATAATCCCTTTCTTGAAACCAACACAGTTAGCAGGTGCTGTCTGACACTGAAACCATCCCAGGCATCCTGGCACAGGGGGGCTGAAATATTACAGACACTTCCCTGATGCCACATTCACATCAGCGGCAGGAGAGAACCAGCAAATAGATCACAGGGAAGCTGCAGTTCTCTGTTAACAAGCTCCTAAAATTCTCAAAGATCTGTAAAAAAAAATATGCTTTTATTTATTACAATATAGTAGCATACGCCTAGATTACGAGTTTGGCGTTAGCCTTAAAAAGCAGCGTTGAGCGGTCCCAACGCTGCTTTTTAACACCAGCTGGTATTACGAGTCTGGCAGGTACAGGCTCACTGCTCACTTTTCTTCTGCGACTCGAGGCTACCGCAAATCCCCTTACGTCAATTGCGTATCCTATCTTTTTAATGGGATTTGCCTAACGCCGGTATTACGAGTCTTGGAAGAAGTGAGCGGTAGACCCTTTCCTGTCCAGACTCCTACCGCATTTAAAAGTCAGTAGTTAAGAGTTTTATGGGCTAACGCTGTAACATAAAACTCTTAACTAAAGTGCTACAAAGTACACTAACACCCATAAACTACCTATTAACCCCTAAACCGAGCCCCCCCCACCCCCACATCGGGAACACTTTAATAAATCTATTAACCCCTGATCTGCCGATTGGACATCGCCGCCACTTTAATAAATCTATTAACCCCTAAACCGCCACACTCCCGCCTCGCAAACACTAGCTAAATTTTATTAACCCCTAATCTGCCGTCCCTAACATCGCCGACACCTACTTACATTTATTAAGCCCTAATCTGCCACCCACAACGTCGCTGCTACTATATTAAAGGTATTAACCCCTAAACCTAAGTCTAACCCTAACCCTACCCCCCCCTAACTTAAATATAATTTTAATTAAACAAAGTAAATTTAACATAATTAAATAAATTAATCCTATTTAAAACTAAATACTTACCTATAAAATAAACCATAAGCTAGCTACAATATAACTAATAGATACATCGTAGCTAGCTTAGGATTTATATTTATTTTTACAGGCAACTTTGTATTTATTTTAACTAGGTACAATAGTTATTAAATAGTTATTAACTATTTAATAACTACCTAGCTAAAATAAGTACAAAATTACCTGTAAAATAAACCCTAACCTAAGTTACAATTACACCTAACACTACACTATCATTAAATAAATTACCTAAACTACCTACAATTAAATTAAATAAACTAAATTACGAAAACAATCAAACACTAAATTACATAAAAAAAGAATTACAAGAATTTTAAACTAATTACACCTAATCTAATCCCCCTAATAAAATAAAAAAGCCCCCCAAAATAATAAAATTTCCTGCCCTATACTAAATTAAAAATAGCCCTTAAAAGGGCCTTTTGCGGGGCATTGCCCCAAAGTAATCAGCTCTTTCACCTGTAAAAAAAATACAATACCCCCCAACATTAAAACCCACCACCCACATACCCAACCCTACTCTAAAACCCACCCAATCCCCCCTTAAAAAACTAACACTACCCCCTGAAGATCTCCCTACCTTGAGCCGTCTTCAACCAGCCAGTGGACCTCCAGAGGGGCAGAAGTCTTCATCCGATCCGGGCAGAAGAGGTCCTCCAAGCAGCAGAAGTCTTCATCCAAGCGGCATCTTCTATTTTCATCCATCCGGAGCGGGTCCATCTTCAATCCAGCCGACGCGGAGCCATCCTCTTCAAACGACGTCCTAACACTGAATGAAGGTTCCTTTAAATTAAGTCATCCAAGATGGCGTCCCTTGAATTCCGATTGGCTGATAGGATTCTATCAGCCAATCGGAATTAAGGTAGGAAAAATCCTATTGGCTGATCCAATCAGCCAATAGGATTGAAGTTCAATCCTATTGGCTGATTGGATCAGCCAATAGGATTGAGCTCGCATTCTATTGGCTGTTCCAATCAGCCAATAGAATGTGAGCTCAATCCTATTAGCTGATCCAATCAGCCAATAGGATTTTTCCTACCTTAATTCCGATTGGCTGATAGAATCCTATCAGCCAATCGAAATTCAAGGGACGCCATCTTGGATGACATCATTTAAAGGAACCTTCATTCAGTGTTAGGACGTCGTTTGAAGAGGATGGCTCCGGGTCGGCTGGATTGAAGATGGACCCGCTCTGCTCCGGATGGATGAAGATAGAATATGCCACTTGGATGAAGACTTCTGCCGCTTGGCTTGGAGGACCTCTTCTGTCCAGATCGGATGAAGACTTCTGCCCCTCTGGAGGTCCACTTGTGCCCGGCTGGGTGAAGACGGCTCAAGGTAGGGAGATCTTCAGGGGGGGTAGTGTTAGGTTTTTTTAAGGGGGGATTGGGTGGGTTTTAGAGTAGGGTTGGGTGTGTGGGTGGTGGGTTTTAATGTTGGGGGGTATTGTATTTTTTTTACAGGTGAAAGAGCTGATTACTTTGGGGCAATGCCCCGCAAAAGGCCCTTTTAAGGGCTATTTGTAATTTAGTATAGGGTAGGGCTTTTTATTATTTTGGGGGGCTTTTTTATTTTATTAGGGGGATTAGGTGTAATTAGTTTAAAATTCTTGTAATTCTTTTTTTTCTGTAATTTAGTGTTGTTTTTTTTCGTAATTTAATTGTATTTAATTGTAGGTAGTTTAGGTAATTTATTTAATGATAGTGTAGTGTTAGGTGTAATTGTAACTTAGGTTAGGGTTTATTTTAAAGGTAATTTTGTACTTATTTTAGCTAGGTAGTTATTAAATAGTTAAAATAAATACAAAGTTGCCTGTAAAATAAATATAAATCCTAAGCTAGCTACAATGTAACTATTAGTTATATTGTAGCTAGCTTAGGGTTTATTTTATCGGTAAGTATTTAGTTTTAAATAGGATTAATTTATTTAATTATGTTAAATTTATTTCGTTTAATTTAAATTATATTTAAGTTAGGGGGGTTAGACTTAGGGTTAGACTTAGGTTTAGGGGTTAATAAATTTAATATAGTAGCGGTGACGTTGGGGTTGGAAGATTAGGGGTTAATTAATATAGTAGCGGCGATGTTGGAGTCGGAAGATTAGGGGTTAATAAATTTAATATAGTAGCGGCGACATTGGTGGTGGCAGATTAGGGGTTAATAAGTGTAGTTAGGTTGTGGCGACGTTGGGGGGCAGATTAGGGATTAATAAATATAATGTAGGTGTCGGCGATGTTGGGGGCAGCAGATTAGGGGTTGATAAGTATAATGTAGGTGGAGGCGGTGTCCGGAGCGGCAGATTAGGGGTTAATAATATAATGTAGGTGTCAGCGATAGCAGGGGCGGCAGATTAGGGGTTAATAAGTGTAAGATAAGGGGTGTTTAGACTCGGGGTTCATGTTAGGGTGTTAGGTGTAAACATAAAATTCATTTCCACATAGGAAACAATGGCGCTGCGTTAGGAGCTGGACGCTGCTTTTTTGCAGGTGTTAGTTTTTTTTCCAGCCAGCTCAGCCCCATTGTTTCCTATGGGGAAATCGTGCACGAGCACGTTCAGCCAGCTCACCGCTGACTTAAGCAACGCTGGTATTGAGGTGAGATGTGGAGCTAAATTTTGCTCTACGCTCACCTTTTTGCAGCTAACGCCAGGTTTAAAAAACCTGTAATACCAGCGTTGTCTTAAGGGAGCGGTGGGAAAAAAAGGCTTGTTAGCCCCGCAAGCCTTACCGACAAAAACTCGTAATCTCACCGATAGTATGTTATAGTGCAATGGAAATTAGCGTTTCACCTAAATAAAAAAAAAACAACAAAAAACAATCTTGCTCATTACAAATTCTTGATCACCAATGCGGTTCCCATTATGAGATCTCTTCATTCTATTTCAAATGCAATAAATGAAAAATGAAGTAGACGACAGCTCTTTGGAATCTTAGTTATGCAAAATATGTGGCATAAAAATAAACATGGACTTTGGTGATTCATTGTATATATATATATATATTTTATGAAAATGTGAAAAAAAAATAAAAAAAAATTCAGGACTCAAAAACTTACTATTACTTTTCAGAGTACTTATCAGTTAAAGGGCCATATCACATTCCATTTGTAAAATTATAACTGCTGATGATCTCAATAATCACTAGTAAAATGTATGAAGATTCTTCTGATTCGTCTGACAATCTACACCAGAATTTTTATTATTTTAAAAGAAACATAATTCCTTTATTACCAATTCCCCAGTTTTGCATAACTAACAAACACTGTTAAAATAATACACTTCTTTACCTTTGTGATTACCTTGTATCTAAGCCTCTGCAAACTGCCCTATTATTTCAGTTCTTTTGACAGACTTGCATCTTAGCCAATCAATGTTGACTCCTAGGTAACTCCACGTGCGTGGAGCACAATGTTATCTATATGACACACATGAACTAACTCTCTCTAGTTTTGAAAAACTGTCAAAATTCATTCAGTTAAGAGGCGGCCTTCAAGGTCTAAGAAATTATCATATGAGCCTACCTAGGTTTAGATTTCAACTAAGAATACTAAGAGAACAAAGCAGCATTGGTGATAAAAGTAAATTGGAAAGTTGTTTAAAATTACATGCTCTATCTGAATCATGAAAGTTTATTTTGGACTAGACTGCCTCTTTAAGTTTACAATTGGAGTGTGATCAACAGTAAATATGCAACAAACTTATGCCTATATTCTATTGCATTAAAATTTTTATAACTTAAAGGGACACTGAACCCAAATTTTTTCTTTCATGATTCAGATAGAGCATGACATTTTAAGCAACTTTCTAATTTACTCCTATTATCAGATTGTCTTCATTCTCTTGGTATCTTTATTTGAAATGCAAGAATGCAAGTTTAGATGCTGGCCCATTTTTGGTGAACAACCTCGGTTGTTCTTGCTGATTGGTGGATAAATTCATCCACCAATAAAAAAGTGTTGTCCAGAGTTCTGAACCCCAAAAAAGATTAGATGCCTTCTTTTTCAAATAAAGATAGCAAGAGAACAAAGAAAAATTGATAATAGGAGTAAATTAGAAAGTTGCTTAAAATTGCATGTTCTATCTGAATCACAAAAGAAAAAATTTGGGTTCTGTGTCCCTTTAAGTTATTCTATAGCAACACAATAGAGAGGCCATGTAATTACAAGGTACTGTCCCTGTAAGCAGGAAATGGATTATTACACTGTGATAACCAGCTTTAAGATCTCTACTAAAAGAAATCAGTAAAGCCCAGAGTTGGAGAAATTAAGTCCAAATGTTTAATTACTAAATAAAAAGAGCTTTTTTGCTGTTAGCTGCTCACATAGGACCAGATTACGAGTGGCACCTTAACAGTTATGCACAAGTGATATTGCGTTTTTCGCGGCTGTTTGCGTACGTCGGAAGGAGCGCTCATATTACAAGTTGAAAGTAAATGTGAAAGCATGAGCGCAATCATGATTTACGCTAGAATGATTACTGCGACCTCCGAGCTCTGGTTAATTGTTTCTAGAAACAAAAAAGTGTCACAAAAAACATAAAAAATTACATTACAAAGTACAGGTACACTCATAATAACACTGATCTAATAAAAATTATTATTAAAAAAAATATTGCATAAAAAAGTTATAAGGGCTCAAAGATATGAGATCTCAGGTGTTAGAAAAAAAAAGAAGCAAAGGGCTTTACAATAGAGATACACACATATACCTATCTAAATATCTATATGTATGTACTGTATATACAGTATATATATATATATGTTTATATGTGTTCATAGGTATTTATTTATATGTGTATTTTTGTATTTACAGACATATACACAAATAAACACATAAATACTGTATGTATATATATATATATATATATATATATATATATATATATATATATGTGTGTGTGTGTGTGCATTGGAGCCCCTTGCAGTTAAGTAGATGGAAACAGAAACATGTAAAATCATATTTATGCAATATTTATATTTAATAAAGTGTTATACTGTGTTTTTACAGTAAATATTTCACATTCCAATGTTCTTCACATAGCAGAATATGTTCTATATATTATGTTCCATATATTTTTAAATAGGTATAAATATATATATATATATATATATATATATATATATATATATATATATATATATATATGTATATACAGGGAGTGCAGAATTATTAGGCAAATGAGTATTTTGACCACATCATCCTCTTTATGCATGTTGTCTTACTCCAAGCTGTATAGGCTCGAAAGCCTACTACCAATTAAGCATATTAGGTGATGTGCATCTCTGTAATGAGAAGGGGTGTGGTCTAATGACATCAACACCCTATATCAGGTGTGCATAATTATTAGGCAACTTCCTTTCCTTTGGCAAAATGGGTCAAAAGAAGGACTTGACAGGCTCAGAAAAGTCAAAAATAGTGAGATATCTTGCAGAGGGATGCAGCACTCTTAAAATTGCAAAGCTTCTGAAGCGTGATCATCGAACAATCAAGCGTTTCATTCAAAATAGTCAACAGGGTCGCAAGAAGCATGTGGAAAAACCAAGGCGCAAAATAACTGCCCATGAACTGAGAAAAGTCAAGCGTGCAGCTGCCAAGATGCCACTTGCCACCAGTTTGGCCATATTTCAGAGCTGCAACATCACTGGAGTGCCCAAAAGCACAAGGTGTGCAATACTCAGAGACATGGCCAAGGTAAGAAAGGCTGAAAGACGACCACCACTGAACAAGACACACAAGCTGAAACGTCAAGACTGGGCCAAGAAATATCTCAAGACTGATTTTTCTAAGGTTTTATGGACTGATGAAATGAGAGTGAGTCTTGATGGGCCAGATGGATGGGCCCGTGGCTGGATTGGTAAAGGGCAGAGAGCTCCAGTCCGACTCAGACGCCAGCAAGGTGGAGGTGGAGTACTGGTTTGGGCTGGTATCATCAAAGATGAGCTTGTGGGGCCTTTTCGGGTTGAGGATGGAGTCAAGCTTAACTCCCAGTCCTACTGCCAGTTTCTGGACACCTTCTTCAAGCAGTGGTACAGGAAGAAGTCTGCATCCTTCAAGAAAAACATGATTTTCATGCAGGACAATGCTCCATCACACGCGTCCAAGTACTCCACAGCGTGGCTGGCAAGAAAGGGTATAAAAGAAGAAAATCTAATGACATGGCCTCCTTGTTCACCTGATCTGAACCCCATTGAGAACCTGTGGTCCATCATCAAATGTGAGATTTACAAGGAGGGAAAACAGTACACCTCTCTGAACAGTGTCTGGGAGGCTGTGGTTGCTGCTGCACGCAATGTTGATGGTGAACAGATTAAAACACTGACAGAATCCATGGATGGCAGGCTTTTGAGTGTCCTTGCAAAGAAAGGTGGCTATATTGGTCACTGATTTGTTTTTGTTTTGTTTTTGAATGTCAGAAATGTATATTTGTGAATGTTGAGATGTTATATTGGTTTCACTGGTAAAAATAAATAATTGAAATGGGTATATATTTGTTTTTTGTTAAGTTGCCTAATAATTAAGCACATTAATAGTCACCTGCACACACAGATATCCCCCTAAAATAGCTATAACTAAAAACAAACTAAAAACTACTTCCAAAACTATTCAGCTTTGATATTAATGAGTTTTTTGGGTTCATTGAGAACATGGTTGTTGTTCAATAATAAAATTAATCCTCAAAAATACAACTTGCTTAAAAATTCTGCACTCCCTGTATAGTGGGGTGTTAGGTTTTTCCCCTTTTTTTGCTCCATTGAAGTCTATCGAGGAATATGTTAAGGTGGTCCCAATATTCTAACTTCAGCTTGTAATAAGCATGCAGAAAGCTTATTTCTAGTGGAGTTAATGCGCAAGCTGGAGCGATAAATAGCGCTCTACTCCTTATGTATAACATATAACAGGTTAATATCAGTTCATGAGGTGTACAATTAACAGTTTCAGGATGATCTAAAGCTCCCTGATCTGGCAGGATTTTAGAAAAAAGTCTTGCCAGTATTGTGTCATACCTTCTAACATTTGTGTCTAGGAACTAGAGACTTAGGTTAGGTAGGGGATGCCATTTTGTGTGTGGGGCCATGTTACTAGGAGTGGGGTCACTGATGGTGGATAATGAGCATGTTTGGCCTGGTCAGTTTATGGTTGGGGTTATCAAACATTCTTCAAATAAGGACATATGGTTGTCTCAGAGGGACAGAGCTCAGAATTAGGGACTGTCCCTCTCAAATAGAAACAGTTGGGGGTCTGCTGTGGAGTCCTTTTAAATAACTTTAAACATTTTAGCTTGAGGCTATGCCGGGTTTCGGATGTGAACCATTACCCTCCTCAAAAAAAGCCCCCAAAGATTTTGTGCGATTGCTCTCTATACTGGCGAGTTTTTGAAAAAAAGCGCCAGCATTAAATACCCTCTGCCCAGCTTACCCCCACTGATGATCCACCCAGATGTCCTCATTTGGCAGATCAGTGTTACTTGACAGGAGAGACGTGTTTTATTGAAGCACAACACTACCTGTCAATGCTCTGTACTAGGTCGACTTATAAACAATGGTGCCAAACCTCTCCCCCAATGGATCACCATAATTGTCCCAGGACCCTCCAGAATTGAGATAAGTACCCTGGTAGGGGGTTATATTTGCTAAAGGGAGGGGTGGGATAAGGAAGAAATGTAATATCTAATTTAAAATTGTGCTTTTATTTTTATGTTTAAGGAAAAAAGTAAAAAATAAATAATATTAATGATCAAAGGATAAAGGACTGATGTCACTTCCCTTTTCTGTCTCGGGAAATAAAAGATTATACCCGTATTACAAAATTCAAAGAGAGGTTATCAGTTTTATCATAATGTCAACCTCATGCACACACCCACAGGCACTCTTCACCCTTTCTCTGCACACACCAAGCACACTCCCGGCCTTACACCCACTAGTCACACTCACCCTTACAATCGCTCATTAAAGTACCTTTCAAACCCCTACGCACATGTTCTTCTGCTTTTAAACACACACCCATCATGCACTTTGCTATTCTTACATACATATCTCCAGGCATTCTGCTACTCTTATAAATACACCCCATGTACTCTCTCACCTTTACGCATACACATCCAAAGAGCCTCTAATGCACTCACACACATGCTCTTAACACTTTTATGCTCACTCCCAGACTCTCTCCTACTCTTACAAAACCCATCAGGTACTTCCCCTTCCTTTAGCAACCTCCAGACGCTCTACCCACCCATACACACATCTCTCTTCTTATGCACACCCCAAAAATATGTCCTACTCATACAAACACCATTAAGGCAATCCCCTATACTTACACGGGCACTCTGCCACTCTTGTATAGTTAAACGCCCTCCAAAGCACTTCTTTCAAAATTAGCAAACAGGAAATTGCACCTTATTTTTCTAAGATAACTACAAATCTTTTTTTTTTTTTAAATAAAACAATTCATAGAACTCCTTCTATGCCTATATTAAACTATTAAAGGCACAGTAAAGTCAATTTTAAACATTCCTGATTCAATGATCAAATTAACTTTTTTCTCCTAGTATCCTTGGTTGAAGAGTAAAACTAGGTAGGCTGATAGTTTGCTATAGCGTGTAACATTGCTATAAACATTGTTGCAAACACTGCTGCCAGATGGCTAAAGACATGTGCACTCTCCTGAGCGTACCTAGAATTACTCTTTAACAAAGGATATCAATATAACTGAGAAAATGTGATAATATAAGTAAATTGGAAAGTTGTTCAAAATGTCATTCTCTATGACTTTACTGTCCCTTTAAAAAAGATCACTGTTTTATGCATGTGCATTGTTTTATGGCATGGCGGCTTCAACAACGAAACCGTAGGGAACGGTTTCAAACCCTCTCGCCACATCAGTGATCAGGATCAAAGTATTAGTGGCGGCATGCATAGAAGCTCAATTGGCTAACAGGTAAGCCAGCATCTGGGGAAAAAACATTGCCCAAAAGTAAAAGGAAACAGAGAGGGACTCCTAGTCCTGTTTACGCTAAGGCTGGACAGAACTAAGCGGAGGAAGGGGTGGGGTTCCATGCTACCTTTTATAGGCAACTAGGGGAGTGAATAGCTCTGCTCACACCCCTCTGGGGGGACAAGATAACTACAAATGTTGAAAATGTTTCAAGCCATTGGGGATCAATTTACTGAGTGCCGGGCGGACATGATTCGCTGTAGCATACGCTGTCGGCATTTAACATTGCACAAGCATTTCACAAGAAATGCTTGTGCAATGCTGCCCCTGGCACATTTGCGGCCAATCGTCCGCTAGCAGGGGGTGTCAATCATCCCGATCATATCTGATTGAGATGATTGCAGTCCGCCACCTAAAAGGTGGCGGAAAAGATAAGGAGCAGCAGAATCTGCTGTTTATTAAATCTCCCCTGTGGTCACCTCACTGAAAATATTCTTTTTAAGTTACAGGTAGTTGAATCACACTCACCACAAGCGCTCACACTTTTTATGCACACACTACCAGGCACTCATCAACTATTCTAAATACACACACACTCTACTCTTGGGCACATCGTAAGGCAACCCCCCCATGTTTTACATACCCCCAGGCTCTCTCCCACATTGACTAACAAAATACAGATACAGACAATTGTCAGATGTTATTACAAAAGGCTGTAAAAAATGGATAAGAACAAATACTACCCTCAAGGTGTGGACCGCTGCCTTCCCACAGGCTCTCCCAAAAGAACTGTTGGTATCATGAGGTTTCAAATATAGGGGGCGCAGGTCCTGGGGGTATCTCTCTGTTAAGGTGAGTGATTCCGCACATCCACCAATCTCCTCAGAGATTGCACTAGGAATAAAAAACTCCAATATTGTGTGTGTACAAAGCCAGAGTATATAAGTGCAGTATACTCACCGATTTGAAATGCAAATGTCGGCCGTGTCACAGAAACAGCTAAAGTTCTTCTGATAAAGCTCTTGGGAAAGACGATTTAATCGTTGAAACGCGTTGAGCAGTACACAATAATCTGCACTTATATAATCTGGCTTTGTACACACACAATATTGGATTTTTTTATATAACTAATCTTATTGGGAAATGTCACTGGCATGGATTAGGGGAAAACCACTCCTTTTCGGCTGCTAAAGTTATTCTTTTTTCTATAAAGAGATTTATTTTGCTTTACAATGCTTTAAAAAATGACAGACGCTGTGTACAAAATAAGAAGGCTACATGTATATGCTGGAATATCCCTTTAAATTGGGTCAGTACTATAGCCCTGCCAACTAAGGGCTAGATTACAAGTGGAGCGCTAATTTATTGTGCGCCTGCAAATAGGAAAATAGACCCGTTAACAGGCTCACGATAAATAACAAGCCATTACAAATGTCAGGTCAGACCTCTGTTCAATTTTTTAAATGTCCCCCAATATAACACGTGAGGTCCGTTTAAAAAAAATAAAAAAAAAAATTTGGAGGGGCAAAAGTTGGCAGGATGTGGGGAGTTAGAAAAAAAAAACAGCACTGAAAAGTTCCTTTACATTGCTGTCTATGGGGAACTGTGTGTTCTCTATAAATATATATGTATATGCTTATATACATATATATTTATGTATTAATATGTGTATATACACATATAAACAAATAAATATATACGCATACAATCATATACATATATATTTAAATTTGCTGCCCATCGCTGTGCGACTTACCCCCTTCACTGCGCTAGGTTCTCAGCCGTGTCTCACGTCATGAGAACGAGGCTCCAGTTGGAGCCTATGGAAGGGTGCTGTTGTGAGCACAATGCTTCCGTGCAATACAAACGCTAGGTCACATTGGCATTGCACCTCACTTGTAATACCAGAGCATTTGTGTGCGCTGATATTACTAAGTTGAGCGCAAATATCGCTTTTGCAGAAACAATATGTTATTCGCTCAACTAGTAATCGAACCCTAAAGGTTGTATTTTTTTAGTTATGTCATAAAAACAGCATACTAGTGCAAGCCTATGACATGCTGTCAAGTGTGTGGGCTGTACTAGCCAAGGGGATTCCCTGATGTTTATGTGCTCAAGATACTTATTTAGCCCTTGTTTTTCAATAACCAAACTCCACCTACCATTTTGCCTAATTGTGGAGAAGCCAATCTGTGCTTGAGTTTGCAGACACCATGGCTAACCAGTTTAAAGTGCATTGTTTTGTATGTAGCAGGGTTAGCCATGAGTCTGCAGTGTGTATTTTCAGCTCTGAGAAATAGAAATCTATACTTTTCAGAGCTAAATTGCATAAATTGGGGTAAAAATAAACCAATAATGCAAAGTTGTTTATTACACATAACTAAATGTTTTATATAAAAATCTCAGGGTGTTAACTATCCCTTTAATTATAATTTGCTTCTTTATTTTTACAGCAGAGATATTACTCTGTGAGTTTCAGGACTGGACTGGGAAATTAAACCCTAAAAATATCTGAAGATCAGTCCAGTCCCTGGCCCAGCCAACCCCCCCCCCCCCCCACCCATTTACCTTCAGTATACCAGGAGAGGAATATATGTGCTACGCTGCGCAGAAGGCTCGCTCCATGTCCTGGCTGGGAGGCTCCCTCTTCCACTCTGCCCAGGATGTGGCGCTGTGATGCCGGGGGCCCACCAGGAAATATCCCAGTGAGCCAGTCTGGCACTGGGGACTTTATGGTTACAACTAATGTATTGTATTGTGAAGTTTAATCTGTTACAACTATTATATTTATATAACCAAATGTGTTTAGGGTGTGTGAGAGTTAGAAGAAGCGCCTTTCAAAATCTAAAATAAAAAGGGCCATAGATAGATGGAATCTTCTGCCTAACCAACGTGTAGGTATTACAATTGACTATGTCTGATATATATTGTTATTTGTATGTTTTTAGCAATGAAGCACTTGATGATGTCAATTAATATTAACAACAGTTATAATAGTTGCAGCTATTATTTTCATTCATTATATAATTTAAAATAAATGAATCCAATAAATAATACTTTTTATTTTGAGTATGTTGCCTCTCGTCAATGAAGTGCCCTTTTCTTTTTCTACTCAGATCTGGTCACCCTAACATACACAGGTGTATAATTAGCACTGAAATATTCAGAGGAATTAGGGCTTTTATAGATATATATATATATATATATACATTTGAACAACTGAATTTGTTAATAAAAATGTGTTTGTTTTTTCTTTGCTTTATACATTAATCTGAAAATAAACATTCAGGGGGGTGGTTATCAATCCGTCTACTTTTCTGGCTTCGCCGGCCCAATACGTCCGCCTAAGCTCGCCTACCTTCGCCGACGCGGACCTTGAATACGTTCGCCTAAGTTATCAAATAAAGCTGTCAAAAAGCCGCGGGGCGATGAGCAGCGGACTGTGACAGTTATCACTCATCCGATCTCGCTGCCCTTCGGCTTTTTCCCAGCTTTATTGCTAGCCTGTCACTAAGCACTCACACTAAACTACACTGTTCTACCCCCTATACCGGCGCCCCCGGAGGCCCCCGCAACTAAATAAAGTTACTAACCCCTAAACCGCCGCTCCTAGACCCCGCCGCAAGTCTTATAAATGTATTAACCCCTAAACCGCCGCTCCTAGACCCCGCCACAAGTCTTATAAATGTATTAACCCCTAAACCGCCGCTCCTAGACCCCGCCGCAAGTCTTATAAATGTATTAACCCCTAAACCGCCGCTCCCGGACACCGTTGCCACCTACATTATACCTAGTAACCCCTATCCTGCCCCCCCTATACCGTCGCCCTCTATTATAAAATTATTTACCCCTATCCTGCTGATCCCGCACCTCTCCGCAACTAAATAAATAGTTTAACCCCTAAACCGCCGCTCCATGAACCCGCCGCAACCTATAATAAATTTATTAACCCCTATCCTGCCCCCCACTACGCCGCCGCCACTGTAATAAAATGATTAACCCCTAAACCTAAGTCTAACCCTAACCCTAACGCCCCCCTAACTTAAATATTAATTAAATAAATCTAAATAAATTAACTCTTATTAACTAAATGAATCCTATTTAAAACTAAATACTTACTTATAAAATAAACCCGAATATAGCTACAATATAAATAATAATTATATTCTAGCTATCTTAGGATTTATATTTATTTTACAGGTACCTTTCAATTTATTTTAACCATGTACAATAACTATTAAATAGTTATTAACTATTTAATAGCTTACCTAGCTAAAATAAACTGAAATTAACCTGTAAAATAAAAACTAACCTAAGTTACAATTACACCTAACACTACACTATACTTTAATAAATTATTCCTATTTAAAACTAAATACTTACCTGTAAAATAAACCCTAAGATAGCTACAATATAATTAATAATTATATTATAGCTATCTTAGGATTTATATTTATTTTACAGGTAACTTTGTATTTATTTTAGCTAGTTAGAATAGTTATTAAATAGTTATTAACTATTTAATAACTACCTAGCTAAAAGAAATACAAAATTACCTGTAAAATAAATCCTAACCTAAGTTACAATTAAACCTAATACTACACTATCATTAAATTAACTAAATAAACTACCTACAAATAACTACAATGAAATACAATTACATAAACTAACTAAAGTACAAAAAATAAAAAAAGCTAAGTTACAAAAAATAAAAAATTAAGTTACAAACATGTTCAAAATATTACAACAATTTTAAGCTACTTACACCTAATCTAAGCCCCCTAATAAAATAACAAAGCCCCCCAAAATAAAAAAAAATCCCTACCCTATTCTAAATTACATAAATTTCAAAGCTCTTTTACCTTACCAGCCCTTAAAAGGGCCATTTGTGGGGGCATGCCCCAAAAAGTTCAGCTCTTTTGCCTGTAAAAGAAAAATACAACCCCCCCCCAACATTAAAACCCACCACCCACATACCCCTAATCTAACCCAAACCCCCCTTACAAAAACCTAACACTAATCCCCTGAAGATCATCCTACCTTGAGTCGTCTTCACTCAGCCGAGCCACCGATGGAACTGAAGAGGACATCCGGAGCGGAAGAAGTTAATCCTCCAAGCGGCGCTGAAGAAATCTTCCATCCGATGAAGTCATCATCCAGGCGGCGCTGAAGAAGTCTTCGATCCGGCCGATGTCATCTTCAAAGAGGCGCTGAAGAGGTCTTCTATCCGGGCGAAGTCATCTTCCAAGCCGGGTCTTGAATCTTCCTTCCGCCGACGCGGAACCACCTTCTTCACCGACGGACTACGACGAATGACGGCTCCTTTAAGGGACGTCATCCAAGATGGCGTCCCCTCAATTCCGATTGGCTGATAGGATTCTATCAGCCAATCGGAATTAAGGTAGGAAAATCTGATTGGCTGATGGAATCAGCCAATCAGATTCAAGTTCAATCCGATTGGCTGATACAATCAGCCAATCAGATTGAGCTCGCATTCTATTGGCTGATCGGAACAGCCAATAGAATGCGAGCTCAATCTGATTGGCTGATTCCATCAGCCAATCAGATTTTTCCTACCTTAATTCCGATTGGCTGATAGAATCCTATCAGCCAATCGGAATTGAGGGGACGCCATCTTGGATGACGTCCCTTAAAGGAGCCGTCATTCGTCGTAGTCCGTCGGTGAAGAAGGTGGTTCCGCGTCGGCGGAAGGAAGATTCAAGACCCGGCTTGGAAGATGACTTCGCCCGGATAGAAGACCTCTTCAGCGCCTCTTTGAAGATGACATCGGCCGGATCGAAGACTTCTTCAGCGCCGCCTGGATGATGACTTCATCGGATGGAAGATTTCTTCAGCGCCGCTTGGAGGATTAACTTCTTCCGCTCCAGATGTCCTCTTCAGTTCCATCGGTGGCTCGGCTGAGTGAAGACGACTCAAGGTAGGATGATCTTCAGGGGATTAGTGTTAGGTTTTTGTAAGGGGGTTTGGGTTAGATTAGGGGTATGTGGGTGGTGGGTTTTAATGTTGGGGGGGGTTGTATTTTTCTTTTACAGGCAAAAGAGCTGAACTTTTTGGGGCATGCCCCCACAAATGGCCCTTTTAAGGGCTGGTAAGGTAAAAGAGCTTTGAAATTTATGTAATTTAGAATAGGGTAGGGATTTTTTTTATTTTGGGGGGGTTTGTTATTTTATTAGGGGGCTTAGATTAGGTGTAAGTAGCTTAAAATTGTTGTAATATTTTGAACATGTTTGTAACTTAATTTTTTATTTTTTGTAACTTAGCTTTTTTTATTTTTTGTACTTTAGTTAGTTTATGTAATTGTATTTCATTGTAGTTATTTGTAGGTAGTTTATTTAATTAATTTAATGATAGTGTAGTATTAGGTTTAATTGTAACTTAAGTTAGGATTTATTTTACAGGTAATTTTGTATTTCTTTTAGCTAGGTAGTTATTAAATAGTTAATAACTATTTAATAACTATTCTAACTAGCTAAAATAAATACAAAGTTACCTGTAAAATAAATATAAATCCTAAGATAGCTATAATATAAGTATTAATTACATTGTAGCTATCTTAGGGTTTATTTTACAGGTAAGTATTTATTTTTAAATAGGAATAATTTATTAAAGTATAGTGTAGTGTTAGGTGTAATTGTAACTTAGGTTAGGATTTATTTCACAGGTACATTTCTCTTTATTTTAGCTAGGTAAGCTATTAAATAGTTAATAACTATTTAATAGCTATTGTACATGGTTAAAATAAATTGAAAGGTACCTGTAAAATAAAAACATAATTTATGCTTACCTGATAAATTCCTTTCTTCTGTTGTGTGATCAGTCCACGGGTCATCATTACTTCTGGGATATAACTCCTCCCCAACAGGAAATGCAAGAGGATTCACCCAGCAGAGCTGCATATAGCTCCTCCCCTCTACGTCACTCCCAGTCATTCGACCAAGAATCAACGAGAAAGGAGAAACCAAGGGTGAAGTGGTGACTGGAGTATAATTTAAAAGATATTTACCTGCCTTAAAACAGGGCGGGCCGTGGACTGATCACACAACAGAAGAAAGGAATTTATCAGGTAAGCATAAATTATGTTTTCTTCTGTTATGTGTGATCAGTCCACGGGTCATCATTACTTCTGGGATACCAATACCAAAGCAAAAGTACACGGATGACGGGAGGGATAGGCAGGCTCATTATACAGAAGGAACCACTGCCTGAAGAACCTTTCTCCCAAAAATAGCCTCCGAAGAAGCAAAAGTGTCAAATTTGTAAAATTTGGAAAAAGTATGAAGCGAAGACCAAGTTGCAGCCTTGCAAATCTGTTCAACAGAGGCCTCATTCTTAAAAGCCCAAGTGGAAGCTACAGCTCTAGTGGAATGAGCTGTAATTCTTTCAGGAGGCTGCTGTCCAGCAGTCTCATAGGCTAAACGTATTATGCTACGAAGCCAAAAAGAGAGAGAGGTAGCAGAAGCTTTTTGACCTCTCCTCTGTCCAGAATAAACGACAAACAGGGAAGAAGTTTGGCGAAAATCTTTAGTTGCCTGCAAGTAGAACTTGAGGGCACGAACTACATCCAGATTGTGTAGAAGACGTTCCTTCTTTGAAGAAGGATTTGGACACAAGGATGGAACAACAATCTCTTGATTGATATTCCTGTTAGTGACTACCTTAGGTAAGAACCCAGGTTTAGTACGCAGAACTACCTTGTCTGAGTGAAAGATCAGATAAGGAGAATCACAATGTAAGGCTGATAACTCAGAGACTCTTGGAGCCGAGGAAATAGCCATTAAAAACAGAACTTTCCAAGATAACAATTTTATATCAATGGAATGAAGGGGTTCAGACGGCCTGGACGTCTGGATTTTCTGACAGACGCCTGTGTAACAAGATGGACAGAGCTGAGATCTGTCCCTTTAATGAGCTAGCCGATAAACCCTTTTCTAAACCTTCTTGTAGAAAGGACATTATCCTAGGAATCCTAACCTTACTCCAGGAGTAACCTTTGGATTCGCACCAGTATAGGTATTTACGCCATATCTTATGGTAAATCCTTCTGGTAACAGGCTTCCTAGCCTGTATCAGGGTATCAATAACCGACTCAGAAAAACCACGTTTTGATAAAATCAAGCGTTCAATTTCCAAGCAGTCAGCTTCAGAGAAGTTAGATTTTGATGTTTGAATGGACCCTGTATCAGAAGGTCCTGTCTTAGAGGTAGAGACCAAGGTGGACAGGATGACATGTCCACTAGATCTGCATACCAAGTCCTGCGTGGCCATGCAGGCGCTATTAGAATCACTGATGCTCTCTCCTGTTTGATTTTGGCAATCAATCGAGGAAGCAGCGGGAAGGGTGGAAACACATAAGCCATCCCGAAGTTCCAAGGTGCTGTCAAAGCATCTATCAGAACCGCTCCCGGATCCCTGGATCTGGACCCGTAGTGAGGAAGTTTGGCGTTCTGGCGAGACGCCATGAGATCTATCTCTGGTTTGCCCCAACGTCGAAGTATTTGGGCAAAGACCTCCGGATGAAGTTCCCACTCCCCCGGATGAAAAGTCTGGCGACTCAAGAAATCCGCCTCCCAGTTCTCCACTCCCGGGATGTGGATTGCTGACAGGTGGCAAGAGTGAGACTCTGCCCAGCGAATTATCTTTGATACTTCCATCATTGCTAGGGAGCTTCTTGTCCCTCCTTGATGGTTGATGTAAGCTACCGTCGTGATGTTGTCCGACTGAAACCTGATGAACCCCCGAGTCTTTAACTGGGGCCAAGCCAGAAGGGCATGGAGAACTGCTCTCAATTCCAGAATGTTTATTGGCAGGAGACTTTCCTCCTGATTCCATTGTCCCTGAGCCTTCAGAGAATTCCAGACAGCGCCCCAACCTAGTAGGCTGGCGTCTGTTGTTACAATTGTCCAGTCCGGCCTGCTGAATGGCATCCCCCTGGACAGATGTGGCCGAGAAAGCCACCATAGAAGAGAGTTTCTGGTCTCTTGATCCAGATTCAGAGTAGGGGACAAGTCTGAGTAATCCCCATTCCACTGACTCAGCATGCACAATTGCAGCGGTCTGAGATGTAGACGTGCAAAGGGAACTATGTCCATTGCTGCTACCATTAAGCCGATCACCTCCATGCATTGAGCTACTGACGGGAGTTGAATGGAATGAAGGACACGGCATGCATTTAGAAGCTTTGTTAATCTGTCTTCTGTCAGATAAATCTTCATTTCTACAGAATCTATAAGAGTCCCCAAGAATGGAACTCTTGTGAGAGGAAAAAGAGAACTCTTCTTTTCGTTCACTTTCCATCCATGCGACCTTAGAAATGCCAGAACTAACTCTGTATGAGACTTGGCAGTTTGAAAGCTTGAAGCTTGTATCAGAATGTCGTCTAGGTACGGAGCTACCGAAATTCCTCGCGGTCTTAGTACCGCCAGAAGGGCACCCAGAACCTTTGTGAAGATTCTTGGAGCCGTAGCCAATCCGAATGGAAGAGCTACAAACTGGTAATGCCTGTCTAAGAAGGCAAACCTTAGATACCGGTAATGATCTTTGTGAATCGGTATGTGAAGGTAAGCATCCTTTAAATCCACTGTGGTCATGTACTGACCCTTTTGGATCATGGGTAAGATTGTCCGAATAGTTTCCATTTTGAACGATGGAACTCTTAGGAATTTGTTTAGGATCTTTAAATCCAAGATTGGCCTGAAAGTTCCCTCTTTTTTGGGAACCACAAACAGGTTTGAGTAAAACCCTTGTCCTTGTTCCGACCGCGGAACCGGATGGATCACTCCCATTAATAACAGATCTTGTACACAGCGTAGAAACGCTTCTTTCTTTATCTGGTTTGTTGACAACCTTGACAGATGAAATCTCCCTCTTGGGGGAGAGAATTTGAAGTCTAGAAGGTATCCCTGAGATATGATCTCTAGCGCCCAGGGATCCTGAACATCTCTTGCCCAAGCCTGGGCGAAGAGAGAGAGTCTGCCCCCCACTAGACCCGGTCCCGGATCGGGGGCCCTCGGTTCATGCTGTCTTTGGGGCAGCAGCAGGTTTCCTGGCCTGCTTGCCCTTGTTCCAGGACTGGTTAGGTTTCCAGCCTTGTCTGTAACGAGCAACAGCTCCTTCCTGTTTTGGTGCAGTGGAAGTTGATGCTGCTCCTGTTTTGAAATTCCGAAAGGGACGAAAATTAGACTGTCTAGCCTTAGCTTTGGCTTTGTCTTGAGGCAGGGCGTGGCCCTTACCTCCTGTAATGTCAGCGATAATTTCTTTCAAACCGGGCCCAAATAAAGTTTGCCCCTTGAAAGGAATATTAAGTAATTTGGACTTAGAAGTTACATCAGCTGACCAGGATTTTAGCCACAGCGCTCTACGTGCCTGAATGGCGAATCCTGAGTTCTTAGCCGTAAGTTTGGTTAAATGTACTACGGCCTCCGAAATGAATGAATTAGCTAGTTTAAGGACTCTAAGCCTGTCCGTAATGTCGTCCAGCGTAGATGAACTAAGGTTCTCTTCCAGAGACTCAATCCAAAATGCTGCCGCAGCCGTAATCGGCGCGATGCATGCAAGGGGTTGCAATATAAAACCTTGTTGAACAAACATTTTCTTAAGGTAACCCTCTAATTTTTTATCCATTGGATCTGAAAAAGCACAGCTATCCTCCACCGGGATAGTGGTACGCTTAGCTAAAGTAGAAACTGCTCCCTCCACCTTAGGGACCGTTTGCCATAAGTCCCGTGTGGTGGCGTCTATTGGAAACATCTTTCTAAATATTGGAGGGGGTGAGAACGGCACACCGGGTCTATCCCACTCCTTAGTAACAATTTCAGTTAGTCTCTTAGGTATAGGAAAAACGTCAGTACTCGCCGGTACCGCAAAGTATTTATCCAACCTACACAATTTCTCTGGTATTGCAACAGTGTTACAATCATTAAGAGCCGCTAAAACCTCCCCTAGTAATACACGGAGGTTTTCCAATTTAAATTTAAAATTTGAAATATCTGAATCCAATCTGTTTGGATCAGAACCGTCACCCACAGAATGAAGCTCTCCGTCCTCATGCTCTGCAAGCTGTGACGCAGTATCAGACATGGCCCTAGTATTATCAGCGCACTCTGTTCTCACCCCAGAGTGATCACGCTTGCCTCTTAGTTCTGGTAATTTAGCCAAAACTTCAGTCATAACAGTAGCCATATCTTGTAATGTTATCTGTAATGGCCGCCCAGATGTACTAGGCGCCATAATATCACGCACCTCCCGGGCGGGAGATGCAGGTACTGCCACGTGAGGCGAGTTAGTCGGCATAACTCTCCCCTCGCTGTTTGGTGAAATTTGTTCAAATTGTACAGATTGGCTTTTATTTAAAGTAGCATCAATACAGTTAGTACATAAATTTCTATTGGGCTCCACCTTGGCATTGGAACAAATGACACAGGTATCTTCCTCTGAGTCAGACATGTTTAACACACTAGCAATAAACTTGCAACTTGGTTACAATCTTATTTAACAAAAACGTACTGTGCCTCCAAGAAGCACTAAACGATTAAATGACAGTTGAAATAAAGAACTGAAAAACAGTTATAGTCTCAATCCTTAAAAACAACACAACTTTTAGCAAAGGTTTGTTCCCATTAGTAAATTAACAATAATTAAATTTGAAAATAAAAATTACAGAGCAACGTTTTTTAATCACAGTCAATATATAAGTCTCACAGCTCTGCTGAGAGAATCTACCTCCCTCCAAAGAAGTTTGAAGACCCCTGAGTTCTGTTAGAGATGAACCGGATCATGCAGGAAATACAAGAGTAACTGACTGGAAATTTTTGATGCGTAGCAAAAGAGCGCCAAAAACGGCCCCTCCCCCTCACACACAGCAGTGAGAGAGAAACGAAACTGTCACAATTAAAACAAGTAACTGCCAAGTGGAAAAATAATGCCCAAATATTTATTCACTCAGTACCTCAGAAATGCAAACGATTCTACATTCCAGCAAAAACGTTTAACATGATAAATACCTATTAAAAGGTTTAGTGTACTTTTAACAGAGTAATTCCGGTGAAATACCATCCCCAGAATACTGAAGTGTAGAGTATACATACATGTCATTATAACGGTATGGCAGGATTTTCTCATCAATTCCATTCAGAAAATAAAAACTGCTACATACCTCAATGCAGATTCATCTGCCCGCTGTCCCCTGATCTGAAGCTTTTACCTCCCTCAGATGGCCGAGAAACAGCAATATGATCTTAACTACTCCGGTTAAAATCATAGTAAAAACTCTGGTAGATTCTTCTTCAAACTCTGCCAGAGAGGCAACAACACGCTCCGGTGCTATTGTAAAATAACAAACTTTTGATTGAAGTTATAAAAACTAAGTATAATCACCATAGTCCTCTCACACATCCTATCTAGTCGTTGGGTGCAAGAGAATGACTGGGAGTGACGTAGAGGGGAGGAGCTATATGCAGCTCTGCTGGGTGAATCCTCTTGCATTTCCTGTTGGGGAGGAGTTATATCCCAGAAGTAATGATGACCCGTGGACTGATCACACATAACAGAAGAAAATAAATCCTAAGATAGCTAGAATATAATTATTATTTATATTGTAGCTATATTAGGGTTTATTTTAAAGGTTAGTATTTAGTTTTAAATAGGATTCATTTAGTTAATAAGAGTTAATTTATTTAGATGTATTTAATTAATATTTAAGTTAGGGGGCGTTAGGGTTAGGGTTAGACTTAGGTTTAGGGGTTAATCATTTTATTACAGTGGCGGCGGCGTAGTGGGGGGCAGGATAGGGGTTAATAAATTTATTATAGGTGGCGACGGTGTAGGGGGGGCAGATTAGGGGTTAATACATTTAATATAGGTTGCGGCGGGTTCAGGGAGCGGCGGTTTAGGGGTTAATACATTTATTATAGTTGCGGTGGGCTCCGGGAGCGGCGGTTTAGGGGTTAATATGTATAGAGTTTAGACTCGGGGTACATGTTAGAGTGTTAGGTGTAGACAGCTCCCATAGAAATCAATGGGATGTCTGTCAGCAGCGAACTTGTACTTTCGCTATGGTCAGACTCCCATTGATTCCTATGGGATCCGCCGCCTCCAGGGGTGGCGGATTGAAAACCAGGTACGCTGGGCCGTAAAAGTGCCGAGCGTACCTGCTAGTTTTTTGATAGCTAGCAAAAGTAGTGAGAATGTGCCGCACTTGTGTGCGGAACATCTGGAGTGACGTAAGAATCGATCTGTGTCGGACTGAGTCCGGCGGATCGAAGCTTACGTCACAAAATTCTACTTTTGCCGGTCTCGAGCCTTTGATAACTAAGGCGAATCAGCCTCGCCACAAATACGCTGCGGAATTCCAGCGTATTTGAGGTTGACGGCTTGATAACTACCCCCCTTAACAGTTAAAAAAGGCAACAGATGGAGCTAAATTGAGCCGAACAAAATAATAATATCATGTATCCTGTGTTCATGTAAATCTACACTAAGGAAACTATTAAAATGTATGCACAATAAAAGGATGAAAATCTGTGCTGTAGAAGCATTATGAATACATTCAAAATAGATAAACATGCAAAAATCGATAAGAAACAAGGGAAGGGGGATATGTGAGGGTTTCTGCAGACCCATATGGAAATATATATATATATCTATATATCTATATATATGTATATATATATATATATATATATATATATACATACAGGCGTACCTCAGAGATATTGCCAATTCTGTTCCAGACCGCCGCAATAAAGCGAATATATCAATAAAGTGAGTCATACTATTTTTTTGTGTTTCCCAGTGCATATACAAGCTATATTTATAATACACTGTAGTCTATTAAGTGTGCAATAGCATTATGTCTAAAAAAAAATGTACATACCTTAATTAAAAAATACTAACAAATGCTAACCATCATCTGAGCCTTCAGTGAGCCATAATCTTTTTACTGTTGGTGTGTATGTTGTTTATATTTTGGAAAAATGGTGCCAATAGATTTGTTTGACACAGGGTTCCACAAACTTACAATTTGTAAAAAGAGCAATATCTGTGAAGTGCAATAAAGTGAAGCACAATAAAACGAGGTATACCTGTATACTTTTATGAGGCCAATGAAAAGAAATTGGGCTACATTACAAGTGGCGCTCATATTAACACATATTAACACCACTGCGCTACTTACACCCTTTGCTGCGCAAGGTTCTCATGCCGTGTGTCACGGCATGAGAACAAGGCTCCCATAGGAGCCTATTAGCGTGCGCTAGTATTACAACCCCAATTTCAAAAAAGTTGGGACAGTATGTTAAATGCAAAAAAACAAACAAAAAGAGTAATTTGCTAATTCAATTCACCCTGTACTATATTGAAAACACATTCACATTATTTGATGTTTTACTTTGTGATTTTTTTTAAAATGTATTTATATTTTTATTGAGGTGAGAAACAAGTCAATACAAAATGCCACACATGTAGGCTCCTTTACAGTGAAAAGCAATGTACATCGATGAACAAAATTATTTTTGTACAAATCATGATGACATGTAATATTTAAGAACATCAATTATCTAAAATATATTGGATTATAAAGTGATATATCATTGCACTGATCTATGGCCAGGTAGGTCATAGAATGGGATTTTGTTTAGGTACATATATGCTGAGTTCCCCTACAAAAAGCAGAGAGTAAGGCAGGTTGTATCGGGGTACGCATAGGGGGCACTAGACATGAGCAAATAACTATGCAATGGTCATAATTAAAAGGGAAAGGGGTATGTTATGAAACGAAAGAAGCATTGTAAACTATAGGTTTAATGATGTCAGGTGTTGTATAAGTTTACACAAATAGAGGTGGGAAATTACTAGTAAAAACAAAATTTATGCTTACCTGATAAATTTCTTTCTTTCTTGACACGATGAGTCCACGGATCATCTAATTACTATTGGGAATATCACTCCTGCCCAGCAGGAGGCGGCAAAGAGCACCACAGCAAAGCTGTTAAATATCACCTTCCTTCCCTCCAACCCCAGTCATTCAACCGAAGCAAAGGAGAGAAAGGAAGCCACAAGGTGCAGAGGTGTCTGAAGTTTATAACATACCAACAAACCCTGTCCAAAAAGAACAGGGCGGGCCGTGGACTCATCGTGTCAAGAAATAAATACATTTATCAGGTAAGCACAAATTTTGTTTTCTTTCTAATGACACAATGAGTCCACGGATCATCTAATTACTATTGGGAATCAATACCCAAACTATTGGGAATCAATACCCAAGCTAGAGTACACAGATGATAAGGGAGGGACAAGACAGGGAACCTAAATGGAAGGCACCACTGCTTGAAGAACCTTTCTCCCAAAAGAGGCCTCAGCCGAGACAAAAGTGTCAAAGTTATAGAATTTTGAAAAAGTGTGAAGAGAGGACCAAGTTGTAGCCTTGCAAATCTGTTCCACATAAGCTTAATTTTTGAATGCCCAGGAAGAGGAAAAAGCCCTTGTGGAATGAGCCGTGATTCTCTCAGGAGGCTACTGTCCAGCAGTCTCATAGGCAAAGCGAATGATACTCTTCAGCCACAAAGAAAGAGAAGTAGCTGTAGCTTTCTGCCCCTTATGTTTCCCAGAGAATACCACAAACAGAGCAGAAGACTGACGAAAATCCTTAGGTGCCTGTAAATAGAATTTTAATGCACGCACCACGTCCAGATTGTGCAGAAGTCTTTCCTTCTGAGAAGAAGGATTAGGACACAAGGAAGAAACAACAATCTCCTGATTAATGTTCCGATCTGAAATTACTTTAGGGAGAAGCCCTAACTTAGTACGCAAAACTACCTTATCCGAATGAAAAGTAAGGTAAGGAGACTCATACTGTAATGCCGAGAGCTCTGACACTCTACAAGCAGATGAAATAGCAACAAGTAACAAAACTTTCCAAGATAACAACTTAATATCTAAGGAATGCATAGGCTCAAACGGAGCCCCTTAAAGAACCTTAAGAACTAAATTAAGACTCCAGGGAGGAGTAACTGGCTTGAACACAGGCCTCATCCTGACCAAGGCCTGACAAAGCGAATGCACGTCTGGGACGTCCGCCAGACATTTATGTAACAAAATAGACAAGTCAGATATTTGACCACTTAGGGAACTTGCCGATAAACCCTTCTCCAAACCCTCTTGGAGAAAGGACAGAATTCTAGGAATCCTAACTCTACTCCAAGAGTAGCCCTTGAATTCACACCAATACAGATATTTACGCCATATCTTATGGTAAATTTTCCTAGTCACAGGTTTACGAGCCTGAATCATGGTTACAATGACCGACTCCGAAAATCCATGCTTGGATAAAATTAAGCGTTCAATCTCCAAGCAGTCAGCTTCAGAGAAACTAGATTTGGATGAAGGAAGGGCCCTTGAAGTAGAAGGTCCTTTCTCAACGGAAGTCTCCAAGGTGGAAGAGATAACATGTCCACCAGGTCTGCATACCAAATCCTGCGAGGCCACGTCGGTGCAATGAGGATCACCAACACCCTCTCCTGTTTGAATTGAGCAATGACCCGAGGTAGAAGAGCGAACAGAGGAAATAGGTATGCGAGACTGAAATTCCAAGGTACTACCAGGGCGTCTATCAGTACAGCCTGAGGGTCCCTTAACCTCGACCCGTACCTCGGAAGCTTGGCATTCTGCCCAGATGCCATGAGATCCAATTCCGACTGACCCCATTTGAGAATCAGGCTGGAAAACACCGGGTGAGAGGTCTGTCTGCTCAGGAAGTCCGCCTCCCAGTTGTCCACTCCTGGGATGTGGATCGCCGACAGACAGCAATTGTGGGTCTCCGCCCACTGAATTATCTTGGCTACCTCTGTCATGGCCAAGGAACTCTGAGTTCCTCCCTGATGGTTGATGTAAGCCACTGAAGTTATGTTGTCCGACTGGAACCGAGCCGAGGCTAACTGAGGTCAGGCCAGAAGAGCATTGAAGATTGCTCTCAGCTCCAGAATGTTTATGGGTAGAACAGACTCGAACCGAGTCCATGTTCCCTGAGCCTTTAGAGAGCCCCAGACTGCTCCCCATCCCAGAAGGCTGGCGTCCATTGTAACAATCACGCAGGTGGGTCTGCGGAAGCAAGTTCCCTGGAAGAGATGGTCCTGAGACAAACACCAAAGAAGAGAATTCCTTGTCTCCCATTCCAGATGTAATCGTGGAGACAGGTCAGCATAATCTCCGTTCCACTGCCTGAGCATGCATAACTGCAGAGGTCTGAGGTGGAAACGGGCAAACTGGATGATGTCCATAGCTGAAACCATCAGACCGATTACCTCCATACATTGAGCCACTGACGGCCGAGGAGAGAAGCGCTTCTGTCACAAATATCTTCATTGATAAGGAATCTATTATGGTTCCCAAGAAAACTACCCTTGTAGTTGGAACCAAGGAACTCTTTTCCAAGTTCACCTTCCATCCGTGAGAATGCAGGAAGGATAACAACATTTCCGTGTGGGATTTCGCCTATTGAAAGGATGGTGCCTGAACCAGAATGTCGTACAGAAAAGGCGCCACTACAATGCCCTGCAACCGGAGCACTGCCAACAGTGATCCCAGAACCTTTGAAAAAATTCTGGGAGCTGAGGCCAAAATGGAAGAGACACAAACTGGAAGTGTTTGTCTAGAAAAGCAAACCTCAGAAATTTGTGATAGTCCTTGTGGATGGGAACATGCAGATACGCGTCTTTTAAATCGACCATTGTCATAAATTGACCCTCTTGAACCAAGGGAAGAATGGAACGAATAGTTTCCATCTTGAAGGACGGTACTCTGTGGAACTTGTTTAGACTTTTGAGATCTAGAATTGGTCTGAAAGTTCCCTCTTTTTTGGGAACCACAAACAGATTGGAGTAAAATCCCAGACCCTGCTTCTGTCTCGGGACAGGAACTATCACTCCTAGGTCGGAAAGGTCTTGAACACAGTGTAAGAATGCCTCTCTTTTTGTCTGGTCTACAGATAATCTTGAGAGAAGAAACCTGCCTCTGGGAGGAAAGGTTTTAAACTCTAGTTTGTATCCCTGGGACACAATGTCCACCGCCCAGGGATCCTGAAATCCCAAACCCAAGCCTGAGCGAAGAAAGAAAGTCTGACCCCCACAAGATCCGGTCCCGGATTGGGGGCAGACCTTTCATGCTGTCTTTCAGTCAATAGCAGGCTTCTTGGATTGTTTTCCCTTGTTCCAAGACTGGTTAGGCCTCCAGGAAGTCTTTTTAAGTTTCAAAAGGAACAAAAATTGCTCTGACGTCCCTTTTGCTTATTTCTTTTGTCCTGAGGGAGGAAATTACCCTTTCCTCCCGTAATGTCAGAAATTATTTCTGCCAATCCTGGCCCAAATAAGGTCTTCCCCTTGTAGGGAATAGCCAAAAGCTTAGACTTAGATGACACATCCGCAGACCAAGATTTTAACCATAAGGCTCTGCGGCCAGCTCAGCAAAACCAGAAATCTTTACTCCCAGTTTAATAACCTGTTCCATAGGATCTTTAAAAGAACAACTATCCTCTATGGGAATAGTGGTCCTCTTAGCCAGAGTGGAAATTGCCCCTTCCACCTTGGGTACTGTCTGCCAAGACTGCTTAATAGAATCTGCTATAGGAAACATCTTTTTAAATATAGGGGATGAAGAAAAAGGGATACCTGGTCTATCCCATTCCTTAAACCTTGATTCTATCCTGGATCTCTTCAAGGGGAGTGTCTGTCCTAAAAGAATCAGACAATGCATCAAATCAGTATGCCGCCGCACTAGTGATGGTAGCAATGCACACTGCAGGTTGCCATTGTAAACCCTGGTGTACATACATCTTCTGTAGCTTGATCTGGTACAGGAAAAACCTCCACCATGGAAGGTACATCCAAATATTTGTTAGCTTACTGGATTTCTTAGGATTAACTACGAACGTGGTGTCGCTGTCATCCAGTGTAACTAAAACCTCCTTAAGTAACAGACAGAGGTGTTCTAGCTTAAACCTGAAGGATACAACTTCAGTATCAGCAGAAGGAAATACACTGTTTGAGTCTAAAATTTCACCCTCATATGCTACCGAAGTATCCTCCTCCTCAGGCTTCTGGGAGGGGGCAATTGAAATAGCAACAACTGCCTCAGTAACCTCACTTACTGATTGTTTACTTTTCCTCTTGCGCTTTCCCTGCAGCATGGGAAAAGCAGACAACGCATCAGAAACCACAGAGGACATGAGGGAAGCGGTGTCTTGCAACGTAACTCCAGGTGGAGTAAGAGAGGAAACGCAGGGCACTGAAAGAGTGGACGATAAATTTTGGGACATATGAGGAGAAAGCTGCGGCATATCTTGAACATTGTCAGAAGACTCTTGAACAGCATCCGCCCTAGACAATGTTGGCTCAGAAAAAAGTCTATCCCTGTAATGTAAAGTTCTCTCAATACATGAGGAACAGAAAGGGATTGGTGGTTTAACATTAGCATCAAAACATAAAGAACATGTAACATCTTGCAGGGCCTCTTGGTCCATCTTTATTACCAAACTGAATAAATAGATAACTGATATTTTATTAAGAAAATACCTCACAAAAAAAACGTTACTGTTCCTTTACATTTTTAAAAATAAACTTTTATTTTTCAGCAAAAAAATAAAGTAACATAAGGGCATACTCCAAAAAAGTTGGGACAATCGACTGTTTACCACTGTGTAACATCACCTTTTCTTTTACTAACACTTATTAAAGGGACATTCAAATCAAAATTTAAATGCACATAAATTAATTACATCTTTGAATAGAAACATATTTGCAATATACATGTATTAGCAAAAATGCTTCTAGTAAAAGTTATCACTGTTTTAGTGTTAACATTTTTGACTGCACGTGCACGTAAAGCATAGCTAGATATTGTCACTGCCCCCACATTTTAAATAATGCAGCTACTCAGATCATCAGTGGGGCTTGTATCATGTCAGCAATTAACAAATTGAGTCATTACTAGATGGTACAAGCACCTTAGGCTCTCTGAGCAAGTGCTGTGTTTAAAATGCTGGTGCACGGGTCATACTTAAATACACTTTTGAAACAGCTATAGCTTTTAGTAGAAGCATTTTTGCTAATGCATGTATATTACAAAATTTCTTCTGTTCAATACAGAAATGCACCCATGTGGTTTCCAATTTTGGCTGGAATATCCCTTTAAGTATTCCCGAGTCCATGTCAGGATATCCATTACAGACGGTTTTTGAGACAGTGACGTCGGAGGGATCGGAGATCACACGCATTCAGAAGTGTTTTTCGGCCCTGCCTTTTATGCACCAAGTTTTGACTGGATTTCTTGAATCTTTTAATTATATTGTGCGCTGTAGAAGGTTTAATGCCAATATCCTACTGATTTGTCTTTGGGGAATGTTGTTCTCAAAGTGTTGGATTATTTGCTGAAGCATCTGTTGGCAGATTGGCGAGCCTCGAGCCCTCGACCCATCCTTGTTCTTGAAGGACTAGGCCATTTTTTGGAGGCTCCTTATATACTATGATTACATGATTGCCTCACCTGTTTCCCATCACCTTCTCATTTCACATCGCTATTAGTCCTAAATTGTCCCTATCCCAACTTTTTTGGAACATGTTGCAGTCATCAGATTTGAAATGGATGTATAATTTAAAAAATACATTAAATTCACAAAGTAAAACATCAAATAATGTGTTTTCAATATAGTACAGGGTGTATTGAATTTTTTTTTTTTTTTTCCAAATCAGCTTTATTGATAACAAGAAAACAATACATTACAGAGTGTATCTTATGCACTTTAAAAGAAAAACATTGCATTCAACCCTCTCCTCTTACAGAACAAAGCCGATCAGAATCAGTTTCAAAATAGAAATTATTACAAGGGAAAAAGCACATGCATATAATGTATTTAAAACACGGAATACAAGAGAAGGGAAGAAAAACAAAAAGAAAAGGAAAAACAAAAAGAAAACAAAGACATGGAACTTGCATGTCAATGTTAATGTGGCATATAACTTTAAATAACTACGAGAGTAATGATGAATGTAACTCATTTCCTGATACATTCTAGATTGAGCACTAAGATATGGCAGATGTATTCTGAAACTCTTTGTCAATAAAGGTTTCCCAAGACGTTTTTAGCTGTATATAAAGGGGTTCTTGTTTACGTAACATATATGCATATTCCTCTAGTTCTAATAGCTCATGTAATCTGTTGTACCACTGAGGCAAACTCGGCACTTCCCTGCTTTTCCATCGTCGAGCTATGAGGGACTTCATGCAATTACTGGCAATAAATATGATTTTTTTCTGATAAGTCGGGGGTTTGTGTGGGATGTTATTGAGGAGCCATATTTTGGGATCTGGTGAGATATTTGTCTGTAACATCCTAGATGTGGCTTTTATGATAGTGTCCCAACTCGGTTGAATGAGGGGGCAGGTCCACCATATGTGTCCCATTGTGCCCAGAGAGTTTTCGCACCTCCAGCATTTACTGCTGGCCGAGGCGAAAAGTTTGTTTATTCTGCAAGGGGTCAGATACCATCGCTGAATGATCTTAAAGTTGGTTTCTATAAGGGTGCATGAAGAGGAAGCTTTAGTTAAGTTATTAAATATATGCGACATGTCGGACTGAGAAATTTCAATGTTCAGGTCAGTGGCCCACCTTTCGATATAATGAGGGACATATCCCGGAGGAGATGCTTGTAGCAGGGAGTATGACAAAGAGAGGGTACGCTTCATCGGATCAGGAGACTTACATAGGGATTCGAAAGGGGTCAATGCGCGAATAATGTTTCTTCTGTCTGGGTGTTTGAGAATATAGGAGCGACATTGATGTAAGAAAAACCAGTTGGTGAACATATGGAGGCCACTATCTATTAAACTATCTAAGGGGGTAAAAGCTTGTTCGTTGCCTAACTGATATGTCATAATCGCCCTACAATGTGTACTGTATTTTGATTTTCCCCAGTTTTGCCCTGGGGGGAAGTCGACGTTGTCCATGAGGGGTGTGAGGGGTGAGGATCTGGACGAGCGCAGAGGGTGCTGAGTTAGTATATTTTCCCAAACATTAAAGGTTTCTTGGATTATGAAGTTATTATTCGATATTTGGAGTAAGCCTAATCTGCTCTGCCAGCAGAGGGATCCCAAGTGCTGGGCTCGCGTCATGTCATGTTCCATTTTTACCCACTTTTTGTGGCCATAATTTGTAAACCAATCAATTATGCGTTGGAGAAAAATAGCTTTCCTGTAATTTGTCAAATTTGGAACCCCCAGGCCCCCATCTTTGATAGGCATGCACATAAGGTGCCTATTAATCCTGGCTTTACGTTTATCCCAGATAAAATCTAGTATTTTATTTTGCAGGCTCGGCAGGAATTTAGGGGGTAGGGGAATTGGCAGGGTTTGCAAGAGATATAAGATCCTGGGGAGGACATTCATTCTAATCGAGTTTATTCTACCTAGCCATGATACATTTCGGGACCTCCACAATGTCATATCACAGTAATTCTCTCTCTCTATACTTCATGATTTCCACGTTTGACTGTCCCTTTAAACATAATATCACATGACCGTTATGCCTTTATAAGCCCTCCTCTCTAATTCAACTGTGCTTGGTAATTTGATTCGCATGAGGAGTGAACATAACTTTCAAGAAGCTCTCTCTATTTCATCAAGTGTTTGCTAACCTTCAATCTGCAAAGTTCTTTTCAATTACAGGACACCATTCTTTGTTCAGCAACGCTAACTGACATACAGCGTGTCTGCAGTAGTTCGGCGTCTGACGTCATCAGCACTCCGGGAGTCAGTGTCGCAGCTCCTCTCTCTTGTCGGATTCAACTCTGCTTCTCAGGACAACTTATTCGCCAGCTAGCAAAGACTCCACAAGTACACGCTGGTCATGAAGTCATGGGTATCGTACTTAACATAAAGTTATTGCCGTAGTAACGCTAATATCATATTATTCCAAAGACTGTTTAAACTAACAAATCAATCTTCTACATATACGTTACTACTGGAAAGTTTGCAAGCTTAACATCTTCTGCATATAACCTGGTTATTTCTGCATACAATATAATGCTATAACAATCCTGCTGTATCTATAAATAAGTTTGCATATGAACTATACTACCCTAAACATTCAAGTTTTGTATCTGAGTGATATGCTACATTCCATATGAAGAGATACTAACAGAGCTTCAATTACATAAAGTTGATAATATTTCACATTCTCCAAAGAGATTATCTATTATTTAGCAATTAGCTATTATATTAATTTGGAGAGTATTAGCACATACATAGTATTAAACTTTAAACACATTGTTGTGCATATCTCCTGCAACTAAAGTTAGTTGTAATTTACTTTTGACCTAAACAGGTCACCCTCAGTCAATGAGCAAAATAAGGTTCCTAGTTTAACAAGGTAACCTAGGTTTGGTGTGAGACTGAGTGGAGTAGATACAACTGGGTTCTCATTAATCATATAATAAATCCTCACATATTACCAAGCCCCTTAAACCACTTGTATCTATAATGGATGTTACTGAATTATCCAACCGTGTTGGAACCCTTTCTCAAAATATGGATATAATGATCCAGGGTCTTAGGGACCTCCAAGTTGAAAATCAGGAATTACGAAAATACATTAGGGATCATGTACCTGCTCAAACGTTACCATCACCTCTTGTTTCCCCTGAGCCACAAATATGTCCACCTGAAAGATTTTCTGGAGACAGGACTCAATTTAGAGACTTTAAAAATTCATGTACTTTACTATTTTCACTGAAACCAAGAACCTATCCTACTGAAAGGGTTAAAGTTCTAACGGTAATTTCTTATCTCACTGGTGAAGCCAAGGCATGGGCAAATGCATACTATGAGAAAGAAGATTCCATCTTAAACTCATTAGAATCATTTTTTAATGCCATGTCCTTACTATATGAAGATCATGACAAACAAGCTTCAGCAGAAAATTCGATCAGAAATTTGCGACAAGGTAGACGCCCTGTAGAAGAATATATAACTGACTTCAAAAGGTGGGCACCTGACACACAGTGGAATAACCCAGCTTTGACAAATCAATTTCGTATTGGATTAGCGGATTCTCTAAAAGATGAATTGGCACGTGTAGTTATTCCTAAGGACTTAGAAAATCTTATGACCTTGTCTATATCTATTGATCGTCGTTTGAGGGAAAGGAAGATTGAAAGAGGGTCATCAGAATTATCTACCAAGAAATCCTATAGCTCTCATTCAGTTTCCACTGTCCGATCAACTGATGAGCCTATGGAGATAGGCTTTGTCAAAGGTCCTCTTAAACCGGAAGAAAAGGCCAGATGAAGACAACATAATCTTTGTTTATATTGTGCTGCTAAAGATCACGGAGTAAAGGAGTGTCCAATTCTGTTAAAATAAAAAAAGGGTAAGCAAGAGATAGCTCATTTAAATGAGACTGTTATAAAAAACTCATCTCACTTTACTCTTTCTGTTTGTCTACAGTGGGATCAACATCAACTTAAAGCCCAGGTGGTAATCGATTCAGGAGCAACTAATAATTTCATTCATTCTTCTTTTGTTGAAAATCACAAGATTCCTATAATTAAAAAATTAATTGCATTACCTATTCGAGTCGTTGATGGTTCTTTTATCAATTCAGGTCCTGTTACCCATCATACAGTTCCATTATCATTAGCATTTTCATCAGGTCACTCTGAATTGTGTACCTTCGAGGTTATTCATTCTCCTTTATACCCCATAATTCTAGGACTCTCATGGCTAAAGAAACATCAACCAACCATCTCATGGAATAGTGGTTCTATTTCCTTTGACTCACCATATTGTAAAACACACTGTACACAAACACAAACTCTATTACAGGTTGATATGACAAATATACCTACAGAGTACTCAGATTTTAATGATGTTTTTGATAAGGTTGAGGCTCAATCTCTACCTCCTCACAGACCTTACGACTGTCCTATCGATTTAAAACCAAACAGTAAAATTCCTTATGGTCGTATATATCCACTCTCTGAACCTGAACTGCTTCATCTCAAAGGATATCTTGAGGAAAATCTAAAAAAAGGTTTTATTCGGCCTTATACATCTTCAGCTGGTGCCGGAATCTTTTTCGTGAAGAATAAAGATGACAGTCTCAGGCCTATAATTGACTATAGACAACTGAACAACTGTACAATAAAAAATAGATATCCTTTACCTCTTATTCCAGAACTCATAGAGAGGTTACAGGGTGCTACCATTTTCACCAAACTGGATTTAAGAGGTGCATATAATTTAATTAGAATTTGCAAAGGCGATGAATGGTTAACTGCCTTTCGTACAAGGTATGGTCTCTACGAGTATTGTGTTATGCCTTTTGGTTTGTGCAATGCACCTGCAACTTTTCAGTTTTTTATTAATGATGTTTTCAAAGATTTACTCGACACATACATTGTCATTTATTTGGACGATATTCTCATCTATTCAAATTCCAAAGAGGATCACATACAACATGTCAGAACAGTTCTTTCAAGATTAAGACAGAACAACTTATATGCTAAGGCAGAAAAATGTATATTCAATTCTGATTCTATTTCTTTCCTGGGGTATCATATTTCACCAAAAGGAATATCCATGGAGGACATCAAAGTACAAGCTATCACTAACTGGCCTATTCCAAAAAATAAGAAAGAGCTCCAGAGGTTCTTAGGATTCTCAAATTTTTATAGAAAATTTATTAAAGGTTTCTCTACTATCGCAAAACCTCTCACACTACTCACCCGAAAGAACCACAAATACCACTGGAACCAACAGGCAGATGACTCTTTCAATGCTCTCAAACATAGTTTCATTACCGCTCCAATCCTACAATTCCCAGATCCATCAAAACAATATACATTAGAAGTAGATGCATCCGAATTTGCAATTGGAGCCATTCTGTCTCAAAGAGATTCTTCTACCAACATGCTTCATCCTGTCGCATATTATTCTCGGGTTATGAATTCTGCCGAAATTAATTACCCAATTGGGGAAAAAGAACTTCTAGCCATCAAGGCTGCATTTGAATTTTGGAGACATCTACTAGAAGGGGCAAGATTTCCAATCATCATATTTACAGATCATCGTAATCTACAATATCTAAAAACTAATAAAAGTCTTTCTTCCAGACAAGTCAGATGGAGTTTATTCTTTACTAGATTTGATTTTCTAATCACTTATCGTCCAGGAGTAAGAAATACAAAGGCAGATGCTCTATCTAGATATCCAACTCCATTAACTGAGAGTTCTGAACTAAACTCAATAATACCACCAGAAAAATTAATCGGCCTCTTAGTGGGGAAAACATCTATTTTCAAAGAACAACAACAGAATGATCCATTGATTAATGATTCCAGGATTCATAAAGGTAATGATGGATTTTTCTACCATGGTCATGCACTGTATGTTCCAGAATCTCTTAGGAATGACATTTTAGCTATGGCACATGATATTCCACTTTCAGGACACCCTGGTTTCAAGAAAACTCTTCATTTAATTCAAAGGGATTTCTGGTGGCCACATATGATTCAGTCTGTTAAACAATACATACAAGGGTGTGCTGTATGTACCAAATGTAAATCTCAAAGAATTCACCCTTATGGTTTACTTCTATCTCTTCCAATCGCTGACAGACCTTGGCAAGATATTGCCCTAGACTTCATTGTCGATCTACCTCCCTCTTCTAACAACACAGTCATTCTGGTTGTTGTGGATCTCTTTTCAAAAATGGCACATTTTATACCTATTCACACTTTACCAACAGCTTCAGAAACAGCTGAATTGTTCATCAAACATATTGTCAGATTGCATGGGTTACCTAATTCTATTACGACTGACAGGGGTACACAATTTACCTCTCGATTTTGGACACAACTCTGTTCTAGTTTGCATATTGATCGCCGTTTGAGTTCAGCTTACCATCCTCAAACAAACGGTCAGACCGAAAGGACTAATCAGAGTTTAGAGCAATATCTAAGATGCTACTGTACATTTCAACAAGACAACTGGTCTTCTCTTCTACCTACTGCTGAATTCTCCTACAATAACACCATTAATTCATCTACCAATACAACTCCATTTTTCATTAACTATGGGTTTCATCCCTCTTATCATCTTCTTCAAAGATCAGAAAGTTCTTGTCCTTTGGTAAATGACACAGTGAATACGATTGCTGAAGGATTCATTCAACTAAAACAGATTTTACTACAATCTCAAGAAAAGCAAAAACGTTATTATGACTTAAGGAGGACGAAACCTCCTGACTATAAGGTGGGAGATCTAGTTTGGCTTTCTTCTAAACACTTGAAGCTTCACATTCCCAGTAAAAAGCTTGGTTCTCTGTTTATTGGTCCTTACAAAGTTATTAGGATTGTTAATGCTAATGCTGTCACTTTACAACTACCAAATTCTTTTAAGATACATCCAACATTTCATGTATCCCTTTTGAAACCTTATGTTCCAGTCAGAGATCAAGTCTTGACAACTCAAGTTCCGACACTCATTGAGGATGAAGTTTCATACGAAGTTGAATCCATTCTAGATTCTAGATTCTATAAGAATTCTCTACAGTATTTAGTCCGGTGGAAAAATTATACATCTGAAGAGGATTCTTGGGAACCATCCACTAACTTATCAGCCCCTAGATTGGTATCTCTATTTCATCGCAGACATCCAGACCGTCCCAAACCCTGATCTGCAGAGCAGATCGTTAAGGGGGGTGTCCTGTCATATCACAGTAATTCTCTCTCTCTATACTTCATGATTTCCACGTTTGACTGTCCCTTTAAACATAATATCACATGACCGCTATGCCTTTATAAGCCCTCCTCTCTAATTCAACTGTGCTTGGTAATTTGATTCGCATGAGGAGTGAACATAACTTTCAAGAAGCTCTCTCTATTTCATCAAGTGTTTGCTAACCTTCAATCTGCAAAGTTCTTTTCAATTACAGGACACCATTCTTTGTTCAGCAACGCTAACTGACATACAGCGTGTCTGCAGTAGTTCGGCGTCTGACGTCATCAGCACTCCGGGAGTCAGTGTCGCAGCTCCTCTCTCTTGTCGGATTCAACTCTGCTTCTCAGGACAACTTATTCGCCAGCTAGCAAAGACTCCACAAGTACACGCTGGTCATGAAGTCATGGGTATCGTACTTAACATAAAGTTATTGCCGTAGTAACGCTAATATCATATTATTCCAAAGACTGTTTAAACTAACAAATCAATCTTCTACATATACGTTACTACTGGAAAGTGCTTAACATCTTCTGCATATAACCTGGTTATTTCTGCATACAATATAATGCTATAACAATCCTGCTGTATCTATAAATAAGTTTGCATATGAACTATACTACCCTAAACATTCAAGTTTTGTATCTGAGTGATATGCTACATTCCATATGAAGAGATACTAACAGAGCTTCAATTACATAAAGTTGATAATATTTCACATTCTCCAAAGAGATTATCTATTATTTAGCAATTAGCTATTATATTAATTTGGAGAGTATTAGCACATACATAGTATTAAACTTTAAACACATTGTTGTGCATATCTCCTGCAACTAAAGTTAGTTGTAATTTACTTTTGACCTAAACAGGTCACCCTCAGTCAATGAGCAAAATAAGGTTCCTAGTTTAACAAGGTAACCTAGGTTTGGTGTGAGACTGAGTGGAGTAGATACAACTGGGTTCTCATTAATCATATAATAAATCCTCACACACAATGACATGTCTGCTACTAATGCATTTTGGAGGGGTAAATAGTTGGCTTGGAACAGGTCTCGGGTGTTTGGAGTTAGGTTTATTCCTAAGTATTTCAGGGACACAGGTTGGATGCGGAGAGGGCATATTTGGGGGATCTGGGATGTTATAGTGTTTGTACAGTGCACTAGTATGAGTTCTGACTTTGACGTGTTTATTAAATAGTTAGAGACCCCCAAAAACGCCTCCAATTCGGCCATTAGGGGGGGTATAGAGCTAAGTGGGTCTGTTAGAGAAAAGAGGATGTCGTCCGCGTATAATAAAATTTTATGATTGGTATCTTGTATTTGCAGCCCATGTATGTCTGTGTTAGTGCGCACAGCGGTAGCAAGAGCCTCCGCCACACACGCGAATAGGAGTGGCGACAGTGGGCACCCCTGTCGGGTGCCGTTTGTTATTGGGAAAGGACCTGGTTATTTCTGCATACAATATAATGCTATAACAATCCTGCTGTATCTATAAATAAGTTTGCATATGAACTATACTACCCTAAACATTCAAGTTTTGTATCTGAGTGATATGCTACATTCCATATGAAGAGATACTAACAGAGCTTCAATTACATAAAGTTGATAATATTTCACATTCTCCAAAGAGATTATCTATTATTTAGCAATTAGCTATTATATTAATTTGGAGAGTATTAGCACATACATAGTATTAAACTTTAAACACATTGTTGTGCATATCTCCTGCAACTAAAGTTAGTTGTAATTTACTTTTGACCTAAACAGGTCACCCTCAGTCAATGAGCAAAATAAGGTTCCTAGTTTAACAAGGTAACCTAGGTTTGGTGTGAGACTGAGTGGAGTAGATACAACTGGGTTCTCATTAATCATATAATAAATCCTCACACACAATGACATGTCCGCTACTAATGCATTTTGGAGGGGTAAATAGTTGGCTTGGAACAGGTCTCGGGTGTTTGGAGTTAGGTTTATTCCTAAGTATTTCAGGGACACAGGTTGGATGCGGAGAGGGCATATTTGGGGGATCTGGGATGTTATAGTGTTTGTACAGTGCACTAGTATGAGTTCTGACTTTGACGTGTTTATTAAATAGTTAGAGACCCCCAAAAACGCCTCCAATTCGGCCATTAGGGGGGGTATAGAGCTAAGTGGGTCTGTTAGAGAAAAGAGGATGTCGTCCGCGTATAATAAAATTTTGTGATTGGTATCTTGTATTTGCAGCCCATGTATGTCTGTGTTAGTGCGCACAGCGGTAGCAAGAGCCTCCGCCACACACGCGAATAGGAGGGGCGACAGTGGGCACCCCTGTCGGGTGCCGTTTGTTATTGGGAAAGGATGTGAGGCTATTCCATTAACTCTTACTTTGGCGGAAGGGGAAGTGTATAGGGCCATTATCTTCGAGATGAAGGAGTCTCCTAATCTATATTTATGTAGTATTTCCCGGAGGAAGTGCCAGCAGACGTGGTCGAAGGCTTTTTCCGCGTCCGCCGACACCACCACGAGAGGGGTTTGTGTTAGGTGGGCCTTCGACCACGTCTCTGCATTGGTCTGTATGTTGAGGGATGATCTTCGTTGAGAGTGACATCTGCTGGGTGTGGAGGATTGAAGGACACCTGTAGAGCTTCCGACAGTGGCCTGAGATCTTGTTCAGACCTGTAGGTGAAGGTGCGACCCTCGGACATGACTTGAAGACAGAAGGGGAATCCCCACCTGTACTTTATGTTCTTTTCTTGGAGGGTTCTTGTGATGAATCGGATGTCCTTTTGTTTTTGGATAGTTGTAGGACTCAAGTCAAGATAGATTTGTATATCATTGTCCCTGAAGCGTATAGATTGGGAGGATCTCACAGCTTTCCATATTCTTTCTTTATCTGTGAACCTAAGGAATCTCAGAATGACATCCCTGGGGGGTGCATTTTGTGCTGGAGGAGGGCGAAGTGCCCTATGAGCTCTGTCAAGTTCCATGGCCTCTGCCTGTGGGTCATTTTGTATAGATCTAAACAGATCTTGTATGTATCCATGAAGATTTGCTGCTGATACCGCTTCTGGTACGCCTCTGATCCTCAAATTATTTTGGCGACCTCTGTTATCGAGGTCTTCTATTTTGTCTTGTAGGGTATCAATCTGAGAATCGTGAACATTGGCTTGCGTTGTTATGCTGTCAAATAAGGTGTTTAGAGATTCCTGGCCTTCCTCAACATATTCGAGTCTGTTCCCAATTTCATTTATATCTTTCCTCATGTTGGCAATTTCTGTGGTAATTATGGATTTTAGGGCCTCAAAATCTGCCTTAGTAGGCAGGTTGGCTATATCTGATTTTAAATATAAGTTTATAAAGAGCAGCGCCAGGTATTATTCCCCAAAGCTCCCTCACAAGTAATTTTCCCTATAATTACCGTTAGATAATACACAATAACAAAAAATCAATAGTAGTTTGGGAGCGCTAAAAGCTAAATGAGAAAATTCTGGAAACTGATATATTTTATCAAAAATATATTTATTAAAATAATATAAAACATGTATATAACATTTAGAATAGATTGTGGGACGTCTCCCTTTGTAGTTTAAGAACAAGTAAAATTTATTGCATCAAAAGAACACTTTTGTATATTTCTCTAAAAGATTCCACCTAGGTTTTTCTTTTTCACCTTAAATCGATTATCTTTTAATTTTCACCTTAATTCTGATACTAAGTAGTCGTAAGAAATTTCTCAGATATTATATCGTTTCCTACTTTTGTATTGTTACTTTGTATCAGATGGAAACAATTTACATTTCATAGTCCAATAGATTGTTATTTCAGTTGTTATCTTTTTGTAGCAATGTCTTTTGGTGTATAATGTATAAACAGAGTTGTCTGTACTTAGTAAAAGTTTGATATTTTTTGATGGGGCTTACCGGTTCTTCTGACACGTCTGTGTCTGATGGTATCTCGGTCTCTCTTACCGGTTTTTCTTTTGTGTCTCTCCTCCCTGTATACTGTAGGTATCTCCGATATCGAGAATAGAAACCTAGACCACGCTCCTGCGTGTATGGGTTTCCTTCTCTGCCGGTTTGTAGCGAGTTTGGCCTCTATGTTCAGGATCTCGTTTTTTCCCCCGGCTGCTTCTTGATACAGGTGTGCACGTCTCAGCGTGTAGAGGTAATCTTGGACTTGTAATACAAACGGCCGTTTGTTTTTTGAACTTTCTTTTCCTCTACTTTCTTCGATAGAAAATATAATAATAAAGAACTATGTTGTTGCATTTCATCCTGCTCCTGCAGCTGTTTACAAAATCAGGAGAACTGATTTTGTAAACAGCTGCAGGAGCAGGATGAAATGATTTTGTAAACAGCTGCAGGAGCAGGATGAAATGCAACAACATAGTTCTTTATTATTATATTTTCTATCGAAGAAAGTAGAGGAAAAGAAAGTTCAAAAAACAAACGGCCGTTTGTATTACAAGTCCAAGATTACCTCTACACGCTGAGACGTGCACACCTGTATCAAGAAGCAGCCGGGGGAAAAAACGAGATCCTGAACATAGAGGCCAAACTCGCTACAAACCGGCAGAGAAGGAAACCCATACACGCAGGAGCGTGGTCTAGGTTTCTATTCTCGATATCGGAGATACCTACAGTATACAGGGAGGAGAGACACAAAAGAAAAACCGGTAAGAGAGACCGAGATACCATCAGACACAGACGTGTCAGAAGAACCGGTAAGCCCCATCAAAAAATATCAAACTTTTACTAAGTACAGACAACTCTGTTTATACATTATACACCAAAAGACATTGCTACAAAAAGATAACAACTGAAATAACAATCTATTGGACTATGAAATGTAAATTGTTTCCATCTGATACAAAGTAACAATACAAAAGTAGGAAACGATATAATATCTGAGAAATTTCTTACGACTACTTAGTATCAGAATTAAGGTGAAAATTAAAAGATAATCGATTTAAGGTGAAAAAGAAAAACCTAGGTGGAATCTTTTAGAGAAATATACAAAAGTGTTCTTTTGATGCAATAAATTTTACTTGTTCTTAAACTACAAAGGGAGACGTCCCACAATCTATTCTAAATGTTATATACATGTTTTATATTAGTTTAATAAATATATTTTTGATAAAATATATCAGTTTCCAGAATTTTCTCATTTAGCTTTTAGCGCTCCCAAACTACTATATCTGATTTTAGCTGGTGAGCATAGTCTGATGTAATGGACACAGGAGTGGCCAGAGAGGGTGGTGGGTTGAGAACCGAAGAATTACTGTCTTCAGCCTCCTGAGGGTCATTACTTGCTGTGTGAAAAAAGCTGCTGACAGAGGCTTGTTGGGCATTTTGAGGTTTGTTTAGCTTATCTGGCTTCTGACTTCATTTGGATGCCATGTTTGCTGCACAACCCTCTCCTGTCTAAGTGTAGGGTTCCTAAACTTATGTTTTAACTTTGCTCTCTTATTGGTATATGCTTGTGACAGAGTTGTATTGTTTTATTTTCCAGCAGTTCCTTTTTATTATAGTTTTGTGTCCTTTTAGTGTTTGCTGGAAAGTCCAGATATGTAGGGGTGAGAAGAAGAGAAAAACAAACTTCTTATTAACCTGTGGGCATCAGTGTCTTAGCAGCCAATTGTGCATGACGCACTAGATAGCAAGCAAAAAGAAAAAAAAATGGAGCCCAAGATGAAATAAAAGCATGCGTGTGTTTAAATTAGCACTGTGAACATGGCAGCGTATAAGGGTTATCAGAACCCGCACATTTAAAGTTGTGCTGAAGTAACTGAGGCTCATTGATATTCTCTTAGCAGGTTGAGGAGCCTTAAATGCTTGTGCACTTTGTAAGGCTGGGCGCCATGTGTGTGTCAGTAGTGCGGGACTTACATTGAGTAGCTCAAAGTTTCTCCCGACCTCCGGTTCCACTTTTTAGTCGTGTGAGGTGTCTGGCCTGGTGAGGAAAAGCCGCAGCATGCTCGCGACAGGAGAGAAGGCTTCTGCAGAAGCGTGAGTAGCGGCTGTTGTCAGGCCGCGGGCAGCATATGTGATGTTGCTGGGTTTGCTCCGGTTCCGTCTGTGAACTCGGTATTGCCCTTTCTAGATGCGGGTGCTGGACCAGGGTGAACGCTAGTCACTGTTACCCAAATTGCTTTCCACTGTGACAATTATATTAAGGTGTCAGCTACTCTGCACACGGAGCTTCTCCTAATTGCGACCAAGCGCCATCTTGGCCAAACTCCGCTCCCCAGGGTGTATTGAATTTTTAAATGACTTTTTGTTTATTTTTTTGCATTTTCCATATTGTTCCAAATTTTTCGTAATTGGGGTTGTACACAGTGTAGAGCGAATATCACTAAAGCAATATTTAGCACTCCAATTGTAATCTAGCCCCAAGATATATTTATATTCTATGGATAATTAAGATTTTTTTTACAGTATGTATTATAATTTTTAAGATTTTTTATTAATATTTTTAAATGTTTTATATTTAATATTTCAATAACACGTTTGGAAGTTAGCAATTCCTCATGTGTGCTAACCCGACATCATGTTAGACCTAAATCACAAACCTCGATGCGCATTAAGCATATTTTACATTCATATAGAAAAAAATGTAAATTGTATCAATAAATATATATATGTGTGTGATAATGTTAAATAGCTATACCTATATCTATAGGAATATATATACAGAAATATGTGTTTACAACAAAAATGACATTGCTCTGTATGTGAAGAAAATTGGCATGTGAAATATGAGCAACTCTTGTCAAGTTAGCACACGAGCAGTAGGTGTTTACTTTCAACATATAATATGTGTGCTATCCAATGCACAAAACAAAATAACTTCCAGCAAATTTTACACTTGAGCGCACCACTTGTAATCTGGCCCACAGTGGGTAATCAAATAAATATTCATAGTGACTGCAATTTTTTCTTTGTTAATTTAATTATTTATATTAATTCATGATATATGCAATTAACAATTTAGTATAATTTTGCATAATTTTATAATTGACCTTTTATAAATGTCCAAACACTGTTAACCAATTAAGCCCTAAAGTTGAACTTGGTGTATGGCCTCCTTTTTTTTAATCCCATTTCAATCTATTAGAAAGATGGTGTTTGAATTAGTTAAACATACTAAATTACAAATATATTTTAACAGTAAAAGTTAGTTAAATATGTGATAAACCATAAGAAACATGTGTTACAAAGAGGGGCTATGGGCTTCACAGAAACAAAAGATATGTAGTCAATAGGAAAGTAAATCATGACAGACAATTGATTCACTATTGAATGTCTTTTTAATGAGTATCAATTCATGACATGGATTATCATGTTGCATAATGTTGTAATTAACAATTTTTAAACATCCAAAAACTAAGGGCCAGATTAAAAGTGGAGTGCAAAATATTGCTTCCGTGAAAGCGATATTTGCGCTCCACCTTGTAATAGCAGCACATGCCGTATTACAAGTTAGGTGCAATGCGAATGCGATATCGCGTTTGCATTACACGGAAGCATTGAGCTCATGAGATCGGGCTTCCATAGGCTTCAATGGGAGCCTCGGTCTCATGGCATGAGAACTAGCACAGCGAAGAGGGCAAGTTCCACAGCAATTTTAAATATACTATATACTGTATGTATATGAATATATATATGAATATATATTTAGATGATGTATATGCACATATTAACACATACATATATATGTATATAAGCATATACATATATATTTATACAGGGAATACACAGTTCCCATAGACAGCAATGTAAAGGCACTCCCACACCTGCCAACTTTAGCCCCTTATAAATGCCTTATGCAGTTACTTTATTAAAAAATAAAAATGCTAATATTTTAATTTTTTTTAATAAACATTAATACACTGTATTTTGGGGGTATTTGGGGCACTTTTAGAAAATTAACCAGAGATCTGATCTCTGGTTAATTTTCAGAGTGCTAATTGCTACCGCAAGCAATAACCAGCCACTTGTAATGGCTGGTTATTTATTGCATGCCAGCAAACAGGCAAATTTGCCCGTTTGTGGGCTTGTGATAAATTAGTGCTCCACTTGTAATCTAGCCCTTAATTGGAATAACAAATGAATATTCAAATGATTACAATTTAGCTCTGCATAAGTGTCATAGTTTAATAATATAATTTGTTGCAGTATTTTAAAGGCACAGTAAAGCTAAAATTCAATTTTCATGATTAAGATAGAGCATGGCATTTTAAACAACTTTCCAGTTTACTTCTGTTATAATTTGCTTTTTTCTCTTTGTATCCTTTGTTGAATAGCAAATGCTCAGCAGTGACAATCCACTACCGGGAGCTAGCTGGTTGTTGCACATTTATGACTCTTGTAATCAGATGTGATAAGCTAGCTCTCAGTAGTGCATTGTCACTGCTGAGTCTACCTAGGTCTGCTCTTCAGCAAAGGATACCAAGAGAAAAAAAGCAAATTTGATAGCACATACAAACTGGAAAGTTGTTTAAAATTCCATGTTCTATCTGAATCATGCCCTTTTAACTTTCTACTTAACAAGTGAGCATATTTGGAAAAGCCATATGAAAATCCAAGATATAACACATAAAGGAGGTCAAACTTTAATTTTGAAGTGTTCAATGCTACTGAATTAGATACATTAAAACAATAAAGGAAAAAAGTGTTTTCTGTTAAACTGGAAAACCACTGTCACTGCCCCTTGATGCAGAGAATTAGTGGAGTTAACATATTATGGACTGAAATGGCCTTGAATTTAAAAACCTCACAAAAACAGGAAACAATTCACAAAGTCCTTCTCTCTTTTAAGGGATTGGAATAGACCCCATTGTAGAAAGAGGAAATTTGTTATTATAAGAAAAGGGAATTTGGTTAAAAATAAAAGATTATAACAAGGTAGAGTATGTTATCTCTACACTACAATATCCCTTTGATGAAGGCGTGGGAAGAAAATATGACATTCTAAAAAGCAAGTTAGTACAAAACTTCTACATTTTTGCAATTTTCATAAGACTCTAAGCTCAACTCATTTTCCGTAACTTCATATCTAACAGTGGGCATCATTGAACTTGTTTTTGTAACGTTCGTGGGATATTTCTTTATCAGACCAATCCTGGCCAGTAGTCTTTTTATCCTGGCGTCAGGTGGAAAGATATAGAAAAATCCCAGAAATGTAACAGTTAAAGGAATGAGGTAAAGCAAATAGGTAGCTCAGAACTCTTAGACACAAGGGGCAAGGCAAAGGAGTAAGCCACACTGCAAAACAGGAGACAGCAGCAGAAAGCTGAATCAATAATTTAGGGCAGCAAGGGGTTAAATAATATAGCAAGTTACAAGGCAGAGCAGGGTTCAGCAACAAGTTGATAGTTCAATCTTAATGAGTACAAAAGGGTTAAGCAGAAGAGAAGGGTTAGTCACTTAGGCAGAGAAGGGTTCAGCAGCAGGTAGTCAGTCTAAACTTTCAGAGAGCCAAAGGGTTAATCAAAAGGGTAGTCACAGGTCAGAGAAAGGTTCAGCAGCAGGCAAACAGTCCAAAGAGATTGAGTACCCAGGAGTACACACAGCACAACCTATACTAGGGCACAGAAAATAGTAGGAGGTTACCTTAAATAGCGCAGGCTAGCGCCAAGGAGGAAGCACTGGTGCAAGCTGAGAGAACCGGAGCAGCAACAATCTCGTTGGGCAATGGCAAAGGCCGAGGTGCGGAGATGGCAGAACAACGGAGTGGGCAGTTTTAGTTTAATAACTATTTACTTGCTTGAGGTAGTTAATTCCAAAATCAGTGGTGGTATTACTGGGGTGTAGAAGGGTGCAAGATCACCCGATTCTTTACAGGGATATGAAACCCAATTTTTCTTTCATGATTCAGATAGATCATGCATTTTCAGCAACTTTCTAATCTGATCATATGATCAATTTTTCTTCATCCTCTTGGTATCTTTATTTGAAAAAGGAACCGGCCCATTTTTTGTTTATATCCCTGGGTAGCTCTTGCTAATTGGTGGCTACATTTTAGCCACCAATCACCAAGTGCTACCCGAAAATCTGTGTATCCAAAAATAATAATAGAAATTACAAATAGACCTCAGAGAGACAAAGGAGACACACCCAGTTTGGATTGCAGCAGATGAGAGGGTAAGACATATTGATACACCTGCCTAATTTATTAATTTGACCTTTTAGGGAACCAGAATCCAAATTAGTTACCAACATGAGTGAAGCTTCCTTCTCTAATAGGTCCAATATACGCAATTAATATAGGAACAATAAATGTTACACATATACATCCACAGGGACTTCATAAGAACATTCTTTGGATTTTTGGAACACTTATTTATATATCTCAATTATTAAATTGGACAAAATTTTTTCACTTTTTTGGTATACATATATTAATGATATTTTTGAATACACTGATTTTGGGGTATTCTTTTTTCTCCCCACGTCGTCTAACATTGGACAACTTTTTTCATAGTTTTTTCTTAGGCCAATTGATATATGTGCATATATATTTGTTTTTATTTATACATATATATTATGGTTTTTAATTTAATACATTTTGGGCCAGATTACAAGTGGAGCTCCAGTTCGAGCGTTAACTGTGTAGAAGTAAGCTTTTTGCGCTCGTCAAGTTGCTAAACCAACGCACATAAAAAGACGAACTTAGAATATCATGCGTGCGAGAACCTATTTCCGCATAGAAGTCAATGGAGTAAAAACAGCTGAAAAAATAACACCTTACTCGCATGCAAAAACGATTGCATATTCTTAAAGGGACATTCCGGTCAAAAATTAAATGCACATAGATGAATTACATCTTTGAATAGAAACATATTTTCAATATACAGGTATTGGCAAACATACTTCTAGTAAAAGTTATCACTGTTTTAGTGTTAGCATTTTTCTCTACACGTGCATGTGAAGCATAGCTAGATATTCTCAATGCACCAGCATTTGAAATATTGCAGCTGCTCAGAGCGCCCGTGGGGGGTGTTATCATGTCAGCAATTAACAAATTGAGTCATTACCAGATGATACAAGCACCTTAGGCTCTCTGAGCAAGTGCTGTGTTTAAAATGCTGGTGCATGGTGCATACTTAAATACACTTTTGAAACAGCTATAACTTTTATTAGAAGCATTTTTGCTAATACAGGTATATTACAAAACTGCTTTTATTCAAAACTGAAATGCATCCATGTGGATTCCACTTTTGGCTGGAATGTCCCTTTAAGTGCGCTAACCCGACATGAAAATATGAATATTGCACATTCAAATGTTCTTCACATAGCAGAATATGTTCTATTTATTCATAAATACATATTTATATATATATATATATATATATATATATATATGATGGTATTTTGGTACAATATACTGTATATTTATATATATATATATATATATATATATATATATATATATATATATATAACTGTATATATATATTCATGATTAAGTATAGGTAAAGATATATACAGATATATATATATAGGAATATCTATTTATAAATACTTAGAACATATTCTGCTATGTGCAGAACATTGGAATGTGAAATATTTACCATAAATACACAGTATTACATTTTTATTAAAACTAAATATTGCATAATATACAGGGAGTGTGGGAATGTACACTAAAGGCATTTTAAACTAAAATCAAGCAAAATAAATAATGAATGTATATTGCATTTGTACTATGCAAATTAACAATTTTATGTTACAGTCTGAAAGTATTTCATATTTTTTATAAAACACTACAATAATCTAATGAACCCTGCAGTTAACCCATTAATTCTGCACCCACATATTCATTTTGAGGTGGTGAGAAAGGCTTGATTTCGAATTGCTTTATTGCTTGTAGATGCATAACTAAAGTCCTTTTTAAATCCCCTCTGGAGGAAAGATAATATTGGGTTAGGTGGTTTATTTCAGGAGATAAAAGGGAAGTGTAACAATAGATTGAGGACAATGACACTAGAAGCCACTGCTGTAACTGAAATATCAGAGAGTTCATACCAGTCATTAACATTCATTGTCCAGTTGTTTTGTGGAGTCCAAATATGGCTCTTGCCCATGTGCGAGACCCCCCCCAAACCCTGCATAACAATGCAGTGAGACTGGGCACAGAAGATAAGAGGGAGGGTTAGGAGACCACCCATGGACAGGTGCCCAGAACAGTTATATAATAAGGCTTCACAGCTCTGCTCCTCTATAGCAGGAGAGAAGAACAACCATCTTTACGCATCTAAGGGCAACTAGTGAATACCACAGACATGGAGGCCATCAAGAAGAAGATGCAGATGCTGAAACTGGACAAGGAGAATGGGTTGGATCGAGCAGAGCAAGCTGAGGCAGAGAAAAAACAAGTGGAGGAAAAGTGCAAGCAGGTATTGATGGACTGTTATTACAGATGGAGCTTACTACAAAGGGGGAAAACTGCTGCTTTCAGTAGCTCTTACTATCTGAAAAACAGAATCACATAACAATATATATATATATATATATATATATATATATATATATATATATATATATACACAAACAGTCCCCAGTATGTCAATTGGATTAGTGGCAATACTGGAATATAGCAGGCAACTTAGGATACTATGCCAATCAGCATTTAATCCGTAAAGTGCATGATACAAACAAAAGGGCCTTAACCCATAACGTTTCGGTTCCAATCTGAACCTTTATCAAATGGAGCCTATCAAAGACATGTATTTGATGGGCTCTATTTGATAAAGGTTCAGATTGGAACCGCAACGCTATGGGTTAAGGCCCTTTTGTTTGTATCATGCACTTTATGGATTAAATGCTGATTGGCATAGTATCATGAGTTGCCTGCTTTATTCCAGTATTGCCACTCATCCTTGGCCAGGTTTGGCATACTGGGGACTGTTTGCATCTACCGAACTAGCAGTGCACCAGGCAATTGTGTGGATGGTGTGTGACACTTTTTCTACATATATATATATATATATATATATATATATATATATATATATATATTGCCATCAATTGATATTACACTTTTCAGTTTTTGCTGGTTTGTAAAAGCATAATCCGAGCGCTTAAAAATGGTCAAAATATTATGAAAGATAATCACGCTTTTTTTTTTATCATTTTATTAATTTTTTTTACATTGTGAAGAAATTTATATTTAGATATATTCAAAATAATCCTAACAGGAACTCAAATAAAGCAGTGGTTCGTAGGATTTGTCAAGCCCTGGTTTAATACATAGTAAATAACACATACCACATTATTTGCTAGGTTTACTGGCCCTTTAATGTGTGTACTGCTTGTTGTACCAGCTGCAGAGTTTAAAAGGTATGGGAAATTGCACCTTTAGATATAATTTTGTATATGAAAAAAATATTACTGCTAATTGAAACTACAACCCAATACAATGGGTTGAGCTACATGGTTAGCAGACCTCATTATCTTTTTTGTCTAATTATTTAGACAAGTCCTCCTTATATTCTTTTTTTAACTGTTTACTCAAAGGCCAATACTTGGCGAGAACAAGGGAAAATAAACATTTTAGTATCTCTCTGTCACAGACACCAACTGGGTGCATTATTTTATCTAAACCTTCTAGTTTACATGGTTTTTGTGTAACCAGAACTTAAAGGGACATGAAACCCAAAAATATTCTTTAATTTTTCTATAAACCTGATGCACACAAACACCCGTGATAAACCCCTTTTCGCTTGTAATCTGGCCCTAAATTGGAGAAAATATTAGTGTACACTGTCCCTTAAAGGGATAATAAAGTAAAAAAATAACGTTCATAGTTTAGGTAAAACATGAAATTAAAAAAATAATCAAGTTTACTTCTATTATGAAATTAGCTTTTGGTTCTCTCACAATGCAAAATTTGAATTACATTGACATGGTGCAAAGCCACTGGAAAACCTGGGTTTTATAATTGTTTACACAGCTCTTTTAATGGATTTGAATGGACCCCTTTGTCTATTATATTGTGTAAATGGAAATTAATCATTTCAAGACCAATGTTTTATAAACTTTGCTTACTGCAACACTGGTGTGTTTAATGTTTCCACTTGGGAATAGCCCCAACTACTTTAGTTTTAAAGTTTTAAAGACACATGTCACTCGTCAGTAAAGGTAATTGTGGAGTTTTACATTGTTGGGAAAGGATTGTGTAGAAGACATTTAAAAATACTAAAATTGTCTACTGGTTCCTTGTGATCTTTTCATGAGCTTGTTAGTTCCATCAATCCTATGGCAGAATCATGTTGTGAAACTGCTCTAGAGAACTATTACTAATCTATAATTTATGCGTAATGTTTCTGTGAAGAAATATATTGATATTAATGGAAATCACTAACAAATCTAGGGGTTAAAACTAGAATGTGGGACAAAAAGTACAATACAAATACAATACAATATACTATTATTATGAATGGAAACCTTGGCCAAAAGATATTTTAACCTACAGGCATACTGGAAATCTTTCCTGAATCTAGAGCACTGGTTTTCAAACCTGTCGTCAGACATACTTAACAGGTCATATTTTGAGGATATCTGACCTAGAGCACAGGTGAAATATTCAGCTGATAGTAACTATGGTTATTTTACCTGCTCTCACCCAAGGTAACCCTGAAAATCTGGCCTGTTAGGGAGGCGTGAGGACAGGTTTGAAAACCAGTGATCTAGAGTAAAATGGAGAGCACTGGAACAGGAAGTGGTACAAATGGAAAACCCTTCACTAAGGAGATGTTAATCTAGTATTGTAATGAGGAACCTTCTTCCAAAAAGCTGTTCTTGTAGCACTAGCACCCTGAGAGAAAAGCTGTTCTTGTAGTACTAGCACCCTGAGAGAAATATATTCTAAATCTATCATCTATTAGAGTGTGATTACTTGCCCAATAAGCTAGCAGTATAATAATAATTGCCTCCGAGGAGCTTCCAGTGCAGTTTCACTCTCAAGAATTGCTCATTTTAAGTACATAGGGCAAGACAATGGTGCAACTTACAGTTGTGTCCTATAACAATGTTTTATTACAAATATTAAACTACTGCATCCATCTATTGATGTAAATTGTCCATGCATACTGGTTCTTATATCAATACTGTCTTTTACCAATAATGTAAAATGTTGGATGCATAACATAAAGCACAATAATCTGTTAATCACAGTAAGCATATGAGGATATGCACATGCTATCTCTAGCTGACATTTCTCCCTGATTTCAGCTGGAAGATGAACTGGTATCTATGCAGAAGAAATTGAAGGGTACTGAAGATGAACTGGATAAATACTCAGAGGCTCTGAAGGACGCCCAGGAGAAGCTGGAAGTTGCAGAGAAGAAAGCTGCAGATGTAGGTACCTCTCCAAGCTGCCCACTAATCAACCCATCTACACTGTGCATGTACTGGCGTCAATATGTTTTGCTGCCATTACCTTAACTTTCAAACACTGGAATTACAAATAGTGACTGTGCTCACTCAACTGCAATCTTGCTAATTTCATACGCAATTTTTTGATGCAATAATTAATGAGCACACAGGTTTTACTTAAAGGGAGCCCCAAGTTTTTGTTCAATTATTCAGATAGAGCATGTCATTTTATACAACTATCACCTTTTCTTCATTCTCTTTGTATCTTTTGTTGAAACTCAGAAGAGTGAACACATTTTTGCAAGAGCACTAGATGGAAGTACTATTTCCTGTCATGTAGTGCTCCAGACATCTACCTAAGTATCTACTCAATAAAAAATACTGTGGGAATGAAGAAAATGTGATAGAAGTAAATTGGAAACTTTTTAAACTTGTACGATCTGTATGAATCACAACAGAAATGTTTTTGGATTTCCCGTACCGTTATGGAAAACAATAAATATGATAATACATGTTTAATATTTGTGCATGACATACAAAAATGTTTTAAAGGGACATAAATGAGCAATAACCCCAAAAGCAGAACTTTTCTCCACTTTCTGCAATGAGATTTTTTTTTAAATAAATACAATTCAATTCCATTGCAATGTGTTGCTGGAGAATAAAGCAATTTTTAAAGTTTTATAATATAGTGTTGAAAATTGCATTGCAAATTATCTGCAGACAAAAAAATAAATTTTGTTAAGTTTTTAAAATGTTTTGTGAATATATTTTGTTTCCTTTTCTTTTGGTATAATAACACAAGATAGAAATGTAGTAATAAAAAAGGTGCATTACTCACAAGAACCTCTTTGCAAATTAGGAAAGGCTAGGGTGCAGGGTTGAACAAATCCCTGAGAGCCAATCAACAATAAATGCTCTGCTCCTTGGCAGTGCTTCTCCATATTTAAATGTTTTCTTCAAACAGCATTTTGCTCTGGATGCACTGTGTTACTGCTAAGGAAAACTTACACAATGCAGCCAGAGCAAAGCTCTGTTTAAAGAGAACGATACAATGTGGAGCAGTGATGCAAAGTAAAAATGCTAACAGTTCCTGCATGTGTCCTATTCTTTCAGCAGACCTGCTGCAATTTCTGTGATAAAATCACAGATCACAGGATTATCTGCCTTGGGAGCAATAGCAAATACTCAAATGTTTTAGAGCATTTTATTATTGCACTATTGCTTGGAGAGAAGTACGTGTTTAAAGGGACAGTAAAGTCAAAATTAAACTTTCATGATTCAGCATGTAGTTTTAAAGAACTTTCCAATTTATTTCTATGATCTAATTTGCTTTATTCTCTTCAACAGAATATATAAAGATTGATAATAGAAATAAATTGGAAAATTGTTTAAAAATGTATGCCCTATCTGAATCATATAAGAAAAAAAATTGGGTTTAATGTCCCTTTAGTTGTGCAGCACCAGTCCGGAGCTGAACACAGCTGCAGAACCAATCAAGGACAGACTATGGGCTAGATTTATCAAAGGACTTCTCACGTAATTACGCTCAAAATCTCGCATATGAAAGAATCCTCATATTTATTATTGTTCACTGCGCCTAAAATTTCGCTTATCTGAATAAAAGTTTTTCACAGCTCGCTTAACTTCGCTAGGCACACGGGCGCGCTCCTGAGAGCGCTAATACACAATAGGGATCAAGTCGTAATTGTACGTGCAGAGACAGAAATACGAGTTGTCTGGTATTCAGCATCACTTCTCTCAAATAGTGAAGTGTAGTCTCGCAGTGAATTACGTCTTTGCAGTTGCGCCATATATACATAGGCGAATCTTCAGTATAGCCCACTTTCACCTATCTGAAAATGGAATACTTTCTCATTTTAGCCCATTTATCCGCTGCTCGGCGTTCGGAAGAGGCTGATGATTGTGACAGAGATATGCCCTTACAAAGGCGCGAACGGGCGCCGAGACTTTTTCTGCCCCGTTGTGGCTTGCATGCTTTAACTGATTCTGAAATTAAAAAACGGTTCAGGCTAAACAGGGCAACTATTTTAGATTTATATGGACTTATAAAACATGACCTAGAGCCAAGCACAAGAAGGACAAGATCAATCCCCGGAATAGTGAAATTATTGGCTGTGCTACATTTCTTAGCTACAGGATCTTTTCAATCAGTGTCCAGTCCAATTGTAGGAATGAGTCAGCCCTCATTTTCTAGGCATATGGTTGTTGTTTTAAAGGCAATTTTAAAACATTTACACAAATATATATGTTCCAAAGAATTCAGAACAGTGGCACAGGATAAAAATTGGATTTTATAATGTTGCAGGGATTCCCAATGTTCTAGGTGCTATAGACTGCACTCACATTGCATTGGTACCACCTTCATCAGTTGAGGAGCAGTATAGAAATCGGAAAAGTTTTCACTCTTTCAATGTACAAGCTGTTTGTGATTCCAAGCTTCAGATTTGGGAAGTGAGGTCCGGCTTTCCTGGGTCATGCCATGACTACCACATACTGAAGCAATCGCAATTATATACTTCTTTTGAATGTGGCGAAATGCCACACGGTTGGCTATTGGGTAGGTGCGACACAGATCGCTATACATATCTATCTATCTATATCTTTCCTTCTCTCGCTTTCTCTCTCTATTATATGCATAGCTGCCAATTACTGGCTGTGTTCAGGTCAGGATCATACAGTATCTGCAGGGCTTTGCAGGGGTTAAACAGATTTTGTTCCCTGCAAGCAATTGTGGAGAGGTATTTAACGTATTACAAGTTGAAAGTAAAACGTTTTCGCTCGTGTGTTAACCTAACATGCGTAAAAATCCGAACTTATAATATTGCTGCATTATTGTATTTCCCCATAGAATCAATTTAGCCAAAAAAGTGTGTGAGTGTGTGTGTGGGGGGGACTAACACCCTTCTTGTGCGCAAACTTGATTGCATATTCTCAAGTGCGCTAATTCAAAATGAAAATGTTTCATATTTCATATCCCAATGTTCTTAACAAAGCAGAATATGTTCTATTTATTCATAAATAAATATTTCTACATATAGCTAATGGTATTTTGGTACAATATATATCTATACCTTTATATATATATATATATATATATATATATATATATATACAGGTAGCCCTCAGTTTACGCCGGGGTTAGGTTCCAGAAGGAATGGTTGTAAATTGAAACCCAGTTTATAATGTAAGTCAATGGGAAGTGAGGGAGTTAGGTTCCAGGCCCCTCTCAAAATTGTCATAAGTAACACCTAATACATTATTTTTAAAGCTTTGAAATGAAGACTTTAAATGCTAAACAGCATTATAAACCTAATAAAATAATCACACAACACAGAATATATCATTAAACGAAGTTAAATGAACAAAAACATTTGCTAAACAGCATTATAAACCTAATAAAATAACCACACACAGACTTTACTTGCATTTTTCTGCAAACAGTTCTTTCTATGCATTCCAATCTGGACTGATTTATAGACAGGAAGATCTTGTTCCTTTGCAAGCTGCTCGATAGCTCAGGTCTGGTTAAACTGATTAATTTCAGCTTGCTTGGCTTGCATATCTTTGCTGCAACACAAGCAGACAGCTCCACCTACTGGCTATTTTAATCAATGCACTGCTTCTCAATGTTTTTCAATAGCAGTCACATGACCGTAAAAAAAGGTTGTTATTCTGAAACGGTGTAAATTGAACCGTTGTAAACCGAGGGCCACCTGTATATATAAATATATAAGTATAGATATATACAGATATATATAGGAATATATATTTATAAATACTTAGAACATTGGAATGTGAAATATTTACAGTAAATACATAGTTAAATACTTTATCAAATATGGATATTGCATAAACGTTTTTCATGTTTTCATAGACTTAACTGCAAAGGGCTCCAATGCACTACAATATATATATATATATATATATGCCTCTATATGTATGTGTTTATATGTGTATATATATGTCTGTAAATGCATATATACACATATAAATGCATAAATACATCTGTACACACATATAAACATGTATATATACACATACATATTTAGGTAGGTATGTATATGTATCTCTATGTTAAAGCCCTTTGCAGCCTTTTTTTAACACCTGAGATCTCAGATCTGTGAGCCTTATAACTATTTTGTGCATTTTAAAAAAAATATATTTTTTTAGATAGTGAATGTAAATGTACTATTAAATGTATTTTTGATACTTTTTTTGTTTTGCAAAACTGTTAACCAAAACTCGGAGGTTGAGCTATCCAGGTGCACGTCAACTTCAATTGCACTCAAGCAATCGTGTTTACTTTCCACTTGCAATACAAGCACTACATTCAATGCGTGCAAACAGCCGCAATAAACCCAATATCGCTTGAGTGCACCACCCGTAAGCTGGCCCAAAGTGATTTGTTTTTTATTTCAGTAGAGGAACATCTGTTTAAATTAACAATGTAATACATTTTAAAATTACCTATTTTCAATGCAACATAAATAATAGTAATAAAAAAATTAAAAAAAAGTTTAATGTCCCCAAAATGATTTGCTCAATCTACACAGACACAACATCATGTTTCTGCTCGGCTATCTAGTTAAAAGGATTGAAAAGTCAAAATTTAAATGTGCATGGGTGCATTTCAACTTTAAATAGAAACATTTTTGCAATAAACTTCCACTTACAAAAAATGTTTCTAGTATAGTGCATGCCACTAAAAAACTAATACATTTTATTAGAACCATTTTTGCTGATGGAAGTATTTTGCAAAAATGCTTTAATTTCAAATAAAAATGCACCCATTCACATTTCAGTTTTGACCTTTCTATCCCTTTAATAGAGCATGGGGATATTGAAATAGCATTGATACATCACTTCTATGCCACCACTGTGTAAATACGCATGTTGCAATTTTGCATCAAATAAATTGAAAGTTACTTCTCATCTTTAGTAGGACCTCCTACTGCAGCAATGTTTTTTGTCTTTAAAAGTAGGTTGGGATAATATAGAGCCAATCAAAAGTGCAACTTCAGGGCTGCTCAAAACCTGAGGAACTGAAGCCATTCTGAAGGATTTCATGTATTTTAGGGGTCGATTTATCATTCATATTCTCCTAGATTTTCTCCTAAAAGTCCTCATGAAAAATAATTCTCCTATTTATCATTCAAAAATGCACCTAAAATTGGTTAAGTTCGACTGTAAAATTCGCCTACTCTGTTCTCAATCTCCTTGGAGAACATGTTCTCCAAAAAAGGGTTAAATTAGATATTTTTAGTCATATTTCACAAAGTTCTCATCATAATTCTCCTACTTACAAATTTATCATTTATATTCTCCTGTGGAGGACTGAAAGTTCTCCTGCAAGTTCCTGCATTAAAGTTCTCCATAGCTACAGTGGAGAACAGCATTAGAAATCTATTCTCTACCAGTTGTAGAAGCAGTTACACAAAAGGGGCTCTATAAGGTGCAAAAATTATCTATAACAAAAGACAATAATAATGGTTATGGAGCGCAATAATAATTTATGATGGAGTGAAAAAAATATATATAATGGAGCGCCAAAATAATATATAACAGAGCACAAAAATTATATCTATTGGGGCATAAAAATAATATATAAAAAAGCGCTAAAATGGAAGCACAAAAACAATTAAAATGTAGATCTATTTTCTTATATGAAAGTTTGCTGAAAAGGGGCATTAACAAAGCTACTAGGAAGGCTGTAAACATATTTTTATTGGTTTATATATGATAGACATGGATAATAGTAAGGAGAAGATACTAATCCGACTGGAGAAATTTATCATTATTTCTCCTCAGCACTCCTATGGAGAAAAAACTACTTTTTATGATAAATACGGGTGCACATGTGCACCTCTCCATAGGCGAGCTGCGGAGAACTTATAGGAGAACAGAAAGGAGAATTCCCCAAATGATTGATAAATCAAGCCCTAAGTGACAGTGGGATTAATCCCCTCTCACAAACACAAAAAAACTAAATTTATGCTTACCTGCTAAATTTATTTATTTCTTGACACGGTGAGTCCACTGATCATCATTAATTACTGTTAGGAATATCACTCCTGGCCAACAGGAGGAGGCAAAGAGCACCACAGCAAAGCTGTTAAGTATAACTTCCCTTCCCACAAACCCCAGTCATTCGACCGAAGGAAAGGAGAGAAAGGAAACAACACAAGGTGCAGAGGTGCTTAAAGGTTTAAATAACAAAAAACTGTCTGAAAACAGGGCGGGCCGTGGACTCACCGTGCCAAGAAATAAATACATTTATCAGGTAAGCATATATTTAGTTTTCTTTCTAATGACACGGATCATCATTAATTACTGTTGGGAAGGCACCACTGCTTGAATAACCCTACTCCCAAAAGAGGCCGCTGCTGAGGCAAAAGTAAGTAGAGAGGATCAAGTTACAGCATTGCAAATCTGTTCCCCAGAAGCTTCATTTTTGAAGGCCCAGGAAAAAGAAACAGCCCTCATAAAGGCTGCCGTCCAGCAGTTTCATAGGCCAAACAAATTATACTCTTCAGCCAGAGTGAAAGAGAAGTAGCCGTAGCTTTCTGGCCCTTGCGTTTCTCAGAGAAACAGACAAACAAAACAGGAGACTGGCGAAAGTCCTTAGTCGCCTGCAAGTAGAATTACAGCGAATGCACCACATCTAGGTTGTGCAACAAGCGCTCCTAATGAGAAGAAGGATTAGGACACAAAGAAGGAACAACGATTTCCTGATTAATATTCCTATCCGAAACAACCATAGGAAGGAAACCTAACTTAGTAAGCAGACTCACCTTATCCAAAGAAAGATAAGGTGAATCGTACTGTAACGCGGATAGTTCAGAGACTCTCTGAGCAGAAGAAATGGCAACAAAAACGAAATCTTCCAAGATAACATCTTAATACCTAAGGAACGCATAGGCTCAAACGGAGCCTGCTGAAAAAACTCTATAAAAACAAGGTTAAGACTCTAGGAAGAGTAACAGATTTAAACACAGGCCTGATTCTGACAAAGGCCTGACAAAAGGATTGCACATCTGGCACATCTGCCAGACGCTTAACAAAATAGACAAGGCAGAAATACTTCAGAATACTTGCTGACAAACCTCCAGACCCTCCTGGAGAAAAAACAAAATTCTAGGAATCCTAACTCTACTCCAAGAATAGCCCTTGGATTCACATCAATACTATATGGTAAATCTCTCTAGTCACAGTCTTACCAGCCTTTATCAAAGTCTCAACTACCGAATCTGAAAACCCACGCTTAGAGGAAACAAAGCGTTCAATCTCCAAGCAGACAGCTTCAGAGAAACGAAATTTGAATGAGAGAAGGGACCCTGATCAGAAGGTCCTTACTCAGAGGCAGTCTCCAAAGTGAAGAGATAACATCTCCTCTAGGTCTGCCTACCAGGTCCTGCGAGGCACGCAAGGATAATCTGAATTATCTACGCTTCTCCTGTTTGATACAAACAATGATTTGCGGAAGAGGAGCAAACCAGTGATGCCAGACTGAATCCTAAGGTAATGCCAGGGAATTTAACAGAGCAGCCTGCTGATCTCTAGACCTTTAACATAACCTGGAAGCTTGGCGAACTGCTATCTCCAACTCCAGCACCCCTCATTGAGGGTTAACCTAGAGAACACCTCTGGGTGAAAAATCTAACTGCTCAAGAAGACCGCACCCGGTATTCACTCCTGCAATGTGAATAGCGGATAAACAATTATATGAGCGTCTGCCCACCGAACAATCCACACCAATCATGGCAAAGGAACTCCAGGTTCCTCCCAGGTGGTTAATGTAACTGCTGAGACGAAATTGTACAACCAGAAGCGGAAAAAATGGTTAAGACAACTGAGGCAAAGCCATCAGAGCAATGTAGATCACTTTCAACTCCAAAATGTTTATGGGAAGAGCAGACTCCTCCCAAGTCCATAATTACCATCCAACAGGCTAGCGACCATGGTCACTATTACTCAGGAAAATCTCCGGAAGCATGATCCCCAAGATAGAAGCACCTGAGAACTGGAGAATGCGCGTAACAATCCTGCTACTTCTCGCAAGCTAAGCGAGTGATCTACCACTAATTCTAGATCTATCCTGCAAGACAGAGCCACAGGATCCCCTGGTTATGAACATGCATAACAGCAGACACTCAGATGGAATCGAGCCAAGGAATGATGTCCAATGAATCAACCATCAGACCAATTACCTCCATATATTTAGCCACAGAATGACCAAACAGTAGAATGCCAAAAAGAAAAGGCAAGAGGAAAAAATCCACTATTTTCTGACCTCTGTCAAAAAAATATTTTCAGAGATAGGGAAACTAATATGATCCCTAAGAAACTACCCCTGTAGCTGGAACAAGGGAACTCATCTTCAGATTCACTTCCATCCGTGGAATGAAGAAAAACAACAAGATCTCAGTATGAAAGTTTGCTTGTTGAAAAGATGGTGCCTGAACCTTATGACGTCCAGGAAAGTCATCACAACAATTCACTGAAACCTGATCACAGGCAATATAGCCCCCTCTGAGAGCCATGAACTGAGCCTCTTGGACCAACACATATACAGAACGCTTCTCTCATCACCAGGTACAGCTATTCTTGAGAGGTGAACCTGCTCCTTGGAGGAAGGAGTTGAATTATGATACATAACCCTGGAAAAAGCTGACCACAGCCCCTAGGAATCTAGGGCCTCTCGTATCCAGGTATGAGAAAAACTGAGATATAATGGCCCCCTACAGGATCTGATCCTGGCTCGGGGGTAAACCCTACCTGCTGAATGAGCGTTAGCTGCAAGTTTCCTTAACAACCTGATCCAGACTGACTGGGTATCCAAGATGACTTGAACTGCTCCTGCTTGGAAAACAAAGGGAAAGAGCCACAGAATAAAAGATTGGCCTAACAGCCTTTCTGTTTTGGGACTTCCCACTGAGTCCTCCAGATCGGAGTCCTACAAGGCGTTGCACCAAAATGATGGCGCCCTTGTTCATAAAGACTGCAACCTTTAAAGAGCATCTATTCTTTATATGGAGAGAAATACAGATTGGCAATTTTAATAAAAACCACATACGATTATGTGTGAGATTGCTGAGCAGAAGCTCTGTATTGGATTAGAACCTGTGTCTGCTGGTTATTTGATTAGTAACCTTTAAGCACTAAATAGGAACATCCAGCGTCAGCAGCTGGATACGAACCAACAACCTTGAGTTGCAAAGCCACGAGCTAACCACTAGACTACATTGGCTGTGTCGTTGTCCTATTTAAAGGAGACAGCTTATGACAGACAGGAGATGGGAGAAAAAGCTTCCTTAACTTCTCCCATACCTGAGAAAAATCTACGGAAACAGGAATTTTTTTTCCAGACGAATCCTAGTATATATAAAATTAACTAAATTTTTGAGGATTAACGACAGGGAGTCAAAGTCTACCAGGTGGCCAACCCCTCCTAAATTCAAAGGTCTTCAGGCCTGAATCTAAAGGAAACTACTTCAGCATCAGATGAAGGAATGAAACTGTCCAAATCGGAGATTTAAACCTTGGATGCTACCGACTATCCACCCTATCAGACTATAAGGAGGGCAATATGCGTAGCAAGCGGAGCAGAAAACCTACTATCTGATTCACTAATTTTTCCTCTTGCGAATTCCCTTTAAGATAGGAAAAGCAGATCATGCCACAGATACCAGAAGACATCTGGGCAGACAATTCTGCCAGCAAACATCTCCTCCAGGAGATTGAGAGGAACCGCAGGGCACTGCATGAGACGCAATAAAAAGGCTTGGCACGTTTGAGAAGAAGCTGTAGCAAGGCCTAAACAGCATCATCCAAGGAGACATGAGGCTAAAAATAATTTTCTTAAAATATTTCCAAATATTTTAAAATGACACTGTCACTTTATGATTTTATAGAAACTTGCTTAAAATAAAATCATTTTTTTTTCCCCAAATATATTTAGGAACAGATCTCTGATCAATTTTTTAGGAAAAATGAGTTTTACATTGAAATAATGGTAATTTTTCCTTAAGTGAAGGAAATTTAACTTAAACAGGGGCAGAAGTATGTGTACCTAAGAAAATATTGCATAACTACTGTCCAATCCCACTCCATGTATATTGGCATTTCTACACTGGAACTTTATTTACATGGGAATCTATCCTTTATATGGTGGAAATAAAACATGACCACAAAAACTCTTTTATAGCAGTAAGACTCCGAAAATATAAGTCTAACAAGTCCTACAAAGGATCTCCCGATAGTATAAGTACGGAGGTAGAGCCTGATTTAATAAAACCATGATACTCTATCTCACAGGACTATCCTCTTCCTTGACACTACTCTAAGTTCCACAGAGCCGTTCCGGACAGTAACGCTGCTCCGTTCTCGGACAGAGAACGATGCAGGGTTATTGCGACTGATATTGCAGTCCAAGATGGCGCTTCCCCATACAGAAAGGAAGGAGGCGGGGACACGAAGACGGTATGTAGATGAAGCATGAAAACCTTGTGCTTCATCTTGCCGCACAGGAACCCTGAACACTCTTATTGCATGTCACAGTTATATGTCACAGTTATAAGAGGGTTCCAATGAAAGAAAGTCGAGCAAACCAGCAAATGTAATAAAACGTAGCTTTTATTCCAAAACTTTAAAAAGCAGGATCACAGTGACATCCTATGAGAATGATTAACACCTCGGGGCTGGCAGGCTTACGCGTTTCGGCATTGCGCCGTAGTCATAGCATAGTTTGCCAGTCCCAGGTGTGCAATTTATACACAATTCCATTATTCTATTGGTTAAAAAATAGATAGAAGGACATGTGATTAAAACAAAACACGCCCACAAGGGTAACTGTTAAATAACCGTGAAAGAACAAAGTGGTTTATATGTAACAGAGATAAACACATATATGGTGAAGATACACTAATAAGATAAATGAATCCATATTTGACAGGGATCAAGTACAGAGACGAATTAAATAGGAAATCACATTAATAGGAATAGTTAGATGGATATTTAACACATACGCTATGAACCCAAAAGGGAACTGTCTACATACCCTTGCTGTTATATAACCTTAGCGAAGGATAGTGAATGGGAACTACACAAATTATTGCAAAAATGCATCATTATACATAATAGCTCATACAAAAATATATATATGAGGACATCAATAGTATATATTTATACTATTGCTGTAGAGGCTGTATTAGCCTCGATAGTGTAGTTACCTAGACATTAGTGCTACTCAGTAAGTAAACCAAAACTTACAGCATGAGATGGGAAGGGAACAGCAACCAGCTAAAACTATTACTAGTATATTAGATTTATATATTCCACATATGCATATAGTAAAGTACAAATGTAGTTGTAAAACATTACCCAAATACTACTTCCATCAATTGATATGCATATAGAAAAATACATAAATACAACAATATATATATATATATATATATATATGCAGAATACACAAACCTGCACATAGACACACATATACATATGGGTAAAGGGGTCTCATAGAGGACTAACCACATGTTGGTCAATGTAATCAGTAGTCATAGATACCTAACTGGATGATTAAACAAACTACTATAAAGGGACGGCTATATTTATCCATAAATAGAAAACATGAATATATGTATGTTCATGCAGATATGGAACCTCATAGCAGTATGATCATTCCCAGTAATTAATAAGATCAAACTCTGAGTTTAGACCTTTTGGTACTTTGGTTTCTAATTTAAAGATCCATAGCATCTCTCTTTTGTTTAGCAAAGTCTCTCTATTCCCTCCTCTGCGTGGTCGTGGTATCATGTCAATTGGCTGCCATGAAAAACAAGACAAGTCTTGTTTGTGGAACCTTGCAAAATGATTTACTAGAGGAGTGGTGGCCTTTCCCACTCGTATAGTAGATAGATGTTCTCTCACTCTGGATCTTATGTCCCTAGTGGTGAGACCAACATACTGTTTGCCACATTTTGTACATGTTATACAATAGATAACAAATTCAGATGTGCAATTGAGACAGAAATTGATCTCATACGTTTTGCCAGTCACAGTGGAGCTGAAGTGGTCTGCTACAATAACGTATTCGCAGGCTCCACATCTTGAGCTCCCACATCTATAGGATCCCTTGCTTGTTAACCAAGCACTGCCTGTGGATGGTGGTTTTTTAAGGACTGTAGGTGCTAATATGTTCCCTAATGTACGATTTCTACGATAGGAACATCTTAATCCATTTTGGATACAACCTATAAGTCTGTCATCAGCGATGAGCATGTTGAAATGTTTCTTGACAATACCAACCACTTGCTCATATTGGTTACTATAGTCTGTTACAAACGTTACTCCATTGCTGACAGGAGTAGCGGAATTTTGGGGTTTATCCCTTAGCATCTCAGTTCTATTTAGCCTAGAGACCTCCCCATAGGCTCTACGGATAGTCCTACGTGGGTAGCCTCTTCTTCTAAGGCGACCACAGACTTCATCCATTTGTGCCTTACAATCAGTAACTTCAGAGCAGTTCCGCTTTGCCCTAATCAGCTGTCCCTTCGCTATAGCGTAAGGTACAAATTTCGGATGGCAGCTTGAGGCGTGCAAAACGGAATTGCCCGAAATAGGTTTCCTGTACAGACTAGTGGTAACCTGACCCTGGTCAGTACCACTCAAAGTTATATCCAGATAATTTATACAATTCTGATGGGTCTCAAATGTAAACTTAATACCAACATCATTGTTATTGAGGTGATCAACAAATGACATAAGTTCACTCGGATCTCCCTCCCAGACAATGATCAGATCGTCGATAAAACAACGGTAAAAAACAATATTATGCCTATACCTATTGGTATCTCCAAAGACGTGGGACAGCTCCCACCAACCCATAAATAGGTTGGCATAGGAGGGGGCAAACTTGGCCCCCATCGCCGTCCCACGTCTCTGGAGATAAAAGGTATTCTCAAATTCAAAGAAATTGTGTGTCAAAAGAAACCTGAGAACACGTAGAATGTATGCCTGGAAGCCACACGTAAGATCTGACCATTCCCTTAGAAAATAAGCAACCGCTTCCATCCCCTTGTCATGGGGGATGGAGGAGTAAAGGGCGATAACGTCTATGGTAGCCCACCTGTGGGTCCCAGACACCCACTCGAATCCTCTCATAAGATTGACCAAATGCTTTGTATCTCTGAGCTGACTAGGAAGAGCTACCACAAAAGGCTGAAGGATCATATCTATCCATTGGGATAGATGCTCAAAGAGGGATCCTATTCCGCTAACAATCGGACGACCTTTGACATTAGTCAGGGACTTGTGCACCTTCGGGAGATGGTGGAAGGCCGGCGTTACAGGGTTATCAACAAACAGATAGCCCGCCGTATCAGGGTCTAGAAACCCCTCTTCCATTCCATCATCCAGAAGGTGCGCAAGCTCTTTTTGAAAGCGAGTAGTAGGATTAGCTGACAAAACGCTATAAGAGTCACTGTCTTCCAATTGTCGAGTAGCTTCATTAATGTATTGATCCTTATCAAGGACCACTACAGAGCCCCCTTATATCCGCATTGCGGATGACAATGTCTGTATTACTTGCTAACTCTTGGAGGGCCTTATACTCATCCCTACTTAAGTTGTTCCTTGGCTTAGTTAATGACTCTGAAAGAGTTTTTAGATCTTTGGTGACTCTATCATGAAAGTTTTCAATTATGCCCCCCCTACTGTGTAAGGGATAAAATTTAGATGGTGGTTTCATACTTTTTACTTTATTTGTCTGGGTAGCAATAGTAGAATTATCTCCCTCCTTCTGGAGGTTAGATAAAGTGATCAAATCACATGACTCAGAGAAGGGTAAATTGGTGTTCAAATCTATAGTGACCCATTTATTAGGAATAACAACAGGTTATAAGAGGAACATAGAGCATCGCTCCACTCCTAAAATTACCCCAAACTCAGTGAAAGTTACGCAGCTCTGCCAGCAAACAACAAAATGAGGCTTGTCCCCTTAAAGCCACCATGATAGCTATGCAGACCTTAAAAAGTGGCGTAAATGCGCTTCCTCCCCTGACCTAGTCTTACTTTAGACCATTCAGTTATTAAAAACAGAATTTATGTTTACCTGATAAATTACTTTCTCCAACGGTGTGTCCGGTCCACGGCGTCATCCTTACTTGTGGGATATTCTCTTCCCCAACAGGAAATGGCAAAGAGCCCAGCAAAGCTGGTCACATGATCCCTCCTAGGCTCCGCCTTCCCCAGTCATTCGACCGACGTAAAGGAGGAATATTTGCATAGGAGAAACCATATGATACCGTGGTGACTGTAGTTAAAGAAAATAAATTATCAGACCTGATTAAAAAACCAGGGCGGGCCGTGGACCGGACACACCGTTGGAGAAAGTAATTTATCAGGTAAACATAAATTCTGTTTTCTCCAACATAGGTGTGTCCGGTCCACGGCGTCATCCTTACTTGTGGGAACCAATACCAAAGCTTTAGGACACGGATGAAGGGAGGGAGCAAATCAGGTCACCTAGATGGAAGGCACCACGGCTTGCAAAACCTTTCTCCCAAAAATAGCCTCAGAAGAAGCAAAAGTATCAAACTTGTAAAATTTAGTAAAAGTGTGCAGTGAAGACCAAGTCGCTGCCTTACATATCTGATCAACAGAAGCCTCGTTCTTGAAGGCCCATGTGGAAGCCACAGCCCTAGTGGAATGAGCTGTGATTCTTTCAGGAGGCTGCCGTCCGGCAGTCTCATAAGCCAATCTGATGATGCTTTTAATCCAAAAAGAGAGAGAGGTAGAAGTTGCTTTTTGACCTCTCCTTTTACCAGAATAAACAACAAACAAGGAAGATGTTTGTCTAAAATCCTTTGTAGCATCTAAATAGAATTTTAGAGCACGAACAACATCCATTTTTGTGCAACAAACGTTCCTTCTTTGAAACTGGATTCGGACACAAAGAAGGCACGACTATCTCCTGGTTAATGTTTTTGTTAGAAACAACTTTCGGAAGAAAACCAGGTTTAGTACGTAAAACCACCTTATCTGCATGGAACACCAGATAAGGAGGAGAACACTGCAGAGCAGATAATTCTGAAACTCTTCTAGCAGAAGAAATTGCAACAATTGCAACCAAAAACAAAACTTTCCAAGATAATAACTTAATATCAACGGAATGTAAGGGTTCAAACGGAACCCCCTGAAGAACTGAAAGAACTAAATTGAGACTCCAAGGAGGAGTCAAAGGTTTGTAAACAGGCTTGATTCTAACCAGAGCCTGAACAAAGGCTTGAACATCTGGCACAGCTGCCAGCTTTTTGTGAAGTAACACAGACAAGGCCGAAATCTGTCCCTTCAAGGAACTTGCAGATAATCCTTTCTCCAAACCTTCTTGAAGAAAGGATAGAATCTTAGGAATTTTTACCTTGTCCCAAGGGAATCCTTTAGATTCACACCAACAGATATATTTTTTCCATATTTTGTGGTAAATTTTTCTAGTTACAGGCTTTCTGGCCTGAACAAGAGTATCAATGACAGAATCTGAGAACCCTCGCTTTGATAAGATCAAGCGTTCAATCTCCAAGCAGTCAGTTGGAGTGAGACCAGATTCGGATGTTCGAACGGACCTTGAACAAGAAGGTCTCGTCTCAAAGGTAGCTTCCATGGTGGAGCCGATGACATATTCACCAGGTCTGCATACCAAGTCCTGCGTGGCCACGCAGGAGCTATCAAGATCACCGATGCCCTCTCCTGATTGATCCTGGCTACCAGCCTGGGGATGAGAGGAAACGGCGGGAATACATAAGCTAGTTTGAAGGTCCAAGGTGCTACTAGTGCATCTACTAGAGTCGCCTTGGGATCCCTGGATCTGGACCCGTAGCAAGGAACCTTGAAGTTCTGACGAGAGGCCATCAGATCCATGTCTGGAATGCCCCACAATTGAGTAATTTGGGCAAAGATTTCCGGATGGAGTTCCCACTCCCCCGGATGAAATGTCTGACGACTCAGAAAATCCGCTTCCCAATTTTCCACTCCTGGGATGTGGATTGCAGACAAGTGGCAGGAGTGAGTCTCCGCCCATTGAATGATTTTGGTCACTTCTTCCATCGCCAGGGAACTCCTTGTTCCCCCCTGATGGTTGATGTACGCAACAGTCGTCATGTTGTCTGATTGAAACCGTATGAACTTGGCCCTTGCTAGCTGAGGCCAAGCCTTGAGAGCATTGAATATCGCTCTCAGTTCCAGAATATTTATCGGGAGAAGAGATTCTTCCCGAGACCAAAGACCCTGAGCTTTCAGGGGTCCCCAGACCGCGCCCCAGCCCACCAGACTGGCGTCGGTCGTGACAATGACCCACTCTGGTCTGCGGAAGCTCATCCCCTGTGACAGGTTGTCCAGGGACAGCCAACAACGGAGTGAATCTCTGGTCCTCTGATCTACTTGTATCGTCGGAGACAAGTCTGTATAGTCCCCATTCCACTGACTGAGCATGCACAGTTGTAATGGTCTTAGATGAATTCGCGCAAAAGGAACTATGTCCATTGCCGCTACCATCAAACCTATTACTTCCATGCACTGCGCTATGGAAGGAAGAGGAACAGAATGAAGTATTTGACAAGAGTTTAGAAGTTTTGATTTTCTGGCCTCTGTCAGAAAAATCCTCATTTCTAAGGAGTCTATTATTGTTCCCAAGAAGGGAACCCTTGTTGACGGAGATAGAGAACTTTTTTCTACGTTCACTTTCCACCCGTGAGATCTGAGAAAGGCCAGGACAATGTCCGTGTGAGCCTTTGCTTGAGGAAGGGACGACGCTTGAATCAGAATGTCGTCCAAGTAAGGTACTACTGCAATGCCCCTTGGTCTTAGCACCGCTAGAAGGGACCCTAGTACCTTTGTGAAAATCCTTGGAGCAGTGGCTAATCCGAACGGAAGTGCCACAAACTGGTAATGCTTGTCCAGGAATGCGAACCTTAGGAACCGATGATGTTCCTTGTGGATAGGAATATGTAGATACGCATCCTTTAAATCCACCGTGGTCATGAATTGACCTTCCTGGATGGAAGGAAGAATTGTTCGAATGGTTTCCATTTTGAACGATGGAACCTTGAGAAACTTGTTTAGGATCTTGAGATCTAAGATTGGTCTGAATGTTCCCTCTTTTTTGGGAACTACGAACAGATTGGAGTAGAACCCCATCCCTTGTTCTCCTAAAGGAACAGGATGAATCACTCCCATTTTTAACAGGTCTTCTACACAATGTAAGAATGCCTGTCTTTTTATGTGGTCTGAAGACAATTGAGACCTGTGGAACCTCCCCCTTGGGGGAAGCCCCTTGAATTCCAGAAGATAACCTTGGGAGACTATTTCTAGTGCCCAAGGATCCAGAACATCTCTTGCCCAAGCCTGAGCGAAGAGAGAGAGTCTGCCCCCCACCAGATCCGGTCCCGGATCGGGGGCCAACATCTCATGCTGTCTTGGTAGCAGTGGCAGGTTTCTTGGCCTGCTTTCCTTTGTTCCAGCCTTGCATTGGTCTCCAGGCTGGCTTGGCTTGAGAAGTATTACCCTCTTGCTTAGAGGACGTAGCACTTGGGGCTGGTCCGTTTCTGCGAAAGGGACGAAAATTAGGTTTATTTTTGGCCTTGAAAGACCTATCCTGAGGAATGGCGTGGCCCTTGCCCCCAGTGATATCAGAGATAATCTCTTTCAAGTCAGGGCCAAACAGCGTTTTCCCCTTGAAAGGAATGTTAAGCAATTTGTTCTTGGAAGACGCATCCGCTGACCAAGATTTTAACCAAAGCGCTCTGCGTGCCACAATAGCAAAACCAGAATTTTTCGCCGCTAACCTAGCCAATTGCAAAGTGGCGTCTAGGGTGAAAGAATTAGCCAATTTGAGAGCATGAATTCTGTCCATAATCTCCTCATAAGAAGAAGAATTATTATTGAGCGCCTTTTCTAGCTCATCGAACCAGAAACACGCTGCTGTAGTGACAGGAACAATGCATGAAATTGGTTGTAGAAGGTAACCTTGCTGAACAAACATCTTTTTAAGCAAACCTTCTAATTTTTTATCCATAGGATCTTTGAAAGCACAACTATCTTCTATGGGTATAGTGGTGCGTTTGTTTAGAGTAGAAACCGCCCCCTCGACCTTGGGGACTGTCTGCCATAAGTCCTTTCTGGGGTCGACCATAGGAAACAATTTTTTAAATATGGGGGGAGGGACGAAAGGTATACCGGGCCTTTCCCATTCTTTATTTACAATGTCCGCCACCCGCTTGGGTATAGGAAAAGCTTCGGGGGGCCCCGGTACCTCTAGGAACTTGTCCATTTTACATAGTTTCTCTGGAATGACCAAATTCTCACAATCATCCAGAGTGGATAACACCTCCTTAAGCAGAGCGCAGAGATGTTCCAATTTAAATTTAAATGTAATCACATCAGGTTCAGCTTGTTGAGAAATTTTCCCTGAATCTGAAATTTCTCCCTCAGACAAAACCTCCCTGGCCCCCTCAGACTGGAGTAGGGGCCCTTCAGAACCAATATCATCAGCGTCCTCATGCTCTTCAGTATTTTCTAAAACAGAGCAGTCGCGCTTTCGCTGATAAGTGGGCATTTTGGCTAAAATGTTTTTGATAGAATTATCCATTACAGCCGTTAATTGTTGCATAGTAAGGAGTATTGGCGCGCTAGATGTACTAGGGGCCTCCTGTGTGGGCAAGACTGGTGTAGACGAAGGAGGGGATGATGCAGTACCATGCTTACTCCCCTCACTTGAGGAATCATCTTGGGCATCGTTTTCTCTAAATTTTGTGTCACATAAATCACATCTATTTAAATGAGAAGGAACCTTAGCTTCCCCACATTCAGAACACAGTCTATCTGGTAGTTCAGACATGTTAAACAGGCAAAAACTTGATAACAAAGTACAAAAAACGTTTTAGAATAAACCGTTACTGTCACTTTAAATTTTAAACTGAACACACTTTATTACTGCAATTACGAAAAAGTATGAAGGAATTGTTCAAAATTCACCAAAATTTCACCACAGTGTCTTAAAGCCTTAAAAGTATTGCACACCAAATTTGGAAGCTTTAACCCTTAAAATAACGGAACCGGAGCCGTTTTTATATTTAACCCCTTTACAGTCCCTGGTATCTGCTTTGCTGAGACCCAACCAAGCCCAAAGGGGAATACGATACCAAATGACGCCTTCAGAAAGTCTTTTCTATGTATCAGAGCTCCTCACACATGCATCTGCATGTCATGCTTCTCAAAAACAAGTGCGCAATAGAGGCGCGAAAATGAGACTCTGCCTGTGATTAGGGAAAGCCCCTAGAGAATAAGGTGTCCAATACAGTGCCTGCCGGTTATTTTACATAATTCCCAAGATTAAAATAATTCCTCAAGGCTATGGAGTATAAAATATGTTTATATATAAATCGATTTAGCCCAGAAAATGTCTACAGTCTTAAAAAGCCCTTGTGAAGCCCTTTTTTTCTTTCTGTAATAAAAATGGCTTACCGGATCCCATAGGGAAAATGACAGCTTCCAGCATTACATCGTCTTGTTAGAATGTGTCATACCTCAAGCAGCAAAAGTCTGCTCACTGTTCCCCCAACTGAAGTTAATTCCTCTCGACAGTCCTGTGTGGAAACAGCCATCGATTTTAGTAACGGTTGCTAAAATCATTTTCCTCTTACAAACAGAAATCTTCATCTCTTTTCTGTTTCAGAGTAAATAGTACATACCAGCACTATTTTAAAATAACAAACTCTTGATTGAATAATAAAAACTACAGTTAAACACTAAAAAACTCTAAGCCATCTCCGTGGAGATGTTGCCTGTACAACGGCAAAGAGAATGACTGGGGAAGGCGGAGCCTAGGAGGGATCATGTGACCAGCTTTGCTGGGCTCTTTGCCATTTCCTGTTGGGGAAGAGAATATCCCACAAGTAAGGATGACGCCGTGGACCGGACACACCTATGTTGGAGAAAAGGGAATGCTGCCTAATTTGAAGAAACTAAAAATTAGAACTAAGCCCCAAGTAGGATAACCCCTTCCTCTCTATGAAGGGGATTAACCCCTAAGTCTCCAACTCTCATGACTATGTGCCTGCATACCAGTGACGTGCAGTGACGTCAGAGGCTGGTGAGGCAGTGGCTAGGATACGCCTTAATTCTTTAGATATCCTTTGTTGAAGAAATAGCAATGCACATGGGTGAGCCAATCACATGAGGTATCTATGTGCAGCTACCAATCAGCAGCTACTGAGCATATTTAGATATTATTTTCAACAAAGGATATCAAAAGAATGAAGAAAATTAGATATTAGATGTAAATTGGAAAGTTATTTAAAATTGCATGCTCTTTATAAATCATGAAAGAAAACATATGGGTTTCATGTCCCTTTAAATGGTGTCTTGGAAAACTGGTCAACTTAGTAAACATCTGATTTTAGTCTAAAGGATTGTAACAGAAACTCTTGCCAGATAACAAAATGCTTGCTCTGATTATGAGATCTAGAAATCCATGCCCATTAAAATATATGTTTAAAACATACTTTTTACTTTAATGCTGCAAATTATTATTCAGTAAATATAAAAATGTCTTTATCCAGTGGCGGCTGGTGAAATTTAAAGATGGTGGGGCGCTTGACCCCAATCCTTTAAATAAAGCCACACCATTAGATGGCACTACCAATTCATTAATTAAATAAATAAAAGGTAGACAGAAACACAGAAAAGCACTCAAGGGGAGAGGGAGAGAGGAACGGGGGGAGAGAGACACAGAGGGTTAGAGAAAAAGAGAGACACAATCACACACAGTGGGTTAGAGAGAGAGAAAGAGAGAGAGACACAATCACACACAGAGGGTGAGAGAGAGAGAGACACAATCACACACAGAGGGTTAGAGAGAGAGAGACAAACAATCACACACAGAGGGTTAGAGAGAGAGAGAAAGAGGACTTCTGTTGGGGGAGGAGCCGTGCAGTTTACCTGTATGCCGGTGCTGTGAGAGGACGCCGCATCATCAGCTCCCCGCTCTCTGCCACTTGCCTGGAAGTTTATCCGGGTGTCTGAGTGTGGCGCTCGGCAGGGTTACGACCCGCGTGAGAGCCTGAAGTCAAGATAAGCCAATCCGGCTGCGACTGCTTGGCAGTCTGCTTGTTCTTTTAATCTTTCCTACAAACCTTCCCTTCCAAGGGGTAATCGAGGGCGGTGAAGGTGAGCTTTGAGGGATTTGCCCTGTACGCCTAAGAACGATTAAAGCAGCCGGCGTCTGGCAGGATAATAGTGCTGCAGCGTGTGCTTGAGCGTTCAGAAGCTATCGCAATCCTTGGAGTTCCAGTGCCGGGACCGGTTACACTCTCAAATGCTCCCTGGTGAGCAGTGGGGGCAAATCAAGATCGCTTCTACCTCCACAAATCCTGGATTACGTCAAAGCCAACAAGAGCAGATTCAGAGCGGAGTAATAGTGGTCGGAAGATCGCATTCAGGTCATGGTAAATCCCTTTCTACTGTGAGTTGTCTCTCGGTGGCGGCCCTGAAAACACAGCCGGTGGAAGGTAAATTATAAGCCCCCCGTAAGTGGTCGTTGTTATAGCGATCATCTATCCCTGTAGGGCTCGGCCCTAGTTTGTGAAGCACCTCCCCTGGAAAAGAGAGTTATTGCCAATAAAGGTGTGGTACAGTGTACGGGGCTGATGGCTATGTGAGAGGACGCTGATCCTCGGCTCTGCTCCCCTGTTGATTTCTTTTTTTGTTTTCCCTGATATTGGGTCCTAGAGCCGCAGCGGCTGTGCAGAGGACTGGTATGTCTCGTCCCGGAGTGTATAAGATCCTCACTCAATAAAGTGGACATTATCTGGGCTGTTATTTCATCTATAGACGATATTATGGGCATTTGACTTCTAATAAAGAATTTGTCGTCTATATAGCTATTACAAAAGCCCCGTGGGTGATGATCCATACGCCTTCTATTCTCACTGGATAAGTGCCAACAATTTATGGCGGTGGTGGATTAATGACTGCTGAAGTTTGAGATCAGAAAGAAGGGGGAAAAAAAGGGAGAAAGATAGTAAAGAAAAAAAAAAAAAAAAAATTTCCTCTCATCTGAGAAATGCCATTATTTGGTTTGTGTGCTTTCCCAAGTTTATGAGTCTTGTACTAAAGAAAAGTATAAAGGCCAATATTTTTGATAAAGACGCTTTGCAGTTTCTATGAAGGACTGTCTCTCCCTGTTCTGTTGTGTCATTGATGTATGGTCACATCTTGCTTGATGCTTTAGAGTCTACTTCAGATAGCGGCTACATTGATTGCATGGTTAGCCTTGTCTATGTTGTATTTTTGTTACCAATTGTATAGGAATGTATCTAATTCATGGTTTGAATAAGATTGGCCTATATTTGTTTCAATCATAGGTTCAACTGCTTGTTTGAGTCTTAGGGAGTTACTAAATGTCAGGAACGTTCTGAATCTATGGTCAGTGACAGGTTGTTAGTTTTAGCATACTCCTATATCGACATAATTCCCCTCCCGGGTTAAAATAGATGACCAATTAAGACCAGAGAATTCCATTCTTACACTTAAGCCTAGTATAGGCTAGATTTAGATCCAGGACCGAAAACGGCTAGTGGTTAGAGGTTTAGGTAATTCTGTTGTAGGGAGGTCTGTTTTATAGATTAGACATTATTTTCAGGGTGATATTATTAATCCTTGGCACAGTCCTCTTTTGACAGATAAAGGCTGAATGCCCATCCCTGGTACATTTGGGCAGATTAATTAAAGTCCTGGGGGTGATATTATATGGCAGTTTTTTGCCATCAGCAGGTTTTTTGCACTCCATGCGCTGACCTCCACTAGTTTATTAAAAGTTCCTGTGTTTCAGAGGTCTTTCTTTAAAATTTGTCTTAAGAGTGTTCCCTTTTGGGGTTATAATCTGTAATAGTTTAACTTAATAGTTTCTTCTGTGGGCATTAGCCCAGCTCAGATTGTTGGTACAGTTTCGGATAATTGGTGGCATTTATATTCTAAGAAGGATACCCGTGGGGCTTCACTGTACTCTAAGATAAATTATATTTGCTTCCTCAGGGTGTCTACACTCATTGGTGCACTTATATTAGCTTGGATATCTCAATATCTTTCTTTGTCACTACGGCTTAACTCACTTAGTTTTAAGTTTTTCACCAGAGCACTACTTTTTTTCCCCTCTCTCACTAAATTGTATGCCAGTGAGACATACTCTTATTAAATTATAATTTTTAATTCACGCGAGGGGTCGGGTTTTCCGGATCTCCGCTTCTAAAGAAAAAAAAAAGAGAGAGAGAGAGAAAGAGAGAGAGACACAATCACATACAGAGGGTTAGAGAAAGAGAGACACAATCACACACAGAGGGTTAGAGAGAGAGAGAGAGAGAGAGAGAGAGAGAGAATCACACACAGAGGGTTAGGGAGAGAGAGAAAGAGAGAGAGACACACACAATCACACACAGAGGGTGAGAGAGAGAAAGACACAATCACACACAGAGGGTTAGAGAAAGAGAGAGACACAATCACACAGAGGATTAGAGAGATAGAGAAAGAGAGAGAGACACAATCACACACAGAGGGTTAGAGAAAGAGAGAGAGACAATCGCACACAGAGGGTTAGAGAAAGAGAGAGAGACACAATCACACACAGAGGGTTAGAGAGAGAGAAAGAGAGAGACACAATCACACACAGAGGGTTAGAGAAAGAGAGAGAGACACAATCACACACAGAGGGTTAGAGAAAGAGAGAGATACACAATCACACACAGAGGGTTAGAGAAATAGAGAGAGACACAATCACACACAGAGGGTTAGAGAAAGAGAGAGACACAATCACACACACAGAGGATTAGAGAAAGAGAGAGAGACACAATCACACACAGAGGGTTAGCGAGAGACACAATCACACATTGAGGGTTAGAGAGAGAAAGAGAGAGATAATCACACACAGAGGGTTAGAAAGAGAGAGACACAATCACACACAGAGGGTTAGAGAGAGAGAAAGAGAGACACAATCCCACACAGAGGGTGAGAGAGAGAGAGAGAGAGAGAGAGAGAAAGAGAGACACAATCCCACACAGAGGGTTAGAGAGAGAGACACAATCACACACAGAGGGTTAGAGAGAGAAAGAGAGAGATAGACACAATCACACACAGAGGGTTAAAGAAAGAGAGACACAAGCACACACAGAGGGTAAGAGAGACACATAAGGGATGAGAGAGTCAGAGGGGGAGGAAGAGAGACAGAGAGAGAAAGAGACCATGGGGGAGAATGACACATAAGGAGAGAGATGGATAGATAGAGAGACACACACACATACACACACAAGGGGGGGGGGGGGAGAGGGACCACTACATTTTTAAGTAATAAAACAGCAGAGCTACAGAGAGTTCATAAAGTGAGACTATAAATTAGTGTGCAAAAAAACGATCCTTAAACTGCTGTAAAAGAGTAAAAAAAAACACTAAACCACATTAATTAAATTTATCATTTTCACTAACAGAATCCCTTTCAGCAAAATCTAAGGTTGCAGAACTTACTTTAATAAAATGTGGCTAAAACACTGCTCACTGCATCTCTTCCTGGCTGCTCTGTAAGGAAGTGACAGTGGCACATTCCACTGCACTTAGAGGGGTAGTACAGAACTCTCTTTTCACTTTAGCAAAGCTGGCAGCTTCACAAGACAGCAACAAAATAAATGAAAGTTGTTTTTTTTTCCGTTTTTGTTTTGTTTTCTATGATTTAACATCCAGCCCCAACCCTAAGTTCCACTTACTAATGCCTCTCACTGGATTGGTTCAGCCCAAATAGGACTGCCTCAAATAAGCAGTTATGGGCCATGCAATGATCTTAACCACTTTCATCCAGTAGGTGGCGCAGCATGTTGTGTAATGGTGGGCAGACCTGCTTGTGCCTCTCCATTGCACAACATGTAGCTGGGGGGAAAAAAATAGCAATTTTTTTTTAAAGCTAATAAAAAAAAAAAAAAATTCCCATATGAGAGGTGAAGCGCTGCCTCACCTGCCTCTAGTGACTAGACATCACTGCTGCATACTGCCTAAACATCCATAAGGATATGTCCCATATAAAAGCAGAGGGTCTTAACCCTTTCAGTGCCAGCCTTCTAGCCCCAGAAGAACAAAAAGGCACTTACCTGCATTCTAGCCGTCCGGCAGTCAGACGACTCACAAAGTATGAGAGGATACCGCTCCTCACAGAGACCTGTGAAACAAAGAAAGACAGAGTAAACGTACTCAGGCTTTCTGTACCAGGGCAGCACAATGTCAGGAAAACTCAGCAAAGCCCACTTTACAAGTTCCTAACTGCTTTAAAGCTACCACAGCCCTGCTGAAGAGACTAACGTGGAGTACAGCTAGACCCAAATTGTGATGGACGGCCAGAGCAATCTTGCCCAGACTTCAAAATAAAAAAAAAATCTTGATAGAAGAATCATAATCAGGACACCTAATTACTTCACCTCTTCCTTGCACTAGAGGCAAATAGAATGACTGGGGATGTGGGAAGGGAAGTGATACTTAACAGCTTTGCTGTGGTGCTCTTTGCCTCCTCCTGCTGGCCAGGAGTGATATTCCCAACAGTAATTAATGATGATCCGTGGACTCACCGTGTCAAGAAAGAAAATAAAATGAAGTGTTAAGCCACATAAACATGGGTTTTTAGGATAAAATATAGGCCCAGCTTACAAGTGGAGTGATATGGCCTGAGATCAGAATAGCAAACAGTCTGGTATTTCAAGTCCATGCTAAAAAAGAAATACCAGAGAATATAGCTCATATTAAAAGTTGCGAGTTACATGTTGCACAATAGTGCAACATATAACATAGCCAAAAAAATTACTGTGACTTGAGACCTAAAGGTGCTAGAATAAAATTCTAACAAAGCATATTAAAATAAAGTATTACACTCATATATACATATTAAATGTAAACTACATGTTTATTATTGAAATAAATTTATAAACAATGTATTAAAGGGATATGGTATGTATTGTGTATATACATGTATCTATGTATATAAAAACATATATACATACAGCAATACAAATATAGACATATATACAGGTGGCCCTCGGTTTACGCCGGTTCACTTTGCGCCATTTCAGAATAACTTTTTTTTCAGTCATGTGACTGTTATTGAAAAGCTTGGGAAAGCAAAGTGCACTAATTAAAATAGCCAGTAGGTGGAGCTGTCCGCTTGTTTTGCAGCAAAGTTATGCAAATTAACAGCCTTAAATTGATCTGTGTACACAGATCAGACATTAGCTATCGATCAACAAGTTTTAGCAGCCACTTCCCTATTATCTTCCTGTCCAGCAGCTTGAGGTGAGGGTGTCTAACTGCTTATTAATCACTGCAGATTGAAATGCATAGAATAGGTGCAGACCCAATATTATCTAACATGCTAACATAGTTGCCAACAGTCCCATTTTCTGGGACAGTCCCAGAATTTGGGACACTGTCCCTGCCATTTAAATGTCCCGGATTGTCCCTGCACGCTTCCTCGTGTTATTTAAAAAGCAAACAAAAAAAAAAACGGTTTTGCTGCAATTCCAAGTTCCGCCAGCAGGTGTCCCTGTCAAAGTGAAGCCTAGCAGGAAACTGAATTTCTAGCTGCTTGTCTACAGAGGTTCTTGCCATGGGGGGACTTTCCTGCTTCTGATTTAGATCAAACATTTTTCACACAGATGATCTATGGATCATTTAACAATAACCATGGAAAAAATAAATTTGGTGCTAGGATCTGTTTGAACAGGGTGCAGATATTAAGCAGATGTAGTGAGGTGAGTGAATAACTGTTATGGTTGAACTCAGTTAGTTTAGAGGAGAGATAGATAGGTAAGCTTTGGGGGTTTATCAGTATTGCACTATTGTGTACTGCCCACTCCTTTTGTCACTGTTCATTAATCACAGCTGAGTGCTGCAAACGGTGTGACATTTCAATAGTTAGCACTTTGATCTGGGTGACAGTGAGCTGCTGCTAGTGAAGGGTTAATATTACACATTGTACAGATCTGGGTGATAATGAGCTGCTGCTAGTGAAGGGTTAATACACACTGTACAGATCTGGGTGACAATGAGCTGCTGCTAGTGAATGGTTAATACACATTGTGCAGATCTGGGTGATAATGACCTGCTGCTAGTGAAGGGTTAATACACATTGTACAGATCTGGGTGACAATGAGCTGCTGCTCGTGAAGGGTTAATACACTGTACAGATGTGGGTGATAAGGAGCTGCTGCTAGTGAATGGTTAATACACTGTACAGATCTGGGTAACAATGAGCTGCTGCTAGCGAAGGGTTAATACACACTGTACAGATGTGGGTGATAATGAGCTGCTGCTAGCGAAGGGTTAATACACACTGTACAGATCTGGGTGACAATGAGCTGCTGCTAGTGAAGGGTTAATACACACTGTACAGATCTGGGTGATAATGAGCTACTGTTAGTGAAGGGTTAATACACACTGTACAGATGTGGGTGATAATGAGCTGCTGCAAGTGAAGGGTTAATACACACTGTACAGATTTGGGTGATAATGAGCTGCTGCAAGTGAAGGGTTAATACACACTGTACAGATTTGGGTAATAATGAGCTGCTGCTAGTGAAGGGTTAATACACACTGTACATATCTGGATGATAATGAGCTGCTGCTAGTGAAGGGTTAATACACTGTACAGATCTGGGTGATAATGATCTTTTGCAAAAGAATAAATCAGGTGTAAAGATAATAGTCAAAATCTAAACTACTTTCTGTTAATAGAGAAATTAATCTTTTGATCAGCAACAACTATAATAGTGATCTACTAAGAAGCACTAAAAATATGGCTATAGTGCGTATTCCCTCATTTGTTCTATACCTTTTAGTTTCATATATATATATATATATATATATATATATATATATATATATATATATATATATCCTCCGTGTGTGTCTGCACTCCCAATGCTGTGTAGTCATCAACCAGGGTGCAAAGTCAAACAAGTATACAGTCTATATCCAATAAAGGACTGCACTCACTGGATTTAGTTTCAGAAACCTTCAAATCTTGAAGATTTGAAGGTTTCTGAAACTAAATCCAGTGAGTGCAGTCCTTTATTGGATATAGACTATATATATATATATATATATATATATATATATATATAATCTGCACTATAATAAATAGGGGGGGCTTAACTATGCTAATTATATGGGTTTGGCAAAGTGGAACTTTAAACCAGGGGGTGTGGTAAAAATTTTCATACAGGTAATTGACAGGTAATTGATAGCTGGAAAGTGTCCCTGGAATTTTTTTTCAAATGTTGGCAACTATGCGAGAACTGATTGCAGAAAAATGCAAGTAAAAAAAACGTTTTTGTTTATTAAACTTGGGCCTAGATTTAGAGTTTGGCGGTAGCCGTCAAAACCAGCGTTAGAGGCTCCTAACGCTGGTTTTTACCGCCCGCTGGTATTTGGAGTCAGTCAGGAAAGGGTCTAACGCTCACTTTGCAGCCGCGACTTTTCCATACCGCAGATCCCCCTATGACATTTGCATATCCTATCTTTTCAATGGGATCTTTCTAACGCCGGTATTTAGAGTCGTGGCTGAAGTGAGCGTTAGAAATCTAACGACAAAACTCCAGCCGCAGAAAAAAGTCAGTAGTTAAGAGCTTTCTGGGCTAAAACCGGTTTATAAAGCTCTTAACTACTGTGCTCTAAAGTACACTAACACCCATAAACTACCTATGTACCCCTAAACCGAGGTCCCCCCACATCGCCGCCACTCTATTAAATTTTTTTAACCCCTAATCTACCGCTCCGTACACCGCCGCCACCTACGTTATCCCTATGTACCCCTAATCTGCTGCCCCTAACACCGCTGACCCCTATATTATATTTATTAACCCCTAATCTGCCGCCCCCGCTATCGCTGACCCCTGCATATTATTATTAACCCCTAATCTGCCGCTCCGTACACCGCCGCAACCTACGTTATCCCTATGTACCCTAATCTGCTGCCCCTAACACCGCCGCTATATTATATTTATTAACCCCTAATCTGCCGCCCCCAACGTCGCATCAACCTACCTACAATTAATAACCCCTAATCTGCCGACCGGACCACACCGCTACTATAATAAATGTATTAATCCCTAAAGCTAAATCTAACCCTAACACCCCCCTAACTTAAATATAATTTAAATCTAACTAAATAAATTAACTATTATTAAATAAATTATTCCTATTTAAAGCTAAATACTTACCTGTAAAATAAATACTAATATAGCTACAATATAAATTATAATTATATTGTAGCTATTTTAGGATTAATATTTATTTTAAGGCAACTTTGTAATTATTTTAACCAGGTACAATAGCTATTAAATAGTTAATAACTATTTAATAGTTACCTAGTTAAAATAATTACAAAATTACCTGTAAAATAAATCCTAACCTAAGTTACAATTAAACCTAACACTACACTATCAATAAATAAATTAAATAAAATACCTACAATTACCTACAATTAAACCTAACACTACACTATCAATAAATTAATTAAATACAATACCTACAAATAAATACATTTAAATAAACTAACTAAAGTACAAAAAATAAAAAAGAACTAAGTTACAAAAAATAAACAAATATTTACAAACATTAGAAAAATATTACAACAATTTTAAACTAATTACACCTACTCTAAGCCCCCTAATAAAATAACAAAGACCCCCAAAATAAAAAAATTCCCTACCCTATTCTAAAATTAAAATAGAAAAGCTCTTTTACCTTACCAGCCCTGAAAAGGGCCCTTTGCAGGGCATGCCCCCAAGAATTCAGCTCTTTTGCCTGTAAAAAAAAACATACAATACCCCCCCCCCCAACATTACAACCCACCACCCACATACCCCTAATCTAACCCAAACCCCACTTAAATAAACCTAACACTAAGCCCCTGAAGATCTCCCTACCTTGTCTTCACCACACCGGGTCCCGATCTGTCCAGAAGAGCCTCCGAAATCTTCATCCAAGCCCAAGCGGGGGCTGAAGAGTGACGTCCATCCTCCGGCTGAAGTCTGGATCCAAGCGGCGGCTAAAGAATTCCATCTTCGGGCAGAAGTCTTCATCCTATCCGGGCAGAAGAGTCGATCCAGACCGGCAAACATCTTCATCCAAGCCGCATCTTCTCTGTTTTTCCATCCGATGACGACCGGCTCCATCTTGAAGACCTCCGGCGCGGATCCATCCTCTTCTTGCGACATCCTAAATCCGAATGAAGGTTCCTTTAAATGACGTCATCCAAGATGGCATCCCTCGAATTCCGATTGGCTGATAGGATTCTATCAGCCAATCTGAATTAAGGTAGGAAAATTCTGATTGGCTGATGGAATCAGCCAATCAGAATCAAGTTCAATCCGATTGGCTGATCCGATCAGCCAATCAGATTGAGCTCGCATTCTATTGGCTGTTCCGATTGGCTGTTCTGGATTTTTTCCAGGCAAAAGAGCTGAATTCTTTGGGGCATGCCCCGCAAAGGGCCCTTTTCAGGGCTGGTAAGGTAAAAGAGCTTTTCTATTTTAATTTTAGAATAGGGTAGGGCATTTTTTTATTTTGGGGGTCTTTGTTATTTTATTAGGGGGCTTAGAGTAGGTGTAATTAGTTTAAAATTGTTGTAATATTTTTCTAATGTTTGTAAATATTTTTTTATTTTTTGTAACTTAGTTATTTTTTATTTTTTGTACTTTAGTTAGTTTATTTCATTGTATTTATTTGTAGGTATTGTATTTAATTAATTTATTGATAGTGTAGTGTTAGGTTTAATTGTAACTTAGGTTAGGATTTATTTTACAGGTAATTTTGTAATTATTTTAACTAGGTAACTATTAAATAGTTATTAACTATTTAATAGCTATTGTACCTGGTTAAAATAATTACAAAGTTGCCTGTAAAATAAATATTAATCCTAAAATAGCTACAATATAATTATAATTTATATTGTAGCTATATTAGGATTTATTTTACAGGTAAGTATTTAGCTTTAAATAGGAATAATTTATTTAATAATAGTTAATTTATTTTGTTAGATTTAAATTATATTTAACTTAGGGGGGTGTTAGTGTTAGGGTTAGACTTAGCTTTAGGGGTTAATACATTTATTATAGTAGCGGTGAGATCCAGACGGCAGATTAGGGGTTAATTATTGTAGGTAGGTGGAGGCGACGTTGGGGGCGGCAGATTAGGGGTTAATAAATATAATATAGGGGTCGGCTGTGTTAGGGGCAGCAGATTAGGGGTACATAGGTATAATGTAGGTTGTGGCGGTGTACGGAGCGGCAGATTAGGGGTTAATAATTGTAGGTAGGTGGAGGCGACGTTGGGGGCGGCAGATTAGGGGTTAATAAATATAATATAGGGGTCGGCGGTGTTAGGGGCAGCAGATTAGGGGTACATAGGGATAACGTAGGTTGCGGCGGTGTACAGAGCCGCAGATTAGGGGTTAATAATAATATGCAGGGGTCAGCGATAGCGGGGGCGGCAGATTAGGGGTTAATAAGTGTAAGGTTAGGGGTGTTTAGACTCGGGGTACATGTTAGGGTGTTAGGTGCAGACTTAGGAAGTGTTTCCCCATAGGAAACAATGGGGCTGCGTTAGGAGCTGAACGCTGCTTTTTTGCAGGTGTTAGGTTTTTTTTCAGCTCAAACAGCCCCATTGTTTCCTATGGGGGAATCGTGCACGAGCACGTTTTTGAAGCTGGCCGCGTCCATAAGCACCGCTGGTATCGAGAGTAAATATGCTCTACGCTCCCTTTTTTGGAGCCTAACGCAGCCCTTCTGTGAACTCTAAATACCAGCGGTATTTAAAAGGTGCGGGGGAAAAAAAGCATGCGTAGCTAACACACCCCTTTGGCCGCAGAACTCTAAATCTAGCTGATAGTTTGATGATGATGCAGTCTGTTGTTATTAGGTGCTGTTAGCAAATGTTTTTGTTCATTAAACTTAGTTTAATTATATTTTCTGCGTTGTGTGATTATTTTATTAGGTTATAATAATGTTTTAGCAAATGTTTTTGTTCATTTAACTTAGTTTAATTATATATTCTGCAAAACATTAATCTCAGATAAATCTTAATTCTAAGGCTAAAGATATTACGTAATATTTTACATGAGTCTATAAGCTCTGAAGGAGTGATGAATTTGAGTACGGGTAGTATCTAGAGTAAGACTAGGAAGAAATAAACATTTAAAGGAATAGTTTAGTCAAAATTAAACTTTCATGATTCAGATAGAGCAGGCAATTTTAAGCAACTTTCAAATTGACTCCTACTTAATTTTTCTTTGTTCTCTTGGTATCTTTATTTGAAAAACTTAGAATCTAAGCTTAGGAACCGGACCATTTTTGGTTTAGCACCTGGGTAGCACGTTCTGATTGGTGTCTAAATGTATCCACCAATCAACAAGGTGCTGAACCAAATATGGGCCGGCTCCTAAACTTAAATTCAAATAAAGATAACAAGAGAACTAAGGAAAATTGATAATAGAAGTAAATTACAAAGTTGCTTAAAACTGCATGCTCTATCGGAATCATGAAAGCTTAATTTTGACTGAACTATTCCTTTAATCAAACATGAATTTTAAATAATTGTACCTTATGTCAGAGACACCTCTGGAATTGAGGTTTATAATGTACATAATACATTTAGACTTAAGGAATGACTATATTTATGACCTGTATTCCAGTAGGGAGTCTGAGCCATCCAAAGTGGGATTCAAGATCCCTAGTTGTTAAAAGCGGAGTGGCCTGGATTTCAGGGTTATTATCTGGGTTGCATGGCCAGTTGTATGATAAGCCATGAAGCCTGGATAAATTTTGATTCTAAGGCTAGAGATACTACAGAATACATTACATGAATTTATCCCCTCTAAAGGATTGGTGGGTCTAGGTATGGGTAGTACCTAAAGTATAACTAGGAAGAGCTAAACATTTAACAAAACGTAAACTTTAAATATTTGTAGGTCAAGTCATGAACACATGTGAAAGTTATATTTGTTATGTAAAGGGTACATTTGGACTTAGAAAAAATGACCATATTCATGCCATGCACTCAGGTAAATGACCTGAGTAGTCCAGGGTGAAGTTCAAAGCCCCTATTTAGTGGAAGCAGTGTTGCTTGGATTCAAGGTTGTTCTCTGGGGCGAATGGTTTCTTTTCTTTTAGCTGATCTTCTAAGGAGTGGGTTCCATTCCAGGGCCTGAGTGTTAAGTGATTTGAGGTTCTCAGCTGGTTGTTTGGGGACATCAGATGGTTGAAGTAGACCAAGCGATTGAAGGAGTTTCATCCTGTGGTCTGGTGAGGAGATGACATATGAATGATCACCATATTGAAAGAAAATCTTCACCGGAAATCCCCATCTATACTTCACACTGTGTTGGTGTAACGTTTGAGTGAATTGCTGGAATGTCCTTCTCTTGGCTAGAGTGTGGGGGGAGTGGTCTGGATATATTTGGGCCGTGTGATAGGGCTCTTTCAGATTTTTGTTGGTAAAGGAGGCCTTGAGAATTTTTTCCTTAAAGGTATAGTAATGGAGCCTGATGATAACATCCCTTGGGGTATCCGATTAATTGTTCCTGGGGCGGAGGGCCCTATGGGCTCTATCAATTAGTAGCTCCTGGTCGGGTAAGGTACCAAGTAGTTCTCTGAAAAGGCCGGTGAGGTATCCTGAAAGGTCTGCAGTGCCAATCTCTTCAGGAATACCCTGAATCCTGATGTTGTTGCGGCGTGACCTGTCCTCCAGGTCCGCCAATTTGGAGTCCAAGTTTGAGATAATTTCTGATATATTTTGTGTGCAGGATAAGAGATTTGCGTGATCCACATTCAGATCCTCATGCTTCCTTTCCAGAGTCTCTGTCCGTTCTCCCAGAGCTGAGATATCTCTTTTGAGCTTACTAACTGAGAGGTTAAGATCTTGCTTAAGAGAGGTGTAGTGAGTGTCCATTTTATCCGATAAAGCCTTAATGGAGTCCAGAATAGAAGCTTGTGAGGAGGAAGATCTATCTGGATGTGGGTTGTCAGCTTTAAGTTGTCTCCTGGAAGAAATGGTGGATTCTCTGGAGTCTTCATCTGAAACCTCAGGGTCATATTGATGTTTACTATTGAAATGGTCAGCCAGGGTTCTTTTAGGGTTTTCTTGATGTTTCGTCTTTTTCTTCATGGAATGAACCATCTTAACCCAGAGGGGTCTCTTTGTGCTAAAGCAGAAATATAGATGTAGCAGAGTTGACTTGCAGTTTCCCTGGTGAGTTAAAGAACTGGGGAGAGTATGTCCGGTGCCCCTTTCCCTAAATGCTCAACACTGCATATCCAGTCTAGACAGACAAAGAGGAAACTGAGCTGGCTGAGTAAGGGTGAGTCAGGATGTTGTCACTGCTATACAAGAGGTATGTAGTGATATCAGGTATCTCTTTATGGTGTGCAGGTAGGTAGCTGGTGGGGGTCTTCAGAGTATATCCCCCCTCCTAGGGAAATGCTTCCTATCAGCGAAGTAGGGAAAAGGAGTGGGGGTATGACCCATGGGTAGTGGGCCCACGGGAAAGGGAGGAGGAGGGTTTAATCTGGCAAGTGAGTAGGCTGACTAAGCCCCAAATTAAGTTATACCCTTATACCAATTCAGTAGGGATTATTTGTGAAGGTATAATAGGTAGTATTCAAGTACTGTGGGCAGTGCTGTAGATGAGTGCAGCAGAAGAGTTTTATTTATATGAATTGTAAGAAGGGCTAAGTGATTACATCAGCTTAATGAGGTGTCTTCCGGGCTGAAGGGGGAATCAGTGTTCAGAAGCTTTAAGTGAATCAGATCTCAGCTTCTTAAATGATGAGTTGCTTACAGGGTAAAACTGTACTGAGTCAAATGTGATCGTAGGGTGGTTGAGACTGTGTTACTTGCCTGATCCTTCTAAATCGCCTGGGTACAGTCAGGAGCCAAAATAATAATGAATGGAGCTCAGTCTCCTTATTTTACTGTGTAGCTTCAAGTCGTGCCCTATGTAGGGGAGTCGGCCCCTGAGAGAGAATCCTGTCCGGTAGCGTGAGCCCTTATATTATAGCTCTCTCTGAGTAGTATGTCAAATGGGAGCTCCGGTCAGTTAACTAGGGCCCAGGGTGACCAACCACAGTGATAGCTGTGTTTGGGCAGTGGTGCAGAGAGTTAGTTGGCAGATGCACCCAGCAGACACCGGAACCTAATTTATGAGGAGCTGCGCCCGGCACAGAGTACTGTAAGTTTGCCGTCAGTCAAAATGGTGAAATTTCGCACGCTTTAAGGGGATCTCTCATTAAACACAGAGGAGGGATCCGGTGTCACAAACTGCCCCGAGGTGCAAATGCGGGCCATTCTCCATGCGGGGGGAGCAGATCCTACACGGCTACCTCAGATATGTGCGTGATGTCTCGTTGCAGAAGCCGTGTCTGAGTTGCAGATGGTCCGCACACCTTCCCTCAGGGCCTTGCAAGTGTTCCAGGAGGAATTGGGGTATTAGTTAGTCGTAGGAGACAAGTTAGGGACAAAATAATAAAGGTGACATCAATTTTAGGTGAAGTTGGGCAGATTTACACCGATGTTAAGGGAGAGCTCTGTTATGCTGCGTCCACTCAGCACCGCGGTTCTTAATTATATATTCGGTGTTGTGTGATTATTTGATACTGTTTATAATGCTGTTTAGCATTTAAAGTCCTCATTTCTAAGCTTTAAAAATAATGTATTAGATGTTACTTATGACAATTTTTGAGAGGGGCCTGGAACCTAACTCCCTCACTTCCCATTGACTTACATTATAAACTGGGTTTTAATTTACAACGGTTTCGATTTACAACCATTCCTCCTGGAACCTAACCCCGGCGTAAACTGAGGGCTACCTGTATATATATATATATATATATATATATATATATATATATATATATATATATATATATATATATACACACATACAGACACACACACATACAGTATATATGTTACGGGTAAAGTCAGAAATCTGGGTGAAACCTGACATTAACCAAGCAGCTGTGGGTAAAGCCCGATGTAATGTAATTCCCCCATCTACAATTTTTTTTCGCTGTGCCTGGGAGGTTCAAGGAAGGTGCCCCGCCGATACTCTGGCATTAGTGAACCTTGGGAAATGAGGTTATATATATTTATACACATACACACACACAGTATATACACACCTTTGAGCCCTTCCCTGTCAAACACCTTGTCATATACCACATCCCTTTAAAACAATGTTAACAATGTTTTATAGTTTTTTTTAATTAGATGAAATTGCATTGTTTACTCAGAAGAAAATTATATATATATATGTATATATATATATATATATATTCTGTATATATATAAATGTATTAAAAAAATACATATAACATTTTCTTCTAAGGGAATGCACCTTCGGCTTAGTGCCCTTGGCTTAGTGCACCTTCGGGTTATTGATTGATATTGACTTGAAAGTTCAATAGCGGTAATATTCATATCCACTAAGCAGAAACATAAAAAAGTAATGGTTAAAAAATCTACATAATATAATGATGAACAAAATAATTATGGATACACAAAAAAACAGACTCACAGCTCTAGTTATGATTTTGTGAGGGTTAGATAACTTGCAGCAGGGGTAATTTGATGTATTCTTTAAGAACGACCAGATCCGTACAATCAGCTCTTTCTGTTTCCTATGGCCTTTAATTGAAATGAGTCAGCCACACTGTCGCACATACTGCCTCTACCCCAGCTGCCAGCCACACAGGATCAGCCATGGATTAGACAGATTTAGCACCTAGTAATATGCAGTTGGGTGGTACAAGATTTTGTCCTTTAACAAAGAGACACGATAACAATGGGTTCAGTGACATTGGCCTCTGAGTTTCCATAATGTATTGGTATCAAGTGCTGTAGAGTATTAAAGGCATGTTTATTTGCTCCCCATTTGTGCTAGTGCCCATCGTTGGAGGGGTGAGGAGGGGCAGGAAAGGATGGGAACGATACACTACAGCAAAAATTAATGCTAAGACGGGAGGGAGGGGGAATAGAGGTGGGGGGTCCTAGAGTGGATAGGGAGAAGAGAGGATAGGGGAAGCAATCTTGGAGGGAAGGGGGGTAAATGAGGAAGGGGAGCAACTACACTACAGAATTTTTTTTTTTTATTAAATAAAAAGCAAAAAGACAGCTTCCAGTACCTAAGATGATGGAAATTAGTTAGAGGGGGAGGGTTAGAGAGCTTTTTGGGTGGGATCAGTGAGGTGGGAAGGTAAGGGGGTAATCATAAATTGAAGAAAGTAATGATAATAAAAAAAACTTTAAAAAAAAAAAGCATATTGGCAGAGCTAAAAATGCTCTGGTTTTTGGGAAGTTTCAGTCTGAAATGCCTGGTCCTTAAGGGGTTAAGGAACCTTATGATAATGTATACATTGAGAAGAGAAGGGGGGCAAGGACAGGGCCTTGTAGTACCACAACAGAAAGTGCTGAAGGAGATGAGGAAGCACCAGAGAAGGCTACACTAAAGGTACGGTTAGAACCACAAGTGGACTGTGTTGCAAATGCTGAAGAACTAGAGGATTTGGAGCAAAAGAGGGTGGTTGACAGTGTCAAAGGCTACAGACAGATCAAGAAAATTAACAGAGAGTGGCCTTTTGACTTAGCTGTAAGTATGTCATTAGTAACCTTGACAATTGCTGTCTCTGTGGAGTGCTGGGTGCAAAATCCAAATTCCTGTGGGTCAAGGAAGGAGTTTAAAGTAAGGAAATTTGATAAATGTGTATATACTAGGTTTTCAAAAAGGTTTGAGGCAAGGAAGATTAGGGAAATAGGGCGGTAGTTGGATGGGGAGGTTGAATCGAGAGAGAGTTTTTTTGAAGATAGGGTGTGACTAGTGCATGTTTAAGAAATGAGGGAACTATGCCGGTGCTGAGGGAGTGGTTGAAGATGTGTGTGAGGATAGGGGTAAGGGTAGGAGAGAGGGAGGGGAGTAGCTGTGGGGGGATTGCATCAAAGGGAGTTAGTGAGGTGAGAGGACGATATAAGGGCAGAAACGTCTTCCTCAGTAACAGGGGCAAAGGAGCTGAATTTGTGGGTTTTGGTTGATTTGGAGCTGTTGAGAGGGTTGGAGACTGGTAGTTCGTTGAGAGATGATTTAATTTCAGATGGGATCAATTTTGTTGTTGAAGTGGCTGGCAAAATCTTGAGCAGAGAGAGAAGTTGTAGTAGGAGGTGGGCATGAGCGGAGAAGGGTATTGAAAGATGAGAACAGACGTTTTGGGTTTGGCAAAAGAGTAGAGATAAGAGTAGAAAAGTAATCTTGCTTCATGAAGTTAAGTGCAGAGTAGGAGGAGTTTAACATGAACTTGTAGTGAAAAAAGTAAGCTGAATCTAATTCAGTATATGCAAAATGTAACTATACCTAGCATAGTGTGCAAATTATATTCCACTAATTTAGTGTTGTAGGTTTTGACCCCTATAACTAGGTTGTTTCCTTTTATTCTCACATAATCCCTACTTATTTTCTTTATAAGTAACAATAAGGATCCAAAAGCGATACGCAACATATTTTATAGGGACAAAAAGGAGGAATGTCAATGAAATATCACCAGCATGTTTTCAACTCAATGTAATTGAATGTACAATTTAAATTTTGTTGTTACTATTTTCTACAATTTTGTTTTTAATGTACTGGTGTATTGCATATTTGTATCATGCATCTCCTCAATAAAAAAAGAAGAAAAAAAAGAATGGGGACATTGGCTTTAGAAACAAGAGGTATTTAAGTGAGGTTTCCAGGGTTTTGATTTCTAGGTCTTTGGGAAGGCACACATGGGTGGGCAAAGCTAGGAAGTTGTGGGGGGCCAGGATTACGGGAGATATCTCCAGCAGCTAGTATGAGCAAGAGAGAGAGGGAGGTAGTTATCAAGCCGTCTACTTTTCTGGCGTCGCCGGCCCAATACGCCCGCCTAAGCTCGCCTACCTTCGCCGCCGCGGACCTGAAAAAATACGCCTAAGTTATCAAATAAAGCTGTCAAAAAGCCGTGGGGCGATGAGCAGCGGACTGTGAGAGTTATCACTCATCCGATCTCGCTGCTCTTCGGCTTTTTCCCAGCTTTATTGCTAGCCTGTCACTAAGCACCCACACTAAACTACACTGTTCTATCCCTATACCGGCGCCCCCGGAGCCTCCCGCAACTCAATAAAGTCACTAACCCCTAAACCGCCGCTCCTAGACCATGCCGCAACTCTTATAAATGTATTAACCCCTAAACCGCCGCTCCCGGACACCGCTGCCACCTACAGTATACCTAGTAACCCCTATCCTGCCCCCCCTACACCGTCGCCCTCTATAATAAAGTTATTAACCCCTATCCTGATGATCCCGCACCTCTCCGCAACTAAATAAATAGTTTAACCCCTAAACCGCCGCTCCCTGAACCCGCCGCAACCTATATTAAACCTATTAACCCCTATCCTGCCCCCCCTACACCGTCGTCACCTATAATAAATTTATTAACCCCTAATCTGCCTCCCCTACACCGTCGCCCCCTATAATAAATTTATTAACCCCTATCCTGCCCCCCACTACGCCGCCGCCACTGTAATAAAATTATTAACCCCTAAACCTAAGTCTAACCCTAACCCTAACACACCCTTTATTTAAATATTAATTAAATAAATCGAAATAATATTTTTATTATTAACTAAATTAATCCTATTTAAAACTTAATACTTACCTATAAAATAAACCCTAATATAGCTACAATATAAATAATAATTATATTCTAGCTATCTTAGGATTTATTTTTATTTTACAGGTACCTTTCAATTTATTTTAACTAGGTACAATAGCTATTAAATAGTTATTAACTATTTAATAGCTTACCTAGCTAAAATAAACTGAAATTTACCTGTAAAATAAGTCCTAATCTAAGTTACAATTACACCTAACACTACACTATACTTTAATAAATTATTCCTATTTAAAAATAAATACTTACCTGTAAAATAAACCCTAATATAGCTACAATATAATTAATAATTATATTGTAGCTATCTTAGGATTTATATTTATTTTACAGGTAACTTTGTATTTATTTTAGCTAGTTAGAATAGTTATTAAATAAAAAAATGCCCTACCCTATTCTAAATTAAATAAAGTTCAAAGCTCTTTTACCTTACCAGCCCTTAAAAGGGCCATTTGTGGGGGCATGCCCCAAAAAGTACAGCTCTTTTGCCTGTAAAAGAAAAATACAACCCCCCCAACATTAAAACCCACCCAGCCAATCAGATTGAGCTCACATTCTATTGGCTGTTCCGATCAGCCAATAGAATGCGAGCTCAATCTGATTGGCTGATTCCATCCGCCAATCAGATTTTTCCTACCTTAATTCCGATTGGCTGATAGAATCCTATCAGCCAATCGGAATTGAGGGGACGCCATCTTGGATGACGTCCCTTAAAGGAGCCTTCATTCGTCGTAGTCCGTCGGTGAAGGAGGTTCCGCGTCGGCGGGAGGAAGATTCAAGACCCGGCTTGGAAGATGACATCGCCCGGATAGAAGACCTCTTCAGCGCCTCTTTGAAGATGACATCGGCCGGATCGAAGACTTTTCTTCAGCGCCGCCTGGATGATGACTTCATCGGATGGAAGATTTCCTCAGCGCCGCTTGGAGGATTAACTTCTTCCGCTCCGGATTCCACTTCGGTTCCATCGCTGCTCGGCTGACTGAAGACAAGGTAGGATGATCTTCAGGGGATTAGTGTTAGGTTTTTGTAAGGGGGGTTTGGGTTAGATTAGGGGTATGTGGGTGGTGGGTTTTAATGTTGGGGGGGGTTGTATTTTTCTTTTAGAGGCAAAAGAGCTGTACTTTTTGGGGCATGCCCCCGCAAATGGCCCTTTTAAGGGCTGGTAAGGTAAAAGAGCTTTGAACTTTATTTAATTTAGAATAGGGTAGGGCATTTTTTTTATTTTTGGGGGGTTTGTTATTTTATTAGGGGGCTTAGATTAGGTGTAAGTAGCTTAACATTGTTGTAATATTTTTAAAATGTTTGCAACTTATTTTTTTATTTTTTGTAACTTAGCTTTTTTATTTTTTGTACTTTAGTTAGTTTATGTAATTGTATTTAATTGTAGTTATTTGTAGGTAGTTTATTTAATTAATTTAATGATAGTGTAGTATTAGGTTTAATTGTAACTTAGGTTAGGATTTATTTTACAGGTAATTTTGTATTTCTTTTAGCTAGGTAGTTATTAAATAGTTAATAACTATTTAATAACTATTCTAACTAGCTAAAATAAATACAAAGTTACCTGTAAAATAAATATAAATCCTAAGATAGCTACAATATAATTATTAATTATATTGTAGCTATATTAGGGTTTATTTTACAGGTAAGTATTTATTTTTAAATAGGAATAATTTATTAAAGTATAGTGTAGTGTTCGGTGTAATTGTAACTTAGGTTAGGACTTATTTTACAGGTAAATTTCAGTTTATTTTAGCTAGGTAAGCTATTAAATAGTTAATAACTATTTAATAGCTATTGTACCTAGTTAAAATAAATTGAAAGGTACCTGTAAAATAAAAATAAATCCTAAGATAGCTAGAATATAATTATTATTTATATTGTAGCTATATTAGGGTTTATTTTAAAGGTAAGTATTTAGTTTTAAATAGGATTAATTTAGTTAATAATAAAAATATTATTTAGATTTATTTAATTAATATTTAAGTTAGGGGGCGTTAGGGTTAGACTTAGGTTTAGGGGTTAATAATTTTATTACAGTGGCGGCGGCGTAGTGGGGGGCAGGATAGGGGTTAATAAATTTATTATAGGGGGCGACGGTGTAGGGGGGGCAGATTAGGGGTTAATAAATTTATTATAGGTGGCGACGGTGTAGGGGGGGCAGGATAGGGGTTAATACATTTAATATAGGTTGCGGCGGGTTCAGGGAGCGGCGGTTTAGGGGTTAATACATTTATTATAGTTGCGGTGGGCTCCGGGAGCGGCGGTTTAGGGGTTAATATGTATAGAGTAGCTTGCGGTGGGCTCCGGGAGCGGCGGTTTAGGGGTTAATATGTATAGAGTAGCTTGCGGTGGGCTCCGGGAGCGGCGGTTTAGGGGGTAATAATTTTATTTAGTTGCGGCGGTGTAGGGGGGGACAGATTAGTGGTGTTTAGACTCGGGGTACATGTTAGGTGCAGACAGCTCCCATACAAATCAATGGGATGTCTGTCAGCAGCGAACTTGTACTTTCGCTATAGTCAGACTCCCATTGATTCCTATGGGATCCGCCGCCTCCAGGGGTGGCGGTTTGAAAACCAGGTACGCTGGGCCGTAAAAGTGCCGAGCGTACCTGCTAGTCATTTGATAACTAGCAAAAGTAGTGAGAATGTGCCGCACTTGTGTGCGGAACATCTGGAGTGACGTAAGAATCGATCTGTGTCGGACTGTGGCGAATCAGCCTCGCCACAAATACGCTGCGGAATTCCAGCGTATTTTAGGTTGACGGCTTGATAACTAGGCCCCAGAGAGTGATTTAAGATGAGGTACAGATTTGCAATATTGAGAGTGTTTTTGGGATGAAGTACAGGAAGGAGAGAGAGAGTTTAGGAATGTGTGATGTTCATAAAAAATGAGGTGAGGGTAAGAATGATGGGCCAAAAAATAGTGCAGGTGGTGACAGCGAAGAAGTTAATGAATGTAGTTTGTTATAGAGACAAGATGTGACGAAAAGAAACGTAAAGATATTGAGCATTTTTGCAAAAAGGAGAATCAGTGAAACACATATAGTACAGTATTACAACAGCACTTCCCTAGTGTCTTGTCTTTTGTTCAAACCTCGTTCTAATTCTTGTATAATTCTTTTGCCTAATTCTTAGTGCCTCACTAATAAAATGCTCACTTCGCTACTGCCTTGCAATGCTTCCCCATACAACTTATACATTTTGAAGCCACAGCAGTCAGCAGTCCACTAAATTAGTTAAAGGGACAGTCTACTCCAGAATTGCTCACTTCGCTACTGCCTTGCAATGCTTCCCCATACAACTTATACATTTTGAAGCCACAGCAGTCAGCAGTCCACTAAATTAGTTAAAGGGACAGTCTACTCCAGAATTGTTATTGTTTAAAAAGATAGATACTCCCTTTATTAACCATTCTTCAATTTTGCATAACCAACACGGTTATATTAATATTTTTTTTTTACCTCTGTGATTACCTTGTATCTTAGCTTCTGCAGACTGCCCCCTTATTTCAGTTCTTTTGACAGACTTGCATTTTAGCCAATTTGTGCCCTCGCATAAGTAACTCCACGGGCGTGAGCACAATGTTATCTATACGGCACACATGAACTAACAGCCTCTAGTTGTGAAAATATGTTTAAATTAATTTAGATAAAAGGTGGCCTTCAAGGGCTTAGAAATTAGCATATGAGCCTATCTAGGTTTAGCTTTTAACTAAGAATACCAAGAAAACATAGCAAATTTGATGATAAAAGTGAATTGGGAAGTCTGATTCAGGCCAGGTCAAAGTGATAGACAATAAACAGACAATAGAATTTGGAGGAGCCTAAAGGTATGTTGTTAGTCAACTTACACATTTTAAAGTTATAGTAAGAAATGACAAGGCTAATACATCCCAAAGCAAATGACAAGGCATTAAAATATCCAAGTAAATGCAGGACTTATTTAGCAGACTACAATCATATACCAAAAGTTACACAGAGTGGGAGAGCAGCAGAAAACAGAGGGGCTTGTAGTATATGATGTTACAACAGGGACTGAATTCACATACAAAAAAAAGAATATATATATATATATACTGTATATATATATATATATATATATATATATATATATATCACACACATACATATATTTTACACATCACTTAATACAATGAAAGCAATGTATTGCAGCTCAGCTGGTCTCTGCAGCATCTAGCATCTGACCTGCCACCACCTCCACTTCTGGGGTTATCTCTCCGGGATATCTACAAAAATCTTTCACAGCATTACGGCATTTCCTGTAGTGCCACAAAGGGGAAGTAAGTAGGGCAGCAGAAAAATGCAGAAAAACACATAGCAGGGTTCCACATTTCCCAAAATTCTAGTTATAGCTGGCTGCTATCGTTATTGACATTTCTGTATTCATCCATTGTAAAATAATCTGCAGGTTCCTAACAAATTCTGTGAGTCCTTGATATTCTGAACGGCTCCTATATTTCATATATATTTGTCATCTCCTGTGATACCCACTGGCTGCAACAGAAATCAAGGAGAGTTATTTAACAAAGGGTGTTATAAGGTTATATTAAAACAGGGATACTATCTATTCAGGTATGGTGCTAAAAGTATTATTTAAATGGACAGTCTACACCAAAATTGTTATTCCTTAAAAAGATAGATAACGCTTTTACTACCAATTCCCTAGCTTTGCACAACCAGCATTGTTATATTAATTTACTTTATAACATTTAAACCTCTAAATTTCTGCCCGTTTCTAAGCCACTATAGGTAGCCTCTTATCACATGCTTTTGATTAGCTTTTCACAACAAGGGACTGCTTATCCAATGTGCTCTCTCCTGCAGAGTTGTGCAGGACACAGCACTAATTGGCTAAAATGCAAATCAATAGATAATAAATTTAAAAAAATCTCCAATGAACACTAGCGCAGTTGTGGACTGGAAAGGGAGGCTGTCCCTGGAGAGCGGATGACGTCAGGCAGATACCCGGAAGGCTGTAACTCAATTGTGAGCTGAACTCTTGACTACCGCCAGAGATATCTAAGCCGGGAGTCTAGATGTGCCATATCTACTACTTTTTGTACGTTTTTTTTTATTTGTGTGTGCTGAATTGTTAAATCTACACTTGAGTCCAGTTGCACTGGGATTTTCTATTGTGTTAATAGATAATAAATAAATGGTAAAAAAATAAATTAATATAACCATGTTGGCTGTGCAAAACTGGGGAATGGGTAATAAAAGGGATTATCTATATTTTTAAACGATAACAAATTTGGAGTAGACTGTCCCTTTAAGCATAGGCCAGACGGATTAAGCTCCTCAGCCAAAAGGACAAAGAAGTAGCAGAAGCTCTCTGACCTCTGCGCTTCCCTGATTATACAACAAAAAGAGAGTTAGACTGTCTAAAATCCTTTGTCACCTGAAGATAGAACTTCAGAGCACAAACCACATCCAGATTATGAAGTAGCCTCTCCTTAGGAGAATAGGGATTAGGACACAAATAAGAAACGACTATCTCCTGATTGATGTTACGATCAGACACCACCTTGGGAAGGAATCCCAAGCCCGTGCGAAGAACATTCTTATCCGCGTGAAACACCAGATAAGGAGGCTCATGATGCAAGGCCGCCAGTTCAGAAACTCTGCGTGCCGATGCAATGGCCAACAGGAAGAGAACCTTCCAAGAAAGAATCTTTATGTCAAGAGAATGCATAGGCTCGAACAGAACCCTCTGCAAAACCGTAAGAACCAAATTTAAGCTCCATGGGGGAGCAGACTGCCTAAAGACAGGCCTGATTCTAGACAGAGCCTGAACAAAGGATTGAATGTCAGGAAGCTCAGCAACACTGATAGGGCCGAAATCTGTCCCCTCAAGGAACTAGCTGCAAGGCCCTTCTCCAAACCTTCTTGGAGAAAAAATAAAATCCTTGATACCTTCACCTTTATGGTAGATGTGTCGAGTGACAGGCTTCCTTGCCTGAACTAGAGTATCAATCACTGTTTCAGAAAAACCTCTCTTGGCTAGGACTAAGCGTTCAATCTCCACGCAGTCAGCCTCAGATAATCTAGATTTTGATGTTGAAAAGGACCCTGTTCCAACAGATCCCTGCGACAGGGTAACCTCCATGGCTGAGAGGAAGACATCCCCACCAGATCCGCAAACCACGTCCTCCTCGGCCATGAAGGAGCAATCAGAATGGATGACGCTCTCCTGCTTTATGTGTGCCACTATACGAGGTAGAAGTGGTAATGGAGGAAATATGTACACTAGATTAAACCCACAAAGCCACCGCCAATGCATCTATCAGCTCCACTTGGGGGTCCCTTAACCTCAATCCGAATCGGGGGAGTTTGCAATTTAAACGGGATGCCATGAGATCTATCTCTGGCGTCCCCCATCTGATACAGATCTCCGCAAACACCTTGGGGTAAAGAGACCATTCCCCCAGATGAAATGTTTGCCTGCTGAGGCATCCTTCAAGTCTATTATGGTCATGAACTGCCCCTCTTGAACTAGGGGCAAAATGGACCTGATCGTTTCCATTTTGAACGATGGAACAAACAGAAACTTGTTTAAACACTTTAGGTCCAGAATCGTGCGGAACGTGCCCTCCTTCTGCATGGGGTACTGGTACGATAACTCCTAAAGATGAGAGATCCCTCACACATTCTAGAAAGGCCTCTCTCTTTTCCGGCCTTGAAGACAGGTTTGAAACAAGGAATCTGCCCCTGGGCAGACGGGACCTGAACCCTATCCTGTAACCCTGGGCAACCACTTCCAGAACCCAAGGGTCCTGAACATCCCACAACCAGGTGTCGGAGAATAGAGACAATCTGCCCCCTACTCGGTCTACAGACCTGTCGGGGGCTGCCCCTTCATGCCGATTTTGTCTCGGCGGGCTTCTTGTTCTGTTTGGTCTTGTTCCAAGACTGAGCCGGCTTCCAGGCTCCCTTGGGTTTTGTGGCAGGCTGCTGACATTGGGCCTTGTCCATACGAAAGGGACGAAAATTAGAACCCTTAGGTTTAGCCTTCTTATCCTGGGGAAGGAAGGCGCCCTTGCCTCCCGTAACCGTGGATATTATCGAGTCCAGGCCTGGACCGAACAGAATCTTACCCTGAAAAGGTAAGGACAGTAACCTCAGCTTAGAAGTCATGTCCGCCAACCAGGACTTTAGCCACAAAGCCCTGCGAGCTAAAACCGGATAATTTGCATATTGGCATTGCAAATGAAAGAATTGGCTACCTTTAGAGCCTTAATCTTTCCCTGCACCTCTTCGAAAGAAGGCTCGCCTTCAATCATCTCGCACAAAGCGTCACACCAGTATGACGCAGTTCTGGCAACCACGGCAACAGCCGCAGCTGGCTGAAAAATAAGCCCTGTATGTTGAAACATTTTTCTTAACATGTTTTCCAACTTTTTATCCATGGGCTCTTTGAAAGAAGAACTATCCTCAAAGGGAATAGTGGTACGCTTAGCGAGCGTGGAGATAGCTCCATCCACCTTGGGGATGGACCCCACAGCTCGAGCTGAGCCTCCGGGATGGGGAAAAGCTTCTTAAAACTAGAAGAAGGGGAAAAGGATGAACCTAATCGCTCCCATTCATTCTTGATAATGTTCGCCATCTTAACAGGAACCGGGAAGATTTGGGCCACCACCCTGTCCTCATACACCTTATCTAGCTTAGGAATAGAAGGTTCGTCCGGAAGCTTTGGCTCCGGTACCTCCAGAGTAGCAGGCACTTGCTTCAGCAAAAAGAGCAAATTCTTCATCTTAAACCTATAGCCAGGCTCCTCCGCTGCTGGAGGTTTAGATGACATGGAATTCCGACCCAGAAGGGACCCCCTCCGAAGCATGGGAGCGAGCCTCATCGTCGTACCACTCCGCAGGAGCTTCCGAAGTAGATGAATCCTGGGCCAAGCCGCCCTGAAAGGCTCTACGCTTGCTCTTAGCAGAACGCGGTAAGGCATGGATCACCTTAGAGACTGCCGTTTCAAGTTGATCCACAAAGTCTGGCGGCCAAGAAATCTCCCCCAAAGGGGCAACAGTCTGACCCTGGGGCGCTGCATGTGGGATAGGGGACACAACCAGGGAACGCACCTCACCAGATGGAGAACCCTCAGAGGTGGACGGCTAAGTAGTACTAGACATTCTTTTATTTTTAGAAGTCGTAGTTGTTTCAAGGCATGTGAAACAGAGTTTCACGGGCTGGTCTACCGAAACCTCACAAAATACACAGGTATAAGACTTAGTTAAGGAGGGAGTACCCTCCAATGCGTCTGTATCCTCCATAGCTTTGGTTTAATTAGCAAAAGATAAAGAATAGGCACCTTTATCACCGCCAATGGCCGGGGCACTCACCACCTCCTATGACCAGGACTACAGAAACCGCTTCGTCTCCTCTGTCACAGATCAGCCGGTAATGCATAAACTTGTAGGACCGTCCCAGCCTAAGGAAAAAAACGTGCAAAAAAAGGCTGCATAAAACTCCTGGAAATGAACCAGCCTCGTCCCCCACATAACACAGCAAAGACACAATAAACATTATCAAGTACTTAATCCCTTTACTAGGAATATTAACTCTTGATTCATAAGATTAAAAAAATGCTCCACACTGTGGCCTGTCTTCTGTGTTATCATTATATAATAAAAAAATTAAACTATCTTACCAGAATCAACGCCATGGAACAGGAACATGGCCCTTCAAGTGTGACATGTAGTAGCATCGCTCCTGACATGGACTTGAGAGAAAAAGCAGTCTGCGAAACTCATCAACGCTGAGTGCTGTAAGAGCTATTAATATGAGTTGGGATGGTGTCACAGAGGAGAGCTCTCCCTGCATCTCCGGACTATTTCACCCAGGCCCTCAACTGAGAAGCTTATTAGGGCTAATAAAAACTCCTGTCCCGTAGCGAAGAGTAGTACTCCCCATAAGAGACCTCCGAAACTTCGGCACCTCTCAGCCATCCTCCTGTGACGAAAGGCAAAGAATGACTGGAGTATGAGGGGAGTGGGGGAGGTATTTAAGCCTTTGGCTTGGGTGTCTTTGCCTCCTCCTAGTGGCCAGGTTCTTAATTCCCAATAGTAATGAATGAAGCTGTGGACTCTTCTCCCCTTTAGATGGAAATATACATTTAAAGTATTTCCATTAAAAACACAATCAAATTGATTAAAAATGAATAAAAAACATAATTTATGCTTACCTGATAAATTTATTTCTCTTGTAGTGTGTTCAGTCCACGGGTCATCCATTACTTATGGGATATATTCTCCTTCCCAACAGGAAGTTGCAAGAGGATCACCCAAGCAGAGCTGCTACATAGCTCCTCCCCTCACATGTCATATCCAGTCATTCGACCGAAACAAGACGAGAAAGGAGAAACTATAAGGTGCAGTGGTGACTGGAGTTATAATTTTAAAATTTAGAACCTGCCTCAAAAAAGACAGGGCGGGCCGTGGACTGAACACACTAAAAGAGAAATAAATTTATCAGGTAAGCATAAATTATGTTTTCTCTTGTTAAGTGTGTTCAGTCCACGGGTCTTCCATTACTTATGGGATACCAATACCAAAGCTAAGTACACGGATGATGGGAGGGACAAGGCAGGAACATTAAACAGAAGGAACCACTGCCTGTAGAACCTTTCTCCCAAAACCAGCCTCCGAAGAAGCGAAAGTGTCAAATTTGGAAAATTTGGAAAAGGTATGAAGTGAAGACCAAGTTGCAGCCTTGCAAATCTGTTCAACAGAGGCCTCATTCTTAAAGGCCCAGGTGGAAGCAACAGCTCTAGTGGAATGAGCTGTAATTCTTTCAGGAGGCTGCTGTCCAGCAGTCTCATAGGCTAAACGTATTATGCTACGAAGCCAAAAAGAGAGAGAGGTAGCCGAAGCCTTTTGACCCCTCCTCTGTCCAGAGTAAACGACAAACAGAAAAGAAGTTTGTCGAAAATCTTTAGTTGCCTGTAAATAGAACTTCAGAGCACGGACCACGTCTAGATTATGCAAAAGACGTTCATTCTTTGAAGAAGGATTAGGACATAACGATGGAACAACAATCTCTTGATTGATATTCCTGTTAGAAACAACCTTAGGTAAAAACCCAGGTTTAGTACGCAGAACTACCTTGTCTGAATGAAAGATCAGATAAGGAGAATCACAATGTAAGGCAGATAACTCAGAGACTCTTCGAGCCGAGGAAATAGCCATCAAAAACAAAACTTTCCAAGATAAAAGCTTAATATCAATGGAATGAAGGGGTTCAAACGGAACACCCTGAAGAACCTTAAGAACCAAGTTTAAGCTCCACGGAGGAGCAACAGCTTTAAACACAGGTTTAATTCTAGCCAAAGCCTGACAAAAGGCCTGGACGTCTGGATGCTCTGCCAGACGTTTGTGTAAAAGAATAGACAGAGCTGAAATCTGTCCCTTTAGCGAACTAGCGGATAAACCCTTTTCTAAACCCTCTTGTAGAAAAGCTAATATCCTAGGAATCCTAACCTTACTCCATGAGTAACTCTTGGATTCGCACCAATATAAATATTTACGCCATATCTTATGGTAAATTTTTCTTGTCACAGGTTTCCGAGCCTGTATTAATGTATCAATAACCCAATCCGAAAACCCACGCTTTGATAGAATCAAGCGTTCAATTTCCAGGCAGTCAGCCTCAGAGAAATTAGGTTTCGATGGTTGAAAGGACCCTGAATTAGAAGGTCCTGCCTCAGAGGAAGAGACCATGGTGGACAGGACGACATGTCCACTAGGTCTGCATACCAGGTCCTGCGTGGCCACGCAGGCGCTATCAGAATTACTGATGCCCTCTCCTGTTTGATCCTGGCAATCAGCCGAGGTAGCAACGGAAATGGTGGAAACACATAAGCTATGTTGAAAACCCAAGGGGCTGCTAATGCATCTACCAGCACCGCTCCCGGGTCCCTGGACCTGGATCCGTAACAAGGAAGCTTCGCGTTCTGGCGAGATGCCATGAGATCCAGATCCGGTTTGCCCCAACGACGAATCAGTTGAGCAAATACCTCCGGGTGAAGTTCCCACTCTCCCGGATGAAAAGTCTGGCGACTTAGGAAATCCGCCTCCCAGTTCTTTACGCCTGGGATGTGAATCGCTGACAGATGGCAAGAGTGAGACTCTGCCCAGCGAATTATCTTCGAGACTTCCAACATCGCTAGGGAACTCCTGGTTCCCCCTTGATGATTGATGTAAGCCACAGTCGTGATATTGTCCGACTGAAATCTGATGAACCTCAGCTTTGCTAACTGAGGCCAAGCCAGAAGAGCATTGAATATTGCTCTTAATTCTAGAATGTTTATTGGGAGGAGTTTCTCCTCCTGAGTCCACGATCCCTGAGCCTTCAGGGAATTCCAGACTGCTCCCCAGCCTAGAAGGCTGGCATCCGTTGTTACAATTGTCCAATCTGGCCTGCGAAAGGTCATTCCTTTGGACAGATGAACCGGGTCATCCAGATTTAGCAAAGGGGACAGATCTGAGTAATCCCCGTTCCATTGACTGAGCATGCATAGTTGCAGTGGTCTGAGATGCAGGCGCGCAAATGGCACTATGTCCATTGCCGCTACCATTAAGCCGATTACCTCCATGCACTGAGCTACCGATGGGCTTGGAATGGAATGAAGGACACGGCAAGCATTGAGAATCTTTGATAACCTGGACTCCGTCAGGTAAATCTTCATCTCTACAGAATCTATAAGAGTCCCTAGAAAAGGAACCCGTGTGAGTGGTAACAGAGAACTCTTTTCCACGTTCACTTTCCACCCATGCGACCTCAGAAATGCTAGAATTATCTCTGTATGAGACTTTGCATTCTGAAAATTTGACGCTTGTATCAGAATGTCGTCTAGGTACGGAGCCACCGCTATGCCTCGTGGTCTTAGTACCGCCAGAAGTGAGCCCAGAACCTTCGTAAAAATTCTCGGGGCCGTGGCTAACCCAAAGGGAAGAGCCACAAACTGGTAATGCCTGTCTAGAAAGGCAAACCTTAGGTACCGATAATGATCTTTGTGAATCGGTATGTGAAGGTAAGCATCCTTTAAGTCCACCGTGGTCATATATTGACCCTCTTGGATCATGGGTAGGATGGTTCGAATGGTTTCCATCTTGAACGATGGTACCCTTAGGAATTTGTTTAAGATCTTTAAGTCCAAGATTGGTCTGAAGGTTCCCTCTTTTTTGGGAACCACAAATAGATTTGAGTAAAATCCTTGTCCCTGTTCCGATCGCGGAACTGAGTGGATCACCCCCATGATTAAGAGGTCTTGTACACATTGTAGAAATGCCTCTCTCTTTACTAGGTTTGTCGATAACCTCGAAAGATGGAACCTCCCTTGTGGAGGAGAGGATTTGAAATCCAGAAGGTATCCCTGAGATATAATCTTTAACGTCCAGGGATCCTGCACATCTCTTGCCCAAGCCTGAGCAAAGAGAGAAAGTCTGCCAGCAAACTAAATCCGTCTCTGGATAGGGGGCCCTGACTTCATGCTGTCTTAGGGGCGGGAGTAGGCTTTCTGGCCTGCTTGCCCTTGTTCCATGACTGGTTGCCTTTCCAACCTTGTCTGTATGAGCAGTAGTTCCTTCCTGTTTAGGAGCGGAGGAAGTCGATGCTGCTCCTGCCTTGAAGTTACGAAAGGCACGAAAATTAGACTGTTTGGCCTTTGTTTTGGCCCTGTCCTGAGGAAGGGCGTGGCCCTTACCTCCCGTAATGTCAGCAATAATTTCCTTCAAGCCGGGCCCGAATAAGGTCTGCCCTTTGAAAGGAATGTTAAGTAGTTTAGACTTGGAAGTTACATCCGCTGACCAGGATTTAAGCCAGAGCGCTCTGCGCGCCTGTATGGCGAATCCGGAATTTTTAGCCGTAAGTTTGGTTAGATGTACTACGGCATCTGAAACAAACGCATTAGCCTGCTTAAGGGTTCTAACTTTGCTCAAGGCCTCATCCAACGGCTCTGTGCGAATCGCCTCTTCCAGAGACTCAAACCAGAATGCCGCTGCAGCCGTGACAGGCGCAATGCATGCAAGTGGCTGCAATATAAAACCCTGTTGAACAAACATTTTCTTAAGATAACCCTCTAATTTTGTATCCATTGGATCTGAGAAAGCACAGCTATCCTCCACCGGGATAGTGGTACGCTTGGCTAACGTAGAAACTGCTCCCTCCACCTTAGGGACCGTCTGCCATAAGTCTCGTGTGGTGGCGTCTATAGGGAACATTTTTCTAAATATTGGGGGAGGGGAAAAAGGCACACCGGGTCTATCCCACTCCTTACTGATAATTTCTGTAAGTCTTTGTGGTATAGGAAAAACGTCAGTACACACCGGTACCGCATAGTATCTATCCAACCTACACAATTTCTCTGGAATTGCCACCGTGTCGCAATCATTCAGAGCCGCTAATACCTCCCCTAGTAACACACGGAGGTTCTCAAGCTTAAATTTAAAATTTCTGAATCCGGTCTCCCCGAATCAGAACCGTCACCGACAGAATGAAGCTCACCGTCCTCATGTTCTGCAAGTTGTGACGCAGTATCAGACATGGCTCTCGTGTCATCAGCGCGCTCTGTCCTTAACCCAGATCTATCGCGTTTGCCCCTTAATTCGGGCATATTATATAATACTTCTTTCATAACATTAGCCATATCATGTAAAGTGATTTGTAAGGGCCTAGATGTACTAGGCGTCTCAATCCTACGCATCTCCCGAGCGGGAGACGCAGGTACTGACACGTGAGGAGAGTTAGGCGGCATAACTTCCCCCTCGTTGTCTAGTGATAGCTTCTTTATCGGTACAGATTGACTTTTATTCAAAGCAATATCAATACAATTGGTACACATCGTTCTATTGGGCTCCACATTGGCTTTTGAACATGATGAACAAACAGTTTCCTCTGAATCAGACATGTTAAAACAGACTTAGCAATGAAAATAACAAGCTTGGAAATCACTTTCAGTAAGTTTTACAAGCAATATAAAAAACGCTGCAGCGCTTCAAAAATACAGATATAATTAAACAATTCTTAACAATAAGTGTACTATTAGCAGAGGATTGCACCCATTAGCAAAAGGATGATTAACCCCTCGATACCCAAAACGGATAAAACAGATATCAATTAAGATTTAACGCTTTTAATCACAGTCAGCACACTGTCACAGATCTGCTGTGACTGATTACCTCCCTCACAAATGAAATTTGCAGACCCCTGAGCTCTCTAGAGACGTCCTGGATCAAGGAGGAAGAAGCAGAAAGACTGTGCAATAATTTTAACTGCGCAATAAGGCGCTAAAACAAGGGCCCTCCCACTCCAATCACAACAGTGGGAGCCCTAATATAACGGTTTCCATGCAGAAAAATATGTTAGCCATGTGGAAAAAATCATGCCCAAAGCGATTTATCACCAAAGTACCTCACAAAAAAAACGAATAACATTCCAGTAAACGTTTTATTAAAAAACAACATTTTTCAATGTCATGCAAAGCTATCACTAAGCCTGCTACCAGTCGCTACCACTGCAGAGAAGGCTTAAGTATTATTTCAGTGTTAACAGTATTTTCTCAGTCAAATTCTAGTCCCTAGAATATAACTCGACTGCGCATACATTTATCAGCCTGATACCAGTTGCTACTACTGCATTTAAGGCTGTACTTACATCATACGGTAACAGCAGTATTTTCTTAGTCAATTCCATTCCCAGAAAATAAAGTACCGCACATACCTCATTTGCGGAGGACCCCGCATGCTATTCCCAGTCTGAAGTTACCCCACTCCTCAGAATGTCGAGAACAGCCAGTGGATCTTAGTTACGCCTGCTAAGATCATAGATAAAAAACGCAGGCAGTTTCTTCTTCCAAATACTGCCTGAGATAGAAAAACAGCACACTCCGGTGCCATTTAAAATAACAAACTTTAGATTGAAGAATAGTTAATAGTTAAGTAAAAACTCCAGTTCCTCTCGCGACCTCCTTCTTTGTTGAGGGTTGCAAGAGAATGACTGGGTATGACATGTGAGGGGAGGAGCTATGTAGCAGCTCTGCTTGGGTGATCCTCTTGCAACTTCCTGTTGGGAAGGAGAATATATCCCGTAAGTAATGGATGACCCGTGGACTGAACACACTTAACAAGAGACATTATATTGTATGTTCCAATGTATTTGGCTGGGAAGGGCTCAAAATATATATATATGTCTATATGTATGTATGTGTGCACATACATATTAACACATATAATTACATAGTACACATGTATACACATATATATATATATATATATATACACACACACACGTATACATACAGTCACACACTATATATATATATATATATATATATATATATATATATATATATATATATACATACTGTACATATACATTGAAGCCATAGAAACCTTGCTATATACCTATCCCCTTTTAAAACCTTTTAATATTAAAATGATACATATATATTTTAAAAAGTGTATAAATATATATATATTCTATATATATATATATATTCTATACACTCCGGATGAAGATAGAAGATGATGGATCCGTCTGGCGGTTTAGGGGTTAATAGGTTATTTAGGGTTATTGATTAGGTTTACTGCGATGTGGGTGGTTGGCGGTTAATATTTTAATTATGTTATTTGCGGATAAGGGATTAATTACTTTATTGTTTTGCAATATGGGGGTTGACGGTTTAGGTGTTTGTTAATACTTTGTGCGGGAGGTTAAGTTTTTTTTTGTTATACTTCATGGGGGCGGTTACGTGTTTATTAGTTATTTTGTTCGGGCTAATTCGTGTTTTTTTTTAAGGGTTCGGGTTTGCTTACGCTGCATACAGGGGGATTCTTTTGGCTGCACGCGCAGCCAACATTCCTTTAAGGATGTGTGCGCAACTTGTGACACTGACGGACGCGTTACCAACGCGATTATAGATATTTCAATAACAAAATGTAAGATTAGTAATTCTTCATGTGCGCTAACCTGACACTGCATTAGACCTAAATTGAAAACCATGACCACGTTATGCATGTTTTATAATCCTATGTTCTTCTGCGCTTTCATTGACTTCTATGGAGAGAAAACGTTAACGTGGTTGTGAAATGCAAACTTTTTACATTCAACTTGTAATATGCACATTACTTTTGCGAAGTTTACGCTAGGAGCAAGCACTAAGGGCTAGATTTATCACAGCTGAGGCGTACAGGGGCACGTATACGCGCCCCTGTACGCCTTAGCTCGCCTGTGGCGGGGCGAAATTACCTGCAGGTATTTAACATTGCACACGAGCTCAATTTTGCGCTCTCCTGCAATCCCCCCCCCCCTGCCCGCACACAGCCAATCACGCACGGGCAGGAGCTGTCAATCTCCTCGGTCGGACTCGACCGAGGAGATTGAATTTCGCCACCTTAGAGGTGGCGAAGAGCTTAGGGAAGCAGCGGTCTAGTGACCGCTGCTTGATAAATCAAGGTGAGCAAGTTCTTGTGAGAACTTGCAGCCGTAGGGGCTTGATAAATCTAGCCCTAAATAGCGCTCCACGGGCTGGTCTACCGAAACCTCACAAAATACACAGGTATAAGACTTAGTTAAGGAGGGAGTACCCTCCAATGCGTCTGTATCCTCCATAGCTTTGGTTTAATTAGCAAAAGATAAAGAATAGGCACCTTTATCACCGCCAATGGCCGGGGCACTCACCACCTCCTATGACCAGGACTACAGAAACCGCTTCGTCTCCTCTGTCACAGATCAGCCGGTAATGCATAAACTTGTAGGACCGTCCCAGCCTAAGGAAAAAAACGTGCAAAAAAAGGCTGCATAAAACTCCTGGAAATGAACCAGCCTCGTCCCCCACATAACACAGCAAAGACACAATAAACATTATCAAGTACTTAATCCCTTTACTAGGAATATTAACTCTTGATTCATAAGATTAAAAAAATGCTCCACACTGTGGCCTGTCTTCTGTGTTATCATTATATAATAAAAAAATTAAACTATCTTACCAGAATCAACGCCATGGAACAGGAACATGGCCCTTCAAGTGTGACATGTAGTAGCATCGCTCCTGACATGGACTTGAGAGAAAAAGCAGTCTGCGAAACTCATCAACGCTGAGTGCTGTAAGAGCTATTAATATGAGTTGGGATGGTGTCACAGAGGAGAGCTCTCCCTGCATCTCCGGACTCTTTCACCCAGGCCCTCAACTGAGAAGCTTATTAGGGCTAATAAAAACTCCTGTCCCGTAGCGAAGAGTAGTACTCCCCATAAGAGACCTCCGAAACTTCGGCACCTCTCAGCCATCCTCCTGTGACGAAAGGCAAAGAATGACTGGAGTATGAGGGGAGTGGGGGAGGTATTTAAGCCTTTGGCTTGGGTGTCTTTGCCTCCTCCTAGTGGCCAGGTTCTTAATTCCCAATAGTAATGAATGAAGCTGTGGACTCTTCTCCCCTTTAGATGGAAATATACATTTAAAGTATTTCCATTAAAAACACAATCAAATTGATTAAAAATGAATAAAAAACATAATTTATGCTTACCTGATAAATTTATTTCTCTTGTAGTGTGTTCAGTCCACGGGTCATCCATTACTTATGGGATATATTCTCCTTCCCAACAGGAAGTTGCAAGAGGATCACCCAAGCAGAGCTGCTACATAGCTCCTCCCCTCACATGTCATATCCAGTCATTCGACCGAAACAAGACGAGAAAGGAGAAACTATAAGGTGCAGTGGTGACTGGAGTTATAATTTTAAAATTTAGAACCTGCCTCAAAAAAGACAGGGCGGGCCGTGGACTGAACACACTAAAAGAGAAATAAATTTATCAGGTAAGCATAAATTATGTTTTCTCTTGTTAAGTGTGTTCAGTCCACGGGTCTTCCATTACTTATGGGATACCAATACCAAAGCTAAGTACACGGATGATGGGAGGGACAAGGCAGGAACATTAAACAGAAGGAACCACTGCCTGTAGAACCTTTCTCCCAAAACCAGCCTCCGAAGAAGCGAAAGTGTCAAATTTGGAAAATTTGGAAAAGGTATGAAGTGAAGACCAAGTTGCAGCCTTGCAAATCTGTTCAACAGAGGCCTCATTCTTAAAGGCCCAGGTGGAAGCAACAGCTCTAGTGGAATGAGCTGTAATTCTTTCAGGAGGCTGCTGTCCAGCAGTCTCATAGGCTAAACGTATTATGCTACGAAGCCAAAAAGAGAGAGAGGTAGCCGAAGCCTTTTGACCCCTCCTCTGTCCAGAGTAAACGACAAACAGAAAAGAAGTTTGTCGAAAATCTTTAGTTGCCTGTAAATAGAACTTCAGAGCACGGACCACGTCTAGATTATGCAAAAGACGTTCATTCTTTGAAGAAGGATTAGGACATAACGATGGAACAACAATCTCTTGATTGATATTCCTGTTAGAAACAACCTTAGGTAAAAACCCAGGTTTAGTACGCAGAACTACCTTGTCTGAATGAAAGATCAGATAAGGAGAATCACAATGTAAGGCAGATAACTCAGAGACTCTTCGAGCCGAGGAAATAGCCATCAAAAACAAAACTTTCCAAGATAAAAGCTTAATATCAATGGAATGAAGGGGTTCAAACGGAACACCCTGAAGAACCTTAAGAACCAAGTTTAAGCTCCACGGAGGAGCAACAGCTTTAAACACAGGTTTAATTCTAGCCAAAGCCTGACAAAAGGCCTGGACGTCTGGATGCTCTGCCAGACGTTTGTGTAAAAGAATAGACAGAGCTGAAATCTTTCCCTTTTAGCGAACTAGCGGATAAACCCTTTTCTAAACCCTCTTGTAGAAAAGCTAATATCCTAGGAATCCTAACCTTACTCCATGAGTAACTCTTGGATTCGCACCAATATAAATATTTACGCCATATCTTATGGTAAATTTTTCTTGTCACAGGTTTCCGAGCCTGTATTAATGTATCAATAACCCAATCCGAAAACCCACGCTTTGATAGAATCAAGCGTTCAATTTCCAGGCAGTCAGCCTCAGAGAAATTAGGTTTCGATGGTTGAAAGGACCCTGAATTAGAAGGTCCTGCCTCAGAGGAAGAGACCATGGTGGACAGGACGACATGTCCACTAGGTCTGCATACCAGGTCCTGCGTGGCCACGCAGGCGCTATCAGAATTACTGATGCCCTCTCCTGTTTGATCCTGGCAATCAGCCGAGGTAGCAACGGAAATGGTGGAAACACATAAGCTATGTTGAAAACCCAAGGGGCTGCTAATGCATCTACCAGCACCGCTCCCGGGTCCCTGGACCTGGATCCGTAACAAGGAAGCTTCGCGTTCTGGCGAGATGCCATGAGATCCAGATCCGGTTTGCCCCAACGACGAATCAGTTGAGCAAATACCTCCGGGTGAAGTTCCCACTCTCCCGGATGAAAAGTCTGGCGACTTAGGAAATCCGCCTCCCAGTTCTTTACGCCTGGGATGTGAATCGCTGACAGATGGCAAGAGTGAGACTCTGCCCAGCGAATTATCTTCGAGACTTCCAACATCGCTAGGGAACTCCTGGTTCCCCCTTGATGATTGATGTAAGCCACAGTCGTGATATTGTCCGACTGAAATCTGATGAACCTCAGCTTTGCTAACTGAGGCCAAGCCAGAAGAGCATTGAATATTGCTCTTAATTCTAGAATGTTTATTGGGAGGAGTTTCTCCTCCTGAGTCCACGATCCCTGAGCCTTCAGGGAATTCCAGACTGCTCCCCAGCCTAGAAGGCTGGCATCCGTTGTTACAATTGTCCAATCTGGCCTGCGAAAGGTCATTCCTTTGGACAGATGAACCGGGTCATCCAGATTTAGCAAAGGGGACAGATCTGAGTAATCCCCGTTCCATTGACTGAGCATGCATAGTTGCAGTGGTCTGAGATGCAGGCGCGCAAATGGCACTATGTCCATTGCCGCTACCATTAAGCCGATTACCTCCATGCACTGAGCTACCGATGGGCTTGGAATGGAATGAAGGACACGGCAAGCATTGAGAATCTTTGATAACCTGGACTCCGTCAGGTAAATCTTCATCTCTACAGAATCTATAAGAGTCCCTAGAAAAGGAACCCGTGTGAGTGGTAACAGAGAACTCTTTTCCACGTTCACTTTCCACCCATGCGACCTCAGAAATGCTAGAATTATCTCTGTATGAGACTTTGCATTCTGAAAATTTGACGCTTGTATCAGAATGTCGTCTAGGTACGGAGCCACCGCTATGCCTCGTGGTCTTAGTACCGCCAGAAGTGAGCCCAGAACCTTCGTAAAAATTCTCGGGGCCGTGGCTAACCCAAAGGGAAGAGCCACAAACTGGTAATGCCTGTCTAGAAAGGCAAACCTTAGGTACCGATAATGATCTTTGTGAATCGGTATGTGAAGGTAAGCATCCTTTAAGTCCACCGTGGTCATATATTGACCCTCTTGGATCATGGGTAGGATGGTTCGAATGGTTTCCATCTTGAACGATGGTACCCTTAGGAATTTGTTTAAGATCTTTAAGTCCAAGATTGGTCTGAAGGTTCCCTCTTTTTTGGGAACCACAAATAGATTTGAGTAAAATCCTTGTCCCTGTTCCGATCGCGGAACTGAGTGGATCACCCCCATGATTAAGAGGTCTTGTACACATTGTAGAAATGCCTCTCTCTTTACTAGGTTTGTCGATAACCTCGAAAGATGGAACCTCCCTTGTGGAGGAGAGGATTTGAAATCCAGAAGGTATCCCTGAGATATAATCTTTAACGTCCAGGGATCCTGCACATCTCTTGCCCAAGCCTGAGCAAAGAGAGAAAGTCTGCCAGCAAACTAAATCCGTCTCTGGATAGGGGGCCCTGACTTCATGCTGTCTTAGGGGCGGGAGTAGGCTTTCTGGCCTGCTTGCCCTTGTTCCATGACTGGTTGCCTTTCCAACCTTGTCTGTAACGAGCAGTAGTTCCTTCCTGTTTTGGAGCGGAGGAAGTCGATGCTGCTCCTGCCTTGAAGTTACGAAAGGCACGAAAATTAGACTGTTTGGCCTTTGTTTTGGCCCTGTCCTGAGGAAGGGCGTGGCCCTTACCTCCCGTAATGTCAGCAATAATTTCCTTCAAGCCGGGCCCGAATAAGGTCTGCCCTTTGAAAGGAATGTTAAGTAGTTTAGACTTGGAAGTTACATCCGCTGACCAGGATTTAAGCCAGAGCGCTCTGCGCGCCTGTATGGCGAATCCGGAATTTTTAGCCGTAAGTTTGGTTAGATGTACTACGGCATCTGAAACAAACGCATTAGCCTGCTTAAGGGTTCTAACTTTGCTCAAGGCCTCATCCAACGGCTCTGTGCGAATCGCCTCTTCCAGAGACTCAAACCAGAATGCCGCTGCAGCCGTGACAGGCGCAATGCATGCAAGTGGCTGCAATATAAAACCCTGTTGAACAAACATTTTCTTAAGATAACCCTCTAATTTTGTATCCATTGGATCTGAGAAAGCACAGCTATCCTCCACCGGGATAGTGGTACGCTTGGCTAACGTAGAAACTGCTCCCTCCACCTTAGGGACCGTCTGCCATAAGTCTCGTGTGGTGGCGTCTATAGGGAACATTTTTCTAAATATTGGGGGAGGGGAAAAAGGCACACCGGGTCTATCCCACTCCTTACTGATAATTTCTGTAAGTCTTTGTGGTATAGGAAAAACGTCAGTACACACCGGTACCGCATAGTATCTATCCAACCTACACAATTTCTCTGGAATTGCCACCGTGTCGCAATCATTCAGAGCCGCTAATACCTCCCCTAGTAACACACGGAGGTTCTCAAGCTTAAATTTAAAATTTCTGAATCCGGTCTCCCCGAATCAGAACCGTCACCGACAGAATGAAGCTCACCGTCCTCATGTTCTGCAAGTTGTGACGCAGTATCAGACATGGCTCTCGTGTCATCAGCGCGCTCTGTCCTTAACCCAGATCTATCGCGTTTGCCCCTTAATTCGGGCATATTATATAATACTTCTTTCATAACATTAGCCATATCATGTAAAGTGATTTGTAAGGGCCTAGATGTACTAGGCGTCTCAATCCTACGCATCTCCCGAGCGGGAGACGCAGGTACTGACACGTGAGGAGAGTTAGGCGGCATAACTTCCCCCTCGTTGTCTAGTGATAGCTTCTTTATCGGTACAGATTGACTTTTATTCAAAGCAATATCAATACAATTGGTACACATCGTTCTATTGGGCTCCACATTGGCTTTTGAACATGATGAACAAACAGTTTCCTCTGAATCAGACATGTTAAAACAGACTTAGCAATGAAAATAACAAGCTTGGAAATCACTTTCAGTAAGTTTTACAAGCAATATAAAAAACGCTGCAGCGCTTCAAAAATACAGATATAATTAAACAATTCTTAACAATAAGTGTACTATTAGCAGAGGATTGCACCCATTAGCAAAAGGATGATTAACCCCTCGATACCCAAAACGGATAAAACAGATATCAATTAAGATTTAACGCTTTTAATCACAGTCAGCACACTGTCACAGATCTGCTGTGACTGATTACCTCCCTCACAAATGAAATTTGCAGACCCCTGAGCTCTCTAGAGACGTCCTGGATCAAGGAGGAAGAAGCAGAAAGACTGTGCAATAATTTTAACTGCGCAATAAGGCGCTAAAACAAGGGCCCTCCCACTCCAATCACAACAGTGGGAGCCCTAATATAACGGTTTCCATGCAGAAAAATATGTTAGCCATGTGGAAAAAATCATGCCCAAAGCGATTTATCACCAAAGTACCTCACAAAAAAAACGAATAACATTCCAGTAAACGTTTTATTAAAAAACAACATTTTTCAATGTCATGCAAAGCTATCACTAAGCCTGCTACCAGTCGCTACCACTGCAGAGAAGGCTTAAGTATTATTTCAGTGTTAACAGTATTTTCTCAGTCAAATTCTAGTCCCTAGAATATAACTCGACTGCGCATACATTTATCAGCCTGATACCAGTTGCTACTACTGCATTTAAGGCTGTACTTACATCATACGGTAACAGCAGTATTTTCTTAGTCAATTCCATTCCCAGAAAATAAAGTACCGCACATACCTCATTTGCGGAGGACCCCGCATGCTATTCCCAGTCTGAAGTTACCCCACTCCTCAGAATGTCGAGAACAGCCAGTGGATCTTAGTTACGCCTGCTAAGATCATAGATAAAAAACGCAGGCAGTTTCTTCTTCCAAATACTGCCTGAGATAGAAAAACAGCACACTCCGGTGCCATTTAAAATAACAAACTTTAGATTGAAGAATAGTTAATAGTTAAGTAAAAACTCCAGTTCCTCTCGCGACCTCCTTCTTTGTTGAGGGTTGCAAGAGAATGACTGGGTATGACATGTGAGGGGAGGAGCTATGTAGCAGCTCTGCTTGGGTGATCCTCTTGCAACTTCCTGTTGGGAAGGAGAATATATCCCGTAAGTAATGGATGACCCGTGGACTGAACACACTTAACAAGAGACATTATATTGTATGTTCCAATGTATTTGGCTGGGAAGGGCTCAAAATATATATATATGTCTATATGTATGTATGTGTGCACATACATATTAACACATATAATTACATAGTACACATGTATACACATATATATATATATATATACACACACACACGTATACATACAGTCACACACTATATATATATATATATATATATATATATATATATATATATATATATACATACTGTACATATACATTGAAGCCATAGAAACCTTGCTATATACCTATCCCCTTTTAAAACCTTTTAATATTAAAATGATACATATATATTTTAAAAAGTGTATAAATATATATATATTCTATATATATATATATATTCTATACACTCCGGATGAAGATAGAAGATGATGGATCCGTCTGGCGGTTTAGGGGTTAATAGGTTATTTAGGGTTATTGATTAGGTTTACTGCGATGTGGGTGGTTGGCGGTTAATATTTTAATTATGTTATTTGCGGATAAGGGATTAATTACTTTATTGTTTTGCAATATGGGGGTTGACGGTTTAGGTGTTTGTTAATACTTTGTGCGGGAGGTTAAGTTTTTTTTTGTTATACTTCATGGGGGCGGTTACGTGTTTATTAGTTATTTTGTTCGGGCTAATTCGTGTTTTTTTTTAAGGGTTCGGGTTTGCTTACGCTGCATACAGGGGGATTCTTTTGGCTGCACGCGCAGCCAACATTCCTTTAAGGATGTGTGCGCAACTTGTGACACTGACGGACGCGTTACCAACGCGATTATAGATATTTCAATAACAAAATGTAAGATTAGTAATTCTTCATGTGCGCTAACCTGACACTGCATTAGACCTAAATTGAAAACCATGACCACGTTATGCATGTTTTATAATCCTATGTTCTTCTGCGCTTTCATTGACTTCTATGGAGAGAAAACGTTAACGTGGTTGTGAAATGCAAACTTTTTACATTCAACTTGTAATATGCACATTACTTTTGCGAAGTTTACGCTAGGAGCAAGCACTAAGGGCTAGATTTATCACAGCTGAGGCGTACAGGGGCACGTATACGCGCCCCTGTACGCCTTAGCTCGCCTGTGGCGGGGCGAAATTACCTGCAGGTATTTAACATTGCACACGAGCTCAATTTTGCGCTCTCCTGCAATCCCCCCCCCTGCCCGCACACAGCCAATCACGCACGGGCAGGAGCTGTCAATCTCCTCGGTCGGACTCGACCGAGGAGATTGAATTTCGCCACCTTAGAGGTGGCGAAGAGCTTAGGGAAGCAGCGGTCTAGTGACCGCTGCTTGATAAATCAAGGTGAGCAAGTTCTTGTGAGAACTTGCAGCCGTAGGGGCTTGATAAATCTAGCCCTAAATAGCGCTCCTCTTGAAATCTGGCCCTATATGTTTAACAGAGTATCAGTGAAAAAATACTCTAACACAATGGGTTGGCCTACAATGAGAACTATCATAAATGTGTCTGCAGTACCATAATAAGCATAAAATCAGTCCAAAATACTGAAACTGCAAAAGAGACCCCAAACTTTGTCATCGGTGTTGCCTTCCCTTTGACTCAATCTGAAATGTGCACTATGCAGCTTCTTCACACTGCACTTCCACCTCCAATCACCAGAGTGCAGAGTCTCGCTCACGCATAGCGCTTCCTGAATTTAAGGGAGTGGTCACCGGAAGCGAGGGGCGCGCGGGGAGCGGAAGTGCCCGGATAGTCATTCAGTCAGAGAGAGGGAGAGGGAGACACAGGGAGCGCGGAAATGTCGGGCGGAGGAATGACCAGCATTGAGGCAGTAAAGAGGAAGATTCAGGTCCTGCAACAACAAGCGGACGATGCGGAGGAGAGAGCTGAGAGACTGCAACGTGAAGTAGAAGGAGAAAAGCGTGCCCGAGAGACGGTGAGATAAAAAAAGACTTGACAGGCGGGGTGAAAGACAGATGATAGTCAGAAACAAAAGCGGGATGGTTAGAAAGAACAATAGATTTAACTTGGAAATTGACGATTGGTTTTGTGTGTATAGATAATCAGCTGATGAATGAAAAGTGCAGGGGAGATGTGAGGTGAGGGGTGTGTGATACAGCCGCCAGTTAGAATGGGACAGGTTGAAAGATCGCTAGTAAACGTAGCTCAAAGGAGTGTGGCGAGAAAGGTAAAAAATATGCGAAAGGGAGGATGCTCGGTTGTTGAGCGGACAGTAGGTTTACTAGCGGATGTGACGTTATGAATCTAATGAGGGTGTGATGGTAAAACCCAGAAAAACATGGGGGCATTCAAGGGGAGTGGTGGGTACACCAGTTAATTGCGAAAGTGCATTGTATTTTGAAAGGATCATATAAATCATAAAATGCTGGGATAATGTGGGCAAAGGGTTGGCTGTTATCATATATGCCAGCCAAAGTGGACAACATACTCAGGCATATCCTATGCAGCTGTATGTTCCTCATAAGTATAGTCAGGAATGAAACTCTGGCTGTTAGATGTAACCTGATTATATGTGCAGTGAGATTTTCTAGGTAAAAAAGATTTTAGTAGGGTGGTTTGAGGTAGAAGCCCTGTGAATAAAGATTTATAAGAAGCCATAACTTAGTGTACAGTAGCTTCTGTTACTGCTAAGCATATTCCAGATGAGGTTAGACACAGCTTTTAAAAGTCAGTGAAATGTGACTCCTTAAAATTCTCTGCTTACTTTTTTTTTATTTTACGTTTCAAGTACAATCCTTTGTTCCTTGAAATACAATGTTGCCACTTCAGAATCGCTGTCTCGTAATTGAATAAAAATTATTTAAACCCCTGGATAAAAGCAGATAGCCGAAGGTTTTGTTTGATCTTTGAGGATACAGAAAAAGCTTTGTTATTACAGGTAAGGGGATGAGTTGGTTCAACAGAAGGCCACTTATTCAAAAGCTAAATGTGTGAAGCTATGATTGTCAACTTTTCCTTGACCTAAAAGATGTGTGAAATTTAGAAAGTAATATTTAGAAATCAAGCTCAATATGAGAAGCCAGTACAAATTATAAGACAAGGGCATGGAAATTGCTAAAGCTAGTAAGCCTTTAAGATTTTCTAACACAGGAGACAACGGAAAAGACACATGTTTTAGAGGTACATTAAGTGAAGCGAAAGATGCATGATAATGCATTGTCATGTTTTAGAATCCTTTTTACCTGCTAGAGTGTATGAAAATGTTTACAAGTAGATTGTTTACCCTTATTTCTGCATTTGAAATAACGGATTTAGCCTGTGGTATCCCCATCTAATAATGAAAGTTTCTATACTGGAGTGTAAGCTATTCATAAGCCTATGTAAACATAACCAGCAGAAGACATTACACTCATAGTGGGGTGCAGTATAGTTAAGTAATAAAATGTTAATTTTCCATTGTTCTCTCTAAGTATTGAGCTTTGGTTTACAGACAAATATAAGATAAGGAAGCAAGTGTGTGTACAAAAAGTGATAACATAATGAGATATATTACCTGAAACTCAACCCATTGTAATAGGCTGTGGTTTAAAAGCAGAAAATCATCTAATTCATATACACAAACCTGAAAATATAAATTTTCATACTATTATACTCTGCAGCTGGTGTAACAATTCATTAGAAATACATTAATGGAAAAAAAACAAATTTACAGTTTACTGTCCTTTTTAAACACAGAAGTATGTAGTAGCCTTATAGTAAAATGTATGATTGTGCTAGAGCGTTTTACTATTGTGCTGTTATATCCTTTTAATATAACATTCAATCTTACAGACTCAGTCCATTGGTGCTGAAAGGCAGCATTCTGTCTTATAACTATTTCCATGCTAAACTATTTAATATTCTTAATGCTATTGCAAATAATGATTTTGCTTGTTATAAATAGCAACATTGATAGTCCACCTTTAGAGAACAAACGATTGAGGACATGGAGAGATAAATGCTAGAGCGTTATATAAGTTTGAGATCCAGCCCTCTGGTCAGAGTGGGACGTGTCATTTTTTAAGTATGCAAAATAATTTGTCTTGGAATGTGATTTTACCCAATTAATCATTTTAGATTGGGATTACATTGTGTAGCACTAGCACATCTCTTTTTGATACATTCAACCAGATATGTTTAGTGCTACCTGTAAGAAATTAGTAATTTTAATTTAACAATCTTTTCATACCACAACACCCATATCCTCAATACATTTTACTACACTTACACCCTGTTACACCATGGGATTTAGAGCACTTAAATGGACAGTGTACTGTGATTTTTAAATTTATTTCTTCATTGCCTTTAACCCTTTCATGACAGGGTCAATTTGTCTACTTCAGAACAACGTTCCGATGTAGACAAATTGAAATCCCGCAATCGTGAGATTTCAGTTATGGGGTCGGGGGCGTCCTTATGAAGCTAGGCACGCCCACCAGACTGTGATCCCATCCAGGAAGCGCCATTGGATTCAGGATAGCCAAAGGCTAGGACATTCTATTCCATTCTAACGGCGCTAAAGCCCAGCGCGGTTAGGACGGAATAGAACGCCATAACAGCATTAAAAGATAAATATGTTCCCAGTAATACATTTCTCTGCTCAAGTGTGTTGTTTACAATAGCGCACTTACCTTTATTTTATTTGAAATTGCTGCTTTTGCCTGTTGTATCTTCACCTATACTGAAAATGTCATCCCTTAAATCCTGGTTATAGAAAAGCTATATAAACAAGGTTATTTAATAAAATGCTTCCAATGATCATTTTCCGTTGTTTCTCTCTTTATGTATTGGTCTCACTGTATAAAGAATGGTCAGAAAAGGAGTTTGTATAAATATAAAGAGATAAGATGAGGTCTTATCTCCCATCAAGCTCAGTACACTGCATTGGGTTATATTATAAATTAGCAGAGACAGCTATTTCATATGTTAAAGTGTACCAAAAGGAGCAATTTCCCATACTGTTTAACACCTAAATGACAGTAAAAAAAAACCTGTATGTTGCCTGTCCCAAGGGGCTTCCATGGCTGTAATAAGCTTAGTATGAAAAACAGCAAAAGGTAGCCACATAGCATATAAAAAACCCTTTATTTCTTTAACATAGGGTTTCAAAGACAACATATTTCCAGGACATGCAGAAAGACCCGTGCTATTGCACCCCACAAAGCGCAACAGACGATATACATGGTGTCATCTTTTGTTAAAGGGACAGTATATACCAATTTTCATATAACTGCATGTAATAGACACGACTTTAAAAAATATGCACAGATACTGATATAAAAATCCAGTATAAAACCATTTAAAAACTTACTTAGAAGCTTCCAATTTAGCTCTGTTTAAAATGTTACTGGAACACCCACTGCAAGTGGGGGAAAAAAGCAGATACTCCCCCTTACTTTGAATATGAAAAGACCCTTTACACAAACACAAGCAAGCTGGAGTAGGTATACATCGGTATTCTCCTAAAACTTTAGGGCTTGATTAGGAGTCTAAAAAATGAGAGCAATGTTATTTAATAAGCAAAACTATCCATTTTTATAACAAAAACCTGTATGGGCTATATAAACGTATCATCTACAAAACATTTATGCAAATACAAATCTAGTATATAATGTCCCTTTAAGGGGTTAACCTCTGCAGCTGATATAACAAGTCATTGTTAACGCATAAAGTGGTAATCAGTTTTACAGTATACTGCCCATTTAAGAAGACCCATTTCCCCAAAGACATGCAAAATACTCAGATTTTATTAGTTTTGCTTTCAAGTAACATTACAGTGGCTTTCTTGTAATTTTGTTTATAGAGCCCTGAGTGAATATTGGCATTTACCAGAGCATTTTACTACCAACCTACACACTAAAGTGGACAAAACCCATTATTTTATGTATATTACACACTTCTCTGCAGGCCTACCAAAGCTGTAATTTAAATAGGTAAATGGTTATGATGATCCCACTTTTTTAAATAGCCATATAATGTTCCATATTTGAGGCAGCTGGAATTATATTTAACATAATCAATAAACTTTAGCTTGTTTAAATAAATCTGATGGTTGAATAATTGTGTAATACCCTATGGTACGTTTTTCCCACACACAAAAAAATAATTTTTAAACATGGATATCAATTTTTACTCCTATTTTCTGAGTATTGGTAAAATATGTTGCTATTATATATATATATATATATATATATATATATATATATATATATATATATATATATATATATATATATATATATATATATATATATATATATATATATATATATTCATCTATCTGTATAGAGAGAATTTTTTTTTTTTTTTAAAGCTAGCTTAGAATGATAGCCTTGCTTTCTTTTGTAGGGTACAACTGCACATAATACTTTATAAGGACATGTGTCAAAGTAAGTGATAATATTTGGGTTTATGCCCAGCCGTTACTCTTTTAAATGCCTGGGACCTTGTAGTTTACTTGGGCTTTATCCTTTTAGCGATTTAAACATTTTGTTCCACTTTTATTTTTTATGGAAATGAGAGAAAAAAAAGCTTGTAATCAGAGGTGCTTATTAAGACATCTGTTTTTCACAAGGTGTTTTTAAGAGGCAAATTGGATCAGTTGTACCTAAATGCAGAGATTAAGACATGGTTAGCTAAAAATAACCTTACAGTATTCAGTGAAATAAACAAGATTAGGGCGAACATCATTCTCAAATCCACTACTGAGTGTGGTGGTCATAAAAATTACAAACTTTAAATTCTTATTAAAAAAATTATTTTGTAAGGGTACGTTGGATGGAGAAGATCTACCTATTCAAGTAATGTATGCATAATCATGGGCAGCTTTTTTAAAATATACATTTTAACCTCTTAACGACCGCAACATATCCTGTACGTCGCCGAACGTTAAGGGATTGTCTGGTTATAATAGGGGCAAGACCGCCCTTTTAGACTCTCCCTCCTGAAGATTTGTTAAAAGGCTGCGCTATTGAAAGTATCAACCCCATACAGGATACGTCGCTGGTAATTAAGAGCTTGATGCAAAAGTAACACTGTCCATTGTAAGAGCATATTTCTCCACTACTCACTGTGGAACTGTTAGACGTCTTTGTGTGGTGTAGGTGCTAAACACATAGGTAAAAGTAAGTATTGCCGTTTGTGAGTTGAATACAGTGATTAACAGTGTCGGGCAACTGCCGCTGGTAGCTAGTTCCTGCTTAGAACTCTCTATGTTGGGGTTGAACACAGTTCCAGGGTGAGCAGCACAAACGTTTTATGTTGAAATTAGATGATGTATGTTTTCTACTGTAAAATAAGGATATCGGTGTACTTTTTTTGTTTGGTTATAGGTGAGCAGGATCATTTCGTTCTCATGATGAAATTTGTCGGACAGATCATTTATTTGCATCCCAGATAGTGATGGATAATTTCCTTGCATATACATTTTCTCTAAATTAAGAATGAAGGGAGTTCACATTTTGTATTATTAAAAGGGCCATGATATTGAATAAATTAAATGCTCTAATTTGTGTTTGCTAGTGATATGCTCTAAGAAATTGTATCGTCTTCTCTCCTTTTTTTTTTTTTTTTTATCGCCCTGTAAAGGGAAATTTATACTCGGGTTTCTTTCATGATTCAGATAGAACATACAATTTTAAAACAAGTGTCCAAATTTACTTACATTGTGAAATGGGCTTCATTCTGTTGGTATTCTTTAAGGAGCAGCAATACATTACTGGGAGGTAGCTGAGAATCTGAGCCAGTGACAGGAGGCATATGTGAAGCCACCAATCAGCCGCTTACTTCTAGCAGTTATTGCTGCTCCTGAGCCTACCTACACAAGCTTTTCAACAAAGGATACCAAGTGAATGAAGCAAATTAGATAATAGAAATTGGAAAGTTGTTTAATATTGCTTGCTGTATCTGAAAAGTTTTTAATTTTCATTGCCGCTTTTTAAATACAGCAAAACAATTCACAAAATGCGTGGAAACGAGATTGACACAAATTTGTTTCCCTGTCTCCAGTCTCTCACGACATCCATTTGCACATTACGCAGTAATATACATATATGAGCTTTTGAACAAATAAAATTGAATACAATTTTTTTTTTTTAAATGTGCAAGTTTTATTCTGAATCTGAATAGAGAGATTTTTATTTTTACTTAAATTCCATTTCCCTTTAGTGACTGACATAGAAAGCTTCAAAGGTAAATGGTATGAAGCTGCGTCATGTCAGTCCTATTAAGTGTGATTACAGTAATACAATGTATCCAGGACATGAACTTTAATAATGCCAAATGCTCTTGTGATTTCGTTAAATCTAGCGAGTGATTGTTTAACTCCTTCATGCCTGGATGGCAAGTGCTTGTAAACAATTGCTGGAAAAATGCGATAGTCATGCAATCATGTGATTCCATGGTCGGGATCGGATCATGGGAGACTGCCTAGGCTACTAGGCACCCCCCCCAATTCCATTTTTCATTACCTAAAAGTAGGAGGCTACAGTACACCATATAAGGTAGGACGCTCCATTCCATACTAACGGCGTAAAAACCCAGCACTGTAAGGACAACATGGAATTTCCTTATGGTGTGTAGGAACAGTCTAGTCAAAATTAAATTTGTGATTCAGATAGGACATGCATTTTAAACAACTTAACAATTTCCTTTTATCAAATTTGCTTTGCTCTTTGTTTAAAACGAAACTTAGGTAGGCTCATATGCTAATTTCTAAGCTGTTGTACTGCCTCTTAAAGGGACAGTAAAGTCAAAACTAAACTATCATGATTCAGATAGGGCATGCAATTTTAAACAACTTTCCAATTTACTTTTATCATCAAATTTGCATTGTTCTCTTTAGGGCTGCAACAACTAATCGGTAAGTTTGATCATAAAAATAGCTGTCAACAAATCTCATTATCAATTAGGTGGTCAGCGATTAGTTGGTCAGTTGCACAGTACCAGCTGCTTTAATCTGATGATCTACTGCAACTAAGATTGTGCAAAAAAAATGAATTTATTTTTTTAATCGTTTTTCTATCCGATTAATCGGACAATAATCATCCGATTAATCGGATAGAAAAAATAATAAATGAAAATGTTTGCACAATACCATGTGCAGGAGTTCATCGGATTAAAGCAGCTGGTGCTGTGCAATTAACCAACTAATCGCTGACCACCTAATTGATAATGAGATTCTTTAGTGAAAAAGGGTGTGTGTACAAGCGCTAAGGTAATCCCCAAGCTGTATCCAAACAGAGATCCTAACCAACCTCCAAAAAATATGCACAAGTAGTAAGAAGTGAATACAGCGCCAACAAGAGGCCAAGGGATAAATATACTCACAGAGAGATAAAAGAAGATTATTTAATGAACCATGTTAAAAAGCATCAGTAATAAAAGACTATATATAAAAAATGTAAAAAGCACATATAAATAAAATTACAAATACAGGAATATCTTACAGAAGCGGCTCAAAGGGCCAAAGCTGATAATTACAATAAAAACAGAGGTAATAACAGGTGATCAGTGTGAGTGGTACACCAGAATAAGAGTGTATACTAATAAAACAGAATTAGCCTAAGTGCAACTGTAGCAAGTGCATCAAGCAAAAAACTAATAAACAATAATACAAACAATAGTGTTCAAAATTAGTGTTACAAAAATAGTGTTCCAAAAAATAGAAAAATGCACTGCAGTGCAAAAAAAGGGGGGTAGCAAAATAATTGTATAGATACAATCAAGTAGTGAGTGAGTGCAAATGGATATAAAAATGCTAGCTACTTAATCCAGTGAGGTTAAGATATAATTAAATAAAATACACAATATGCAATAACATAAAAAATATAATACACAATATGCAATAACATAAAAAATAAAATATAAAATATAATCCAAAAAAGTGTTCAAAAAGTTGATCAACAAATGTTAGTGAAGAACAAAAATAAGTCAATCAAAACTAAAAAATGGAAAAAAAGGGTGATGAAAAGCAAGGTGAAAGTGAGGAAATTGATTCCTTCCAATGTTAGTTACTTTAACAGATCCAAATTCCTGAGTGTGGTTGCTGAAGTAGCTGATTGGATCCTAGCACCTGTCAGCTGCTCCTATGGTATCCTAAAAAGTGTCCCTGTAAAAAAAAAAAAAAAAAAAAATTCACAACATAGTGTATCCAATATGAGAATGAAGTAAAGATTAAAGTAATGCTTACCAATATGTCAACGCGTTTCTGCCCTCAAAAAAGGGCCTTTCTCAAGACTAGCAAGACTAGTCTTGAGAAAGGCCCTTTTTTGAGGGCAGAAACGCGTTGACATATTGGTAAGCATTACTTTAATCTTTACTTCATTCTCATATTGGATACACTATGTTGTGAATTTCTTTTTTTTTTACAGGGACACTTTTTAGGATACCATAGGAGCAGCTGACAGGTGCTAGGATCCAATCAGCTACTTCAGCAACCACACTCAGGAATTTGGATCTGTTAAAGTAACTAACATTGGAAGGAATCAATTTCCTCACTTTCACCTTGCTTTTCATCACCCTTTTTTTCCATTTTTTAGTTTTGATTGACTTATTTTTGTTCTTCACTAACATTTGTTGATCAACTTTTTGAACACTTTTTTGGATTATATTTTATTTTTTATGTTATTGCATATTGTGTATTATATTTTTTATGTTATTGCATATTGTGTATTTTATTTAATTATATCTTAACCTCACTGGATTAAGTAGCTAGCATTTTTATATCCATTTGCACCCACTCACTATTTGATTGTATCTATACAATTATTTTGCTACCCCCCTTTTTTTGCACTGCAGTGCATTTTTCTATTTTTTGGAACACTATTTTTGTAACACTAATTTTGAACACTATTGTTTGTATTATTGTTTATTAGTTTTTTGCTTGATGCACTTGCTACAGTTGCACTTAGGCTAATTCTGTTTTATCAGTATACACTCTTATTCTGGTGTACCACTCACACTGATCACCTGTTATTACCTCTGTTTTTATTGTAATTATCAGCTTTGGCCCTTTGAGCCGCTTCTGTAAGATATTCCTGTATTTGTAATTTTATTTATATGTGCTTTTTACATTTTTTATATATAGTCTTTTATTACTGATGCTTTTTAACATGGTTCATTAAATAATCTTCTTTTATCTCTCTGTGAGTATATTTATCCCTTGGCCTCTTGTTGGCGCTGTATTCACTTCTTACTAATAATGAGATTCTTTGACAACTATTTTTATGATCAATCTTGCCGATTAGTTGTTGCAGCCCTAGTTCTCTTGGTGGTATTTTTGAAAAGCTAAACATAGCTAGGCTCAAACTGATTTCTAAACAGTTGAAAACCGCCTCCTAGCTCAGAGAATTTTGAAAGTTTTTCACAGTTAAACTGTGCTAGTTCACATGTGTCATATAGATAACATTGTGCTCACTCCCGTGAAGTTATTTAGGAGTCTTCACTGATTGACTACACTGCTTGTCTGTCAAAGGCACTTAGATAAGGAGGCTGTCTGCAAAGGCTTAGATACAAGGTAATCGCAGAGGTAAAAAGCATATTAATATAACTGTGCTGGTTATGCCAAAACGGGGAATGGGTAATAAAGGGATTATCTATCTTTTTAAATAAGAACATTTTTGGTGTAGACTGTCCCTTTAACTCAGGGCATTTTGACAGTTTTTCACAGTTTAGCTTGTTTGTGTGTGTGTTACATAGATAATGTGCTCACTCCCATAGTTATTTGAGTCGGTGCTGATTGGCTAAAATGCAAGTCTGTCAAAAGACCTGAGATAAGGGGGCAGTCTGCAGAGGCTTAGAAAACAAGGTAATAACAGAAGTAAAAAATGTATTTAATATATCAGTGTTGGTTATGCAAAACTTGGGAATTGGTAGTAAAGGGATTATCAATGTTTTTAAACTGTAACAAATCTGGAGTAGACTCTCTTTAAAGGGATAGTCTACACCAGAATTTGTATTGTTTAAAAAGATAAATAATCCCTTTTACTCGTTTTGCATAACCAAGTTGTATTAATACTTTTTACCTCTGTGATTACCTTGTATCTAAGTCTCTACAGAAGTTTATTGAGTTTGTCTCTAAATGGATAGAAAGCAGTGTTCTCCACACAAAACTTTGCATTATGAAGTAGCTGAGTTGGGGCAGTGTAATATTTTCAAATTTTATATCAATTTCTGCTTTCCAGGGCACGCATTAATTGTATCATTTAACATGAATTTATTTAAAGATAATTTGTACAATAACACTTAAACGTTTTTAATATTAGCTAATTTTAGCTTAATGGCTAAACCCAAAACGTTTGTTCTCCACATTCAATACTCTTCTCCGCCCTCCCCCACCTCCCAATACAACTTCTCTGTCAGCTCAAGACTTTGCCAACCACTTCAATAACAAAATCAACTCCATCAGAAATGAAATCAGCTCTCAACATAATTCCATTCTCTCACCCCCTCAAACCAGAACCCACATAACCTTAAACTTGGCTCATTCTCCCCTGTTACCGAGGAAGAAGTTTTGGCACTTATACTGCGCTCTCACTACCTGTCCCTTTGACCCTATCCCCTCACAGCTACTCCCCTCCCTCTCTGCCACCCTTACCCATATACTCACACACACTTTCAACCTCTCCTTCAGCACCGGTATATTTCCCCTCATCGCTGAAACATGCACTGGTCACACCTATCCTCAAAAAAACCTTCCCTTGATCCTACCTCCCCATCCAACTACCGCCCTATTTCCCTCCTCCCTCTTGCATCAAAGCTTCTCGAAAAACTAGCTGCTTGCACGCCTATCCCATTTCCTTACAATAAACTCCCTCCTTGACCCATTGCAACCTGGATTTCGTCCCCATCACTCCACAGAAACAGCAATTGTTAAGGTTACCAACGACCTAATTACAGCAAAATCAAAAGGCCACTTCTCTCTGCTTATTCTCCTTGATCTGTCAGCGGCCTTTGACACTGTTGACCACCCTCTCTTGCTCCAAACCCTCCAATCCTTCGGCATATGTGACACAGCCCTCTCGTGGCTCTCTTCCTACCTGTCAAACCGTACCTTTAGTGTAGACTTCTCTGGGGCCTCCTCTGCCCTGTCACCACTTTCTGTCGGAGTACCGCAAGGCTCTGTCCTCGGTCCCCTTCTCTTCTCAATCTACACGTCATCACTAGGTTCCCTAATAAAGTCCCACGGTTTACAATATCATTTGTATGCCGATGACGCCCAAATCTACTTCTCTGCACCAGACCTTTCTCCTTCACTAACTATCTCACATCTCCAACTGGATGTCCTCTCACTACCTCAAGCTACATCTCTCCAAAACTGAGCTCCTTATTTTCCCCCCTTCTTCAAAACTCTCCACCCCAATCTCTCTATAACTGTCGACAGCTCCATCATTACCCCTACCCCGCATGCCCAATGTCTCGGGGTCACATTTGACTCAGATCTTTCTTTCACTCCTCACATTCAGTCTTTGGCTAAAGCCTGCCGCTTCCACCTTAAAAACATCTCTAAAATTAGACACTTCCTTACACAAGACACAACTAAGATTTTAATCCACTCTCTCATCCTCTCCCGCCTCGATTACTGCAACTCTGTCCTCTCTGGTCTCACCACCTACCGCCTAGCTCCTTTACAATCCTTAAAGGGACATTAAACACTAAATACATGCTAGATAGAATTATGCATTCAAAGAAAAGATTAGTCCATGACTAACATGTAGATTTATTTTTTTAAAGTTTCATTAGTTGTTTAAAAAGTGACAAAATAAGTGTAAAGTTTTAGTGTCTATAAAACACTGGGAGCTGCCATGTTGTAACTTGTGTTACCTTCTCTGCTGTGGCCAATTAGGGACCGTTATAAATAGGTCACTAGAGTGTGCAGCCAATGGTTATGCTGGATTTAAGTGTTCTGCACTTCCATTTCTAACAGGAACCGAAAAGCTCACAATTTCAGAATGGAATTACAGGCAAAGAGGACAAAATAAATAATGAAAGTATATTGCAGAGTTGTTTTATATATACAATTTATCATTTTATATTACCATCTCAAAGTGTTTAATGTCCCTTTAATGAATGCCTCTGCCAGACTCATCTTCCTTACATGTCGCTCTTCATCTGCTGCACCTCTCTGCCAATCTCTTCACTGGCTTTCTCTTGCCTCTAGTATCAAGCACAAAATTCTCACTCTGACATACAAAGTCCTCAACTGCACTGCTCCCCCCTACATCTCAGACCTTGTCTCCAGATACTCTCCTCCTCTCGTCACCTCATCATACTCCCGTTTACAGGACTTCTCCAGACTGGCTCCCATCTTGTGGAACTCTCTGCCTCGCTCCACAAGACACTCTTCTAGTTTTAAAAACTTCAAGTGCTCCCTAAAGACTCTACTGTTCAGGGATGCATACAACCTACGCTAACCTTTCTTTATACCAGTTCCTCTCCTCCATCCCCCCTAGCATGTAAGCTTAAGAGTCCAGCTGTTTGTTGATCACCTTCTCAAGAGCTGACTACAACAGTGCAGCTCTTGGCAGGGCCCTCTTCCCATTTGATCCCTATAACTGTTTTTTTTTTGTACTCTGCCTCTGTTAATAGCGCTGCGGAATCTCTTGGCGCTCTACAAATAACCGATAATAATAATAATGGCTAAAACTTTAGCTGAGTGTTGCATCTGCTAAAAAGGTCCTGGAGAGAACACTGGAAATGTCAATTTAAAAGTGCATGGATGCATTTCTATTTTAAATAGAAGCATGTTTGCATTATATTTCCATTAGCAAAAGTGCTTCTAGTAAGTTATTACTGATTTTCAGCAGCAATCATGCATATGCTGTAAGAGGCAGTGCAGCAGTATTCAAAAACGACTTCTCAGGGAGTCCGCAGTGGCTTATGACACATTA